>NW_026047583.1:31120966-32320966 GCF_023864345.2 Schistocerca serialis cubense | reverse complement strand
GTTCCACCTCAACAGTCATTTTCTCCGTGATGCAGAACGATTTTCTTTTAAGTCTGATATCGGAGTCATATGGGTCTTGCCGTTGGTGTCGGAGGATTGCGTGCCTCAGCGATACAGATAGCCATACCGTAGGTGCAACCACAACGGAGGGGTATCTGTTGAGAGGCCAGACAAATGTGTGCTTCCTGAAGAGGGGGAGCAGACTTTTCAGTAGTTGCAGGGGCAACAGTCTGGATGATTGACTGATCTGGCCTTGTAACAATAACCAAAACGGCCTTGCTGTGCTGGTACTGCGAACGGCTGAAAGAAAGGGGAAACTACAGCCGTAATTTTTCCTGAGGGCATGCAGCTTTACTGTATGGTTAAATGATGAAGGCGACCTCTTGGGTAAAATATTCCGGAGGTAAAATAGTCCCTCATTCGGATCCCCGGACGGAGACTACTCAGGAGGACGTCGGTATCAGGAGAAGGAAAACTGGCGTTCTACGGATCGGAGCGTGGAATGTCAGATCCCTTAATCGGGCAGATAGGTTAGAAAACTTAAAAAGGGAAACGGATAGGTTATAGTTAGATATGGTGGGAATTAGTAACGTTCGGTGGCAGGAGGAACAAGACTTCTGATCAGGTGAATACAGGGTTATAAATACAAAATCAAATAGAGGTAATGCAGGAGTAGGTTTAATAATGGATAGGAAAATAGGAATTCGGGTAACCTACTACAAACAGCATAGTGAACGTATTATTGTGGCCAAGATAGATACGAAGCCAACGCCTACCACAGCAGTACAAGTTTATATGCCAACTAGCTCCGCAGATGACGAAGAGATTGATGAAATGTATGAGGAGACAAAAGAAATTATTCAGATAGTGAAAGGAGACGAAAATTTAATAATCATGGGGTACTGGAACTCAATAGCAGAAAAAGGAAGAGAAGGAAAAGTAGTAGGTGAATATGGAATGGGGGTAAGGAATGAAAGAGGAAGCCGCCTGGTAGAATTTTGCACAGAGCATAACTTAAGTGTTAGATATTATTGGTTCAAGAATCATGAAAGAAGGTTGTATACATGGAAGAGGCCTGGAGATACTGGAAGGTTTCAGTTAGACTATATAATGGTAAGACAGAGATTTAGGAACCAGGTTTTAACCGTAAGACATTTCCAGGGGCAGAAGTGGATTATGGACACAATCTATTGGTTATGAACTGTAGATTAAAACTGAAGAAACTGCAAAAATGTGGGAATATAAGGAGATGGGACCTGGATAAACTGACAGAATCAGACGTTATACAGAGTTTCAGAGAGAGCATTAGGGAACGATTGATACGAATGGGGGAAGAAATTCAGTAGAAGAAGAAAGGGTAGATTTGAGAGATGAAATAGTGAAGGCAGCAGAGGATCAAGTACGTAAAAAGAGGAGGGCTAGTAGAATTTCTTGGGTAACGGAAGAAATATTGAATTTAATTGATGAAAGGAGAAAATATAAAAATGCAGTAGATGAAGCAAGTGAAAAGGAATACAAACGTCTCAAAAATGAAATCGACAGGAAGTGCAAAATGGCTAAGAAGGGATGGCGAGAGGGAAAATGTAAGGATGTAGAGGCATATATCACTAGGAGGTAAGATAGATACTCCCGACAGAAAAATTAAAGAGACCTTTGGAGAAAAGAGAATCACTTGTATGAATATCAAGAGCTCAGAGGGAAACCCAGTTCTAAGCAAAGAAGGGGAAGCAGAAAGATGGAAGGAGTGTAGAGAGGGTCTATACAAGGGCGACGTACTTGAGGACAATATTATGGATATGGAAAAGCATGCAGACGAAGATGAAATGGGAGATATGATACTGCGTGAAAAGTTTGACAGAGCACTTAAAGATCTAAGTCGAAACAAGGCCCCGGGAGTAGAAAACATTACATTAGAAGTACTGATAACCTTGGGAGAAACGAGATGGCAGTTACAAGAGTTGAGGGGCATGAAAGTGAAGCAGTGGTTGGGAAGGGAGTGAAACAGGGTTGAAGCCAATCCCCGATGTTATTCAATCTGTATATTGAGCAAGCAGTGAAGGTAACAAAAAGAAAAATTCGGAGTAATAATTAAAATCAATGGGAAAAAAATAAAAACTCTGATGTTCGCCGATGACATTGTAATCGTATCAGACACAGCAAAGGACCTGGAAGAGCAGTTGAACGGAATGGACAGCGTCCTGAAAGGAGGATATAAGATGAACATCAACAAAAGAAAAAGGAGGATAATGGAATGAAGTCGAATTACGTCGGGTGATGCTGAGGGAATTAGATTAGGAAATGAGACACTTAAAGTAGTAGATGAGTTTTGCTATTTGGGGAGCAAAATAACTAATGATGGTCGAAGTAGAGAGGATATAAAATGTAGACTGGCAATGGCAAGAAAAGCGCTTCTGAAGAAGAGTAATTTGTTAACATCGAGTATAGATGTAAGTGTGAGGAAGTCGTTTCTAAAAGTATTTGTGTGGAGTGTAGCCATGTATGAAAGTGAAACGTGGACGATGATAAATAACTTAGACAAGAAGCGAATAGAATCTTTCGAAATGTGGTGCTACAAAAGAATGCTGAACATTAGATGGGAAGACCACATAACTAATGAGGAGGTATTGAATAGAATTAGGGAGAAGAGAAATTGGTCGCACAACTTGACTAGGAGAAGGGATTTGTTGGTAGGACATGTTCTGAGGCATCAAGGGATCCCAATTTAGTATTGGAAGGCAGCATGGAGGGTAAAAATCGTGGAGGGAGACCAAGAGAGAATACACGAAGCAGATTCAGAAGGATTTGGGTTGCAATAGGTACTGGGAGATGAAGAAACTTGCACAGGATATAGTAGCATAGAGAGCTGCATCAAATCAGTCTCTGGCCTGAAGACCACCACCACAACAACAACAACAACTGAGTCTGATGAAGATTTCTGTACTACTAGTTCAAGCGATTCTTCTTTCGTGAGTGAATTACCGCCCTTTACGACTTTTCCAGTGAATCTTATCCTGACGTCTGATATTCCAGTTAGAAGTCATTCCACTTTAGATCGCTCCCCAAAGATGCTGGCAGATGTTTTAAGGTTGGCACTGGTTCCATTTACATTTGTGAGTGAATTACCGTGCTTTTCGACTTCTCCAGTGAATCTTATCCCGACATCTGCTTTTCCAGTTTGAAGTCATTCCAATTTCGGTCGCTCCGCAAGGATACTCGCAGATGTTTTAAGACTGGTACTGTTTCCCTTATTTATGTGCTGTAAGCTGAGATGGTGTTTGGTAAAGACTTTTAATGTCAAGACGTGAGCCCCTGCAGGCCGTCCTACATGTCACTGCACTTTTTTGGAGACGGCTCTCTTCTCAACACATCATCACCCACGAACAAGGTCTCGGAGCCTTCGTCGGAGATACACGGTTCATTTAACATCTCGGTCTATGAACTTCAGCTTGACATAATTACTTTGCCAGCCTGAGTTTACTAGCACAAACCACTTTCGTCTGTTTCGTTCCGCAGGCAGAACTTTGTATTATGTCGCAACTATATTTTCACTATGTTTATATTGTTTCCTATTCCTTCTGAAAGCAATTTATTCAGAAACGTAGAGAAATATTACTCAGCTCTTCTAAAGCATAACAACATTGGAATACAAAATTTGATGATCGACGAGGTCGTGAATTGCATATTTTCCAAACAATCGATATTGTTTTCGTAATAATGGAAATGCTTTCAGAAATCTCTAACAGCCACAGTACTTTGTTAACTTGTTTATTTTTTTTAAACATTGCAACATGTTTCGGTGTATGACATCATTATACTAAAACAGCAATACAAATCATTTCATATGAACACATACACATTTTGATACACATATTACTTTTGTCTTGGCGTATGTTGCGGACCGTCTAAAACGGAAATATAGTATGTTAAACAAGTTTGCTGCTAACACGAAATGGTAAAGAACGACACATGTTGGTGGGGGCTGGCTGGGCTGTTTTGAGGGAAGAGACCAGACAGCGAGGTCATCGGTCTCATCGGTTTAGGGAAGGGCGGGGAAGAAAGTCGGCCGTGCCCTTTCAAAGGAACCATCCGGGCGTTTGCCTGGAGCGATGTAGGGAAATCACGGAAAACCTAAATCAGGTTGGCCAGACGCGGGATTGAACCGTCGTCCTCCCGAATGCGAATCCAGTGTGCTAACCACTGCGCCACCTCGCTCGGTCACATGTTGGTAATGATTATAACAACGTGTAGTAAGTGTACTTCACGAGTATACAAAAAAAATCCAGATGGAAGCAGGAGAATGCGCTACAGCAGGACAGCCATTTCTCACGAATACACTGATTAAGTAATGTTCGTATTAGCAATAGACCAGAAAAAAAGAAAAAAAAAACACCCTCTCCTAAATGTGGTTCATTTCTGTCTGCTGAAGAAGTACACTACTTGTGCCGAGTTAAGCGTCAATACATTCAGACAGTATGCATTCGAGTTAAATGTTTTAGTATTGTCATTTACGCCTGCTGCTGAATTCTTGTTTTGTACCATGTCGGAATAATCAAATGACTCAAGGAGGTTCACAAATAACCGGGGTAATATGGATGTAGGTGGCTGTGGCTCTTCCGTCACGTGCCTCTTTTGGCAATTACTTTATCGCTGGTCGTAGGCAACTGGGTAGCAGGACACGGTAGTCACAGAAAAACCTTGAGTCTAATGATTTCGTTCGGCGGAAGATACGACTTGACTGCTGTTGTTGCCGATATGGATAAGAGCGAGATTGAGTATTATTTGTTTATAATCACAAAGACGTTTTGTTTCCGAATTTTTCTAAGATTTTGGTTGTGGCTGTTAGCACAGTTTAAATGATTGCGAATGGAATCAGCAGCATTGATATTTACGACCACTGTCATCACAAACGTTTCGCTGTTGCCTCGTGACACGTCGCCACTTTCACAAATTGTACTTAGAAAGGGATCCAATACCTTAGCTTCAATTGCTGTGAGTGGAACTTAGTAATATTGTATAAATATTTGGATGTTCCTTTTCCTGGGATAAATCGCGATTTTCGAAGTTGTGGTCAGAGTCAATACAGAGAGCACAATATAAATTGAGCAGCAGATGTGTTTACTATCACGGAAGTTCCGCTGATTTCCGTAATTATCGAGATTTCGGTGTGGCAGTTTGGCTGCTTAAATTGCTGCGAGTGCAGCAGTGTGATTGGACTGGTTGGCTACCCACATCCAACTCACGATTCGTCGTGTCCGGTTTCATTCATCACGCGAAACGTTATCAACGGTAGCACGCAACGGAAAAATTGGCGGACACAGCAAGTGCCCTTCAACCGGGTAGTTGCGTCTAAAAATACTGTTAATAATTTGTAACAAACCGTCGCGATGGAATAGCAGCCGATACAGGCTTGAACTGCGTATTCATAATGTTTGAGGTGTTATCTTTCACGGTTACGAGCACGGAGTCAACACTTACGCACACGGACGAGTCAGCTCCGCATTGCAGCACTGGATTCCTGCTATTCCAAGACTGCCGTATCGCTTTTCCACTTACAGCAGGCGCCCCGCCTGGAGGCGGGTTACACAGAGGACGATATGCAAGTGTCGGAGAGGAACGGGATTCAGTAAGGAGGCAAGAGGGGCGGTGGGGGGTAAGAGCTATAAATAACTCTGTCCCTTTGTCGCCGCGGACAAGAATGAACGCTACTGTACCGCTGGTGAGGCGGCGTCTATGGGAACGGTTATCAGCTTCCGGAATGTTTCGCGGAAGGGCACTGGCAAGGAGGCTGCCGGCGGCTGATAACACTCAGAAGTGTTCAGAACCAGGCCGCCTCTGGACATGCGAACATTACTCACATAGGGGCCACCGCGTTCTCCGTCCTCTAGAAATAATTCTTAATGTTGGGATCATAATTGATTTTCTTGTAGTCTTTCAGCACTTCCGTACTAGCTATCTGCAAGACTGCCTCTGACGAATGAACAGTGTTATTTCAAAATGACGCATCCGATTTCACAAGATTCTGTCTTCTGCACAAACGACGACAGAAACTTGGACCGAGTTTTGAACGTACGCATGTACATCACTCAACTGCTAAACCCGATCCCACTTGCACGTTTCCTATCTAACGGCATCCAGTGACAACAGAAGTTAGCTTTTCAGAATTTCATATAATTATCGACCAAATTGCTTTAATAATCTACACATATTCGGTATAATCGTTTAAAACAATAAGACTAGTATTAAAGTTATAAACTTTGTGTATATCTTGGGACTGTATAACTCACAGTGCGCAAATTGCTAGGACTATATTCATCCAGTATATGTAAATGACATCACTTACTGATTTCCAACGAACTTCACACCTAATTTCAAACCTTCTGGAAAAGTTGTTTTCGCTAACACTCAACCTCTCCCCCCACAATAATGAAAGGAAAAAATGTTTATCGCTCACTACATTCTCGCTGTTCGTGCAGCAGAACTTATAAAGCATCAGACACGAATACTTCTTCACTACTAACTCCATTCGCAACACGTTTTGCAAAATGGATCCACAGATAACACTGTATCCACTTGCAAAATTACGTCACTGTACGGTCCTAAGTCCAGTAAACATGACGTCGTAAACATTGAGGTGTGATGTAAAACCAGATTTTTTTTTAAAACGGAGCGCAAACTATGCTGACTACACTCATCGAGCGTTTGATAATGACAGTACTTAGCGTTTCTACATGAGAGCTCAATTCCTTAAAGAGTCTGAGGTGGGGGACTTAACTGGCAAAACTGGAAGTCATACGGTTGCCTGAAGGGGTCCCGCTTGTGGAGGTAGCTCGCTCGATCGTTCGTTCACCGAAAGCCGTTTCGCCTTCCCCGTTCCAACAGGAGCTGTTCAGCTACAACTGTGAGCTGTTGGCAGGCTTTTGCGTTTCTTTGATTCGTCAGACAGCAGTACTAGACTTTACGTGAGACAATGTTATTCCGCGATATGGCTCGAGCAGTTGGAACACAGCTCCAAGTTTTCAGAAGGCAAGAGATGCATGTCATGTCACAGAACGAGCAGTCTTCATACGCTTTTTTAAACAAGGTGAACATACACGAAAACTAGAACATGAAAACAAAAACAAATATCATCGAACATTTCAAACATAAGATACTGTTTAACTGCGCAAGTTGTATGCTACATGTTACGGAAATTCATCAGTATGTAAACAAATTGCATAAAAACTTGGCATGAAAATAGTTTAAAACTGATCAAAATGGTCCAAATCTTTATGTGCTAAGCTGAAAATGGTGTGTACACAATAAACTACACAGGGTGTTACAAAATGGTACGGCCAAACTTTCAGGAAACATTCCTCACACACAAAGAAAGAAAATATGTTATGTGGACATGTGTCCGGAAACGCTTACTTTCCATGTTAGAGCTCATTTTATTACTTCTCTTCAAATCACATTAATCATGGAATGGAAACACACAGCAACAGAACGTACCAGAGTGACTTCAAACACTTTGTTACAGGAAATGTTCAAAATGTCCTCCGTTAGCGAGGATACATGCATCCACCCTCTGTCGCATGGAATCCCTGATGCACTGATGCAGCTCTGGAGAATGGCGTATTGTATCACAGCCGTCCACAATACGAGCACGAAGAGTCTCTACATTTGGTACCGGGGTTGCGTAGACAAGAGCTTTCAAACGTCCCCATAAATGAAAGTCAAGAGGGTTGAGGTCAGGAAAGCGTGGAGGCCATGGAATTGGTCCGCCTCTACCAAACTAAACTGACAATTTATATTGTATTGTAAATGTACTGTATGGAAATTTTTCAGTCGTTTAACTAACAGGTAGCACTGAACATGTTGCTCTTAGCGGGTTAAATTAAAAGATGTAATCGTAATTACGACCTTCCGTCATAAGACAATGGCGGAATACTGAATTCAGTATTTCGTCACAGACAAAATGCGGCCAGCTTGAGGTCGTGCTCGACATGAGGAAGGCATTCAGTTCTGTACTGTCGTTTAATGGCTGGATTTGAGAGTCCTAGAAATTTAATGCACTACTGCAAACGCTCCCACATTTCCAATAAATTTCATAGCGAATTCTGTGGCGCCTAGTAATCCCACAATCGCAACTACCTCACACATACGTTACGCCTTACATTTTTGCCCGTGTTAGTTTTCGCCATCAATCATTACACACGCCGTATACAAATATTGCATCTGGACGCCGCCGGTGCCCCAAGCGGTCGCTTCTGTCGCTTGGGTCTTCCACGGCAGTTTTCTGAACACTGTGGACGTCGAGTCTGTCTACCTGTGCCGCTCAGTTAGTGCAGAGGGCAGCGTTCTGCAATGTAATACCGGAGTGCAAGAGTTCGATCCCGGGTCTACTTTTTTGCTAACACGTTTTTTACGACTAGCACGTCGCTTTCCTGTCTGCCTGTTACGTACAAATTTAGCAATTGATTTTAAACGAGCTTCCCGATGAGAAGACTTCAAACTCTCAACATAGCTCGGAACTGGACGACACTGCAATATTAACTCACTTTCGTGTGTGGTGCGTGGCTGAGGATACTTTGTACACCACTGCCGTTTCCCGCGGTAAGAACTATTGGCGATAAGCCTCCATGTGAGTTGGATTCTCACTAATTTTTTACTTTCATGGTCTTTTCGCGAGGTATACGTAGGAGGAAGCAATATATTGATTGACTCAGGTGAAGAGAAGCTGAAATAAACCTGAAATTTGCCACTTGTTTATGTTCTACACTTTTCAAAAATTTTTACCTCGATTAAAAAATTCACACACACACAAGACTAAAAAGTAAAAAACATTACTTAAAGAAAAACGTTTTAATATAACATGTTTTTAAAACTGACTAAAAAGTATAAAATAATTTTTCTAGCCCCGTACAGATTCCTAGCCCTACAGATATAGCCTTGAAAACTTGGGCTTGTAAAATTTTAACAGCTATGAAAACATATGTAAGTTTTACAACGAAAAACGTGAGACGCATCCAATACGCAACAGTAAGGAGCGCAGAGAGTAGCTGTTGTTGCGAAAAATTACAACAGTTCATATCGTTTGCTGCGCAATACAACTGTTACTGACTTCGGTGAAATGTCCATGCTCATCTACTGCAAGCGCTCCTAGTTTCCGTTTAAAGTTTTACAAGTGTTGTCATAGATAGTAAAAATCCACAAGGACAAATTTTCAAGGCTTGTCTGTATCGGGTTAGGAATGGTGCTATGGGAAATTATTTTATGTTTTAGCCCGTTTTAGGAAATTGTTCTATTATTTTCCAATTTCGTTCTTCCCAATAAAGCTTTAGTATACACTGTTCTTTAAACCACCGTTTCTTTGAACGTTGAAGATATTGGCCAGACGTGTCAGAAATATTGATGAAGAGTAATGATCAGTTAAAAATAAATATCTGTCATAGCGGAAAGCATAAACTTGAGACAATGTAATTTACATGGTTACTGACGATCTGTTTAGAATAAAAGCAGCAATGGGGTTGAGTTGGTTTCTTTTTACTTTGGGGGAAGCAAAATGAAGCAACGAATGGACAGGGAAGCACGAAGAGCTGTTGGGCGTGGAAGAGAAAAGAGGAAACGTTTTAAGTCAAAATATGTCTAGGGCGGATTCGTCAATACGACTTTGCTCTTGATTCTGTATTTCGACAAAGGAATTTATCGACGCGACGAATGTTTGCTAGGTATATTTTCTTACTGTTAGCATACAAGGAATTGCTGTGGTTTTCCAGTACGCGACTTTCGGTTCACTCTGTGTGCATTTGATGGCCATGTGGATCATGCCACACGACTCAGGACGTGTGATTAGCAGCTCATACCAGTTTATCTTCTTCGCAGAATGACTGACCTTCACTTACCGTTCATGAGCCATGCAGGACAAGCTTACACCCCCATCTGCCCAGCAACTTTCGTCTTTTAATGCACGGTAAACACTACGTCAGACTCCCGATTATTTTCTGCACATGTCGGCTTCCTTCTTCATCGCAAACAGCGTTTTGAATACTATTCTGGTTAGTTGTGGAGGGTCCTCCGGCAACGTAAAGAGTATGTTTTCACCTCACAGCTTCAGCATATCTTCATGAATCTAAATTTCTTTGCAGGTACATTCTAAAGCTTCGACTGGGGACGTCACCATTTCTGCCAGATGTTCCGTCTCCACAACATCGCCCTAGCCTTAGAGGTGAAGAACGGCAAGAATATTTTCCATTTGGCATATCTGTTTCGAAACTTTTCTCTATTTTCATCGTTTTCTTAGGAGGGGGAAGGGAGGGAGGGAGGGGGGAGAGAGAGAGGGGGGGAGAGAGAGAGAGAGAGAGAGAGAGAGAGAGAGAGAGAGAGAGAGAGAGAGAGAGAGAGACTGTGACTATTCTTTCATCCCGTTCCATACACCCAACAGCGTTATGTTGACCCCACAGTGTTATGTTGACCTAGCCGTCATAACCCACCGTTCTCCTGTCACAATATACTCGTTTCATGATTCCATGCTGGTTACGTCTTCGGTCTGAGCCGCTAGAAAGGGTAAACTTCCCGGTGGTTGCATTCTCTGGATTACGTCATTCCCACATTCTAACTGCCGTCTGCTAAACAAATGTAACACACAAAATTACGCGCCAAACGACTTTGCTTCAATTAGAGGTTCTCTTTATATGGAGCAGATTATTATGAAGCATGAAAAGAAAACAGTATATACTTATTTGGCTCTGAGCACTATGCGACTTAACTTCTGAGGTCATCAGTCGCCTAGAACTTAGAACTAATTAAACCTAACTAACCTAAGGACATCACACACACATCCATGCCCGAGGCAGGATTCGACCGTAGCGGTGGTTCGGCTCCAGACTGCAGCGCCTAGAACCGCACGGCCACTCCGGCCGGCTATACTTATTTATTTCAAAGACGTTTAGCAAACAAGTGCGACATATAAGTTATCTTTACTAGTGAGAAAAAAGGCGGTAAGTGCTTCTAAAACCCTGACTGACGTCAACTGACAATACCTTCCTGCATGTTTATTTTATGTACTTACTACCTAAACACGGGTGATGTTACTGTGTAGCCAGTCAGTGTAACATATACTACGGATACGCAGACAGTTAATTACATAAGCAACTGTAACCTTTGCCCCTTACAACGTGCGTGACCATGCGACTATCTTGCCACACGCGGGCCCGTGTGACCAGCGTTTTATGTAACATCTCGCTGTGGCGGCTACTTAGCACAGAAGAACACAATGGTGTGGTTTTAGCTAACAACCGGCTTTCTTCTTACATCGCTCGGTGTGTTGATTAAATCAAATACCTTCAATGTACAGCAATGTAAAACAGAATTTATTCACAGTGTGTTGGGTTGGGTTGTTTGGGGAAGGAGACCAGACAGCGAGGTCATCGGTCTCATCGGATTAGGGAAGGATGGGGAAGGAAGTCGGCCGTGCCCTTTCAAAGGAACCATCCCGGCATTTGCCTGAAGCGATTTAGGGAAATCACGGAAAACCTAAATCAGGATGGCCGGACGCGGGATTGAACCGTCGTCCTCCCGAATGCGAGTCCAGTGTGCTAACCACTGCGCCACCTCGCTCGGTCACAGTGAGTGTGTGTGTGTGTGTGTGTGTGTGTGTGTGTGTGTGTGTGTGTGTGGAGCGGGGGAGGGGGGTTGACTAAAGTTAAAATTTCAATGTATGAAAATAATTTGCGCGTTAACGTTTTACGAAAGACTTAAGTATAGTCATCGACAAAATGCGGTTTTGGGTCTACAAGCCTCTTTATTCCAGATTTCTGATGACGTGCACGTTTGCACAGTCCAGTGAGGTACATGTATAGACACACCTAACTTCGACACGCTTATTGGCGTTGGAGCCACTCAACATCTCTCACCACACTGACCACAAAAATGAAGTGGAGGTATTTTATGTACTGTCACACTGCCAAGAAGGCGGCCTATACATATTTCCGAATTAAGTTACTGATTTCCTATGGTGGGTTGGATGCACTGGGTTTTGCCTCGTTTTTCACGAGCGCTATTCCTCGGTGATCACAAAGACAAAGGGTATAAATTAAACTCACATACATATTTAGCTGGTAGATTACTCCACATATGAACGAAACACAGTGCGACACAAAATTCACTCCCTACAGTTTTAGGATCTTAACGATGCACAAAAGAGTAGAATACGTCAGGTCAGCAGATACAGGAAATTGCCATGGAGATTTCATCAGTTTCATTAAATTTTCGGTACACACATCAAATCTGTGTATCCAGTTCGGGGTATTTGTAATTAACTCTATTCGCGTCGTCTGGATGTTCAACGCGAAGAAAGAGATCCTATGATTTGTTATAAATAGAATTATCCAAAAAGTAGGGACATTTCAGTTGGTAGGCACGCATCAACAGGCCTGCAACCGGAGAGAATGGGACCTCTGCCTTCGTTTAGCAAACAACTATAGCGACGTCAGAGCAGGAGCACCTGTGATCACTGTACGTGGCACGATAATTTTCAGAACATTTCTTCCGACCGCATCCCATTCCTCGAGCTCAGCGACAACTAATTTCCTTCCTTCGCTTACACTGGAGTGGCACTTAGCATAGCGCTCAGCGACGAATAGCAGTCTGCTAATTGCAGTCTTCTAGTACTCTCGACCAGTCGTACTCCATAATGGCCAAGTTCTAATCCGCACACAACCTTTTTAAGTGCTTTTTCTCTGTCGCTTCCAGTGGAACGGGAACGGTCGCAGCTCTTCATTACCTCGGTCAGAGCTTCGTCTCCAATGATCGCGACATCGAGTGGGCGTATAACTATACTCTCCTCTGCACAATAATATCTACGACGGTACCTCACTTTTCTAAAACAAATCCGTCCCAGACGTGTGTGAAGGATACGGCTTGTCTTCTTGTCTTGGTTGAAGTGGTAATCAATAAAGAATAAGTATTGTTTGTTTAAAAACGTGTAATTGGAGCCCAACATAGTTATCTTTCTTGCTAGAAAATTTCTGTAATCATGATGTCTGTCCTTCGGCTATTTTAACTCACAAATTACCTCCGTTGTAGTCCGTCGCAAAATCGTGCATTCATGGTTTCTAGGCTCTATTTCTCCGGGACAGATAATCGAAATAAGGCACACTGAAATAGAAAGTCGCGATCTGTCAGTAATTTGTACGTAAAAGTGTTTTATGGAAACTAACTTTTAAGTCATGGCAGGCGCAAGGAAATCGAAATCCTTCCCTAGTTCCGCAGCGCCTTCTGTAGGTAAATGGTTCGAATCCACGTGGAGTCGGCGATTTGCCCCACACGAGAGTGAGTGGGTGGGTGGCACTACACCGAGCGCCAGAACCACCCTGATGTAGTGATGGTCCCCAAACCCTCACACACGCTGTTCGTCCGCTACAAACACCTTTCCGTAAACGTAATCTCTACGAAACTTATTCCAGCCACCCTAAATTCTATTAGATGGGTAAGACCTGTCAAACAATGTGTATTTTATCGACTGAAATATGCAACGTTGCTCAAGTATTGCAGTGTGAAGACTGATTATTTTCCCAAATATGCATAATTTCTTAAAGATAAGTATTTCAACTTATAAGGCTTAAATTATTAAAGAAGAATGGAAAAGAAAATTGAGGATCTTTTGGATGATAATCAGTCTGGCTTTAGAAAAGGTAAAATAACCTGTTTTGACGATGCACTTCATAATGAAAGCAAGAAGAAAATTCGAGACAATTTCATAGGGTTTGTCAACCTACGGAAAGCGCTCCATAATGTAAAATAGTGCAAACATCCGAAATTCTGCGGAAAAAAGGTTTGAGCTATAGGGAAAGCCGGATGATATATTAAATGTACACGAACCGAGAGGAGAAAAAGAAGAATGGAAGGCCAATGACGAAGTTCTCGGAAATGAAACAAAACTTAGGCCGTTTTTCACGAAAAGTGTTAAGTGGTTGAATACTACAAAGAAATCACCAGTATTTTCCTACTGATTCTAACTTTTTGAAACTCTGCTCAAAAATAATTTGGTAATCGAAGATCATACCACTTTTTGGGCATTATGAATACTGAGTGCTAAAGGGTGAAAACCGAGATCGAAGTACTCTATTTTTCATGTTAATTTGTCCGCTCTCAAAAGTTACAAGCATATTATGTAGACATAAGCGACAGATCAGCTACTTTTTTTATTGTAAACTGTGAATGAATTGTTAAGTTTTAAGTTTTTTTCCCTTATGTGATGTCGCAAGTTTATTGTGGCTCGTGCCGTCCTTAATCTTTTAATCCAACGGGCATTGTACTCCACTCCACTGACACTGCATTTGGTGAAGTACTTCCACATCAGGGATGGTGCCACTCTGTAATACAACAATGTCCGACGACAACAGCGAGGAAGTGCCATGCAGGCCAGACATTCAGCTGCCCACACCGCATGGCGGCAGGTACACTATTCTCTCAGCAACGCTGTACCAGTTCTTACGCCACGTGTTTGTTGCTCTTTTCTGTCGACATTGTTATTAAAATAGGACTGATCGCTGAGCCAGATCGCTGGTCGATCATCAGCGATCGGCTTGTTATCTTTGGCGCGTCCCCGGGCATGAGCATCTTTGCGTTTTCGGCTGGGGCGCGCGGGATGGCGAGAGGCAGTCGATTTGGGGCGGCCGGTGAGACTGGCGGAGTGCCTGTTTCTTTGGGACACTGCAGTTCAAACAGGAGTGGCGTAATGTTAATGAGTATTTGTTATTCGTCAAATGAAGTGTATTATATGTCTTGCTGTTTTCTGGGGCAAGCAGCTGTGTTATTGGACTCATTTTGAAGTGTTCTGTCGGGAGAATGACTGCTCCCCACTTCAGTGTATTCTTTTGAGTAGTATTGTAAGGCTTTTTGGATATTTGTCAGTGGGGTGTATTGATTCAATTTTGTTTTTCTCTTTCTTTTGAATTACGGTGAATTGTTTAGTTTATCTGGTTATTGGCTTAACTCGCGCTTCACGCACTAAATGAGCTGATATTGAATTTTTTTTTAGTCCTGTTTAATGTCAGACAGATTCAAATGTAACTTCATTTATGTTATTTGAAATAAATGTGTTGGATTGATAGTAATGAATTATGTGCAATTGAAATAAGGGACCCAGTCCTTCATTAGTGCTTAACAGTGCCGTGTGGTTCGGATTGTGACCCCTTGCTCGGACCAATCGCTGTTCCCATTTTCTATAATAACGCAATAGTTCAAAGCAATGGAGATCTTACGAATTCAAACGACTAAATCAAACAATGGAATATACAGTATGGAATGTAACAGTATTATGAAAGGATAGCTGCTACTTATCATATAGCGGAGATGCAGCAAGGCACAACAAAAAGACTGTCAGAAAGTTAGCTTTCGGGCAACGGGGCCTCTGTCACACGTGGACAACATACACACACGCACACATTCACGCAAATGCAACACACTTACACACAACCACAGTCTTTGGCAGCTGGAGCCAAACTGCGAGCAGCAGGGCATACGAATGATTCCATTTTTAAAAAAGAGATTTATTTGAAAACCAAAAATTTTAACACTGCCACCATGGCTAGTGGCTAATTGATATTTCTGTTTTCCATCCGGTTAAAATACCGAAAAATAGTTGCTGGTAACTGAAATACAGTTTTCGGTTTTAACCGGTCGGTCTTTCCCATCCCCACTGCAGATGGGCCTCATACACAGTTAGCATGAGGCGTAGGCAGAAGGAGCGCCTCCGTAGCCGCACGGTTAGCGCCAAAGCATTTGGTGCTGCCAAAGGGCCGCTTTCAATTCCTGGTACCTCCTTAGAATTTGTCAGAGATACTGGTGGACTCGAACGTGGTGCACTCAGCCTCTTGTGGCCAGACGAGGAGCTGCTGGAAAAAGAAGCAGCGCCACCATCAGGATTCATCTACTGGCAACGACCGCTCAAGGGACTGGCGAATGCTGATAGCATGAAGCGGAACAGGCGGAGGACTAATCCAGGGCGGGTGTTGACGTCGAGGCAGCAGGCACGAACCTCATCCCCGAGTGGTGTTTCCGTTTACGTCACGACAGCAAGAAGGAGCTTCATTAAGTCTTGCCACCGAGGTAATTTGTTCTAATACGGCATCACAGAAATAGGCACCGCACGATAAAACAAAAACGTTTCGTTGTTGTCCGTAAATTACTGCAAATGAATAGTAAAAGGGTTTTCTTCGCTATCTTTGTAGGCTCTGACCAAGTACCGCGCCTGCAAGCGAGAATACCTTACTTTTGTAAAGACAAGTAGTTTCGTCAAAGTAATTTTTCCCATATTTGCAAATTTCGTTCGTAGAAAAAACGCTTGCGAATAATGAAACTGATAGATAGGAGGAAGAAATAAAAAACGCTAGCAAGATATCAGAATAGTTAAGACATCTTGAGACACCCTTCTTTTTTTTTGCATTGTCTGTAACGCGACGTCATCTGACGGCAATAATTGTGGGGCAAACGAGCTCCAGATGCAGGGCTACATTAGCTCGTCCCTTTGACGATCCGAGTGTTGCATACAAACCAAGACGCAGCGGATCTTGATTAGTGCCTCGTCGGCGGTTTATAAAGATTCCAATTACGCAGGCGGGAGTCGTTACCCCGTAGAAGAAAGCCCGGAGTTAACAAAGTGGACGGAGGAGATCCCCCTCCCTCGTCGCCGCACACAGAGCCCGCTGCCGTCACATCCGACCGCTAACAGCTCCTACTGTGCTTCTCCCTCTTCCTTTTTAAAGAAAAAAAAAGAAGCCCTTTTATCTCTCTGAGCTGCTCACAAGTTTAGCAAGATAAACTCCGTAATTGGCGAGCATACGAAGTTGAAATACTAGCTCTGTAATTAAAGAATGGCGAAACACAATTAAAACTAACTCTCTCTACGAGACACACAGGAGGAGGTATTCCTTTTGGAACTTGGGATTTAGGTAGTGCTGCTAATTCTGTTCCTGCCACAATCTCGCGACGGCAATTCGCAGACGTGCTGTTGGCAGGCTACGCATTTCTTTGGTTCGTCCGACAGCTACATTACGCTTTAAGTTACGCGCCCATATTGAGAATGGGTGTCCCAGCACGAGTAATTTAAACCGCACATCGACTGTTTTTGCAACATAAAATGAACATACCACTACAGAGTGACAGACCTCGTTATTGGTTGCCCGTCACATATAACATTATGAGATTGACAAGAAGTGCAAAATGGCTAAGCAGGAACGGCTAGAACACAAATGGAACGATTTAGAATGACATACCACTTTGGGGAAGATAGATACCGTCTACAGGAAAATTAAACTAGCCTTTGGAGAAACGAAAAGCAGCTGTGTCAATAGCAGTAGCTCAGATGAAAAGCCACTCCTAAGCAATGACTGGAAAGCTGAAAGGTGGAAGGAATATATACAGAATCGTTACAAGAGAGATGGACCTGAAGGCAATATTAGAGAAAGGAAAGAGGACATTTATGAAATACATGAATATATAATACTGCGAAAAGAATTTGACAGAGTACTGAAACACTCTAGTCGAAACTAGGTCCCTGGAGTAGACAACATTCCGTTAGAGCAAGTGCCAGCCATGACACCATCTGGTGTGCACGAAGTATGATACAGGCCTCACACTTCACAGAGAATGAAGTAATTCCAATTCCAAATAAAACAGTTACTCACAGGAGTCAGTATTACCGAACTATCAGTTTAATAGGGTGTGGTGATGTCTGATTTGTGGGGCGTTCGACTGCGCGGTCATCAGCGCCCGTACAAAAACCCAATTTTTACACACTCCATTTTATTTCCACAATCCAATCTAGTCACTCTCACAAATGATGATAATCATGATGAAATGATGAGTACAACATTAATAACGTGTGGCTGCAAAATACTACCACAAATTCTTTACAGAAGAATGGGCAATCTGACAGAAGCCGACAGCGGGGAAGGTCAGTCTGAATTCCGGAAAAATTTAATATCACACGAGGCAACACTGGGAAGGACAAACCTACGTTTATAGCATTTGTAGACTTAGAGAAAGCTTTCAATAATGTTGACTGGAATACACTCTCTGAAATACAGAGAGCGAAAGGCTATTTACACCTTGTTCAGAAAACAGAGGCAGTTACAAGAGTCAAAAATAGTTCAAATGGCTCTGAGCACTATGGGACTTAACAGCTATGGTCATCAGTCCCCTAGAACTTAGAACTACATAAACCTAACTAACCTAAGGACATCATACAACACCCAGTCATCACGAGGCAGAGAAAATCCCTGACCCCGCCGGGAATCGAACCCGGGAACTACAAGAGTCGAAGAGCATGAAACGGAATCAGTGTTAGAGAAGGGAGTGAGAGAGAGTTGTAGCATATTCCTGATGTCAATCTGTACACTGAGCAAGCAGTAAAGGAAATGAAAGAAAATGTTATAGTAGGAATTAACGTTCAAGGACAAGAAACAAAAACACAGAGGTTTGCTGATGATATTCTTATTCTGTCGGAGACAACACAGGACTCTGAAGAGCAGTTGACCGGAATGGATAGGGTCTTGAAAGGAGATATACGATGAAGACCAAAAACAGGAAAACAAGGTGAGTGGAATTAAATCAGGTGACGCTGAGGGAATTATATTAGAAAATGAGACACTAAAAGTAGTACATGACTGATGCTACTTGGGCAGCAATATAACAGATGATATCGGAAGTACAGAGGATATAAAATGTAGACTGGGAATGGCAAGAAAAGCATTCCCAAAGAAGAGAAATGTTAATATTAAACATACCTTTAACTGTTAGAAGTCTTTTCTAAAGGCATTTGTATGGGGTGTAGCCACGTATGGAAGTGAAACATCGACGATGGACAGTTAGACAAGAAACTAATAGAAGTTTTTGAAATGTTGTGCTACAGAAGAGGGCTGAAGATCAGATTAGTGGATCGGGTAGCTAATGAGAATGTACTGAACAGAACTGGGGGAGGGGGGGAGGAGAAATTTGTGGCTTGACTACAAGAAGGGCTCGGTTGTTGAGACACATTCTACGACATCCAGGGATCGCCGACTTAGTACTGGGGGAAGAGTGGTGGGGGGGGGGGGGGGGGGGGTAAAAATCATGAGAGGTGACCATTAGATGAAAACAAAATGGGGATTCAGAAGGATTTAAGTTGCACTTCTTACTCGAAGATGAAGAGTCTTTCATAGGGTAGAGTAGCGGCAACGAGAACAGCAACGTCGGTAAGATACGAACTGAGGAGGTATTGTGCAGAAGTGGAGAGGAACGGAACATACGGAGAATACTGACAAGACGAAGGGACAGGACGTGTATTAAGACACCCGGGAATAACTTCCATGGTACTATAGGGGATTATAGGAGGTAAAAACTGTGGGGGAAGACAGACGCTGGGATACATCCAACAAATAGCAGAGGACGTGGGTGCAAGTGCTACTCGGTGGCACGAAGGAGAACGTCGTGGCGAGTTCCAGCAAAATAGTCAGATGACTGATGGTCCATACAAAAAGTGAAGTCGGATTTACAGATCATCAAACTGAAACATACATTTTTCCTGGTCAGGGTGATACAGAGGAAGATTCTAAACTGAAAATTTTCAGGCAAGGAAAAATTGAAGGAAGGCCTCGAAATAGCAATGCACGTGAGGCGCGTGTTTGAAAGACTGATTACCCTAACAGACAACTGTGTGATCCATCAATGATCGCACTACGTCAAAAAATAATCCGCGGTGCACGTACAATTTCCAGTGTCGAGAAACAACAGTGCGCCTATTGTCCCCAATTCGCGGCCCGCACCATCGCCAGAATGATTTCTCATTCGTCTCTGCTTGTTTACTTCCCTTACCGCGCCGCGTACGTCGAACGACACCTGGCGAGATCCAGTTCTGTGGTGGGCAGTGGACATAATGTTTTCGCTCACGAATGGTTCAAATGGCTCTGAGCACTATGGGACTCAACATCTGTGGTCATCAGTCCCCTAGAACTTAGAACTACTTAAACCTAACTAACCTAAGGACATCACACACATCCATACCCAAGGCGGGATTCGAACCTGCGACCGTAGCGGCCACGCGGTTGCAGGCTGTAGCGCCTAGAACCGCACGGCCACACCGGCCCGAATGTAAGGTAAGAGATTTTGACATACAGAGAAGCCTTTTGACCCATTACGTAAGGGATGCTGCAGCACAAGGAATGACTTATAATGGTGTAAGTACTCTCGACCGTGCACTGTAACGTGGCTTGCAAAATGTGGATGTTGCAAGTGTAGGCGCTGTAGTAATTCTGACGCTATTTGTGAGATTAAGCAACACTGCCGAAAGCTACTACAAGACGAACAGTGTTGCAGCTTATTGGCTATGTGATTAAGCCACTCAGGGTGAAAATTTATCTACTCCCTAAGCCGGTTTTACACGGGCGACCTTATGGTCAAAGTCGACAACTCGAAGTGCGTGCGCCGTTCGTGACTACGAGTAAATCGTCAACTAACCACGTCGCGAATGTGCGTATGACGTCAATGATCTATAGTCTGAGCCGAGCATGCCGCACAGTGCGAGGAAAGTATGGCGGTGTCTGAGAACCGATTATCTGCTTTTGTCGCTTCTTAATCTTTATTACGTTGTTTGCTCTGTTTTCCTGGCAACTGAAAAGTTACACAAGGTCCTGGTATTTTTTCCTACTAATGTTCCGCTAGTCTACGAGAACGAAATATCTGAAAGCAAAAACTATTTACATTTTACATAAAAAAACCTACATTAACATAAATACGAGCGTAAATAGATAAACGTAGAAGAAGAATTTTTGTCGTTATTTGGCAATCGGCAAAAAAAACAAGATACTGCGTTCTACGTATTATATGATGTGTTTGTAAGTATATACAGGGTAAGTCACCTAACATTACCGCTGGATATATTTCGTAAACCACATCAAATACTGACGAATCGATTCCACAGACCGAACGTGAGGAGAGGGGCTAGTGTAATTGTTTAATACAAACCATAAAAAAATGCACGGAAGTATGTTTTTTAACACAAACCTACGTTTTTTTAAATGGAACCCCATTAGTTTTGTTAGCACATCTGAACATATAAACAAATACGTAATCAGTGCCGTTTGTTGTATTGTAAAATGTTAATTACATCCGGAGATATTGTAACCTAAAGTTGACGCTTGAGTACCACTCCTCCGCCGTTCGATCGCGTGTATCGAAGAGCACCGAATTACGCAGAGATCCAAAGGGAACGGTGATGGACCTTAGGTACAGAAGAGACTGGAACAGCACATTACGTCCACAAGCTAACACCTTTTTATTGGTCTTTTTCACTGACGCACATGTACATTACCATGAGGGGTGAGGTACACGAACACACGTGGTTTCCGTTTTCAATTACGGAGTGGAATAGAGTGTGTCCCGACATGTCAGGCCAATAGATGTTCAATGTGGTGACCATCATTTGCTGCACACAACTGCAATCTCTGGCGTAATGAATGTCGTACATGCCGCAGTACATCTGGTGTTATGTCGCCGCAGGCTGCCACAATACGTTGTTTCATATCCTCTGGGGTTGTACGCACATCACGGTACACATTCTCCTTTAACGTACCCCACAGAAAGAAGTCCAGAGGTGTAAGATCAGGAGGACGGGCTGGCCAATTTATGCGTCCTCCACGTCCTATGAAACGCCCGCCGAACATCCTGTCAAGGGTCAGCCTAGTGTTAATTGCGGAATGTGCAGGTGCACCATCATGCTGATACCACATACGTCGACGCGTTTCCAGTGGCACATTTTCGAGCAACGTTGGCAGATCATTCTGTAGAAACGCGATGTATGTTGCAGCTGTTTGGGCCCCTGCAATGAAGTGAGGACCAATGAGGTGGTCGCCAATGATTCCGCACCATACATTTACAGTCCACGGTCGCTGTCGCTCTACCTGTCTGAGCCAGCGAGGATTGTCCACGGACAGTAATGCATGTTCCGTAGATTCACCGCCCCGTGGTTTGTGAAACCCGCTTCATCGGTAAACAGGTAGAACTGCAACGCATTCTCTGTTAATGCCCATTGACAGAATTGCACTCGATGATTAAAGTCATCATCATGTAATTGCTGATGTAGCGACACATGAAACGGGTGAAAGCGGTGACGATGCAGTGTGCGCATGACACTACTTTGACTCAGTCCACCGGCTCTCGCAATGTCCCGTGTACTCATGTGTGGGTTCATGGCAACAGCAGCTAACACACCAACTGCACCCGCTTCTCCTGTGACGGGCCTGTTACGGACCCGTTTGCGTGCTACGACCATACCTGTTGCATACAGTTGGCGGTAGATGTTTTGCAATGTGCGGAACGTTGGATGCTCTCTGTACGGGTACCATTCTGCATACACCCTGCAGGCTTCAGCTGCATTTCGTCGACACTCGCCATAGATGAGTATCATCTCCGCCTTTTCAGAGTTCGAATACACCATGGTCACAGTTCCTACAACACTGCACTATCACAGACGTCTGTTAACACGGTGTACTACATTTGGTCTGCGTGCGGAGACGAATGCAGAATAACAATAGCAGCAAGCGCTACATGCGGACACTGCGACAGCTAGACCAAACCACAACAGTGCACTACAGCCACACTCGTAAACACGGTCGTCATCGTAAATATGTCCCTACAGATGCTGCTCGCCGACCGTGGCCCGTGTTTGTTACAACACGCAACTGAACGTCGGAGGTTTCAAGCGTCAACTTTAGGTTACAATATCTCCGGATGTAATTAACATTTTACAATGCAACAAACGGCACTGATTACGTATTTGTTTATATGTTTAGATGTGCTAAACTAACGTGGTTCCATTTAAAAAAACGTAGGTTTGTGTTAAAAAACATACTTCCGTGCATTTTTGTATCGTTTGTATTAAACAATTACACTAGCCCCTCTCCTCACGTTCGGTCTGTGGAATCGGTTCGTCAGTATTTGATGTGGTTTACGAAATATATCCAGCGGTAACGTTAGGTGACTCACCGTGTATATTGTCGAGCAGATAAATATGTGTGTGTTCTGAAATTTATGGATGAACTTTTCCTATTCTTTCAGTCTTCAGGAGTTTGCCACGACATGTGACAAGAACTTGTACTATGAATTTTACTTCTGTCATTGCTTGTTCGTACATTTTGTTACTGTATTTTGAATTTTCCGTATAAAGGCTAGTCCCTCGTAATGTTATCGTTCATGACAACTCAAAACGAAGACTCCGTAGGGCAATAATCCGCCATGGCCGCTGCAGTAGACGCACTTGCCACGAGTAGTCGACTGTGACAAGAAAGTCTGCCGTGTAAAAGGGGCTTTACACCCTGGGGGACGAAACCCAGCCTGTCAGGCTTTCGGTTATCCTGCCGTCGGCGACGTGGAGTACACGCAGACTCGAGCCGTTCGCGCTGGTGGGTGGTAAGTCGTCCGCAGCCGTCTGCACGGCCGATCCAGAGGTGGCGGGGCGCGGGCAGCCGCCTTGTCCAAACAAGATAATGCTCCGTGCGGGGTTCGGTCCGCCAACGCCGCCACGCGTAGTTGTTCTGTTCGCGCTTCGTGTAGGATAACCGCTTGTCTGAACGACGCTGGGCAGCGAGGATGCCGGTGTTTGCTGACACGGAAATCGCGCCACCGCTGAGTAACTGAGTACACTCCCTTTCGAACCGTTTCACTCTCAGTGTAATGCATACTAAAAACTCTCTCTACATCTGCCGCAGGTCGGCGGTGCTGTGAACGGCCACGGCACGGCAAGGGCTGCAGAATACACACAAATGCGTATCTCACCTAACTCGTAAGCTACAGCTAGCGAGTCTACGAACGGGCGTATTAACGCGTTATGTCAGTGCGACTAATAATTCGACAAATATGTGTTCAAAATCAAGAGCTTCTCACGTCTCATATAGGAAGGGCTCATCAAAGCAAAATAAGTCCAACTATGCACTGCCACAAGGATATCTCGTAAAAAAAACAAGAGGGTACACAGTGTAGCGAAGCAGAAACGTCGGTAACCACGATATAAAGAAAGCGGGGAAATGTGTGTGTGTGTGTGTGTGTGTGTGTGTGTGTGTGTGTGTGTGTGTGTGTGTGTGTGTGTGTCAGTCTCCTGGCAACCTGTCCATAAATATTACCTAAACATAAAGGGTGCTTATCGATGTAATGAAGACAGGGTAATAAGGTGAACGGCTGTTAAAAAGGTTTGAGGAATTAGAAACAATAATTAAAATAGGAAAATAATCTCCCACGTAATACGACCAACGGAAAGCCTCAGGGAACGATGCTGAACAGCACCTACTCTTTTTAAATACTATCTGAACCAAGTTCTTGAAGAATTGATGAGAGGGTCTGCAGAATGGATGAAGACGTTAGTGCAATTACCCATCAACTATATATGTCGATTTTATTATTAACTGCAGCTTACAAAAGCTGGAAAGGTCCTGAGACGCTGCACGCGTACAACGACGTATAAACAGTTGCTCACAGCAGCTCCGGTGAAATCTGAGCAAGTGTTCCTGTATTTTGGCCTTCAGTCCAGGCAGAGAGTGAACTTGTCCTTGGTAAGCGCATTCTTTTAAATATCCCCAGAGCCGAAAGTCACACAGATTCAGATCAGGTGATATTGCAGGCCTCGCATCTGGAAAACCCCTGGAGCTAACACGTTCATGAAAAGTTGTGTTAAGCAGATCTTCCACTCGGCGAGCGACACGAGTTGTTGCCCGATCTTGCACGAAAACAGTTGTTTCCACGCAGCTGCGCTCTTCCAATGCAGGAATCACGTGCTGCAATAGGGTCTCGATCGTGTGCAGACGTCACAGTAACACCTGACAGGCCGTCTGCGTGTATTCTCTTCAGAGAAGAACGGACCGAGGGCACAGGTGCTTGTGAATCCACAACACACAGCCACATGTAGCGACTGCAGTGGCTCTTCGTGCACAACACGCGGTTTAACACTAGCCCAAATCAGACAGTTCTGTGTATCCACTGCACCTTGTATTGTACAATGTGCCTCGTCACTCCATAGAATATTGCCCGGGCACACGTACCAACTTCGATTCGTGTCAGAAACAGAAGAGTAATTTCAGAACTTTGCTGCGCATCATGCGGTTTCAGTTGCTGCAGTGTCTGGATCTTGTACGAGCGTAAATGTAATACACACCGCAAAATTTCCGTGCTGTTGGCCCTGGGGATGAACAATTCTCGTGACACTGCACGAGCGCTAGCAGTACTCGGGACACGTGCCGCATGGTCAGATACAGCAAAAGCAACCTCGTCAATTACTTCCACCGGGATAGGAGAGGAGGCCTCCGCCATCCTGGAGCCATACCACGCTCAACCATGATTTCGAATTCATAATCACGTTCTTTAAGTAATGTAATGACATTGGGCCTCTGCTCCGACCTTCAGTCGGCGTTACTACCTCAACGTAGCACTGTAATTGCTGCTGTTCACATAAGACCGTGTCTCTAACCGCAAACGGTCTCTGTTCTCGATAGCCACACTGCTCGCTCACGTTATCGCTTGTCAAATGACAGGGTGGATGATGTCATACAGACGGTGTACAGCGCTCGATTTGCAATTTGTGGCTGAAACTGGAACTAATTAGTTTTCCAGCGCAAATCGGCTCCGCATTAACGCGTTAGCGTACCTCTCAAGTTTCCCTGCTATGCGGTAGTTACAGCCCTTACTGCAACTTCGTGAGTAGCTTCAGTTTACCTATAACCACCAGGTAGTATTAAAAAGCGATGCCAGGGATGCTCTGGTACAGTGTACCACCGTGAATGTAACGGAATCGGAATCCTGCAGTCCGTCAAACGACTGGCTCTTTCCGGGGAGGGCTCCGGGCGGTGGGAACAGCGGCTGCGGTAGATAACGAGCTGCGGCGGGCCGTCCTCAAATAGCACTGCGGGCACCGCCAAAGTGGCAGTCCGGGGAAAGGGGGCGATTCGCCGGCAGGTCGCGGGTCAGACACCGAGCATTGATTTTGGCGGCTGCGCCAACCGCGCTGACGTCTTGCGTCGCGTGCCGAGCCGCGCCGGGAATCGATGCGCGGACGTGGCACGAGACTCACTTTCCTTCCTGCGTCACATCTTCCATTCTTACGGCAGGTCAGAAATATCCGCGCACTGTGCAGTGCAAAAGTTGAAAACTTGATGCGCTTTGCAGTGCGAAGTGTCGAGCCCGGATTGCCGGATTGAAGGCCAGCTGAAGGACTTCTATAGTGTGAAACCCAATTCGCTCTGTTCGTCTGCCCAAATCCATACAGCAGTAGATACCGGCGCGAAGGTCGAAGCTGTCTTCCTCGACTTCCGGAGGCGTTCCGTGCTATTCCGCAAGGTCGTATAATGAACAAAATACAGAATACCAGATGAGCTATGGGGAGCTCTGGGGTTGTATCGAATATAACAGAGCATGTCGTTCTCAGGAGAGAGTACTCTAAAAACTACTCCGGGCGTACCCCGAGGGAGTGTTAAGGACCATTACTAGTCTTTATGCGCTATCTGATCAAAGGGCATCCAGACATCTTCGCGTAATGTCGAGCTGAGAGCTACGCGACACGAGAGGCAGGCCCGCAGGATAAGAATAGCGAACGAGTGTTGTGTTGTCTGCCGAGAAGCAGCAACAGCAGAACTTCTGGATCAGGGCAGCTCAGAAACTTCGAGCACGGACTCCTCGTAGCATGCTGCCTGAGTAACAGATCCGGCAAGGACGATCCAGCCCTTCCAAACCTGCCGCGGTCATGTGTTGCCGATGTGACTCTGATGTGGAAATGCGAAGGAACGACCAAAGCCAAACCGAGACCTGGCAGACCTTACGTACTAATGGACACGGGCCGTCAAGCATTGCAGAAGGTGACTGTATAGAATCACATGAAATCAGCGGAAGGAATCACTGGAGAGTTCAAATGTTCAAATGTGTGTGAAATCTTAAGGGACTTAACTGCTAGGGTCATCAGTCCCTAAGATTACACACCATGTAACCTAAATTATCCTAAGGACAAACACACACACCCATGCCCGAGGGAGGACTCGAACCTCCGCCAGGACCAGCCGCCACTGGTGAGTTCCAAAGTGCTACAGCATTCCAGCTAGTACAGCGACTGTGTGTAGGGAGTTGAAAAGAATGGGGTACAATGGTCGGAGCAACACATTTCTGTAGTTGACGCAAGGCGACGCTTCGAGGTGGTGCAAAAAGCTACGGCACTGCACAATGGACGGCTGGAAACGAGTGACTTGAGAGTGATGGAAATCGCTACACGTCGAGACAATTCGATGAAAGGGTTTGCGTTTGGCGAATGCAAGGAGCACGTTACCCGCCACCACGTGCATTGCCAACAGTGAGGCAAGGAGGTGGTTATGTTACAAGGGCTTTTTGTGATTATGGCGTGGTTTGCCTCATTGCCCTTATGAGCACATTTTGGAGCACTGTGTACTGCGTACATCAGAGGAACTGTTCAGAGATGGTGATCAATTGTAGCAGCATGACACTACATCGCGTCATAAAAGCAGCGTCCGTAGGTCGATGGTTTGCGGGCGATAACATTCCTGAGGTGCTCTAGCCTGCCCAGAGTCTCTGCCTGAACCCACTGGGGCACTTTTGGGGTGAGTTAGAACATCGAATACACTCCATATGCCACCGTGTAACTTCAGTATGTTCTCTGGTTTCGACTCTCGAGGAAAAATGCCATGTCGTATTTCCACGATATTCAAACACTCACTGAAAGTGTGCACAGCAGATTTCAAGATGTCAATGTCGAATACAGCCATATCAATGTCCATGAATAGGTATATGGAGAATTCTGATCAGGAATGCATCTTAAATAGTTTTCATAACCTCTTTCTGCTAACCTAGACGTTAACATATAGTTCACCTACAAGAATCCTAGGTGACCCTGTATCTGTTTCGTATAAAAGAGGTCAACTGGAAATTCGTTTCATCTTAGTGACGTACGCCTATCTTCTCGGTGCAGACATGGACGGAGCCTGGCTTGAGGGATCCATTCGGCGGTGTTTACACCTCAACAGACGATTCCAGGAGCCTCGTCTAAATTTTTGCATACTTTTCAGGCATTTTTTGCGAAAAGTGTCAACGCCCACATTAACGACTCTTATGTCACTGTAATTGTCTTTTCAGGAACTTTCGAAAGTCACTGAAAAGCATAGCGCTACATTTAAAATATGTCTAGAAATTAGAACTAGGAATAGGGAAGCTGCTGCGAAGACCCTGGGCATATTACCCCCAGAGGTAGAGGACAGTGGCTACTACTTAATATTTCATAAAATTGTATATAGCTGCCACACATTATTTTCTTTTCTACTAAAAAATATTCCGTGTAATACCCTATAACATGAAGATTCACAATGTGTAAATGGAAAGCTATCACGATAATGAATACGGCCGATTACCTTGGTTCGGTGAAAAATCATTTTTTCTTAGAGCGACTACTTGACCCCACTTCCCCTGCTGTCTGGAAAAAAAGATGTAGAAATATTCAATCAGATACTCCTAAGTTTCCAGGTGGTGCAGAGACTGACAACATACTGTAAATGTTCAGAAATGTACTACTGTTCGCACCAGAAAACAAAAAAACCTAGGATGATATGCCTACAATAACAATTGTTCAAAATTACTATCAGTCAAATGCTACCAATATCTGAGTACAACGATTTGCTGGAATACGAAATAGAACGATCACATAGACTCAGTCGTTGATAAGACAGGAAACCTCGGTTCATTGGCAGGATCTGGGGACGTGCAGGCAGTCTAGGAAGGGCTTCGACCTCAAATCACTTGTGCCGACGTGTGTGTGAGTGGAGCCCATACGAAACGTGACTATATGGGGATGCCGAACATAAACGAGGAAGGGAGCCACGCGTGGTCACAGGTATGTCCGACTGGCTGGAGAGCGTCACGGCTACACTGAAAAACCTGAATTGGCAGACTCTCGAAGACAGGTTCCTTACAAAATTTCTTTTTGAGGGCGGGGAGGGCAGAGCGATCAGGGGTCGTAACCCGAGGCCTGGTCACGGTGTCACCCTCGCCCGTCAAGGAATCAGGGATGGTAAGGGGAAATCTTTTGTGGGAATTTTTTATTTATTTATTTATTTTTATTTACTGTTTTTAATATATTCTTAATTTGGTTTTACTTTATACCATAACAAAAATAAATGTTCCTAGCACCGCATCGTGCTCCGAGTAAAGAAAACAATATCTCGGCACGTTCCTACACCGAGGTAATGTATATGGTGAAAACGGAAAAAAAAATGCTGCGAACATTCTGCAGAAGAGTGTGTCGCTACTCTCCTTACGCTTCATCATCCAGATATGTCTTCACGTATGTCGTGTGTTTTCCACCGAGACTCGAACTTAGTCTTGTCAGCTCACTCAATGGGTGTCTTCTCCTACCTGTTGATGATCCAGCTGCGTGGAGGGTCGCGTAGGGCACTCCCTAAGTAATTAGAAAAATACTGACTGTATTTTGGGTTCCGTACGATCTTGCAATGACGTTCTTGTAGGTAGTTTCAAAAGTCGTTAGGTCCATCGTGAAATAAGTAGTGTACCGCGTGCGCACGGATCCACGTGTCAGCGTTGGTCTTGGTGCGTGGGAAATACTGTTGATCCGGAAATAGTAGAAACCGAGGTGTAATGTGTTCCGGAGTCACTTGTAGAAAATACGACAAAATTAGCCGCACCAAGAGCCATACGTCTTCTCCCGCGCCACATGTGAGACGGCGTTCGTCCGTGTCTGGCGTCCCGCAGTCTACACATAGAGGCGATTCCGCCAAGTTTATCTTGTGGAGGCGTGATCGGATGATCTGTTTACCATTGACTGTGATGTACCAAGTGGATCGGACGTCTGTGGCCAGTGTAACCGCATGAATCGTCTTCCACGCCACCTTCCAATTAACCTGTGGGCTTTTGGTCTCCACGATGTTTGGCGGGCGCCTCTGCTGTACGACATGATATATGTCCCGCGCCGACGCCTGTTTCGTCGGTGGTATTGCGATACGGACATAGCTGTATTCAATGTAAAAGTTCCCGAAGTAGTAGAAGGGTGGGGGTATGTCTTGCGTGGTCAGTGGGGGCATAAGGGAGGGTGGAGCTAAGGACTCCAACAGGAAACCTGTCAAACTTTCCGGGTGGTGGCGCCGCAGCTAAAATTTCATTTTGTTCGTTTTCGTTCGTTGCCTCTGCCCGGGGCGGACGTCGTAAGACACCCTTTTAAGTTCGTTGCTGATCTATTAACTCAGTTTATTTTATTACAGAGGGCGGCTAACCCTCTGACCGCGCACGCTGAGCTACCGTGCCGGCATCCCTTAAGGACCCTGAAGACAAATTACAGCACGCATGGAGCCTAACGTTCGTAAACCTTAACATGTGTTGCCGTGCTAATTACGTATGCTCTTTCATGCGCTTCACATTGCCTTGTGGGGAGCAGACGCCACCTTCCGGCCGAAGACGGCTCCTCGTGTACCGAAGTGCAGGGCCGCTGGTGGGGCGGGGGCGGGGGCGGGCAGGCCAGCCAGCAAGCTGGCCGCGTGGCGTGCACAGCGTACCGTGCCGCTCACAGTCGCAGCCGGCGCTGGCGCTATTCGAGGCGGCCGCGGGTCAATACGTCAACAGCGGCCGACACTCGATACCCTCCCCACCTCCGCACTACCTGTGCGAGTGCGCCGCCGGGGTCAGGCAACGCACGCACCACGTCTTCTCGAAAGGATCACATATTTACTTCAAACTTTGGAGACGTTTCGTTGGTCATCAAAAAAACAACGTGCACGTAGTAAGGTGCACTACTCTGGCAATTCCGAGAAAATTGCGAGACAAGTTCTGTCACGTAACTGACGGTTCTGTGAGGAAGCAGGCACGGTAGCTGAGCGTGTTCGGTCAGAGGGCTATAGGGCTGGCTGGTCTCTGGAATAAAAAAAAAAAAAAAAAAAAAAAAAAAAAAAAAAAAAAAAAACCGGAGTTAAGGGATCAACAACGAACTTCAACGGATGTCATGTGACGCCCTCTACGACCAAATACAATGAACAATAACGAACAAAATGCAAAAAGTGGTTAGCGTTCGAGCGTTGTAAGACGGACGTGTTTGAAGCGACGGTTCGACTCCCACTCTTGCTTAACTTTTAATCTACTTTTTTTTCATCACTTGCCATACTATTTAATTTATATGGCACTTTAGGGCTAATATAATTTTTAAAAAACTACATCTATTTGCAAGAAGTTTAAGTGAATTTCAGGTTATTTGACAAATTACTATTTTTAATTAAATTTAATTATCACAACAAACATATTATTTCTATCGACAGGTAAATGAATAAACGCACAGAGCTTTCCTGAAAATATACACCTGTCGTGCAATATGGTAAGGTACCCGGAACTACTCTGCACCTCGACGCTTCGAGCGCAGACTCAAAGGCAGGCTCCATTTGGCAGTTACCCTGCGTAGCGGTCAAGCGTGGCTGATGTAGCAAGAACGAATAGCGTAGGTGCGAATTTTTTGAACATCACAGAATTTATACTTGTACCACAAAAACGGAGGTTTGGGCGAGAGTCGAACCGTCGCCTCATTACATTTTTGTCTTACATAGCTTACACACTAACCACCTGACCGCCACGATCTGTAACGTCCGGCACCTACACACACACATATATATGACACTTACATAATAGCCGCGTACAACTTTTCTCGTAATTGCCAGAGTACTGCACATTACTGCTTGCACATTATGTTGTTTTTAATGGCCAACTAAGTTTGAAGTAAATGCGTGATCCCAACCTCGCGGCCTTCCCTCGTCAGGCGTGTTTGACATCTTACCGTGGCCACACTCATCTCAATGCACTCGTAACGAACGACTAAGACTGGGTAAATGTACACTAGGGGCACTGATTGAAGGGAACAAGGTTGTTACGTAAATAAAGTACTTTTCGCTCGAGTGCTACTCACCGATCGCTTTTATTCATTGGCGAGAAGCTGGAGAGGGAATTTCATTTGTTCACTCGCGTGATCGCCACAAACTATTTTTTATTCGATGGCCAATATTCTAAACAGACGGAATGGGTAGTACCTTGTCACCATAGAAGCTAATTTTCTTATGGGAGATTTCGAGGAGCCAGTCCGAGGAGTTAAAACCCACGTGCTTATGTAGATGAAACCTTTGTAATCTGGCTCCAGGGCACTACATCGCTGGATGTATTTCTACGGTATCTCAAATTCATTTCACCCTGACACCACGTTTGTAAAGCAGACAGAGAAAAACGGCGTCCTGTCCTTCACGGCCGTGTTGGTGCTAAGAAAAGAGGAATGCACCTTGGGTCACATTGTTACCGTAAAGCAAGAAACACGCACTTGGACTTACAGGCCAGCAGCTATCAACATCCTTCGCAACGAATTGGCTTACCTACGAAGTTGGTCGACAGTGCATATCGGATTCAGACAGCGTCGTCGTAACTTGTTTGCCTACCATGCAGCGCGCCAAGGTGGAGATTTTGTCCGCTCGTGGACTGGGTTTTTTGTTGTCCTCGGCCTCATTTCATCATCACCGGCACGCAAGTCGCCCAATGAGGCGTTACCTGAAATAAGACTTGCAACTCGGCGGCCGAACTTCCTCGGATGGGACCTCATGGCCATCAATGTAACACCATTATTTCACTTTTTTGACACAACATATCCGAAGAGCTAAATCACTTCCGACCAGCATTCTCGCGAACAGATATTCCGAACGGGAGATTGGCGTGCGTCACTCCTGGAGCGTTTTAAGCTATGTGAGGAGCTAGAAAAAAGTGAACAGCAAATACGAATGGTCGCCTTATATTCCAAAACAGGAATATTATTAAGGAAACAAAGTTAAATCAGTCTTCTGTCCTCCAACGAAATTCAAGGGCTAAGCTCCGTTGGGAACGACCACTAGCTGCGCGAAGTCACACAAGAGAAAGACTTGCCGCACTGTCAAAGACATGCGCCCAACTGCGACGACACACCCGTCTGTCCCTCCCACATATGTCCGCCGTGACCGAGCACTGTCTCAACACAGCGCACAACACGGCAACACGATCGGTATAGCAATCGGATTCGACTTCTTCCAAAGGCATTATCTAATTACCTGAGAACGCTACGTGAAGATACAACCCAACAGGCCATAAGCGAATTTTGCTAAAATAATGTGATCTAAAAGAATTATTGAGCTCCCGGCGGAACACTAGCATGGTACGTGAAACTAATCATAGCTGTTCCAACAAAATGAATCAGTTTTTAAACTTCGTTAAACGTGTTCAGCTGGAGTCCAGCTGTGCGAAAAAATGACTTCTGTAGCGTCGGAAATGTACTATTAGAGGCTTCTTTGTTGAAAGAAAAAGCCTACTTTCTAGGAATTAGGAAGAAGGAGGGAGGGTTTTAACGCCTCTCGTCGACGATAGATTGTTGGAATCAGAGCTCGAGTTCGGGAAGGAAATCGGCCGTATTCTTTCCCAGGGCACCGTCCGGAAAGTTGACGTAACAGATTGAGGAAAGTCGCGGAAAATCTACATCACTCCTGAATGCGAGTCTATATCTTGTCTCCTACACCGTATCTTGTTCTGGAATCTGCAGTGAAACTGCTGCGAAGTAACTGATGTGAACATAACAGTCGTCGGAAACTTTAAAGGGTGAACGAAATTAAGATAATTCTACAGTGTCCGCCAGAAAAATGTGTACATTCTTTGTCAGGCTCTATTGAGATATCGATATTGTCGTTCGATTTGAGTTACGAGTGTGTTGTAATATGGTCTTTGGCTCAACAGGTGTTAGCACTTTCATTTCAGTACTGAGAAAACAAGATGGCTGGAGCACGCTTGACATTCGAGCAACGAAATTGTATTATGAAGTGGTTTTTCAAGTTTGATAATGCGGTTGAAGTGCAATGTCAGTGGAGGCGGGAGCTTGAAACCGACCCGCCAACGCGTCTAGCAATAAAATGCATCATTGACAAGTTTGAATTGCATGGAACGATTTGTGATAGTCACAAAGGAAGAATCAGGAAGCTACAAGTCCTGCTTCGTCGGCTCTCGTGTGGGAAACGTTTGTTGATTCTCCACAGAAGTCTGCTATGCAATGTGCACATGAAGAGGGGGTTAGCAGCACAAATGTACGAAGAATTCTGAAAGCCACGATTACTCCAAGCGATTAATGATGACGATCCTGATCGCCGAATGCAATTTTGCGAATGGTATCAGCAAATGGTAAATGGTGTCGAACAATGTCACGAAGGTAGTGTGGAGTGACGAGGCACAATTTAAACTTGATGGAACAGTGAATCGGCATAACAGGGTGTACTGGGCACCGGAAAATCCGCATGTCTATGTGGATAAATGTGAATCAACTAGGGGTTCATCTGTGGTGTGGACTGTCAACTAGGGGCTTAGTAGGACCCTTTGATGCTACTGTCACTGGAGAAGAGTACCTGCAAATGTTACGCACATCAATTTTGCCAGGTATACGTGCGCTTTATGGAGCTGATGAAGAGGACCAACAGGACGGGGCGCCATCACACTTCCACCTAGCTGTATGAGCTTTCCTGGTTGACAATTTTTCGGGGCATTGGACTGGACGAAGAGGGCCCATTTGGCTCCTCCCTCCACGGTCGCCAGATATAAAACCTACGGAATTTTATTTGTGGAGCCGGCCGAAGTGGCCGTGCGGTTAACGGCGCTGCAGTCTGGAACCGCAAGACCGCTACGGTCGCAGGTTCGAATCCTGCCTCGGGCATGGGTGTTTGTGATGTCCTTAGGTTAGTTAGGTTTAACTAGTTCTAAGTTCTAGGGGACTAATGACCTCAGCAGTTGAGTCCCATAGTGCTCAGAGCCATTTTTTTTTTTTTTATTTGTGGGGGACTATGAAAGATAAAGTCTATTGACGTAAGCCACGCACGCTGGAGGAACACATTTCAAACGTTTAAACTGAAGGTTGTACAACATGTGTGATCAATTATTAAATGTAAAATAAACACATAAGTAATACTTTTCCTTCCTTAAAGCGTGTATAAATTTTTCTGGCGGACTCTGTATTATATGGACAAAAGCGTCCAATAACTAACATTCTCTGTGACGGCCACTGCTGCTATAAACTGAGGGGTCAAACGGTGTTACTTCCAAACTAAGAGCCTTTTCTGTATACGAATGTCGGTCAGAGGCCAAATGCTTTTGTCAAAGAGCGGAGCCCCTTGCAATGCCAAGCCCGTTGACACGGGAACATTGCCAAGTGTCAAACGATCTTGATGAAACTTGGCAGATGTGTAGAGGGGGACAATAGTGCAATACTTATTTTTTTGTTTGTGCCCAATTTCACTTTTAATGGGTAAAACGCGACCTGAAAGGTAATTCGGCATTTTAGGTTTACAGGGAGTATTTTCGAAACGATGTTACGTAAAAAATGTTCTCCGTATAAAAGTTGATATGTAATTAATGTTCTTAAAAACTGTGTAATCAACTTGTGTAATAATCTGAAATTTTGCGAAAGACCCCACGACCATTAATTTTGAAAAATGAAAACTTTTGTTGCAACATAAATTAAACAAGCCACATACATCACCGTGTAATAAGGCTGGTTTCTGAAATACCATTTTTGGAAAATAGGCTGTACACAAATGTGCTGTTTGAGTAATATTTTCAACATACCTAATTAAAGTATCTAACATTCATTTCACTACTATTCTAATCTTTTATTTTACTTATATTTGTTTTGCGTTTCAGACTTATTTTACGTTTTACATTCAACCTTTTTTTTTAGTTTACCGTTTCACTTAAGTGTATTTTCTTAATTGAAAATAATAAGTAATTCATTATTATGATATAAAATAATTACAATAATGTTTATCTGTAAAGAAATCCTTGAAACATAACCTTTTTACACCATGCACATAAACCGAAAGAAACGTAAAAGAGAATATAAAATAAAATTCAGCAGGATTTCAAATTGTCACAGGTCATCCTCCAAATATCCTGATTTGTGTCAGTCATATTTCAGTTCAATGGTAAGCCTTGGCGAAGAGAACTGATTATGCACTAGCGACTGCAGCTTGATGTTATTGTTTCTCATTTGGAGGTTGACATCATAATCATTCAACAGAACCACATCTGAGAATCTCACATAGTTCTTACAAAATCGAAAGCTGTAAATGTTCCACGGCTGTACTTGTGCCGTCGAGCACTTTTTTATCACCATGTTTTCCTTGTCTTCCAATAAGGCGCTCAAAACTGATTTTTTTTCTTTCGCACTGACCACCCGCCTTTTCACAGTTTTAAAAGAAATTAAGTTTGACCAAGAACTTGAGATCTGTTTTTGAAGCCCACAATGTCCTTGTAACAGCTTAGATATCTCGTAAACAAATGTCTGAGCAGTTCAGAAGATACTTGAAATATGTTTCCTTTCCCAGTGATGGGGAAATATCTGTATTGTTTTTGCGGTGGTCAGTGGGAATGAACCGCTTAGAGCATCGTACCTGAGGACAAGGGACTTGTTCATCTGGTGACCCCAAAGGGATGGACGTCACAGGCACAGCCGTGGGATGTATACAGCTTTCGATGTTGGAAAAACTTTGTTAGAAGACTTTCAGGCACAGTTGTGGTGAATGTTGTGATGTTAACCTCCACTTGAGGAACAATATAATGAAGCTGCAGTTGTTAATACATAACAAATCCTCTTAGCCAAGGCTTAACAATGTACTGAATTATACCTAATACAAATCAGGATATCTGGAGGATCACCCGTCACAACTTCAAATCTTACTGAATTTCTGTCGTGTATATTAGTGAAGAAATGTCGTTCAATTTATCTGCATGGGGTCCAAAACGTTATCTTTTACGTATTTTTTACAAGTTATCACTATTATAATTACTTTCTATCGTAATAATGAGTTGTTATTTTCTATTACAAAGAGAAACGGTAAACTAAGAAACAACCAATCATGAATGCAAAATAATTTAACACATAAAACAAATACAAGTAATATAAATAATTATAATAGTAATAAATGTTTAGGTGTTTTAGTTAGGTATGTTGGAAATATTCCAATAGCACATTGTGTACAGCTTATTTTCCAAGAATGGTATTTCAAAAGTGAGCTTTATTATACATGGATGTGTGTGACTTGAAAGCTTCTTATAATTTTTAACAAAAGTTTTCACTTATCAAAATTAGTTAATGGTGGTGGGGTGTATACAAAATTTCTAATTATTACAAAATTTGTTTACACAGTTTTTCAAGAGCATTAAATATCATCTTTTATATGAAATTTTTTTTTATATAAAGCGAAATTGGAAAAACACGTACTGCGCTATTTTGCCTCCTCTACACATCCGCCAAGCTTCATGAAGTTACCGACACTTGGAAATTATCCCTTGCGAGTCTTAACGGCACATTTATCCTGTGTGTGGAGCAGCAACCATCACCGCCCATCCTGACACTTCAACTGTGACAGGCTACTTCAATGTCGCCCTTGCAACGTCGTTGTTAAGACACCTGCTCATGGTGTACGCGGTTTCTCGGACACCATGCAACTCCATCTAATCTGCATCTATATTCTTCAAGACACTGGCAAGTGTACCGCATTTCTCACTAAATACTTGTTATTGAAACTTTGTAATTAGCCCACTGCGAGGTAGTTTGGCTCATTCTACAAGTTCCTGTCAGGTCAGGTTTGCCTGCATTTGCATGACATTTCACCGTGGATTAAACACATGTGACCACACTGGTGGTGATGCCCTTCTCTGTATACACTCAATATCTCCTGCCAGTCCTGGTTGGCAACGACATCCCCCCCCCCCCCCCCCAAATACTTTAGTAATATACTAGGATGGGTCGCACGAATGTTTGACAAGAACCTCAGTTGCATTTCTCCAGTATCAAACGAATGAAACAATCGTGCCCCGAGAGTAAGGTTTGTTGTTAGATTACGCGAGAACTACAAGTGACGATTTTAAACAGGTACTTACTCCAGCCGTTTTTGGACGCAAAGCCATCTGGGACCAGAGGAATACAGGTCATCGCAACCGCTTCGTAACTGATAATATTAGGTGTAATAATTTTGGGAATTAGTTCCTCTAACGACATTTTTTTGATCCGACGACCTGGGGGATAGCAGATGTACTGATAACCGTTTCAGCGCCGTCCGCCTACAGATAGCGTAGTGACATACTCAGCAGAGCGTCATCTAAGTCTACCCTTCAATACGGAATGCTCACAGCCAGAAGGTTCAGTGTGGTGTGCGAATGTGTGAAGCAAGAGGTAACCATGCAACGGAGACGCACTCGTGCTTCCTACAGCCAACTGAGCGAGTTTGAAAGGGGTCCAATTGTAGACTTCCAAGTGGCGGAATGATCCTTTCGTAGAATTGACACACAAGTTGGACGTGCTGCGTCAGTTGCGAGATTCGTCAACCAATAACTCTTTACAGAACTACGTAAACATGTCGAACAGGCGTGGCATAACGTATCCCAGGACAGCATTCACCATCTGTACGATCGACTGGATGTCACCAATCTGCGCGATCGACTGATGGCAGAGTCAGCGGCTGCATTGCAGCCAGTGAAGGCTACAAGAATCTTGAGTGAATTGGAAACCTCTATACGGCTGTACTTTTTTTTTTTTCTTCGGCAGTGTCTTTCGAACAAGTCGCAACTCTCCCCAGCAACACTCAATGTAACTCACCGGCGCAGCTTTCAGCAATATCGCGTGGGTACTGAGACAAGCTGTTCCTCTGGTACGGAAGGCAGGTGGTTCGCAGGACGGGGTCACTGACGTACAACCGAAGCCCCGAGCAGACGCCGTTATTGGATTACAGGGGTGTTGCGCTCGACTTAGCGCTTCCGGTTCCGTGGCACTTGCTCACTTACCAGGCGATTACAGGGGCTGGGAAAACCGTATACCTCATCTACAAGTCACGTCTGCTGCCAGTATATACATGTCGAATAACTCAAGACTACGAGAACGTTCACTTAGACGAACGGATGCAACAGTGTGCTAATAATGTCCCAGTTCGCGGACCTCTCTTTCACAGCAGGTCTATAGCAGATGATCAACACCACACAACTTTCGTCTACCAGAATGGCTGCGATAATAGCTTGTTGCCACATACATGAAACACAGAGCAACCTGTGTCGTGGTCACGCAGATGTGGTATTTATTCCTATTTGCCTCATCATTGTGCCTCCGCGCAGTGCTATGTTGCTGATATTATTCCCTATAGCTATTGTATTTTCGTGCCTATTTATTATTTACATTTCCATTCACTTTTTACATCCGCAAGCCATCTTGCGGTGTGTGGCGGAGGGCACTTTGTGTACTACTGTCACTTCCCCCTTTCGTGTTTCAGTCGCTCCGTGTAGGATCGAATCTCTCTAATTTTATCTTCACGGCCTTTTCGCGAGGTTTACGCAATATATCTATTGATTCACGTAAGAACACACGCTCTCGAAAGTTGAACAATAATCCACACTGCGATGCAGGAAGCGTCTCTTGTAGTGTCTGCCACTGCAGTTGCTTGATCATCTCTGCGACGTTTTTCTGCTTACTAATTAAACATGTAACGAAACGCGCTGCTCTCCTTTGGATAGTCTCCATTTCCTCTAGCAATCGAAACAGGTACGGATCCGAGGTTGACGAGCAACACTTAGGTACTAGTCGAACGAATGTTTTGTAAGCTACTTCCTTGGTTGATGGGCTACATTTCCTGAAAATTCTTCCACTGAATCTCAATCGGGCATCTGCCTTACTCGCGATTAACTTTATGTCACCATTCGATTTCAAATCTCTCCGTACGTATACTCGTAGATACTTTATGGAAGTAACTGCTTCCGGTGACTGTTCTGCAATTGCGTAATCACACAATAAAGGTTCTTTCTGCCCATGTACTTGCAACGTGTTGCATTTGTTTATGTTGAGAGTGAACTGCCACTCCTTGCACCAAGTGTCGACCGTGTGTATGTCTTCCTGAATTTCGCTACAGTTTTCTAGCGTCCCGACTTCTCTGTATACAGCAGCATCATCTGCGAAAAGCCTCATGGTACTTGCGACGTTAGTAACTTTCGTGGCTCACGCCCGAAGTTTATTTTACGTCAGCAGACACCTCTCTGTTCGGAATGACATGCTGTGTTCTGTTGTTGTGTTAGATTTGTCTGTAATCATAGTATCCTTATTCCATTTTTATCGCCGACACAGCGAGATAAGAAATAATGTGTAAAGTTTGTTGGGAGTAGCTAAGTGCTCTCATTCTCAAATACTGGATGAATAAAATCCGGGCATTTGCGTGCCGGGAATTACGTTGTCTCGAGACCAACATACAGAATGTAACTTTTAATACTTGTCTTACTGAATTAAGCTTTTAACGTAACATTACACCTGAGAGTGAGCAAATGATGATAGGAATCCAAATTTTTAAATTCTCTCAATAATTACGCGAAATATGGAAAATAAAAGTTTTGTTTCCTTCTGGAAGCTAGTTCGGCAACCTATATTCTCCAAGACACTGGCAAGTGTACCGCATTTCTCACGGTACCGACTCCCGGGTTCCGTTACATCCTTTTAGTAATATCTGTAAGCATGCGCTGCAACGAAAATGCAAGGTTAAGTGGCTGATAAAAAATATATACTATACAGCAACGGTTAACTCTGGGCAGGCGAAGACGGATAATGCAGCTAACTTGAAAAGCGCTCTCGAGATCAACCACGTACGTATTGTGCTTAGCAGAGCGAGGAACTGGCTTGTGCAGCCCCAGTACCACTCGTCACTGGCAGCATTTACTGTTACGAGAACACTGGCAGGGTACGCAGTGAAGTGCTGCTACACGACGCCGTCTGTTCTGGCGCGTAGCCAGCAGCGAGGAGCGAGGAGGGGAAACCGTTTGGCGGGTCGCACTGGGCAAGGGCGACGGACCAGAAGGCCTTGTGGGGTCGGCGAGCAGCGTGCTCCGTGCCGTGCCGCCTGGACCCAGCGGCCTCTTCCCGCAGCCGGCGGCGGAGCGGCTTGGAACCGCGCCAGGCGCCTCCTGGGCCCTCCTTACCCACAGCCTGATTTTAATTACAGATGTGTCCGCTTCCACGAAATTCACTTGCAAGCCCAGTGTGGTGCGACATTGTTCTTACGTTTCTCCGACGGAACCAAGACCTTGGGTACGAATAGCAAGAGAGGGAGGGGGGGCAGGGCAAGGGGGGAGGGGGATGGGGGAGGAGGGAGAGGGAGGGAATTGAAACTGCAACAAAAGGATGTAAGATCACTGGATATTGCCACAGAAATGTTTCTCAAGGAGAGCAAAAGCACTAATTTCAATCAAAACGACGTGTGACTAATTTTATTTTCGCTCTAGCAGTAGATACCCTTCAAAGTGAAGGTGCGCAGGATGGAAAAAACTAGCAAAAACCGATCAGTTGGGGTCCCGCAGAAATACAGGAACAAGCCAGGATACACTTACATAACGAATTATCGACTTATCATAGAAGTGGCTGAAGAAAAGCAACCCTACATTTATAGCATTTGTAGACTTAGACTTTGACGATGTTGACTAGACTACACCCTTTGTGTTTCATACCTGCTACACTGAAAAGTTCAGAGAGGGAACAGTTACTCATAATATATGCAGAAACCAGACAAGAGTCGAATGACATGGGAGGGAAGCAGTGATCAGGAAGGCAGTGAGATAGCGTTGAACCTATCTCCGATATTATTCATTGTGTACACTGACAAAATAGTAAAGGAAACAAGGGAGAAATCTGGAACGGAAATTAAAGTTCAGGGAGAATAAAAAAAAATACATGCGGTTTGTTAATGACTTACTTCATCCTTTCAAGAGCAGTTCAACGCAACAAACATTATCTTGAAAAGAGATTACACGACAAGCATCATTAAAAGTGACGCGAGCTTAATAGAATACACTCGAATTAAATAAGGAAATGCTGAGGGAAATAGATTACGAAGTGAAATACGAAAAGTAGTCGATGAGTTTTTCTATTTCGGCAGCGAAGTAACTGACGATGGCCGAAATCGAGAGGGTATTGGTTGGTTTGGGGAAGGAGACCAGACAACGTGGTCATCGGTCTCATCGGATTAGGGAAGGATTGGGAAGGAAGTCGGCCGTGCCCTTTCAGAGGAACCATCCCGGCAGTTGCCTGGAGTGATTTAGGGAAATCACGGAAAACCTAAATCAGGATGGCCGGACGCGGGATTGAACCGTCGTCCTCCCGAATGCGAGTCCAGTGTCTAACCACTGCGCCACCCCGCTCGGTCGAGAGGGTATAAAATGCAGAATGGCAATAACAGAAAAAGCACTTCCGGAAAAATAAATATTTGCTAACAGCTAAAATCAATTAGAGGATTAAGAAGTATTTGTCTGGAGCGCAGCCTTCTACGGAAGTGAAGCGTGAACGACAAGCAGTTCTGACAGTAAGAGATTAAAAGCTTTTGAAATGTGGCGCTACACGAGAACGTCAACGATTTGGACGGGTAGACTGAGTAATTAGAAGATACTGAATCGAATCGGGTAAAATATTTATCGTATAACTTCATTAAAGAAAAAGGTTCCGGTGATGCGAGACAGCCTGAGACGTGAAGCAATCGTCAGTTTGGTAAAGAAGGAAGTGTGAGGAGATAACGTTGCAGAGGGACCCCAAGTTAGGAATACAGTGAGCAGGTCGTAGTAGTCATTCAGAGATGGAGAGGCTGGTACAGGGCAGAGAGCTGCGTCAAAGTAGTCTCCGGAGTAAAGGCGACGGCAGACATAACGTCCACGGCTGACGTCGCGTTCATTGCAGTGCGCGATCCACAAGGAGGAGCAAAAATTACAGAGTAGCAAGCAGGCTCTGAGACGCCACAAGACGTTTAAGTTCTCAGCAAAGTCCTTTCAACTGTTGAAGTGCCACCTTATGCTAAGGAAAGATAGTTTTTGGAGACGGAATGCTCCCTCTGGAGAGTACCTAGATGTAATGTCGCAGCAGAACACACGGTCACATAATGTTACATTCACCGGTTTCAGGGTCCTTTCTTCGTTGCTCCAAAAGCCGTGCATAACTTCTGAAGCCAAGCACTAAACAGTGAGTTCCGTTGTATATGTATGCAGATACACAGAAATCAGATGAAGCTGTGTCAAACACAGAATTTGTACCAGGCGGCCCGATTCAAATCTCGTTTGACAATTATTTTTCAGTGATACCTTCAAGAAGAATATAATAATTCCAATCCCAAAGAAAGCACGTGTTGACAGATGTGAAAATTACCGAACTATCAGTTTAATAAGTCACAGCTGCAAAATACTAACGCGAATTCTTTACAGACGAATGGAAAAACTGGTAGAAGTCGCCCTCGGGAAAGATCAGTTTGCATTCCGTAGAAATGTTGGAACACGTGAGGCAATACTGACCCTGCGACTTATCTTAGAAGAAAGATTAAGGAAAGGCAAACCTACGATTCTAGCATTTGTAGACTTAGAGAAAGCTTTTGACAATGTTGACTGGAATACTCTCTTTCAAATTCTGAAGGTGGCAGGGGTAGAACACAGGGAGCGAAAGGCTATTTACAATTTGTACACAAAGCAGATGGCAGTTATAAGAGTCGAGGGACATGAAAGGGAAGCAGTGGTTGAGAAGCGAGTGAGACGGGATTGTAGCCTCTCCCCGATACTATTCAATCTGTATATTGAGCAAGCAGTAAAGGAAACGAAAGAAAAGTTCGGAGTAGGTATTAAAATCCATGCGGAAGAAATAAAAACTTTGAGGTTCGCCGATGACATTGTAATTCTGTCAGAGACAGCAAACGACTTGGAAGAGCAGTTGAACGGAATGGACAGTGTCTTGAAAGGCGGATATAAGATGAAAATCAACAAAAGCAAAACGAGGATAATGGAATGTAGTCGAAATAAGTCGGGTGATACTGAGGGAATCAGATTAGGAAATGAGACACTTAAAGTAGTTTTGCTATTTTGGGAGCAAAATAACTGATGATGGTCGAAGTAGAGAGGATATAAAATGTAGACTGGCAATGGCAAGGAAAGCGTTTCTGAAGAAGAGAAGTTTGTTAACATCGAGTATTGATTTAAGTGTCAGGAAGTCGTTTCTGAAAGTATTTGTATGGAGTGTAGCTATGTATGGAAGTGAAACATGGACGATAAATAGTTTGGACAAGAAGAGAATAGAAGCTTTCGAAATGTGGTGCTAGAGAAGAATGCTGAAGATTAGATGCAAGGGATCACAAATTTAGCATTGGAGGGCAGCGTGGAGGGTAAAAATCGTAGAGGGAGACCAAGAGATGAATACACTAAGCAGATTCAGAAGGATGTAGGTTGCAGTAGGTACTGGGAGATGAAGAAGCTTGCACAGGATAGAGTAGCATGGAGAGCTGCATCAAATCAGTCTCAGGACTGAAGACCACAACAACAACCCTAAAGGACTACGCAAATGCTGTGAAATTTCTATATGCAAAGGTACACTGAAAATGTAAGTAGCGTTGTAGTTTTACTTTTCAAAGACAACAGATCCATTCGAGAACTAGCTCTCAATATGCAGCGGTATCATTGGATCATGTCTAGACTGAATGCGGCAGTGGTTTCTGTTCGAGTATTCGGTTATAACACAGAAAGTTTATCGTAATATTCGCTATTATGGAGACTGAAATGGATTCCGGAAAGGGACAGATTACTCTTCAAAACTGAATAATAAGCTAAAATCTACAATAATTTTACGACTGTTCTCCGTGGCTTCCTCCCCTTCCTCTTTAACCACGAGATCAAGAATTAGGCCACCACAAAGCCCGGCCTGGTGCCCATTTCTTCCTCGGTGTTGATACGTCCGTTTCTCCTTTTGCAGCACAGATCATAGTTGCTGCTGGTAATCCTTACCCAGAGGTCCTTTCCAGACGGTTTACTTTTGTTTTTATTTTACTCAAAAGTGGCCCGTTCCAAAAAATTGTTCAAATAGATCTGAGCACTATGGGACTTAACGTCTGAGGTCATCAGTCCCCTAGAACTCAGAACTACTCAAACCTAACTAACCTTAGGACATCACACACATCCATGTCCGAGGCATGATTCAAACGTGCGACCGTAGCAGCAGCGCGGTTCCGGACTGGAGCGCCTAGAACCGCTCGGCCACAACGGCCGACTAAAAGTTGCTCGTCTTACATCAATTATTCTTTTAGCGAATTTTTTTTCTCTTCAGACATTCTTCGATGAACTTTCGATTTCCATGTTCTAAATATTTTAATCAACGTACATACTATGCAATCTTTCTGAAAGGCTTCATTTCTGCCTGACTCCTACATTTGTCGGAAGTTATTCTGTTACTTTTTCATTTACATCTATACAAAATGTTTCGCCACAGATCATTTCGGTATCAGGTGACCTGAGGATCCTCGTTCTTTTAAAATTGTTCATGACTGTGTCCTGGTGACGTTGACAAAGGATTTTTCAAAATAAAATAAAAATCCAACCACTAGTAAACGTGTTACACTGTTGAATTCTCCTCTTCAATTATTCTTTTCGGTATAAACATGGTATCCGAACATGACCGTCCTTTCGTAAAACCAGTTTCTTCCTCGTAAGTTAAAACCAGACATATTGATGACAGAAGAAACGACAAGTCAGAGAGGAGAAGAGGGAAAACAGAAATAGGAACACAGTGTTACACTAACGTCTGCGCAAGAAAGCCATCAGAGAGCGTAAAGAAAGCCTCCTGATTATTCCTGCTTCCCCGTCTAGAAGCGCAAGGGTCGTGGCAGAATGATTATCGCTACAACTCTGCATGTACCCGACTTTACTTAATTATACCATCGTAATCGTTAGGCCGGAGTTACGTACAGTAATGCATTTTACCCAGATCAAAGTGAATCTGGGTAAATTCTATAAATTCTGAAGAACTCGACAACAGCATTTAGCTTTTAAACTAACACTGCGAGTGAACAGCAGCTACAGACATGGCGCATTCTAAGTGTGACGTTAACCCGTAGGGTCGAGGCCCCAGTTATGGTCACATTAAGGGCAATTCGAGATACACCACATTTTTAGTATAGGAAGAAAGTATACAAATTACTTCAAAAAATCTTATCTATTGCTTCAAAGTCTACACATTACAACCATGTAAAAACAAATATTCTAAGTTATTTAACAAAAGCAGAAAAAATATTGAAAAATAAATGGCGCATTTCCCCAGATTTGGCCATGTTAACCCTACCTATGGCCAGTTGTTTCCCCACTTATGGCCACTTCATATTATAATAAAACTATGGCTAAAATAATTGTCAAACCATGTGCCAGAAAGTAATTTGTGCTTTATACAAGTATATACGACAACAGACAACAAACATACATCAAATAGGTAAAAGGTACAGAAACTGAATGAACAGAAAAAAAAATTGTCCCAGTAATTACTTAAATCAACTTTCACACAAGTTTATTTCTCACGAGTACCAATGGAACCAGGGAACTTTGTTTTTAATGAACGTCCTTCTTGCATCAAGACTGGATCTGGCAGTTTCCCTATAATATCTTCACCCGTTATAGTCGAAACATTTTCAATGTATTCGAAACAAGTTTTCTGAACATTAGAACTTTTTAGGCACTGAATTTCATATTCAGAGTCAGAAAGCACTTTCTAAATTACAGATACATACTTAAAAATTGCAGGTCTTGTTCTTCTATTTCCTGTTGAACTAAATTTTACCAAAATAAAGTCCCCTACTTTCAAATTCTCACTCGAAGTAGTTTCACATTTTCTGGTATTTCATCTTCATCTCCTACGTAGTCATCGAAACTGCTTCCATTGTCCGTCCATTCTCGTTCCTCGGAAGAACTTGTTGGCCTATCACTTAACTCTTGTCTGTTTCTTGTTTTCCACTTTTTTACATGAGATAATGCCAAGTGCTGCTCTTTGGACTTTAACTCCTTCATAGCTTTTCTCTTCCTTTTTTCCTGCTCCTTCTCCTGCTTCTCTTTTCCTTCAGTTCATGATATTCCACCCACTTGTCACTAGTCACAACAGTGGGTGTATATTCTTTCTTTCTCTTTGTGCCTCGTTGTTTGGGTTCTGGCCAAGTGATGACACTTTCAAAAACTGTTGCTAATGATTTTGGTGGTGTAACTTGGATACGCACTGAAGATGGACTATGGTTGGATATTGGAGTACCTGAATTATGTGAAATACTGTTGGGGGTTGTTGATATATCTGCAGGAATAAGACTGTTGGTGGGAGTTGAAGGAATATCTGAATTGCGTGTTGAAAATATGTCAATATTATCAACATTTTGATTAAGTCTGTCTGTGTTTTGTGAAACATTCTCTGTTTATCTTCAGAGGGAGGCGCTATGCTATCTGTCAGAATGTCATCAGTGTTACCACTAGCACCATGCATTTCAACCTCATCAGCTATTTTTCTCCAGAACTTGAAAAGTAATAATGCTTCTTGATTTCCTTCCCACTCATGATTCCTTCTCTTGGTTGCTATGAACTCATCTAGAAGGACAGGATCAATTAGCTTTTCTATTTATGAGAAATGTCTCGGAAGTTCCTCATTTGTCTGAACTGTGGTTGAGGCTGGTATACTATGAACAACTATCTTGCTGTAATCTACATTGTTCACATTAAATGGAAACAGACCAGTGTCCCTGAAACCAGCACGAAAATTTGCCACCATTTTAGGTTCTGTAATAATTTGTGACAGAACAGAAGGTACATCAGATTTTGAAATTTCAGTGCCATTATTTTCAAAACGCCATTTCTGAACAATCTTCTTCCACGTTTTTTTCATAGGTCCAAAGACAGCTACCCCAGTGGTTGCAAGATGTGTGTAGAATTGGGATGGAGAGCAACTAGAATGATCTGATTTTCCCTACAATATCTGCTCAAGTGAAGTGTCAAATGAGAGCAGTGCCCATCTAAAAATATTACTACAGGCCGGGAAATTTCAGCTGCTTTCAAGAACGGATCAAATACATTTGTTATATACTCAAAAAAACTTTCACCTGTCATCCACCCATTTTCTGTTTTTCCAATGCCCCAGTTTGGGGGAGCTGCTTTCACCAATGACCGTCTTCTGGCTAATAATGGAAGCAAGGCTAAAGAAAAATCAAGACACTTTCATAGGATTTGTCGACCTGGAAAAAGCGTTCGACAATATAAAATGGTGCAAGCTGCTCGAGATTCTGAAAAAAGTAGGAGTAAGCTGTAGGGAGAGACGGGTCATATACAATATGTACAACAACCAAGAGGGAATAATAAGAGTGGACGATCAAGAACGAAGTGCTCGTATTAAGAAGGGTGTAAGACAAGGCTGTAGCCTTTCGCCCCTACTCTTCAATCTATACATCGAGGAGGCAATGATGGAAATAAAAGAAAAGTTCGGGAGTGAAATTAAAATACAAGGTGAAAGGATATCAATGATACGATTCGCAGATGACATTGCTATCCTGAGTGAAAGTGAAGAAGAATTAAATGATCTGCTGAACGGAATGAACAGTCTAATGAGTACACAGTATGGTTTGAGAGTAAATCGGAGAAAGACGAAGGTAATGAGAAGTAGTAGAAAATGAGAACAGCGAGAAACTTAGCATCAGGATTGACGGTCACGAAGTCAATGAAGTTAAGGAATTCTGCTACCTAGGCAGTAAAATAACCAATGACGGACGGAGCAAGGAGGACATCAAAAGCAGACTCGCTATGGCAAAAAAGGCATTTCTGGCCGAGAGAACTCTACTAATATCAAATACCGGCCTTAATTTGAGGAAGAAATTTCTGAGAATGTACGTCTGGAGTACAGCATTGTATGGTAGTGAAACATGGACTGTGGGAAAACCGGAACAGAAGAGAATCGAAGCATTTGAGATGTGGTGCTATAGACGAATGTTGAAAATTAGGTGGACTGATAAGGTAAGGAATGGGGAGGTTCTACGCAGAATCGGAGAGGAAAGGAATATGTGGAAAACACTGATAAGGAGAAGGGACAAGATGATAGGACATGTGCTAAGACATGGGGGAATGACTTCCATGGTACTAGAGGGAGCTGTAGAGGGCAAAAACTGTAGAGGAAGACAGAGATTGAAATACGTCAAGCAAATAATTGAGGACATAGGTTGCAAGTGCTACTCTGAGATGAAGAGGTTAGCACAGGAAAGGAATTCGTGGCGGACCGCATCAAACCAGTCAGTAGACTGATGAAAAAAAAAAGAGCGAATGTCCGGAAACGTAATGCTTGGCTGTAAAATGTGTCTGGAGGCATGATCATTTTCAAATTTCACTTTTCACGTTACGGCCACGAACTGATAAGACAGCTTCGTCGTGAGTCCTAGTTGTAATTATGACGTCACATACAGTTTACGTCGGACTACAACCTGCGAGAAAATGCAATTTCGCTACAAGGAGGTTTGACAGGCGCTCCACGGACGCGCAGCACGCTCGTAGTTTAAGGCGACGTTCTTCGCCACTTGCCCATTCTCACTTACTCATTCAGCCCAACTCACAAGGGGAGGCCGCCAATCGTTAAATTCAGATTCGATTCATACTGCGCATAATAAAAGCTCATGGCAAGAGGTGTAATGTGGCAAAGCACCAAGATGCACTTCTCAGCCGTTGTCGAGAAAATCGACAGTTAAAAGAAACCGTTGCCGTGATATACTCTCTACGATTAATAACGTTCTACAGCGTCGTGGTGGAGCGGTAAGCGCTCGGGTTCGTAATCCTAAGGTCGCCGGATCGAATCTCGCGCCATGCAACCTTTTGTTTTTTAGTATTTGTTTTTTGTAATTCATATATATATATATATATATATATATATATATATATATATATATATATATATATATATATATATAATTCCCGCCAATCAGTTACAACAATTCTGCATATAATAAGTTGTTGAAAGTCGTTTGTCGTGGAAAATCTGGCGACTTCGAACGTCATTATGTTTTCCGTAAACAAAGTTGTATTTCACAAATGTTATTAATTGTCTTCATAATGTGAATAGAGACCCCACGAACACAAATTTGCTGTGGCCGGTATGAAATATAAACTCCGTTACTCGCTCGTTACACTTGAAGAACAGACGTTGAATGGGCCGAAACGAGCCGCCGCATAACCAGCGTAGTTGCCAGCTAACTTTGAAAGAAGGTAGATGCGGTCCCTAGCGCAACTTATAATATCGTCGAAAATCAGTGCGGACGGGAGAGCTTTGGTACACCCTGTTAAACAAACGGAAAAATGGAGGCGGTACAATTGGAGAGCCGTCCGCCTTGAATTACAAAAAACTAATTATAAAAAAATTGCATGGCGCGAGATTCGATCCGGCGACTTTAGGATTACGAACCCGAGCGCTTACCGCTGCACTACGACGCTGTAGAAAGTTATTACTCGTAGAGAGTATTTCACCGCAACGGTTTCATTTAACTGTCGATTTTCTCGACAACGGCTGAGAAGTGCATCTTGGTGTTTTGCCACATTACACCTCTGGCCATGAGCTTTTACTATGCGCAGTATGAATCGAATCTGAATTTCGCAATTGGCGGCCTCCCCTTGTCAGTGTCGTTCTCTCTCTGTCACTCACTGCCAGTGTCCCACCTCTTTGCTCTCTCTTACTGCTAGTATTTCATTCATTCCTTCCCACTGCTGGGACCTCTCCTCACTGTCACCGTCTCTCTCTTCCTAATCACTGTCATACACTGTGTCTCTCATTATCAATGCCTCTCACCCACTTCCACTTTATTCCTCTCACCTGTCTCCTCCACTCATTTCTCATCAATGTTCTGTCATTGTCAGCTATGTTCCACTGCCAGCGTCTACTTCGCTCTTTCGACACCACAACCACTGTCTACTGTTTTCCAGTATTTATTACTTTTCCGTCTCTTTCCCACTGCCTAAAGTCTCCTCCTCTCTCAGTATAAAACGGAGCGGATATGTTACCACGCCAGAATTTTTAAATACATGATATGTATTCGTAATTGCGAATTGGCACAACCATCAGCTGTATGATGGAACGACGAATATGAAAATTTGTGCCGGACCGGGACTCGAACCTGGATTTCCCGCTTACTGTGAGCGCTCGCCTTACAATTAGGCCATCCGTGCACGTTTCACGGTTCGACCGAGGCTACCACACGAAATTACAGAGAAATCCAGACCTTTAGCTGCTCACAGGCGTTTATAAAAATCAACAGGGACAGTTGAAAATGTGTGCCCCGACCGGGACTCGAACCTGGGATCTGCTGCTTACATGGCAGACGCTCTATCCGTCTGAGCCATGGAGGACACAGAGTGCCACTGCAGGGACTTATCTGTGGCACGCTGCCAGTGAGACCCACATTTCCAACTTACTGTCCACACACTACATTTATACAGCCCATGCCCACTATACTCATTACTCGCGGCAGTCAATCTACCGGTTCCTGTAAGAATTTGAGCAATGTGAGTGCATCCGGACTGAAGAAGATCATTGGCCGGTAAGCTTTATATACATGAAGATGGCATCTGTTCTTTCGGACATGTCCGAAAGAACAGATACCATCTTCACATAGAGACTGCCACATGTCGTCTACCATGTGTCTACAACCTGCACCCCTACATCCGTTATGTATATTCCCGTACCGGGGACAAATTTTAATTGAATGTCGCTTGCTCGGTGTCGGCGGATAATCACGACATTGCTGGGCCTGTTCTTCAAGGTGCTGAGGAAGGCAGAGTGAGGCAACATGTACTCCACTTTTCGGTCAGAGTCTTTTAAACAGGAGCATATTCGCTCCGATACGACCATTTTTCCTCGGGTTCCCTTCTTTTCCCTACTGAAGCATGGCATGTTACTCATATGAAAAGAACTTTATGGGTCAGTAAAGTCTTGGTAGTTTACGGGTACCTCACACTGTCATTGTTAGTTTCGGCAGATTTTAATTGCTATCTTCAGATCATCTACATACACTGACGGAAAAACAATACCAACACAAAGGATGAGTCGTGTGAGGTAAACGAAAGTTGGTATGCGTGTTTCTGCATCGCATACGAGTGGCGCTACTAGCGCCTCTACAACGATGCAAACCAGGTTTGCTTTGAACGCGAGCTGCAACTGTTGTGAGCGTCACTTATCAATATCTGACGCCGTGAGTTGATGTTAGCCAAGAATGCTTTGAACACACGGAAGACGCCATTAGCAACAGCTCACTGAGTTTGAATGAGGTCGTGTAATACGGCTACGAGAAGCTTGATGTCCCTTCCTCCATATTGCAGAACGACTTGGTAGGAATGTAGCCCCTGACCATGATGGCTGGCAGCGGTGGTCACGGGAATGTAAGACCACGTGGCACTACCGAGGAGGTACACCATCGTGTTCGGCGTATGGATTTGGGTTGTTTGGTGGACGAGACCACACAGCAAGGTCATCGGTCTCATCGGATTAGGGAAGGAAGTCGGCCGTGCCCTTTCAAAGGAACCATGCCGGAATTTTCCTGGAGCGATTTAGGAAAATCACGGAAAACCTAAATGCTAGCCACTGCGCCACCTCGCTCGGTTTCGCGTATGGCTCTGACGCATCTTAACAACAGGGTCTGCAGCAGCTGGCTCCACAGTGACAAGTGTTTGTTTAAAAAATCAAGGTACATTTCTAAGACATATATAAACCATGCTACTTCTACTTTATTACAGAATTACTGCAACTGTACAATGGATACTGGTATGCCACTACATGTTACATTACATGTTTACTGCATACTATTTCCGGCCTGCTTAGCCCTGGTTACTAATTAACCAGGTTACCGTCCCCAGGTGCGAGGAGCCGGGCCGGCTACTACTAGGCTAACCACTGCCTCGAGTTCATTTGTTATGGAGGATCAGAAGGCTGGGCATACAGTAACCACTGCAGGTTAACGCGCCTTTTTGAGCCATAGCCTGGCACGGTTATAGCTGGGGTAGGGGTACGCGAGGGCTTCATTTGTTCGGGGGTGACGTGCCCGGCACTGCGCCACTCCCTGCCAGCGTCCCAGACCGATCTACCCGCTGTGGCGAGAGCTGGGACGCGTTACGCAGCAGACTTCTGCCGGTGTGCTGTCTCCGCGGGAACCGGTTCTGCGCGCCTTGTCGTCGAGATCCGTGAGAAAGCCCCATCCGCAGCCGAGGTACACAAATTCTGTTCTGGCGAGCCAACAGCGTGTATTCGTTTCACTGTCCGACTCGATGCAGCGTCACCGACATTTTGAGGCCACTGTGAGGCTAGAGCAGAGCAGCTGCAAGGGTAGTCACAGTGAACAAAAGCGCCTGGCACTTACGACTTACTTCGTCACGTTAAAAAGTCGCTCGACATTCTTTTACTCTCTGTCGTACAAACTGCACACACTGACCCTTCCGAACGTGGCGACGCAGCCGCGTGGTTGCAGAGCGGGGGTAGCGAGTTGCCGGCTCGGCAGGTTGTGCTGCATTCTTATCTTCACTCGTGGTCTGTCAGCGCTCTGTGACTGGTGAATAGGAGCATTTGACAAATTCTTTTGTTCTTTTCTGTTGCAAAAGTGACATCCCTTTGTCCTCATTGTGGTCTTCAGTCCGAAGACTGGTTTGATGCAGCCCTCCACGACAGTCCTACTGTGCCTTACCTCCGAATAACTCTGCAAGCGCCTGCCATAAACCTGATAACTATATCCATCCTTTGGTCTCCCTCTGCAATCTCTACACCACGCACTCCCCTCCACTATCAAACAGACAAGCCCTCGATGCCTCAGAACGTGTACTATCAGCCGATTGTTTCTTTTGGTCAGTCTGTGCCATAAATGTCTTTCATGCCTAGTTCAGTTCTATTCGGTACATCACTCGTCACTCGATCTACTTACCCAAATCTTCAACATTCTTGCATGGTACGACTTGTCAAAAGCCTCTATTCTCTCACTGTCTACACTGCTTATCGTCCACGCCTCAGGGTCATTTCACACTTATCCGGCGCTTTTCACATGGACACGGTTGCCGTGCAATCGCTGACAATACGCGACTGCAGCACGACTTGTGCACATATTCCTAAATACTGACAAAGAGTTAGCAGATGGGTCGCAACAAATTACTGCCTCAGGTGATCCAGTCAACATGAGAAGATAATATGTTGGAGGATTTTTATACTTTTAGGGAACTTAAGAAATGATGGTGACACTTTTTTCAACTGTTTGAGGATAAGTTTGCAAACTTTGGCGATCTACGGGTAAGAAAACAGGATTCAATACAACTCCGCAACATATCCTTCCGAGAATAAATCCAGCCTATACACACATGTTGACAGTCACAGATGAGTCGAAAATACGAAGCATTTTAAATTTAATTGTTATTTCTGTTTCCAAGGACATTAAATAATATTGTGTATTATAAGGAGATTAACAACGTAACAGAGAAAAACGTCAGTGGATCACCTGATGAGATTTTGGAGTGATCTGAAACAACAGGCTACGCACAAAACGTCCCTGTGAAGTCCTGGTAGCGGATGTGTAGTATATAGTGCAGACTGTGCCGTGCTCAAGATATCCACGTGATACGCTAGTACCACACTTTTTCCCTCCAGAAACGATTTGTAACACTAAACTGGAATTCCACTACGCAATATTAGAGGACGGAATTATTCGCCTGAGAAACGACTTGTGGCTTTCTGGCTTTTGCACCCCGCTGCTACTTGTTAATAGTTCAACTGAGACTGGTTCCCGTTTATTTTTTTTATTTTTTTAAATTAAAATTAGAACTTCCATGTCTACTTCCATCATGATAAAACAGATAAGGATTGTTCAAACAATTGTAGTTTCACACCAAAGAAGACACAAGAAGTGAGGGGCACCACAACAAACGTCAAATACCGCCAGATGTGAACGCCAAGAATGCCCCTTGGCCAACTCGCCACTGGTCGTCTTTGTTTGCTGTCGCCGGCAGCCGTCTGTGGCAGCAGCAGCTCGGCACCCATGTGCCGTTTATGTTCAAATGTGTGTGAAATCTTATGGGACTTAACTGCTAAGGTCATCAGTCCCTAAGCCTACACACTACGTAACCTAAATTGTCCTAAGGACAAACACACACACGCACACACATGCCAGAGGGAGGACTCGAACCTCCGCCGGGACCAGCCGCACAGTCCATGACTGCAGCGCCTAAGACCGCTCGGCTAATCCCGCGCGGCCATGTGCCGTTTAATCGGCACCGGGCCAGTGTGAAACCCCTCATGCGGCGCACCTCGTGACAAACATGTACCGGCGCCGCTTAGATAGCAGCCGGACGCGAGTGTGCAAGGTTACACTCCAGACAAATACCTTGACAAAAGACTTACCAACACTTAAATTGATATTATATGGTAACAAATTCCCATTGTTCGTAAATGCTTTCCTTGCTATAGACTGTCTGCATTTTGTATCTTTTCTACACCGACCATCATCAACTGTAGTTTGCTATTTGGGCAGAAAAAGATAGTTGATGATGATCGTTTATCACTTGGCAGTTATCCTCTTCATATCAACGTAACTGCCGTACCGCACAATACCGACGATCTGCCTTATGTACCTAAATCTACGCTTGTCCCTGTGATTCTTTCCGTCTAGAAGCCCTTCAGTTGCAGTATTCAGCAACGACTCGTGCAGTAATCTGTCCCTAACCATTCTCTCTTCCCGTTTCATTAAGTTCATTGGTAGTCTTTTTCTAGTTGACTTGTTCCAGAACATTATCATTTCAAACTCCATTATCTGATATTAGATGCTCTCTGCTCTCCTATAACATTTGAAAGGCTTCTAGTCGTTTCAGTTTTGTCTTACTGTCTGTCCATATTTTGCACCTCTACAGTGCTGGGCTCTAAACACACTGTAAGCCAAAGAACAATTTAAGTACCAAGAAAACAGGGTAGAATGTTAGTGTAACTTTGCACACCTACAGTACTGTAGCAATTCACTGTGACCTATAGATCCGCCGCCATGGGACATTAGTGTTGTCCGTGTTTACTTCTATTACCCGGTCTGGTAGTGCATGTATGATGGCCTGAGCGGCGTCAAATGCCGAAAGATCTCTGAAGCACACGAGATGCAGGGAACTCGTGTGACAAAGCGTTATCCGCACCTGACGTAGTCTGCAAGGAGCCTCATTCTGGGTCTCCATTTGGCCGGCTGGTGGAATCCAGATTTGTTGGGCATTCGGATATGACAGTGACCCAATCTCGGACTGCACGGGAACGAGCGGGCTGTGTTCTGGTAGAACACGTCTGGCCACTACAAGGGAGGATCGGCACAGTGTACCGGGCACCCTTTTACATCTGCGCCTGCCATCCGAGAATTAGTAGTGAACTGCCTGCAACATTCCGTGTCATTCAGCACCACTGGTCGGAGACTAGCAGCAGACGGCATAGGCTGCAGTTAACAGCACGGCTGGTAGTGGTCGGCGGGACTCTGATGGAGCAGCTGTACGTGACGGACATTCTGCTTCCTCGTGTGTTACTTCTGATGCGCCAGTATCCTGGTGACATTTTTCAACAGGACAATCCTCGCCCACACCAGTGTCTCTACGAACTGTGTGCGATGTTGACGTGTCCTCGTGGCAAGAAAATCGCCAGATCTGTCCTCGTTAGAACACGTGTGGTACCAGCTGGGATGTCAACTCCGTCACTGCACCCAGTATCCGGGATATCGAGGATTGCGTACGACAGCTGTGGCCAGCTCACCTCAGCAGACGATACAATGGTTTCATGGCACCCTTCCCAAACGCATCATCTGGGCCAGAGGGTGCAACGCCACACTGGTAAGTGGGCTCGTACTGCAGCGTTCTTTGTAAATCTGACTCTATACAGTAATCACTGCAATAACATCATATAATCTCCTCCTCCTCCAGGTGCTTAACTTTTTTTTAAGGCAATGCTTGTGTTTCATTAACCTCTTTCTGACCTCAAATTTCATATTTTTGGATGTGAGGAGGTGTTTCTCTTTATAGAAAGCCTCTTCTCCCAATCGTTGTACATCACGTCTTTTCGCATTTTATGTCTTGTTTCCTTCCTAGTCAGCAAAATTCCTCCATCTCTTAGATATTCTCTCCCCCCTCTTCAGCATTCAGCCACGCAGCACATCCGCCTGCTGCGCACACCGTCATCTCAAGGGTGTTCTTGTGTAGGTCCGTATTTTAGCTACCAGGTACTACACGGGAGTCGTATTCGCAACTACGGCGGTTCAGACCCCATTCCTCCATGAAAGCTTTAGTGGTTTTAGGTCAATTACGGAAAACGTAAGTCAAACACCAGTATGGTGCTTCTGCAACAGCTTCACAAATTCCCTTCATTAACTCGAGCTCCTGTTCAGTCACTAATGACTTCGTGGTCGCCGGCCGCGGTGGTCTCGCGGTTCTAGGCGCGCAGTCCGGAACCGCGGCGACTGCTACGGTCGCAGGTTCGAATCCTGCCTCGGGCATGGATGTGTGTGATGTCCTTAGGTTAGTTAGGTTTAAGTAGTTCTAAGTTCTAGGGGACTGATGACCACAGCTGTTAAGTCCCATAGTGCTCAGAGCCATTTGAACCATTTTTGAACTTCATGGTCGACGGGCTTTTATATCCTTAATTTCATTTAACACGCGTTTGATTTCATTAATTTCTGACTGCTAACGTTTAATGTAGGTAACTGCAGTAGTCTAGGAAGCAGCTGAAAACCTATTCACATACAACAATAACAACTAGAAATGGATAGTGAAGCATACAACGTCCATCAAAAAAGCTCTGAGAATGGCTCTGAGCACTATGGGGCTTAAAAAGTTCTCAGAATGATTTTACTCCTGGCATAAGCGACGTCATTCCAGTAACCCCAGATTCAGCTTCAACTAACAATGGTAAATATCAGATGTGGATTCGACCAGTCCAATTGTAAGCAGGCAGTGTTAAGTAGTGGACTGCGACAATGGAGAACCACTGCGGGTTCTGTGCCAACAATTCCATACATTGTGCCAGCTACCAGAGGGCGGCCAGTCAATAGCTAACATGGCAAAACAAGAAAAAAAATCAGTTTTAAGTGTGCGTTGCCATAAACCGCACGTTTCTACTTGTTCCCATTCCTAAAATATACATGATCAGAGTTGTAAAGATCATTTTGGAACATAACGAATGCGTAAAGGAGAGCGTCTAAGCGTGCTTGCCGCTGCGTTTTTAATAGACTAAAACGAAGAAACTATCTACGGTTCGGTCCTCCTTTAATGAATTTTAATCAAAGTTTATTACAATTTGTTTCCAGTCAATTGAATTTCCACAGACACGAAAAAAGGTTTAGGTTTACGCCCGACAGTTGTGTAAAAATCCCTCCAGCACGCCTCTGAACGCCCTCAAAATTAGGACCAATCCGGGAAAATTTGGACTATTGCAGTCCTAATGGGAGATGCAAAGATAAGCACAACAAGAGTTGACAACTTTTTAAGAGATAAAGTATCTTTTTTCAGGGAGATGTGAAGGAAAAGAATACTCCTAAAAATATATTCAAAATGTTTGCATTTACTTACTGAAATACGAATTTTCGTACTTGTGGCATTAAATATCAGTTTCTTTGTTGGTTTTTAAAATCTCATATATGGTGCTGCACTGTAGATTTATGTACATATGAATGAACAATCACTTTTTAACACCTTTTTATTAAGTAAGTTTCTTGTCTCTTTTTCGGTACCAATTTTGCAATTGATTTTTAACTAACTTCCCGATAAGCTAGAGTCTTGAAACTTTCAACTTAGCTCAGAACTGAGTACAATGCAATGTTAACTCGCCTTCTCTTCTGGTGTGTTCTGGAGAGCGGGCAGTTGGTGTACCGCTGCTATTTCCCTGTTTTGTTGTTCCAGCAGCGAATGTTTCGCATTAAAGAACGATTGCCGCTAAGCTTCCCTTTCAGCTCGATACTCTCTCATTTTTACATTCGCCAATGAGGAAGCAATATATTGGTTGACTCAGTTGAAGAGAAACTGAAATAAACCTGAGGTTTACCACATGTCTGTTGTAATCTCATCAAAATGTTTTAAAAAAGTTGAAAAATTTCACACGCAAGACTAAAAACCAGAAAATAACTATTTAAATAGAGAAACTTTTTAATATAAACCGGTTTTAAATCGCATTAATAAGTATTAAATAATCTCTCCTATCCCCATACAGATTCTTAACGTTATACAGATAGCCCTGAAAATTTGCGCTTGTCAATTGCTAATAGCCATGACACTACCTGTAAAACTGAAAACTTCGGGGGCACGTATGTAGTTGGCTACGTAATTTTCTGTACTGAAAAGCTGAAATACGTAAGTAAAATCACTCAACCACGGCGAGTGAGTGAAAACATTCACCCAACGGCCACAACCGACGGAGACTTGTTTCAGTCGGTTGTCTCACACTGGGTAAAACCACTCAAACGTAGTGAGTGAGTGAGCCACGGAGGTAGAAAAAGGAGGGAGTTGTCCTTAGGCCAGAAACTTGAAGCCGCCGTCTGCCGCCTTAGTAGCCTAAAACATTAGGTTCACTGCAGTTATACCTCCAAAATTCACCACGGTGGCGTCACTCTGGCATGCCCGTGCCCAGTTTCAACCGTGTTGGGTGTTTTGACTGTGTGGAGACATAGTTGTTTTATCAAAAATGAATGACTGCGTTGTTTACTACTCGATTTGATCGTAACCGAAAGTTTACAAGAATCACACTTCATTCGTAAGAGTGGCAGTTCGTGCAAATGTTTATTTTGTATACATGTTGTACAGTTTGATTTTATTGTAGTGGTTTTATTTCTGTCATTTGACATCAGATTTGCCTTGCTTTTCTCAGCGTCTATACATTCTCTTCTTTCCTGTTTCTTTCACTGCCTTCCAAATCGCAAACGCTCCAACATCCGAACCACACTGTGTTAACGGTCTCGTCGCGCACAACACACGGCTACGTAACTGGGCAGATTGTTGGGGCAGCATCTCATCTCATGCCATGTCCGAAATTCCTCCCGCCGATAGTTATTCATTAGTCGGAGACAGTGGTGATGTGCATGTTAGTTTTGTGTGCACGAGTATCTAGGTGTGCTTTGTTTCCTTTCTGAAGAAGGCATTGGCTGAAAACTTTTGTGAACACACTTTTCGTCGCGCAGCCTACTGCTCGGCATGTGAGTTAGCAATCTAACCGCTTCACAGTATAATTATTTCATCATGAAGTTTGTTGTAAATAATCCACTCCACTTAAACAGTAACAATGTTGTACATAATTAATATACCAGAAGAAAAAAATTACATTCATTGCTCCACAGTAAGGTTTTCTGTAGCACAAACACGGGTTAACAATGCTGCAACCAAAAGTTTTGATCACTTATGCATTGATATAAAATGCCTTACAGACAGCAAAGTACAATTAGAAACCAAACTGAAAACTTTTCTTTTGACAGCACCTCCAGTTCCGCAGAAGAACATCTATTATTGTAATGTGTAAATGGTGATGGGTAAGAACTACTAACATATGTCTGTCTTTAATTAAAAAACGAAAAAAAAACAATAAATGATCAGCACGGAGGCATATTTACAAAAAAAAAAAAAAAAGCCAGTATGCAATGATTCGTTTCACATCATTACGATTTATCGTGAAAATGATCCATAGGACAGCAAACTAACTATTGGTATATCACAAAGCGTTGTATATTAGGCTTATATACTTCGAAAACTTCAAAATGAAATTCAAAAGCAAAAAGAAGCAGATGATCAAAGTAGATGTACATTCCAACTGTGTTATGTTTGGTTATTCAAGAAAAACTGACAGTTACTGGCGAGATATACTCCAGGAAAATGAGGAAATAGGCTATCGTTGGAAAGGTATGCCTACGACTTACACGGATTAGGCTAGCATTACTAAAAAAATTACTTATATACATGTTAAAGCGTTTGAGACAATTCCCATAATCACATTTAAGCATTCCACAATGCTGGAAGAAGTTTAAAAAATTATATCCTTTATTTCACCCGGTAAATTGCTGTTACTGGCCACAGACTGAATGGCATATCATAGATAAGATTTCAAATTGAGAAGATGTGTAAATTACGGTGAGACTGATGCAGTGACAAGCTAATACAACAAGAACTCTATTCTGCTTGGAGGAATAACTCTATGTAGTTTTCCTTTCGCTTTTCAATAATCGCTTACTTTGCTGACATGCACAAGATATGATAGCATACGTTTCCTCATAGAACACGTTTATAGGCTAACAAAGAACACATAGGTAAGTTTTTTGCAAATGTGAACAATAAAAATGTTGAGCATAGGAGCTGAATGCTGAAAATATTACGAACAAGCAGCAGTACCAGCAAGCAAACAAGCATTGGTCTGTGAGTTCCAGCTTCATCGATACAAATATAGTAAAAGTAGAATGAAATGCATTTCGAAACCATCCTTTATTATCACATTCTTCTGTCCTTGGTTATTCGAAATGTATCGACAGAAAAAAGTTACATTAACGAGGCCAAATGTGTCTTATTACTAGAACAAATGTGCATTCGGAACAGAGAAACGTTCGAAATTGTCTTCCTGACATATTCTTCTTGCAAGTAGTGCAAGTTTTAGTATTCACAACAGTTTTTGGATGTACACGTGAGAAGTAATGAACAAGAAGCAATCGTAAACAGTAATCGGCTAATGTTTTGGGCTACTTAAAATGGCGATAGGCCCCGCCCACTCTAGCTTCACAACATACAGCGTATGTCCACAGTGTCACCTCCCTTCTTTTTTTAACACCATGGTGAAAACATTCATATTACTGACATGGCCGCAGGGACTAGTTCATTCGGTTGTTTCATTCGACTGAAAAAATCGACTGAACGAAAAAGCAATCGACTGACCAATCGATTGTTAAAAAACAGTCGATTGTCCCATCACGAATTGCAACGAATGTTTTACGTAACGTTAACATTTAAGAAACAAGGCCCCGGGAGTAGACAACATTCCATTAGAACTACTGACGGCCTTGGGACAGCCAGTCCTGACAAAACTCTACCATCTGGTGAGCAAGATGTACGAGACAGGCGAAATACCCTCAGACTTCAAGAAGAATATAATTCCAATCCCAAAGGAAGCAGGTGTTGACAGATGCGAAAATTACCGAACTCTCAGTTTAATAAGCCACAGATGCAAATAACTAACGGGAATACTTTACAGACGAATGGAACAACTAGTAGCAGCCGACCTTGGGGTATTTGTAGACTTAGAGAAAGCTTTTGACAATGTTGACTGGAATACTCTCTTTCAAATTCTAAAGGTGGCAGGGGTAAAATACAGGGAGCGAAAGGCTATTTACAATTTGTATAGAAACCAGATGGCAGTTATAAGAGTCGAGGGGCATGAAAGGGAAGCAGTGGTTGGGAAGGGAGTGAGACAGGGTTGTAGCCTCTCCCCAATGTTATTCAATCTGTATATTGAGCAAGCAGTGAAGGAAACAAAAGAAAAATTCAGAGTAGGTATTAAAATCCATGGAGAAGAAATAAAAACTTTGAGGATAATGGAATGTTGTCGAATTAAATCAGGTGATGCTGAGGGAATTAGATTAGGAAATGAGACATTTAAAGTAGTAAAGGAGTTTTGCTATTTGCGGAGCAAAATAACTGATGGTGGTCGAAGTAGAGGGGATATAAAATGTAAACTGGCAATGGCAAGGAAAGCGTTTCTGAAGAAGAGAAATTTGTTAACATCGAGTATAGATTTAAGTGTCAGGAAGTCGTTTCTGAAAGTATTTGTACGGAGTGTAGCTATGTATGGAAGTGAAACATGGACGATAAATAGCCTGGACAAGAAGAGAATAGAAGCTTTCGAAATGTGGTGCTACAGAAGAATGCTGAAGATTAGATGGGTGGATCACATAACTAATGAGGAGGTATTGAATAGAATTGGCGAGGAGTTTGTGGCACAACTTGACTAGAAGAAGGGATCGGTTGGTAAGAAGGGACCGGTTGGTAGGACATGTTTTGAGGCATCAAGGGATCACAAATTTAGCATTGGAGGGCAGCGTGGAGGGTAAAAATCGTAGAGGGAAACCAAGAGATGAATACACTAAGCAGATTCAGAAGGATGTAGGTTGCAGTAAGTACTTCGAGATGATGAAGCTTGCACAGGATAGAGTGGCATGGAGAGCTGCATCAAACCAGTCTCAGGACTAAAGACCATCACAACAACAACATTTAAGATTATTGAATCTGAATACTAAAGCGAAACTGAGTACGTTGGGCGAAAGAATGAGCCATTAATTTGCTGAAGGAACCATCCTGTAATCACCATGAAACAACGGGGAACACCACGAAAAACAGAAATTGCCGTGCCTGTGTTTGGGTTTCACCAGATAGTGTCCAATATCTCAACTACAGCGCCAACTCGTTCGGCGAAATATAGTGTAGAACAGCTACTAGTTTTACGGGCAAACACGAGAAATACGATAATTTAACCTTGTGGACAACAATAGCGCCTATACTTGGAGTCACATACGATGGCGGTCGGGTTTAGGCTTGTTCTGCGCAATTACGTCGCGTATGCTCCGACAGCCAATGTGCGTTCAGCATGTTCTGAGCGCTCTGCTGTGAGTACCGTAGGTAATGCGAGCATCAAACGTGATCGTAGGCGAGTTGTTTAGTGATTTTCGATTCCATTTGTGGCGAGTTGTCATCGCTGATTGTGGTGGTAAGTAATAAATTCTGCATAAGTGGGCGACAGACGTAATTTTGCAAGTCATATTCTTTCTTCAAGCGGAAAGCTCGCGCATGCGCGTAGCGCTACTGTCGCTTGGAATCATCAACAATCAATCCCCGTCCGGGCCTCGTAATGTGCGGATCTTCATCGTTCGTGGATCGGACTACAGTTCCCTTCACTCATAGTGTCATTTTTGACACAATGCTCCTGCCCATTCACAACTAAGGGAAGTCCTACATTGGATAAGCCGGACAGTATTTGCATCATTCCTCAATCAAATACGTCTGTACACGGAGATACGGGGCAGCGGGGCAACGGCGTTCAGCGGGGTAATACCGTGCACCGCTTTTTTCCAATTTCCTTGAGAGAGTAAAGAGCGATGAATAGTGCTGCCGCATAATGGAAGGAACTAAAATCAGAGCCAGAGAGGTCGTGAGCTTTTAACGGCACAGTCGTTTTCGATTGTTTTGTTGTAAAATCAGCAGATCACGAGTGTAGAGGTAAGTTAAGTATATTAATAGTAACAATACTTAATGTAGCTCGATTTAGTTGCGCATGTATTAAACTAGTTTTAAACATTGTGATTGTTGGGTTAGAATTAAAAATACTGGGATCTGTTGTCATGGGGCAATATCGCGCTGGACGCACGGTATTGTCCAGTGATGAACTTTTGTTTCATCACAGATGGTTAGAAAAATAATCAGAACGACTGAAAGGGGCACAGGGTGGTCGCAACAGGAAAAGCCACAGAGGGGAGCCGCAGGACTGCATGGAATACCTTCTTCTACTTTAAAAGGAAAGAGTTTCTGAAGAAGAGAAATTTATTAACATCGAGTATAGATTTAAGTCTCAGGAAGTCGTTTTTGAAAGTATTTGTATGGAGTGTAGCCATGTATGGATGTGAAACATGGACGATAAATAGTGTAGACAAGAAGAGAATAGAAGCTTTCGAAATGTGGTGCTAGAGAAGAATGCTGAAGATTAGATGGGTAGATCACATAACTAATGACGAGGTATTGAATAGAATTGCGGAGATGAGGAGTTTGTGGCACAACTTGACCAGAAGTATCGGTTGGTAGGACATGTTCTGAGGCAGCAAGGGATCACCAATTTAGCATTGGAGGGCAGCGTGGAGGGTAAAAATCGTAGAGGGGGACCAAGAGATGAATACACTAAGCAGATTCAGAAGGATGTAGGTTGCAGTAAGTACTGGGAAATGAAGAAGCTTGCACAGGATAGAGTAGCATGGAGAGCTGCATCAAACCAGTCTCAGGACTGAAGACCACAACAACAACAACTTTAAAAGATAGTTTTAAAACTGGATACTATTCTAAAGTATGCTTAGGATGAAAACTTACATTTTCAAAAGAACAGAAAGATGACGTAACTAAGCCTGTGCTTTTGTTAGCAAAGACATTTTATGGAATATCTTCTGTTGTGTTGAGGAGGTTCAAATGGCTCTAAGAACTATGGGACTTAACATCTGAGGTCATTAGGCCCCTAGACTTAGAACTACTTAAACCTAACTAATCTAAGGACATCATACCCATGCCCGAGGCAGGACTCGAACCTGCGACCGTAGCAGCAGCGCGGTTCCGGACTGAAGCGCCTATAACCGCTCGGCCACAGCGGCCGGCTGTTGAGAAGGTTAGTGAATGAATATGCCGAGGCCATCAGCATAATTTTAATAAATCGTCCAAAATAACTGAGAAGTACTGGCTCACGGGGTTTCTTACAAATCCGTCAGTCAGCATTCGGAAACCTGCAGATCTCTGCTTTTAACACAAGTGAAGTTAAACTCTTTTTCTCTAACCTCATCGCTGTACTCAAGCTGGGAGAGTGGGAGGACATTAAAATGTGTTGTGCCTTGAGTACCTGTGGGACATATGTGCCTCCCATGTTTACTTTTCCTTGGCTTAGGATGACCCCAGCCCTACAGAGGTAGCCCATCAAATTCAATGTATCAATGTAGCAAGAATGGTTCGATGACCCAAGATCTCTTTGAAAATTGGCTGAAGCATTTTGGTAACTTTACCAAGGCATCTAAGAACCATACCATACCTGTAAGTTTTGCAAGGACAATGAAACAGAAGTCGTAACACAACGATCTCACTCCTTTCACAGGCTACAACCTATAGGTGTGGCCTTTTTTCAGCAGCTTGAAGGCTTCATTTTCAAGAATGTGACAATTTTATGAAGTCTACCAAAAATAACACCCTGCGACATTTGTCCTATCATTAGTAAAGCCTTCACGAGGATTGCAAATATTGCAGCGAAACAGTAATTTTCTGTCTATGTCTTACCAAATTTAGTGACGACTACTTCATGCTTTTGCACCCAGAAGAAGAATCAGTTTTAAGACCACCAGCTGTTAAGGATGGCATCGCTAAAAATGATGAACGTTATGATACAGTTGTGCTTTGTTCTTCAAAGACAATGACTGGAGGAGGAGGAGATTAGTGTTTAACTTCCCGTCGACAACGAGGTCATTAGAGACGGAGCGCAAGCTCGGGTGAGGGAAGGATGGGGAAGGAAATCGGCCGTGCCCTTTCAAGGGAACCATCCCGGCATTTGCCTGAAGCGATTTAGGGAAATCACGGAAAACCTAAATCAGGATGGCCGGAGACGGGATTGAACCGTCATCCTCCCGAATGCGAGTCCAGTGTGCTAACCACTGCGCCACCTCGCTCGGTGACAATGACTGGTGTCCCAGACGATGTAGACAAAGATTTCCAAGTTCAGCCTGCTGTTGAGTTACAATTCAAAGATATTTCTCCTGTACCAGGCCCTCTTAAATTGAAGAAAAGTGCCAGACCAAAAAATTCCTCAATTTTCACTTTGGGTCCTAACAGAGTAAGTTTAGAAAAAGCTGCTGATAGTAGAAACTCAAAATTAAGAAAAACAAAACAAAAGAAGGTGAATTCTCTTAAAGAAGGAGAATTATCTTTAGGAAAAACAAAGTTAAAGCCTAAGGGGGAAAAAGTAAGTTCAGAAAATTTGCATCACAATTAAGACCTCAGCAAACTGGCGAATTGAAATGTCGACGGAATATTTCTTTTGCGTCTTCATAAGATGATGATTTAGACATTGCACAAACTCGGTAGTGACGATGAGATGGGTGGCACTCACGCTCTCGGAGGAACTCCTGTTACAAGGAACACTGGAACATTTACTGACAACGATTCTGTTTGCTCACTCTGTAGAGAGTTTGGGAAAAACAGGGAGTTGTGGTTTCGATGTATGATTTGCAGTGGATCAGGTCATTCAGAATGTAGTGGATGTTTGTATGTAGTATGTTTGTGACTACAGACGCTAAATATAAATAGAGAAAAGTTGAGTCAATTATGTTACAATGTTATTTTACTGGTAAGAGGATTTTTGATTTTTGCCCTCTTCCGGAACATTAATAAGTTGTTGAATTTACATTTTAGAATTGTAAACAAATTCTAAAGTAAGAATTTTTTTAGTTGCTTTCTTTTTACAGAGTTTTTGCCATTTCATGTGCTACGATGCATGGTATTACCCAACCCTTTGGGATACTATCGTGCAACGTAAAATTTTTGTAAAACCCTTGTAGAGATTTAAATAGATTTAATATACCAAATGTGGAACCATAAACGTGTGGGGAATTGATTGCTTGACAAGATGTTCATCAATTAAGCTTAGTTCGAAAAATAAGAAACATTTAAAAAATGGCTTAAATGCACGGTATTTTCCCGCTCTCCCCTACATTGGCTATCTCGATATGACTATCCCCAATTTAACAGGAATATGTGCGTCCTTTTCCTGCAAGAAACCCAGTCAAGCTGCCGTAAAAGGCAGAAATGACGGGACTTGTTTTAAATTGCAGTTCATTTATATTTACAACTATTTCACTGTTCGGGGCGCTGGAAATAGTACGCTAGTGGTATGTCCTCACATGTCTCCCGTACTGTACACGTGCTGCTCTTTTTTGGGATCCTAACGTTACAGTAACAGCAACGCGAAAATATGCAGACAAAAAGATCGCGCCAGCAAAACATTCTCTTCGCACGTAAATGCTAGATTACTCGAGAGCGGGAGAGCTACTGCAAATAAAAAACCAAACAACGATTTACACGATCTTGGCACACTAGTTTGTTGCAGCATGTTTCCTACAGGTAACTAACTTACTTTACCCGAGCTGTTAATCGGAGAGGCCCCAGGAGACGGAGATGGCGAAGGGGTAGCGGAGCGTGGCAACTAGGTGAGGTGGGGAGGGGGTCGCAAAGGAGCCAGCAGGGAGGGCGGCCAGGAAACGGGACAGGGATGGAAGAGCAGGGCACTCAGAAAACGATACAGGGAGTGAAGGTTGCTCAAGAATCGAGATAAAGAGTGGTGGCGCTCAGGAATCGAGACGGTGATGGGCGAAGGGAGGGTGGGGGGCTAATAAACGGAACGGAGAGAGGGGGCACAGAAATTGAGAGCTATGAATGTCGGAGAAATGTGAGAAGGGAGACACATAAGAGAAAAAGAAAGAAGGGAAAACGAGGAAAGAGGAAGGAACTCAATAATTAGAATATCATGGGCTTAGCAGAACAGGCTGACACATGACAGAAAATATTTAATGACTGTACAATTCTACAAATAACTGATGACAGAAGTCTTTAATGGCAACGAGACATGAAATCGCGAATATGTAGGATTTTCGCCGTCGATTCACAGAGGTGTCTGACACTGTCCCGCCAAATCACCCAACAGCAGGGAGGCGATCAACAACATACGTAGCATTAGCACAAACGGACCGCTCCTCGTGTGGAGCCGCGCAGGCAAGGCCAACGTCCAGTTTTGGTACAGAGGGGAGCAGAGCAGAGCAGAGCAGAGGGGCCGCTCGCGCTCGCCCCTGCCGCCGCAGTGCTGCGCCTCTCTTATCTCGAGTGTGGAGTCCTACAGTTCTGGCCCAACGCCAGCCACGCCACCATTCCCCGGTACGGAGCTCAGGTGCTTCAGTCAGCTGGAGCTCGATTACCATGGCCCGCTACAGTCTGGCCTGCCGGCCGGAGTGGCCGAGCGGTTCTAGGCGCTGCGGTCTGGAATAGCGCGACCGCTACGGTCGCAGGTTAGAATCCTGCCTCGGGCATGGATGTGTGTGATGTCCTTAGGTTAGTTAGGTATAAGTAGTTCTAAGTTCTAGGGGACTGATGACCTCAGAAGTTAAGTCCCATACTGCTCAGAGCCATTTGAACAGTCTGGCCGTCACCGCTACTGCTAACGCATATGGACACTTAGTAAGCCTCAGAACATCACTTATCTGATGTTCTGGGTATTTTCAACTATTTGTCTTCCCAAAGCTGCTAAGTTTTCTAGATGTAGGTTCCTGAATGAGTGTAATGCAAGGTGTTCGCTAGGTTACTTGTTACGTCCTATAGCCAAGCAATCTTAACGCGCCGTTTTAAAAAACTTCTCAAAATATTAACGCTGCGAAACGAGACCCTACCGATATAGCTATACCTCACAAACTTCATTCTCGGCACCAATTTTCTAATCTCTCTTCATAGTGAAATCCACGCAGTCGATACTGTTGGATCATCGTCACGAGAAGAAAGAATGAGAACTACGTTTCAATATTTTTGTCCAAAGAACTTAAGTATTGAAGTGAGGAGAAAGATATTTAAGTGCTGCATTTGCACCCCACCTCTTTATGGCTGTGAAACATGAACGATAGGCAAAAAAGAAATGAAATTTTACCGAAGCATTTGAGGTATGGTACTGGAGACGCCTGTTAAAGCTGAAGTGGACAGCTAGAACCACCAACCAGGAGGTTCTGCCAAGAACTGGCTAAAAGAAATACTTTTGGCTGTCAAGACAGCAATGCATGAAGCCTTCAATGACTACCGTAGCAGAATATTGTCAAATGATCTTTCACAAAACCCGAAGAAATTCCGGTCTTATGTAAGGGCTGTTGGTGGCACCAAAGTTAGTGTCCAGTCCCTAGCGAATGAGACAGGAACTGAAATTGAGGGTAACAGAGCAAAAGCTGAAATGGTTTACTTCATTTTCAAATCATCCTTTCCAAAGGGAAACCCAGGACAATTGTCCCAAATTAATACTCTTACCACTGAAAATATGAATGGAGTAAGTGTTAGGGTCAGTGATGTTGAGAAACAGCTGAAATTATTAAAATTAAACAAAGCTCCAGGCCCGGCACAGGTCACACCCGTCTACAAAAAGTGTAATAGAAGCGATGCACAAAACTACCATTCAATATCCTTGACAACGATATGTTGTAGAATCTTGAAACATATTGTGCGCTCAAACATAATAAGGTATCTTAAACAGAATGACCTTCTCAATGCCAAGCAGCACAGATTTCGAAAACGTCGAGCATGTGAACCCAACTCGCACTTTTCTCACATGACATACTGAAAGCTTTGATTTCCGAAAAGCATTTGAATCAGTACCGCACCTACGCTTATTGTCGTAAGTACGGTCATGTGGGGTATCAAGTGAAATTTGTGGCTGGATTGAGGACTTTTTAGTTCGGAGGACACAACATATTACCTTCGATGGAGAGCCATCGTCAGATGTAGGGAGTAACTTCGCGTGTGCTCCAGGGAAGTGCACAGGGACCCTTGCTGTCCATGTTATATGTTAATGACCTTGCAGACAATATTAATAGTAAAACCAGACTTTTTGCAGATGATGCAGTTATCTAAAATGAAGTACTATCTGAAAGAAGCTGCATAAATATTGGATCAGATCTTGATGAGATTTCAACGTCGTGCAGAGATTTGCAACTTGCTCTAAATGTTCAGAAATGTAAAATTTTGCACGCCACAGAACGAAAAAACGTAGTATCCTAAGACTATAATACCAATGATCAATGTTGGAATCGGCCGACTCATACGAATACCTCGGTGTAACGCTTTGTAGGTATATAAAAGGAATAATCACATAGGTTCACTCGTGGGTACAGCAGATCGTAGACTTCCTTTATTGGTAGAATATTTGGAGAAGTGCAATCAGTCTAAACAGGAGACTGCTTATAAACACTAGAGTACTGCTCAAGTGTATGGGACCCGTGCCAGATAGGGGTAACAGGGGATATTGAGAAGGGCAGCACAAATGGCCACAGGTGTGTTTAATCCGTGGGAGAGTGTCACAGAGGTACTAAAGGAACTGAACTGGAAGGCTCTTGAAGATAGACGTAAACTACCCCGATAAAGTCTGTTAGCAAAATTTCACGAACTGGGTTTAAATAATTATTCTGGGAATATAATACAACCCCCTACGTATCGCTCACAGAGAGATAGTGAGGATAAGATCAGAATAATTACTGCACGCGCAGAGGCATTCAAACAATCAATCTTCCCGCGCTTCATGTGTCAGTGTGAATGGAACAGAAAGGAATCGCACTAACTGGTACAATGGGATGTACCCTGTGCCATGCACCTCACGGTGGTCTGCAGATATAGATGTAGAAAGCACTGCCCCAATACAAATTATATAACAATGGGAAAAATCCGAAGTTGTTCTGGTGAATCGAACCAGACTATTTCTTTAGCATAAGAGCATTGGGCTTTAATGTCGTACTTGAACTTTTTGTTGCCAACACGAGAATACCTGAAAATTTGCAGTTTTTATTCGATATATGTGATTACTGTTAGTGAAGATAGTAGGCGTTCTGTTCAGTACGACAACACAAGCCACAAAAGAAACGTCGGCTGAGCAGATCTCAAGCTGGAACGCGAGTGACGCGCGGCCTTGATATGCCACAGCTACTGCAGTGGAATAAACAAGTACATCAAGTCACGTACAAATGGACACCTCTCTCCAGACACCTACGCACAGCTAGGCATATATCTGTATGCTGGAGCGGACACACGGAAGGGGCTCAAGAACTTTATTGCTGATTTATTGTTTATTCACTAACTGAACCCATTTTTTATGTTGTGGCTACTATAACTTGAGATTCGGGTTTACGCTATGAATTCTGTAAAATCTCCGTAAACTCTTCGTACAATTTCCGTACGAAGTGAATAAGTTATCACAACTTGCAAGCATTTTATGAAACCTATGCAAGTAGATTTCTTCTGTGTAGCCACTAACTTTAGATTTTGAGTTTTTGTGGGAAACACAATACTGGATATTCGTTTTACTAAGGTTTGAAGCTCCTCTTTTCGTTCTTCCGCGTTTGCGATTTACAAAATGGGTTGTTTTGGAAATCAGCCTTATGCAAACACAATTAGTTTATTTTTATATTTACCCAGACATTAGTTTATTTTTATATTTACCCAGACATGTTTCGACACCAATATGTTAACTTCTGTGGGTCAAATTTTTATTTCTGTAAAGTACAATATCATATTTGTAATAATTTAACTGCTGTAGGCCTAAGAAATATAATGTTTGCAATTTGCTTCGTTTTGTTTAGACACTCATCTTATTACATGGCAACCTGAACTGTATTATTATACATCGATTTTAGTGCTCGTTTTCGTCTTTTTCTTGACAGCATGTCATCTGCAAACTAGCCACGAAGAAAATGATTGCGTATTTGTGGAAAGTTGTTCCGAGGGTAGAGGTTATGTACGTTTCTGAACTTACATTTTCCGTCCTGTTTCGTATCCCTGGTTGGTGTCTCAATCAGCTGCTATTTAGAGCATTGCTTTCACTCAGTTTTTCACAAATTTCCGCTCACTACTTCACCTCACATGCACTTACACAAAATATGACGACATGCGATCCGAGCAGTCACTTCTGACAACACACTCAGTGAGAAGTTCAAAAATGGCTCTGAGCACTATGCGACTTAACTTCTGAGGTCATCAGTCGCCTAGAACTTAGAACTAATTAAACCTAAGTAATCTAAGGACATCACACACATCCATGCCCGAGGCAGGATTCGAACCTACGACCGTAGCGGTCGCTCGGCTCCAGACTGTAGCGCCTAGAACTGCACGGCCACTTAGGCCGGCCCAGTGAGAAGTGTCATGTTATTGTCGTTGCTCATTGTTCATCATTGGTCTTGTGTTTGTTATGGCCCTGATTTTGAATGTGCGCGTGCGAGCGTGAGTGCGTGCGCGCGCGCGTGTGTGTGTGTGTGTGTGTGTGTGTGTGTGAGAGAGAGAGAGAGAGAGAGAGAGAGACTGGATGGTTTTCACCAGAAACCGACCCGCAAATAATTGTCACGTGCCAAGTGAGTGTGGGTACTAATTGCTACTTAATATCTCCTCGTCAGCGAGACCATTTAACTCAGAATACAGGTTGCTTTGAACAGGATTGGGCAAGCAGAGTCACCCCAATATTAATCTAAACTTATTCTGAGAAAACTTGAAGTTTCAACGGCGTAATTGGAGCAAGATTTAAGCAGTCTCCGTCGGAATGCCCATCCCTAGTAGTCCGCTATAATAGCCACGAGATCACAGCAGTCGTATTGCTAACTGCAAAATGAGAGCACCTAATCAGAATTTAATTACTAACATTTTGAACGGTACAGTCCACAGCCTAGACAACCACTGCAGGTGTTGGAAAAGTAATTTGCTAAAGTCAACGACAATACAGTTTATTCAAAACGAGCGGTATTACCTGACGCTTCTTTGTTTTTCCAGTAGTCATTTACGAGACATATTTTTAAAGGTCACTTGAAGGTACAGTGATCAGACCTAAACACGGTTTCTGTGTGAAAATTAGCCTTTCTCAAGTAATTCTCTTTCTTACTTATGTACTCTGCTTCTGATGTTTTTTGCCTGGCCTCTCCTCCTATATTTCGTTTGCCTTTCTGTACGGATTACTATCTGTCTGTATTTGTGATAAGCAGATATAATACATCGTATGCCGATTAATGCGCGTTCATTTACTTTATCTATTGAAGCTTATGGAATGATGGGCTAAATAATGCAGGCAAGTCCAGAGTTTTGGATTAACTTACTTTGTTGATTTCTTCGTAATTTCCTTACAAATGGTTCAAATGGCTCTGAGCACTATGCCACTTAACTTCTGAGGCCATCAGTCGCCTAGAACTTAGAACTAATTAAACCTAACTAACCTTAGGACATCACACACATCCATGCCCGAGGCAGGATTCGAACCTGCGACCGTAGCGGTCGCTCGGTTCCAGACTGTAGTGCCTAGAACCGCACGGCCACTCCGGCCGGCCATTCTACAAATAATGGACAAATTATTCTCACTGTTACGAAGGCGTCTGACTTGTTCTTACTGTGAGGCAAACCATAATGAGATCATCGCTTTCCTCTCTCTCTTCTTTGATGACAAAACTGATGCGTCAGCAGAAGAGACACGCCTGCTCGAGCGAGCTCCTAATCGAGCGCAAAATACGACAAGTTAAAAAATCGAAACGCTAATTTTGAGAAACCAAATGGATACTTGGTCGTAGCCAGAGGGTACATAACATCGCATCTGTAGAGATATAAGGCTACCGCTGAAACTGAGGAAGTTCACATCGTTCGACGAATAGCTAAATACAGGCTCTAGATAGTGACTGGAATTTTATACAGTCTGCCTCTCTAGTACAATTGGGGTTATGAGAAAGTGAGGGGCGAGAGGAGAAATGTAGTTTGGGGCCGGTCAAAATGTAGTACTACTTACACTGATGGCTACGAATGATATCCTTATGTACAGAGCAGCCGTCGTAACGAAAACAGCAGCAGCAAATAGCGATCTTAACTCAGGAAGACTGTTTCCTTACTTAATGCCAACTTTTTAATTGAATACACTAAAATTAAGTGATAGGGACGATGAAATCAATAAGGTACAATGTCGCGAAATGATTTACTTAATTTCATTTCATTGAATCTTTCGTACACAACTACTAATATTACGATATACACATAATATAGTATTTTAGACAGTCCTGGAGGGGAAGTCAACAAGCACACGCAAATACCTGCGTGCCACTCTGCTGCCTAGTGTGGCGGTGCGGTGCAATTCGAGACCCACCGCTGCCCTGCTCTTGGCATTAAACTAAATCACCACTGGGGATCTATCCTGTTCCAATCTCGCCATTTCATTGCATTTCTTTATTATGCCAGTTTTACAGCGCTTTGCTATCAGTCCACTAATTTCTGAGACTGTCCTAGGCATTGCCTGCTTTTACGTGACACTTGACACTGTTCCACCTTTATGCCGAGCCGTACTCTTAAACTGGCGTCGTAAGCCACAGTTCCAGGAAAGCAGCAATTCCCCCGCTCTGAAACACCAAATGTAAACATGATTCAGCACAGCGTGCTGTCTGTAGAGACAATTCAAACTTATCTATTTGGTGGGGCACGATTCCGCATAGTGCGCTGCCTGCAGAGACAATACAAGCCCTTATCTATTTGGTGGCGCTCTTATCAGGCGGATATAAGCAAACAACGTAGCATCGCAAACAAGTGTACGACTGAAACCAAGTTAAACCAGTTTCTGAGCGCGTTGTTTCCTTTTCTGTGCAGCATCTATAACTATTTGAGAATGTATCTCATTTTGCATCCGATTCAAATATTATTTGCTACGATGACATTTTCAAGGACAGAATGTTTGTCGTAATTGCAGCGCTACCCTTACTCGTTTCGTTACACAGCACAACAAAATGCGCATTCTTTGGTCTTAAGACCTCACATTTCAAGAAAATACATAGATAAATACCGACGTTTAGATGGTTATTCGAGGGGAACAAAAAATATTGTGTTGTCGAAGCTGGGGACTGCAACAGGACACGATATAACTGAATGTTGTCCTCACGAGATGCATGCGCAATGTTCTCTAGGTCCATAGCATTTATTCTGAAAGGATGACGAACAGACTAATGGAAATTCATCTCAACTTTACGCGACGTTCTGAAAAAGAGTGCACGAGAAGTGCCGGAGACGCCGTCTTCCCGTCGCTCAAAATACATGTGTTTCTGCGGCGCGAAGTACAAGCCAAAGACGAAGCTTCTCGGTTCTGCCTACCAAATATGAAAAACGACCCTCAATTGTTGTCTCAGCGGAAAAGCACATAGCTCCCACAGTCTATGTTCTTTAACGGCAAGGAGACTTCGGTAAAGCCTTGATGGAAGGACGCTTGGAATGAAATTATAGGCTAGATGAACTGAGCGATGATGTGAGGCAGATAGCACATGGTCATCGCTCCTGTGCAGGACTGATTCAGTGCAAATACTGACGACTTCCCGAAGGAGTTTTCGTTACTTTCCCTAAAGAATAATCTTCAAAGTTCGTTGGAGGTACTCATCTAGTTGAAAGATATCTTCCAAGCGAAGCTGAAAATCAATAGGTTTCAAAATCGATCAGTAAGCTAGAACGAGTTTTGAGAAACATTAAGAATTTAACGTCCAGTCGACGTCGAGTTCATAAGAAACTGAGCGCATGCTGAGGTTAGGGAAGAAAAAAATGGTTCAAATGGCTCTGAGCACTATTGGAATTAACATCTGAGGTCATCAGTTCCCTAGAACTTAGAACTACTTAAACTTAACTAACCTAAGGACATCACACACATCCATGCCCGAAGCAGGATTCGAACCTGCGACCGTAGCGGTCGCGCGGTTCCAGACTGAAGCGCCTAGAACCGCACGACCACATTGGGCGGCCTAGGGAAGAAAAGTGGTGGATATATATCCTGCCCTTTCACAAAAAACATCCTGGCACTTAAACGAGGTAAGGAAATCGTATAAAACCTAAATGTGGCTGATTAAATTCCACAACATGGAAGTGCAAACGGCATTAGTCGAAAATAATAGCCGTCCATACAGCTACGAAGAGGCGTTGCCATACAAAATGTTTACAAAATCGTGTTGCAGACACGCAAAGCAGTTGTACATTATTAGTATTTCTTTGTGCGCCTGCTTTCATGTCCCACAACATTCCGAAGTGTAAAGACCGATTAAGATTAGTCACATTTTTGCTTCGTGGACAGAAACCTGTCCAACGTGATGTAAGGTGGCGTGCTATGTAGCAAACCCGAACTTCGGAGACGCCATACTAGATTTCGCCTTCTTCAGTTTAAGCGTATATTTGACGAGTTTTATTTTATAACTTATGTTCTACGAACATATGCTGTTTCAAAGCACCAGCACATTGAGAATCACTTGAAAACGTGTCGTTTTTGGTGAAGATTTGTTATAATAAAATGGTGGTTAAAGAATTTTCGTATTTGGTTTTTTTCTTGTATATACTAGCTGACAAACCCGACATTACTCGTGTGTTCATTTTGCCAATTTTCTATTAGATACGAAAACAAAAAAAATTAATAGTATTTGTAGCTTAATAGCGAAAAAATTTCATTTATATGTACCCGTGAAAACACCTTTGAAATTAGGAAACAGCACTACAAAAATATCTGCATAGGGTAGAAATGTAAGTATAGCTGCTTTGCGTGTCTACAGCGTGATTTAGTAAACGCCTCTATGGCAACGCCTCCTCACAGCTTTATAGACCGCTATCGTTTTCGCCTGCAGCCGTTTGCGATTCGCAGTTGAAAGCTGTCAAAATAGCTATCAGATGTCTGGGATTTCCTCAAGATGACTCGACTGTAGGAGTGTTTTATCAGTAAAGAGTAAACGTATTAAAACTTCATACAAGATGCGGCATGTTTTCACGCATCTCAGTCTAACATGACATATCTGCTGAACTGTCCGTGCAATGATATATCTGTGTAGGTACAATCACAGGTATATGTGGATATTATCTGCGAAACACACTCAGAATACAGATAGTAACAAAGTAGTAATAAATTTAAACGTCATGGATAATGCGGCAGCCTTTAACGCAACTGATTTTTTTATGACGTCGTATGTCCTGAACTATGATAGATAGGTCGTTATCACACCAACAGCGAGTGTTGCCTGACAGTAAGGGATATGTATACCAAGTTTGGTTACTATCGATCCAGTGGTTTCGGAGGCGATGTCACACAGACACACACACACACACACACACACACACACACACACACACACACACACACACACACACACAATTTTCACTGTTTGTACTGGAAGTTAAAACGCTGAAATCCTAAATGACTGGACATGGGACTTTCCTTTGTATCTCGTATCACGTTCATGAATATATAAGTTTTTATTTATGTATTTATACCGTAGACAGAACAATGTGGCTAGCATATGGACAAGGGAGGCAATGTACGTTTTAACACAGCCGATGTAACAATTTTACGCGCGTCCATTTCCGTAAACAAACTCCTTGATTTCCAAGCCAGACACCGCTAGCGACAGTCGCTGGGGAGGAGCGCTGCGTTCGCATATCACGACGTGGAGCACGTTCCGTGAGATACACCAGCTCGTTCCTAAGCGTGCACCAACCACGATGGAAACCACGTCTGGCGATAACAAGTGGTTCAAATGGCTCTGAGCACTATGCGACTTAACTTCTGAGGCCATCAGTCCCCTAGAACTTAGAACTACCTAAACCTAACTAACCTAAGGACATCACACACGCCCATGCCCGAAGCAGGATTCGAACCTGCGACCGTAGCGGTCGCTCGGTTCCAGACTATAGCGCCTAGAACCGCACGGCCACTCCGTCCGGCTGGCGATAACATACACGTCCCGTGTAACAGTAGTTTTTTTTCCCCAGCCACCTCGCCCGACATCGCTTTTCTGCTATGTTCTGCCTTGCATATAAGCGATACATAATATAGAGCACCGACTGAGCTCTGCGCAGGCGAGCAACAATACGGAAGGAATCACCTAGCGGACATGAGAATTCTTAAGCATCTAGTGTCTATACCTTCGAGCCGTTTTAAGTGATCTTCGTGAGGTGGAAGTCTGTACGCTCATCAATACCGATTCCTACTAATTCTGTCGGTCCTCCCCCAGGACACAGGTATCGTTCGCTCTCAACAACTAAAGAGGGTTCCTTCCCCGGAGTTCCCATGCACTACGTTTTCCCGGCCAACTTCTTGAGACATTAGTGTGTCATGTTGGCATTTTGTCGCTTATAAAACTATGTATTTAAATGAAATCGCATTCCTGACAACGGCGGCGACGACTAGCTGCTGCTGCTACTACTACTAATGGTGTGGATAGTTTGCCTGACTTTCTGCATCCCCGTACTGTGCGTTGTATGAACAACAGGATAGCTATAGCTACCATTCGATTCTGATGCTTTCGGTGCTCTGCATCCAGTCAGCGCCGGTCAGAGCTAATATGGTACTTCCCTAATTGCGCGGAGAATCCATACACGTATACAGGCAGCTGCAATGGCCACCAATGATTACGCGAGATACCAGCTCGACGGCTCGGATTGCTACAGCAGTGAGCGCTTGAGAATGGGGCTGCAACCCCGAAACTGGTCGCAAAGGATGAAATAAAAACAATTAACTGTAACAATGAAATTCCTATTTCTAAAATACATACTTCATTAGATACGGATTCGCAAATACGGGGGTAGCCTAAATGATTCATCGGGTTTGAAAGTACTGTATATTGACAAATATACGACACTCGTCAAGTTCACAAAACCCGCCTCTTGGGTCGCTTGCACGCTACATGGCAGGGCTGTGACGGCGAAGCATTGATATTTAGCGACGAGGCGACATTCCGTTATCGGGAAACGCGAATCGTCACAATGCGAGAATGTGAGGTGAACTGCTGACAAAGGTGTACTGCCCCTTTTTCTTAATCGAGCAGACGGTGACAGCTTCCGTGTAGCTGGATATGTTGCAGCTGTTCTTGTCGCAACTGACTGCCGATTACTCGACTTTCATCTTTCAACAGGACGGGGTCCACCTCAATGGATCACAGTCGCCCGACAGAGAAGCGCCGCATCACTGGTCTCAGTGACGCTCCTCCGCTGCGGTGGCCCCCAGGTCGCCCCATCTCACGCCACCTGAGTTCCTACTCTGGGGTTAGATTTAAGTACCCCCCCCCCCCCCCCCCTCTGCCCACCAAATGGCAGCAACACAGCAAGAACTGCAGGAGGGCATGACTGCTCCCGTGACGGAAACGTGCTAGAGGACGCATGGGCGGAAACTGATTACCGTTTGAACGTGTGTCGGGTGACCAAAGACGCGCGCGCGCGCACACACTGAATATTTGGTGAATTTACGAGATACTTGGTGAGTGTAGTTTTTCATGTAAAACCAGTCTTTGTACGTTGTTATAACAGGGCTTTGAAATCCGACGAATCATTTAGGCTAATCCTGTAGAATTCTCCTTTGAAAGTAATGGAGATCATGAACCACACTTTGTATCAGTGTCCAACGTTAAATCACAACTTCACTGCTGCCGTTTGTTGAGAGAAGCCAAGTGACACTTTCAAATAGTCCTGATATGCGATCAGGTCAAGTTCAGCGAGCTCTTTGGTACTATTCGCGAGTAGACTATCTACCCGTCCCGGGTTTCGCGCACCTTTTTCTCTTATCTCGTCATCATTACGAACACACACACACACACACACACACACACACACACACACACACACGCGCGCGCGCGCGCGCGCACACAATAGGCCATCATCCGCGCGGGATTAGCCGAGCGGTCTCATGCGCTGCAGTCATGGGCTGTGCGGCTGGTCCCGGCGGAGGTTCGAGTCCTCCATCGGGCATGGGTGTGTGTGTTTGTCCTTAGGATAAATTTAGGTTAAGTGGTGTGTAAGCTTAGGGACTGACGACCTTATTAGTTAAGTCCCATAAGATCTCTCATACAGTTGAACAACAGGCCATCTAATATGGTACTTCTATCACTGCGCGGAGAATCCATACACGTATACAGGCAGCTGCAATGGCCGCCAATGATGATGCGAGATTCCAGCTCATTTGACGGCTCGGATTGCTCCAGCAGTGAGCGCTTGAGAATGGGGCTGCAACCCCGAAACCGGTCGCAAAGAATGAAATAAAAACAATTAACTGTAACAATGGAATTCCTATTTCTAAAATACATATCGAAATGGACCCAAACAAGCATGGCATGGCTACCACTCCTCGTAGCTCCAGTACTTGAAAATACACCAGTATCAGTGAGATGTCCAGCAGTTGTGTGTACGCAAATGGTGCCAGTCGTCTGCTACGGTCATACTGAGCAGTTATACTCCAGACTGTCTCACACAACTTTCTTTTTGGGATACAGGGAGATGAAAAATTCGCGCACTCTGACAGCGCAACGCGATTCCTCACATCCTTACAATACAAAATTGTCTATCGCAAAATGTCGTCCTGTGTATATTTCCGGCAGTAATTGCACGTCAAAGATTGGCACTCTGGCTGGCAACACTGTAATTCACATGTACAGTAACTACCTCTGTCAGCATGTAGGTGTAGTTCGTGCAGTATATAGCGTTTTGGGTTAGCATGCTGGAAGTCGAGGGTTCGATTGTCGATCGTGCCGAAGTTGTTTCCATTTGCTAAATGTAGTCTGCGTAGTACAGTATCTGACGTTTTAATCGTGATACAGCGATACAAAACATTTGTACTAACGTACTACGAATACAGAAATGGAAGTACAATCTTTTTCGTTGGTCTGCTTCTAAAGACGCAATTTTGCACGTCGTGGACACGAATAGTCTCGCCTTCCCTTTCCCAAAAGTTCCATCGATTAGTTGGTGTTGTTGTTGTGGTCTTCAGTCCACAGACTGGTTTGATGCAGCTCTTCATGCTACTCTATCCTGTGCAAGCTTCTTCATCTCCCAGTACCTACTGCAACCTACATCCTTCTGAAACTTGTATTCATCTCTTGGTCTCCCTCTACGATTTTTACCCTCCACACCGCACTCCAATACTAAATTTGTGATCCCTTGATGCCTCAGAACATGTCCTACCAAGCGATCCCTTCTTCTAGTCAACCTGTCCCACCAATTTCTCTTCTCCCCAATTCTATTCAATACCTCCTAATCTTCAGCATTCTTCTGTAGCACCACATTTCGAAAGCTTCTATTCTCTTCCTGTCCAAACTATTTATCATGAACGTTTCACTTTCATACATGGCTACACGCCATACAAATACTTTCAGAAACTACTTCCTGACACTTAAACCTACACTGGATGTTATCAAATTTCTCTTCTTCAGGAACGCTTTCCTTGTCATTGCCAGTCTACATTTTATACCTCTCTACTTCGACCATCATCAGTTATTTGGTTCCCCAAATACCAAAACTCATTTACTACTTTAAGTGTCTCATTTCCTAATCTAATTCCCTCAGCATCACCTGATTTAATTCGACTACATTCCATTATCCTCGTTTTGCTTTTGTTGATGTTCATCTAATATCCTACTTTGAAGACACTGTCCATTCCGTTCCAACTGCTCATCCAGGACCTTTGCTGTCTCTGACAGAATTACAATGTCATCGGCGAACCTCAAAGTTTTCATTTCTTCTCCATGGATTTTAATACCTACTCCGAATTTTTCTTTTGTTTCCTTCACTGCTTGCTCAATATACAGATTGAATAACATTGGGGAGAGACTACAACCCTGTCTCACTCCCTTCCCAACCACTGCTTCCCTTTCATGTCCCTCGACTCTTATAACTGCCATCTGGTATCTGTTCAAATTGTAAATAGCCTTTCGCTCTCTGTATTTTACCCCTCCCACCTTCAGAATTTGAAAGAGAGTATTCCAATCAACATTGTCAAAAGCTTTCTCTAAGTCTACAAATGCTAGAAACGTAGGTTTTGCCTTTCCTTAATCTAGCTTCTAATATAAGTCGTAGGGTCAGTATTGCCTCGTGCTCCAATATTTCTACGGAATCCAAACTGATCTTCCCTGAGGTCGGCTTCTACCAGTTTTTCCATTCGTCTGTAAAGAATTCGTGTTAATATTTTGCAGCTGTGACTTATTAAACTGACAGTTCGGTAATTTTCACACCTGTCAACACGTGCTTTCTTTGGGATTGGAATTATTATATTCTTCTTAAGTCTGAGGGTATTTCGCCTGTCTCATAAATCTTGATCACCAGATGGTAGAGTTTTGTCAGGACTGGCTCTCCCAAGGCCTTCAGTAGTTCTAATGGAATGTTGTCTACTCCCGGGGCCCTCTTTCGACTTAGGTCTTTCAGTGCTCTGTCAAACTCTTCACGCAGTATCGTATCTCCCATTTCCTCTTCACCTACATCCTCTTCCATTTCCATAATATTGTCCTCAAGTACATCGCCCTTGTGTAGGCCCTCTATATACTCCTTCCACCTTTCTGCTCTCCCTTCTTTGCTTAGAACTGGGTTTCCATCTGAGCTCTTGATATTCGTACAAGTGGTTCTCTTTTCTCCAAAGGTCTCTTTAATTTCCCTGTAGGCTGTGTCTATCTTACCCCTAGTGAGATAAGCCTACACGTCCTTACATTTGTCCTCTAGCCATCCCTGCTTAGCCATTTTGCACTTCCTGTCGATCTCATTTTTGAGACGTTTGTATTCCTTTTTGCCTGCTTCATTTACTGCTTTTTTATATTTTCTCCTTTCATCAATTAAATTCAATATCTCTTCTGTTACCCAAGGAGTTCTACTAGCCCTCGTCTTTTTACCTACTTCATCCTCTGCTGCCTTTACTACTTCATCCCTCAAAGCTACCCATTCTTCTTCTACTGTATTTCTTTCCCCCATTCCTGTCAATTGTTCCCTTATGCTCTCCCTGAAACACTGTACAACCTCTGGTTTAGTCAGTTTATCCAGGTCCCATCTCCTTAAATTCCCACCTTTTTGCAGTTTCTTCAGTTTTAATCTACAGTTCATAACCAATAGATTGTGGTCAGAGTCCACATCTGCCCCTGGAAATGTCTTACAATTTAAAACCTGGTTCCTAAATCTCTGTCTTACCATTCTCTAATCTATCTGAAACCTGTCAGTATCTCCAGGCTTACTCCATGTATACAGCCTTCTTTCATGATTCTTGAACCAAGTGTTAGCTATGATTAAGTTGTGCTCTGTGCATAATTCTACCAGGCGGCTTCCTCTTTCATTTCTTACCCCCAATCCATATTCACCTACTACATTTCCTTCTCTCCCCTTTCCTACTACCGAATTCCAGTCACCCATGACTATTAAATTTTTATCTCCCTTCACAATCTGAATAATTTCTTTGCTTTCATCATACATTTCTTCAATTTAGTCGTGATGTGCAGAGCTAGTTGGCATATAAACTTGTACTACTGTCGTAGGCGTGGGCTTCGTGTCTGTCTTGGCTACAATAACGCGTTCACAACGCTGTTTGTAGTAGCTTACCCGCACTCCTATTTTTTTATTCATGATTAAACCTACTCCTGCATTACCCCTATTCGATTTTGTATATATAATCCTGTATTCGCCTGACCAAAAGTCTTGTACCTCCTGCCACCGAACTTCACTAATTCCAACTATACCTAACTATAACCTATCCATTATCCTTTTTCAATTTTTTAACCTAACTGTCCGATTAAGGGATATGACATTCTACGCTCCGACCCGTAGAACGCCACTTTTCTTTCTCCCGATAGCAACATCCTCCTGAGTAGTCCCCGCCCGGAGATCCGAATGGGGGACTATTTTACCTCCGTAATATTTTATCCAAGAGGACGCCATCGTTTAACCATACAGTAAAGCTGCATGCCCTCGGGAAAAATTACGGCTGTAGTTTCCCCTTGCTTGCAGCCGTTCGCAGTACCAGCACAGCAAGGCCGTTTTCGTTAGTGTTACAAGACCAGATCAGTCAATCATCCAGACTGTTGCCCCTGCAACTACTGAAAATGGCTGCTGCCCTCTTCAGGAACCACACGTTTGTCTGGCATCTCAACAGATACCCCTCCGTTGTGGTTGCATCTACGGTACGGCTATGTGTATCGCTGTAGCACGGAAGCCTCCCCACCAACGGCAAGGTCCGTGGTTCGTTAGTACGAACCATTATTCTTGCCTCGTTCACGCACATAACATTTCATTAGGAATGTACTATGTAAATGTCGGATTCGCGTGATTTAAGAAAAGGCGTATACTACGGTCCTATATGGCGGAATGAAATCGGCAAATAAAAACAAATACGCTTCGGCTTAGAATTGAACCCTCGACCTCCTGCATGCTAACCCAAAACGCTATTCGTTGCACCACCTGCAAAGCACTACACCTATCTGACGACAGAGGTAGTTACCGTGCATGTGGATTACAGTGTTGCCAGACTGCCAATCTTTAACGTCCACTTACTGCCGGAAATACGCGAATGACAAAATTTTTTTGTATGTATTTGAGGATAAGCGCTTGCGAAGGCCGAGTGAGAGAACTTACCTTCATCCTGTACATGTAGCTAAATGTGTCCTTCAAAAAAATCTCGTCTGTCCTCAGCGCACGAATTGAAAGGTGTGCAGAAAAATTCAGTGAATGACGTGAAGAAGACATTAACATAACGTCTAAATTTTCTACATTTTGCTGCTCCTGAAAATAACTCGCTGACAGGCATTAATCTATACCTAAAATCAATATAAAATGTATGTATGTGTATTATGTTCCCCATGTCCTCAGGAAATGGGCAGGTAGAGAGAAGTGAGTATGAGAGAGTTGGTGGAAAGATAAGATGGACAGGTACAAGGGGGGAGGGGGAGGATGAGAAGGACAGAGAGACGGGGGAGGATGAGATGGAAAGATAGGAGGAGGAGATAGACAGACAGAGGGAAGTGGGAGCTGTAGGAGGCAGGTGGAAGATGGAGAGGTGTATCGGGCATATGCAAAAGGAAGTGACTCTGAGGAGGCAAGTGCGAGAGGAAGAAGTGGAGAGTTTCAAATGGAACGTTACTTAATTTCGTGGAGCTGTTTGGGGCTCGCGATGTCAAGGACTCGGCAACTGGGTGGGGTGTCGAAGCCGTGTAGCATCCCCGGGGTGGACCTGGACTTTTCATTGTGTTTAAAGGGAGATCTCAGAGTGAAGCGTAGAGACATTAGCTAGCTGAAGGAGGAGTGGGACTTGGCTAGGGTCAACGACACCAACACATTTCATTTGTTTCCGTGTGAATCTGAGAGTGATGTTTTTGTGTGACTCTTTCTCTATTGACTTTGTACTGTACCCCTTTTGCATTGCTGTCGTGGTGAATATCTGTAAGAGTTGCTAGTGGTCATCTGGAGATGGTGTACGATCTGTCAGCGCTCTACACATTCCAGTCCACTGGTCGGATCTTTCGATCTTTTCTGAAAGCGATTCCGTACCTTCAGAGCTTTCAGTTATTGTCGTTGGTGTACTGAGAACTTTAACCTTGTCTCGAGGGTCGAAGCGAGACTGACGTCCCTTGATTAGATAGCTTTTGTAAGTGTAGCATGCAGAGAGTTTATCTGGCTGCGCCAATAAACCCGCACACCGCCAAGAGTCATGCACGAAAGAAGTGGCTTATAAAGCGCTTGTTCGCCCGATTCTTGAGTATTGTTCATCTACCTTGGGATCCCTATCAGGTAAGACTGATAGAGGAGATGGAGAAGATTCAACGAAGAGCGGCGCGTTTCGTCACGGGACCGTTTTGCTGGCAAGAGAGCGTTACGGAGATGCTAAAAAAATGTTCAAATGTGTGTGAATTCCTAAGGGACCAACCTGCTGAGGTCGTCGGCCCCTAGACTTGCACACTACTTAAACTAACTTACGCTAAGAACAATACACACACCCATGCTCGAGGGAGGACTCGAACCTCCGGCGGGAGGGGCCGCGCAATCAGTGACATGGCGCCACTCAACCGCGCGGCCACTACGACGGAGATGCTAAACGAACTCCATTTGCAGACTCTACAAGAGAGGCGTTATGCATCAAGGAGAGATTTACTATTGAAATTTCGGGACAATACTTTTCAGGAGGAATCGGACAACGTGCTACTTTCCCCTACATACATCTCGCGCATTGACCAGGAGGAGAAAATTCGAGAAATTTGAGCCAATTCAGAGGCTTACCGACAATCATTCTTCCCACGCACTAATCGCTAGTGGAACAGGTTGGAGGGATGAGACAGTGGTGCCGAAAGTATCCTCTGCCACACACCATTATGTGGCTTGCGGAGTGTGATGTAGATGTAGACGAGTGTGCGGATTCTGGCAGCGACGCGGGAGACGACACGTAAGCTGCGAGGCGCGGGCAAAGGCAAGACTATCCAGTTAAGCCTTTCCATTTTGCTCAGTTTGTAACAAAACATTATCTTTGTAATGCGTTGTTCTATTACACAACTACTCTGGTATTCCTTGTCTTACGATACGTATCGACCGAATGATCTCCACTTTCCTCTGTCATGTGCCCCTACCGCAACCTGCTGGTAACTTCGTCTATTTTGAACGTCACCCAGCCTTCCTATCTGTCTTCTTCCTCTCACTCTCTTCCCCACGAATTTTCCTTCCATGACTCTTCGTTACAGGCAGATTCTACGCGACGTTATGTCCCAGCCAAGATATTTTTCTGGTCCTTTCTACAGGGTTTTTTTTTTTTTTTTTTTTTTTTTGGTAGGGTTTAAGGGCGCTCAACTGCTGAGGTCATTAGCGCCCAGTCACTGGTGTTAGAGCAAATGGATTCTGCTAAAACTCAAGGGGATGGGGGGACACCAGAAGTACCTGACAAAGATGCAGATAAAATAAGTAAAAAGGTTAAATGTCTTTGGACAAGCCAGTTAAAGTTATAAAACGTAGAATACGAGCAGCTGCTCGAGCGTCATCAGCTAAAACATCCGGTAAAGTAGATGGCAGGGACAGGATAACACGAAATTGATTAAAACGGGGACACGACAATAAAACATGGCGCACTGTTAATGCCTGACCACAAGGGCACTGCGGGGCTGGATCACCGGAGAGCAGGTAGCGGTGGCTAAACCGGTAATGCCCAATCCGCAACCTGGTCAGAAGGACCTCCTCGCGCCGAGATGGTCGGGAGGATGTTGTCCAAGCAGTTAGGAGCGGTTTTACTGCCCGGAGCTTGTTTCCTTGGAGGGATGACCAAGCATCCCACCACAACGACACAAGCCTCTTACATACATCCCCACGAACGTCAGATGACGGGACACAATGGGAGGACCCACAGAAAGCTGACAGAACCACCATTATTAGCGAAAGAATGGAGGGACTGCTGTATCCGTTGAATCAAGGGATGGACCGGATAGGGAGCTCCAAGGCTCTGAAGAGCACTGAGCGAGTCAGAGCAGAGTACATACGATGAATGGCGGTGGCGGCGGGCATACTGAACGGCCTGATGGAGAGCAAAAAGCTCGGCCGTAAAGCTGGAACATTGGTCGAGGAGCCGGTATTTAAAGGTGGCGGCCCCGACGACAAAGGCACAGCCGACACCATCGTCAGTTTTGGAGCCATCGGTGTAAATAAAGGTGTGACCGGCAAGTCGAGCACGAATTTCGACAAACCGTGAGCAATACACTGCAGCCGGAGTACCCTCCTTCGGGAGTGAGCTGAGGTCGAGATAAATAGGAACCGGAGCCTGGAGCCAAGGTGGTGTCGGGCTCTCACCCTCTCTGAAGGTGGTAGGGAGGGCAAAATCCAATTGTCGAAGCAGGCGACGGAAGCGGACTCCGGGTGGCAGCAGAGCAGACACATACAACCCGTACTGACGGTCGAGAGAATCGGCGAAGAAGGACTCGTAAGAGGGGTGGTCGGACATAGACAACAACCGGCAGGCATACCGACACAGCAGTACGTCGCGCCGGTAAGTCAATGGTAACTCGGCAGCTTCAGCATAAAGACTCTCCACAGGACTAGTGTAGAAGGCTCCGGTCGCAAGACGTATCCCTCGATGGTGGATGGAGTTGAGCCGGCGTAAGAGGGACGGCCGAGCGGACGAGTAGACGAAGCTCCCATAATCCAGCTTTGATCGGACTATGGACCGATACAAGCGAAGCAGGACAGTGCGATCCGCTCCCCAAGATGAACCGCTAAGAACTCTTAGGACATTAAGGGAACGTGTACAACGGGCCGCCAAATAAGAGACATGTGGAGACCAACACAGTTTCCTGTCCAACGTGAGCCCTAAAAACTTAGTTGTGTCCACGAATGGGAGAACAACGGGACCGAGATGTAAGGATGGCGGAAGGAACGCTTTATATCGCCAAAGGTTGATACAAACTGTCTTCTCTTCAGAGAACCGGAAGCCATTTGCCACGCTCCATGAGTAGAGGCTGTCTAGACAACGCTGAAGGCAGCGCTCCAGGAGGCATGTTCTCTGGGCACTGCAGTAGATCGCGAAGTCATCGACAAAGAGGGAGCCTGAGACATTAGGTGGAATGCAATCCATAATTGGATTGATCGCTATGGCAAAAAGGGCTACGCTCAAGACGGAGCCCTGAGGCACTCCGTTCTCCTGGAGGAAGACGTCGGACAATACAGAACCCACACGTACCCTAAACTTTCGATCCGTTAAAAAGGAATCAATAAAAAGGGGCAGGCGACCGCGTAGGCCCCACCTGTGCATAGTGCGGAGGATACCTCCTCTCCAACAGGTATCATAAGCCTTCTCCAAGTCGAAGAACACGGCTACCGTTTGGCGCCTTCGCAAAAAGTTGTTCATGATGAATGTCGACAGGGTCACAAGGTGGTCAACAGCGGAGCGGCGGCGACGAAAGCCGCATTGGACATTAGTAAGTAGTCGTCGAGATTCAAGAATCCAGACTAACCGAGCATTAACCATGCGCTCCATCACCTTACAGACACAGCTTGTAAGAGAAATGGGGCGGTAACTAGAAGGAAGGTGTCTATCCTTCCCAGGTTTGGGTATAGGAACAACAACGGCGTCACGCCAACGCATGGGGACTTGACCTTCGGTCCAGACGCGATTGTAGGTACGAAGAAGGAAGCTTTTGCCCGCCGGAGAAAGGCGTGCCAGCATCTGAACGTGAATGGCATCTGGCCCCGGAGCAGAGGACCGGGACAGTGCAAGCGCACGTTCGAGTTCCCGCATAGTATAGGGGGCATTATAAGTTTCCAGATTCAGCGAGTGGAAGGAAGGTCGCCGAGCCTCTTCTGCCTCTTTCCTGGGAAGGAAGGCAGGATGGTAATGGGCGGGGCTTGAAACCTCCGCGAAAAAGCGGCCAAAGGCGTTAGAGACAGCCACAGGATCAACAAGGACCTCATTACCTGAGGTCAGGCCAGGTACCGAGGAGTGGGCCTTAATGCCCGACAGCCGGCGCAGGCTACCCCAAACGACAGAAGAGGGAGTGAAACTGTTAAAGGAGCTGGTGAAAGAGGCCCAACAAGCTTTTTTGCTGTCTTTGATGACTCTACGGCATTGCGCTCGGAGTCGTTTGTATTCTATACAATTTGCCAACGTAGGATGGCGGCGAAAGGTGCGTAAAGCACGTCGTCGAGCACGGATAGCGTCCCTACAAGCCTCGTTCCACCAGGGGCCGGAAACACGACGTGAAGAAGAAGTAGTACGAGGAATGGAACGTTCGGCAGCATTGATGATAACAGCCGTGAGGTATTCGACCTGACTGTCACAACTGGGAAAATCGTGGTCCGGAAAGGTCGCCAGGGAGGAGTACAGTCCCCAGTCAGCTTTCAGTATGTTCCAGCTCGAAGGACGTGGGGATGGGGTGTGGTGCAGGAGACGAACGACACAGGGGAAGTGGTCGCTCGAATAGGTGTCAGAAAGGACATACCACTCGAACCGACGGGCAAGAGTGGCAGAACAGATCGAGAGGTCCAAGTGGGAGTAGGTATGAGTAGAGTCCGAAAGGAAAGTCGGGGCGCCGGTATTGAGGCAGACAAGATTGAGATGGTTGAAGACATCCGCCAAGAGTGAGCCTCTTGGACAGGACGCAGGAGAGCCCCAAAGGGGATGATGGGCATTGAAGTCGCCAAACAATAAAAACGGCGGGGGAAGCTGAACGATCAGGTGCATCATGTCAGCCCAACTAACAGCAGATGATGGTGGAGTGTAGATGGTACAAACTGAAAAAGTAAAAGCAGAAAGAGTAATGCGGACAGCTATTGCTTGGAGTGGGGTGGTTAATGGGATGGGATGGTAATAAACATCGTCCCGAACGAGCAACATGACCCCACCATGAGCTGGAATACCGTCCACAGGGGTGAGGTCATACCGCTCCGAGGTATAGTGGGTAAAGGCAATACGGTCAGTCGGGCGCAACTTGGTTTCCTGGAGACCAAGGACGAGCGGACAGTGCAGGCGGAGGAGCAGTTGTAATTCCTCCCGATTAGATCGGATACCTCGTATGTTCCAATGAAACAACGCCATCGCTAGTCAAAAGGTTGGGGGAACGAGACGGGGGAAGAGCTGGTCACCTCGACGGCCGCGGATGGCCAGGTTGCGAAGGAACTACGCTACAACCGACGGGAGGCGGATCCGGTTCCATCGACTCGCCGCCAGCTGCGGCCGCTGTCCCTGGTTGTGTAGGACGGGCCGCATCATTTGCCGACGAAAGGCCGGCGGAGCGCCTGGCAGCAGAGTGTCCCGGCGAAACTGAGGACGGCCGGGAGCAGCGACTCACGGATGGAGCGTCAGACGAAACGCGCCGGGGTGGAGAGGGGGATAGAGACTTCTTCTTGGAGGCCTTCTTGGAAGGCCGAGGAGGCACAGGGATGGTGGGCTGGACCCGAAGAAGGTCCTCACGCGCGGGGTCCGTTTTGGAACGCCGGACCTCGGAAGCTGGGGTCTGGAACGTTTCCCCGATGGACGCCTGAGAAGAGGATCGCTTCTCAGGTAGCGTGGGGGGAGGAGGAGGAGGAAGGGTGGCCCCTGCGGCAGGGGGGTGGGGGCCACGGGGGAGGAGGATTTGGAAGGGAGGGATTTGGGAGGCGGAGGCAGAGCCCCCTGATGGGCGGAGGAGGCGGAGGGGGGACAGGATAGGGGTGAGGATACCGCGGAAGGAGTGGACACAACTGAGGCAAATGAGGTGGTCAATGGCACGGGATGGAGGCGGTCGTACTTCTTCCGGGCCTCAGAATAAGAGAGCCGATCCAAAGTTTTGATTTCTTGTATCTTTTTCTCCTTCTGATATGCGGGGCAGTCTGAGGATCTAGGCGAGTGGACACCAGGACAATTAACGCACCGAGGTGGTGGGGTGCATGTATGTTCCTCACGAAGAGGACGTCCACAATCGCCACAAAGGGGCTCAGCCTCACACCGTGATGACATGTGCCCAAAGCGCAAACACCTAAAACAGCGCATAGGAGGCGGGACGTAAGGTCGCACATCACACCGGTAGCACATCACCTTCACCTTCTCCGGGAGAACGTCCCCCTCGAAGGCGAGGATAAAGGCCCCGGTGTCGATGCGACGGTCTTTGGGGCCGCGCTGGACTCGCCGGACGAAATGCACGCCTCGGCGCTCCAGGTTGGCCCTGAGCTCCTCATCAGATTGTAGCAGGAGGTCACGATGAAAAATAACCCCCCGCGTCCTATTTAGTGCCAGATGTGGGACAATGGATACTGGGATGTCCCCTAGGCGGTCGCACGCCTGGAGCGCCGCCGACTGTGTGGCAGAGGTGGTCTTGATAAGGACGGACCCTGAACGCATCTTGCTGAGAGCCTCGATTTCCCCGAAGATGTCCTCGACGTGCTGAACAAAGAACATGGGCTTGGAGGTGGCGAACGTCCCCCCATCGGTTCGAGAACAGACCAAATAGCGGGGGAAGTACTTCGCCCCAAGCCGGCGGGCCTGTCCCTCCTCCCATGGAGTGGCCAAGGGGGAAAGGGCAGGAGAACCAGAACTAGAAACGGTACCTTTTCTTTTGAAAGACTCGGCCGCAGAGAGACCACATACATGTTGACGTTTCATCTCCGAAACGTCCGCCCCGATACCACCCACTCCGACCAGGGGCTCTCCCCACGGGCGCCACCCAGCCGCAGCAAGGGCCACCTGGCAGGATGACCATTGCCGGGAGTCCTGATGCCCCAAGCAGACGGGCATCTACTCCTTGGCCGACGTGGGGAGGGTGCAGCTCAGGTATCGGCAGTACGATCCCTGTGTTGTCAGGGGGCTACAACCTAGAGGGTACATGACGACCCCACCACAACGGGCTGGCTACCGTGCTGGATTTCTGGTGCCATGGAAAGTCCATCATGATCGCTGGTGCAGATGGAGATGCACTATGGGCGTAACTTGGACAACCCATCAGGCGTTGAGGCCCAATTTGAGGAATAGTGGGTAAGGTTACAACGCCGGTGCAATGCTGAGTGCCAAGGTCTTAGTGCACTTAGGACCAGTGGTACACCATGTAAGGTGTCCTTCCCCAAAAGGCTCGTAATTCTGTAGAATTTTGAAAAATGGAGGTCAAACCCCAAGGGGGACCATTACATGGAAGGCTGAAATGGTTGAAACTCCTTTTAGTCGCCTCTTACGACAGGCAGGAATACCGCGGGCCAATTCTAACCCCCGAACCCGCAGGGGGAATTTCTACAGGGTGGCGCACAAGAAACCGACCCCAGTACTACAGCCCTCATTGTCGCCCGCTAATTGTCATCTACTGTTTCGAAGCTGTTGCGATGTATATTCGCTGTCTTCCGACAGGTTGGCGACCATCTTTCATGCTTCCCGTGAGTGAGTCATTCACTTCCAAGAAATTCACAAAAGAAAGCCGGCCGTTGTGGCAGAGCGGTTCTAGGCGCTACAGTCTGGAACCGCGCGACGCTCCGGTCGCACGCTCGACTCCTGCCTCGGGCATGGATGTGTGGGGTGTCCTTAGGTTAGTCAGGTTTAAGTAGTTCTAAGTTCTAGGGGACTGATGACCTCAGATGTTAAGTCCCATAGTGCTCAGATCCATTTGCACCATTTTTTTAACCACAAAAGAAAGGCCTGCCAGCAAAGGATTGTGGCCGCCGCGTTCGCCGGACCTAACCACCGCCGGGACGGTAGCTCAGCGTGTTCGGTCAGAGAGCTGGTTGGCCTCTGTAATAAAAAACTGAATGGAAAGAACAACAAATGAACTTGAACAGATGTCATGTGACGTCCGCAACGACCAAACACAACGAAAAAAAAGTAAAAAAAAAAACACTTGTGGCTATTGTGTGGCAGTCTACAAAATATGGTTCAAATGGTTCTGAGCACTATTGGACTCAACTTCTGAGGTCATTAGTCCCCTAGAACTTAGAACTACCTAAACCTAACTAACCTAAGGACATCACACACATCCATGCCCGAGGCAGGATTCGAACCTGCGACCGTAGCGGTCTCGCGGTTCAAGACTGCAGCGCCTAGAACCGCACGGCCACTTCGGCCGGCGGCAGTCTACAGAGATAAGTGTACGCAAATATCCCAACGACTTTAGAAGACTTTAAAAGACAATATTCGTAACGGAATTTTGAGAACTGGAGCGGCACAGTTGCGCAATGTATACATCAACATATTAGATCGCGGACTAAAGTTCGCTAGAGCACAATGACATTTTCAGCACATAATGTAATATAATGTAAAAGATAAGATTGAGTAAACACAGACCTTTGCATTAGGCTATTTGTTATTTCTTTATTATCTAATCGTTACATGTTTATCTACTTCTTGTTGTCTCTGCTCACGGTGGGCAATTCGCGCGTAATTGGTGAGCAGTCTGTACTCGGAGCCGGTTTTTAGTGCGTCACCGAGTAGTTACGCATGACACAACACGGGTTTCCACAGCGCAGCTGCGTAGTGCGAGGTCGTCCTAGGTAAGCCAGTCCCGGCTAAAAACACGCGCGCACGTTTACAACGAACGCTTTTTAGACGCTGCCGCACTCCAGAGCTCCTGGCGGGCGCTCCACGAAACAATGCGCCGCGCCAGCGGCTGCCTCGGCGGGTTGTGGCGGCTGACTACTTTCACTGAGTGCCCCAGCCTCCTCCTCCCTCCTTCCCACCCCCTTTCCATCTCCACAGCTTTCCAAGTGGCGAGCGTCTGCTACCCCGCCTTGCGCCATTCGCTTCTCAGAGGCCCCGAGTCCGGCTGCTGCACTGGAATCAGGAACACAGCCACGGCCAACATGTAAAATTATGGACACCTAGTTCGTGTGGCTCAACCCTGACAGGGTTTCTCGTGGCCTCAGGGTCGTTTCTTAATACGAAAACCATTCAGTGAGCACCCGCCTTTCAAGCTGGTGTTCCCACCGTCTGCCGCAATATGTTAGACCGCAGTTTCTCAACTTTTCTTTTCCTTTGAGGCACACCAAAGTACGTTTCAAACTTTCGTGACACATATACGTTTTTCCTAGATGCAAAAAAGCAAACACAAAGCACATTCAACAGGTTTTTTTTATGGATCGACTATGAGACACAAATGTTATAAATTTATTACTCCAAGAAACGATTCGGCACTAATTTTACCTGCGGAAGATTAACACCAATGTTAAAAAACCTCGTGACACACTAAAGCGTCTTGACGCTCCACGGCACTGGAGCACGTGTTAGTTGCGATTTGCCGGTCAAGTCAGTAATGAGGCAGATCGCTGGTCGATCATCAGCGATCGGCTTCTTATCTTTGGCGCGTCCCCGGGCATGAGCATCTTTGCGTTTTCGGCTGGGGCGCGCGGGACGGCGAGAGGTAGTCGGTTTGGGGGCGGCCGGTGAGACTGGCGTTGTGTCGCTCGGGCGTAAGTACATATGTGATGTCTGTTACGCTGGGTCTGTTTGCGAATCGTGAAATCTCCCGCTGCGGTTACGGGTTGCCTGGAAGGCATTTCGTATAAACTGTGCCAAGCCTCGCAGTGAGAGGGGAGTCCGGAGTTGGTGTTGGCCCAGATGTTTGTACAAATTGAGGTGCCTGTGTGAGAAGCACGGCGTGGGCCTGTCGGTCGCTTCGTCCTTCTGGCGGCCACCGCAAGCGGATGTTCGACCGGAATGTCTGCAGTTTGTGGTGAGCATAGTGTGAACAAGTTCTCGTAGGATGTGGTCCCAGCCTGACTCTCAGCCTGTGTTATTTGTGGGTGCCGGCCCCTTGTCTGTTACTGCTTCCGGGTGTCCTGTAAGATTTCACAGCAAAACTGTGTTATTGTGGAATTGGATAGCTAAATGCGTAATCTGTCACGTTACATGTTAAAGACTAGTTCGGAGACCATGGTTTGACCGTGAGAAGTCTTCCTTTCCTGTGATAGTGACCTTAATAATTATGTACGCAAAGTAAGGAACCCAATCCTTCATTAGTGCTTAACAGTGGCGTGTGGTTTGGGTTGTGAGCCCCGTGCTCGGACCAAGTAAGCTATACTAGGCGTTTGCAACGACATAGAAAAAGTGCAGTATCGGCCGGCCATTCGGGCACTCAAGGGCGATATTATCACCGCCCTTACACGTATTACAAGGAAACAATATGGGCGACTAACCTGTTCCGCTCAAAAAGGAAGATGGGCGAGTGGCGTGGCGTGGCGTGCGGACGTGTTCGACGAGAGCTCCGCTTGTTTTCGCGTTTGTGATGGGAAAAAGTGGTCGGACTGCAGTGCAAGTATCAGCGTCGATAGCTAAATGCGTAATCTGTCACGTTACGTATTAAAGACTAGTTCGGAGACCATATTTTTACCGTGAGAAGCCTTTCTTTTCTGTGATAGTGAATGTATTCTTGCGTGCCGTGTGGCAAGTTTCGTCGGCGGAACGGGAGGCTATTGTCTTCCCTGTGGGCTGCGGCGCGTTGCGCTTTCTGCTGACGGCCAGAGTGCAGCGGGTTGCAGTGACGTCAGACGCAGACCACCGACAGCGCGGGCCACAGCTGTTCGTTGCGGCCGGCTCATCGGACGCCGTCTACTGAAAGCTGGCCGCAGGTACTGTCAACTGGCGTGTGGCTCTTATTTCCTGGCACTACCGAGTAACAGCGCGGCAAACTGTGGAACAAATCACAGAGCGTACTGCGCTTAACGGAACTCGTTGCACTCGGTTTAGAGACAAACAACATGCGCAACGGATCCAGAATTTGGGAATCGGCTGCCGTACAGCAAATTTCGTCCGGTGTGCGCTCTCTTTGCCTCACTCTGTGAAGCATTTGGGACGTGTCCCTCGGCTTTTAACTAAGTTAAGTTCCACGTCCGCGAGACAATGGAGCATACAACCTGGTCCAAGCTGGCAGCAGCCGCTGCTACTTTGGAAAATGCCGAACGCGCTCCCGGAATCAATGTGAGCAACGCATCAGTCGCAGGATGTCGAAACAGTGATGCGACTCCGACGGGCAGGAGCACGGGGGCAGCCGACCGGAGTGGCCGAGCGGTTCTAGGCGCTTCAGTCTGGAACCGCGCGACCGCTACGGTCGCAGGTTCGAATCCTGCCTCGGGCATGGACGTGTGTGATGCCCTTAGGTTAGTTAGGTTTAGGTAGTTCTAAGTTCTAGGGGACTGATGACCTGAGAAGTTGAGTCCCATAGTGCTCAGAGCCACTTGAACCAGCACGGGGGCAATAAGACGAGTGATATCCAGCGTAGAGTCAATTCCCAAAAGAAAGAAAATGGAAACTAAATGATAAGCGCTGTAGATGAGATCTTAGCGGAGTTCCAGAATGAACTAAAAAGAAGACGTCAACCACAATTACTTCGCAGGTTACAGACAAAATTTGGGCACTTGCACTAGGTCAAGCAAGGCTTTATGGACAAAATGAAGAGCTCAGAACTGAAAACGCCAGACTCTGATAAGAACTAGCGGTTGCAAACGCGCCAGATGCCCAGGAACGCATTCAGCGCCTGGAACAAGAAATAGCGGAACTCAAATCCGAAAGTCAGAGATTAAAGTCAGAAAATAAACACCTCTCGCTCTCATTTGCAGCGGTTGCGGCTGCCGCTCCGATTGCAGAACCTAAAAGCAAAGTACAGGAACGGATTCAACAAACAAAAGCTAAACAGTCCAGCACACTTTTATTTAAATCAGAAACCAACCAAGATGCGAGAACCATTAGAGAATCTATCACTAAAACAATTAACCCCAAGCAAGACAAAAATAAAATCAATCAGGTTAACAGCAAACACTACAATAATTGAAACAGAATCACAAGTAGACAAGAAAACGATAACAGAAAAAGCGGCACAGCTTAAGGACATTAGGTGTGAAGAACCCAAGAAGTTCAGACCCCTGCTGGAAGTGCACCATGTCTCAACATATTTAACTAACCAGGAATTCTTGGAAGAGCTCTACGAAATAAACCTGAGTGAACACATTACTAAAGACGAGTTCGATTACGAGGTTAAAATACAATTTAAAACAGGACCAAAGGGCAAAAGGACAATAAATACTATTATTGAAGTGTCGCCAAGAGTACGATTACTGCTGCTTCAAAAAGAAAGGGTTTTTATTCAATTTGAATCTTTGTACATCAACGACTTCGTTGCTGTAGAAAAATGTTTAAATTGTTGGGCCTTCGCTCACCCATCGAAGCGTTGCGACAAAGATCTAATGTGTCGAAGATGTGCAAAACCGGGACACAAAAAGTCAGAATGCAGGCAGGAGAATCCTGTAGGCTGTATACCATGCAAACATAGAACATGCGATAAGGCAGGGGGGGGGGGAGACTGTCCTACATATAAACAGCTCTACGAAAGACAAATAGAACGCACCGAATACGATGTCCTGGACAACGTCCATTAATAAGGAGTGCAACCATAACTGTCAGAAACCCACCCTCCTAACACATGCAAGAACAGACGTAACTAATAACACAAACAGGCAAACGTACAAATCGCCGTCGACTAGGATGAGAGGCTGGCGGCAACACATGGGGATATTACAACCCCCAAGTGCAGATACCGAAACTAATGTAATGCCTCAGTTCTGGGAGACAATACAGTGTAGGTACTTCAGCATTACCGACTATATAGAAGATATGTCCATGCAGGGTGCAACTGAATATGAGGTTGCCAGTCACCTGAAACGTAACATGTTTGATTGGGCAATCTTCCAGGCTGGTCTCCTTTTACGAGTTGACGAACCGGAAGACGAAATACTGCGAGATAGTACAGAGAAATATAACGACGTCCTTGAACATCTTGAGAATGAGGATGTCGCTGAGTTCACAAAAAATCCAACACCACAGGCAAACACAAACAAAGACAATTGCACACTACTTGTGCAACAAATACAATATGATACAACCAAATGTAGACCCTATATTACACCAGTTCATTTTGTCTACGGGGGTAGTATACACACAGTCACTACGACAAACAAAACAGTAATGTTGTTGTTGTTGTTGTTGTTGTTATTGTTGTGGTCTTCAGTCCTGAGACTGGTTTGATGCAGCTCTCCATGCTACCCTATCCTGTGCAAGCTTCTTCATCTCCCAATACTTACTGCAACCTACATCCTTCTGAATCTGCTTAGTGTATTCATCTCTTGGTCTCCCTCTACGATTTTTACTCTCCATGCTGCCCTCCGAAGCTAAATTTGTGATCCCTTGATGCCTCAGAACATGTCCTACCAACCGATCCCTTCTTTTTGTCAAGCTATGCCACAAACTCCTCTTCTCCCCAATTCTATTCAATACTTCATCATTAGTTATGTGATCTACCCATCTAATCTTCAGAATTCTTCTGTAGCACCACATTTCGAAAGCTTCTATTCTCTTCTTGTCCAAACTATTTATCGTCCATGTTTCACTTCCATACATAGCTACACTCCATACAAATACTTTCAGAAAAGACTTCCTTACACTTAAATCTATACTCGATGTTAACAAACTTCTCTTCTTCAGAAACGCTTTCCTTGCCATTGCGAGTCTACATTTTATATCTTCTCTACTTCGACCATCATCAGTTATTTTGCTCCCCAAATAGCAAAACTCCTTTACTACTTTAAGCCTCTCATTTCCTAATCTAATTCCCTCATCATCAGCCGACTTAATTCGACTACATTCCATTATCCTGGTTTTGCTTTTGTTGATGCTGATCTTATACCTTCCTTTCAAGACACTGTCCATTCCGTTCAACTGCTCTTCCAAATCGTTTGCTGTCTCTGACAGAATTACAATGTCATCAGCGAACCTCAACGTTTTTATTTCTTCTCCATGGATTTTAATACCTACTCCAAATTTTTCTTTTGTTTCCTTTACTGCTCGCTTAATATACAGATTGAATAACATCGGGGAGAGGCTACAACCCTGTCTCACTCCCTTCCCAACCACTGCTTCCCTTTCATGCCCCTCAACTCTTATAAATGCCATCTGGTTTCTGTACAAATTGTAAATAGCCTTTCGCTCCCTGTATTTTACCCCTGCCACCCTTAGAATTTGAAAGAGAATATTACAGTCAACATTGTCAAAAGCTTTCTCTAAGTCTACAAATGCTAGAAACGTAGGTTTGCCTTTCCTGAATCTTTCTTCTAAGATAGATCGTAAGGTCAGTATTGTCTCACGTGTTCCAATATTTCTACGGAATCCAAACTGATCTTCCCCGAGGTCGGCTTCTATCAGTTTTTCCATTCGTCTGTAAAGAATTCGTGTTAGTATTTTGCAGCTGTGACTTACTAAACTGATAGTTCGGTAATTTTCACATCTGTCAACGCCTGCTTTCTTTGGGATTGGAATTATTATATTCTTCTTAAGTCTGAGGGTATTTCGGCTGTCTCATACATCTTGCTCACCAGATGGTAGAGAGTTGTCAGGACTGGCTCTCCCAAGCCCATCAGTAGTTCTAATGGAATGTTGTCTACTCCCGGGGCCTTGTTCCGACTCAGGCTTTTCAGTGCTCTGTCAAATTCTTCACGCAGTATCGTATCTCCCATTTCATCCTCATCTACATCCTCTTCCATTTCCATAATATTGTCCTCAAGCACATCGCCCTTGTATAGACCCTCTATATACTCCTTCCACCTTTCTGCCTTCCCTTCTTTGCTTGTAACTGGGTTTCCATCTGAGCTCTTGATATTCATACAAGTGTTTCTCGTTTCTCCAAAGGTCTCTTTAATTTTCCTGTAGGCAGTATCTATCTTACCCCTAGTGAGATAAGCCTCTACATCCTTACCATTTGTCCTCTAGCCATCCCTGCTTAGCCATTTTGCACTTCCTGCCGATCTCATTTTTTGAAACGTTTGGTAGCTGAACAGAATGACACATACTGCACCGGCACAACACCAGACACAAACACCACAGAAACGGACATACAACAGTCACATTTTACGAACAAGTCCCCGGTAGAGATAAAAAACAACCAGTCGTTATCAGGGGAAATGCTCGGCGAAAACACATCAAACTCCATACTACCAGAAACTATGAAGCAGGAAAGACGTGCTGCCCTAGAAAATTACTCGAAATCGTAGCAACAAACAAACAGTCAAGAACACCAACCAGACACAACCAAGGGCCCTAAGCTGAATACCGTTAATTAAGTAAACTACGAAAACTCAGAAGTTAGCCTACGGCTTAGCAGATTAGAAAACACGGATATATTTCAAACAGCTCTTCGCTATGTAATACGATCTAAGCATGAAAACTGGGATAAAATTTGCTTTCCAACTACAGAACAAACTGACAGGATGATCCTAAGAGTTGAAAATCTGCCAACGAACCCCAAAGAGCCATGTAAGCTTTTAGCGGAGGCATGTGTGCGAAGGGGAGAGGGCCTAAACCTAGAGAAAGTATATAAGGGCTTCGTGAGAGCACATGGATGTGTGTTTCTAGATTTCTCCTTCACTAGATATCCCTTCTGTAGGTAAGACAACTGAATTGCCAGAGCAGTACCCTAGTAAACATAGAACTAGATAGACTCTTAGAAGAAACAAAAGCAGACATCGCCTGCGTTCAGGAACCTTTTCTGCGAGGCGGGAAAATTTCAGGGCTCCCCTCATATTACATCACAATAGCAGGAACACCAAACGCGAAAGCCGCAATAATACCAGTTAATAAAAACCTCATAGTAACACAGATCGCCCGGTTTTGCTCTGAACACATTGCCACAGCAGAACTAAGAGACGGACAGGATGTATGGCTCATGTCGTCTATTTACGCTCAGTACTCGTATGATATAGAACCTTTCTAAGACAAAATAAAAGACATTGCATGACACTCAGAAAGGAAAAGGCTGCTCGTTCTAACTGATATCAACGCAAAATCCCCTTTGTGGAACTCAGAACTGACGACAGAGGGCAACTAGTGCTTGACGTGGTAAATGAATGCAACCTCTTGATACTGAATAGGGAGGGTCAGCCACCTACCTACCACGGAGACGCCGGTGGTGTAAGTAACATAGACCTTTCCCTAGGGAACGCAAAATCTCTTCCACTAGTCAATACATGGAGAGTATTAGATAGAGCCACACACAGTGTCCACAATGCAATCGTCATAACCACGGACAAATATATCAATACACATAACATGGACCACGAACAGCAGCATTTACTTATAAGAAGAGCCAACTGGCAAAAAGTTCGAGATATTGTTGAAGCGGCGTCGCTGCACACTGATCAAGGCAGTATAAAATGGTTCCAATGGCTCTGAGCACTATGGGACTTAGCATCTGAGGTCATCAGTCCCCCAGAACTTAGAACTATTTAAGCCTAACTAACCTAAGGACATCACACACATCCATGCCTTAGGCAGGATTCGAACCTGCGACCGTAGCAGTCGCCAAGGCAGTATAGATTACAAAATGCATGTACTGACAGAGATCCTACAAAGAGCACAGGAAGTAGCTACACCACGCGCAAAAGCTGGGTGGGGACGGAAACAACCGTGGTCGACAGAACTGGCAAGACAAAGGAAGGATTCACGGGCCACAAGAAAGTACCACCAACAAGCAAAGACAGTCCCTGAAAGATAGATAAGACTTGATCTGTATCGTGACGCTAAACATAAATGCCAAAAACAACTAAAGACAGCAAGGCAAGACTACTGGACCTATTTTGTAAAAACCCAGCTACAGAACGACATCTGGGGACAACCATTCAAGATAGAAACAAAACGAGTTAAGACACCGACATTTCTGTCAACACTAAAACAAGCTGACGGCACAATGACGAGAGGATGGAGAAGCATGGCTGAATACCTTCTGAACAGGCTCCTCCCAGACGACGACCCCACAGAAGACGAGCGGCACCACGCTGACCTAAGAGAGAGCCATACATCAGTGACAGTGTAACCATGCGATTCGCACAGGAAGAAGTCGCGACGGCAATCAGCAGGCTTAAAAATCGACAAGCACCCGTCCCAGACAAGATACTTTCAGCAACATTAAAACAAACAGTAACATGTTCAACGAGGCACTACTAACAGGCAGAATTACAAACCTCTGGAAAACTGCTAATGTAGTAATAATAAGGAAATCACAAGACAACGAGCCAGCAGACCCCAAAACGTACCCACCGATCTGTCTCTTAAACACTCTCGGCAAGGTACAGGAAAGGCTCCCGTGTGACCGTTTACAATCGCACAGACGCCTCCTAGGCCTAACGCCCCATCAATTCGGCTTCAGGGAAGGTAGATCAATAGAAGACGCCGTCAACCAAGCACTGACAATTACAAATAGCATCAGCGACAAAAACGCGTCCGCCATTCTAATCGACATAGCCGTGGCTTTTGACAACTTTTGGTGGCCATCCCTCTTCGCCAGGTTAAGGGAAATGAGGCTATCAGATTCCCTCTAAAATAGCCTCCTCGACTACTGCAGAGGCAGAGTGGCGGAGTGGAGGGCTGGTACACGGCGGGTTGTCAAGAGAATGACAAAGGGATATTCACAAGGCTCGATTTGCCGACCAATATTCTGGCATATCGCAATCGAGCCCTTGCTGAACACCCTGTACAGTGACGGCAGGGTAAGAGGTGTGGTGGCTTACGCAGATGACCTGCTCGTAGAGGTGTCAGCGAACTCGAGAGCAGCACTAGAGACAAAAGGCACGCAACTGCTTCAGAAAATTAACACTTGGTGCAAAGAAAATAAATTAAAAGTATCTCCCACCAAAACTGTATATTTTCTGCTTAGAGGGACACTACAGAGGAATACAATTCCAAAATTAAACAATACAAGCATACAGAGGAAGCAAGGCACGGACTGCATCTAGACGGAAAACAGACTCTCAACCATAATATAAAATTGACAATTGACAAAGCCTCCAAAATTATGCACAAACTAGCAAGACTAAACACAACTCAGTAGAAATTACCTATTAAGACGATAAGGACCTACCACTTCGCGATATTTCAATCCATCGCATGCTTCGCCTCAAGTGCTTGGGCTCACAGACTGAACATACAGACTAACAAGACAATTGCAAGACGGGGTCAACGCGGTGTACCCCTGAGAATGAGCGGAGCCTTCAACGTCACGTCACTAGAGGCACTTTGTGTTGTGATGGGGACCTGCCCTATAGACATAACAATACGTTACAGGGCTTAATAAGGACAAGGTCGATAAAGTCACCGAAATTACAGGAACCAACATCATGAACAAAACACAAAAGAAACAATGGAGGATTCAAACATGGCAGAGAGACTGGGCTGCATCCGATAAGGGTCGCCGAGTACACTCTTTCTTTCCTGGTGTACACGAAAGACTACAACTGAAACATGTCGACCCAAGCTGGGGGATGGTCCATTTCCGTGTCCGGTACATTTAAACGGCATGGGACTAACTGACGATGAAGTATGCTTATGCGGAGAAACTGGGCACCAGAACATGTCACACTGCTGTGCAACACGCTAGCACAAGTGAGACCTATACAGAACGACAATGATATCGCCAGAGTAATACGTAATCCAGATTACTGGAACACAATAAATAGCGTAGCCGATATTGTATCGAACACTCTGGACGAAGAATACAAGAGCCAAAACCGATATGGAAGGAGGCGTAGACAAGCACAAACAACACAACAAACCACATGGGAGGACACAAACGCAACTACAGATTCCGAAACCGAGGAAGGAACACTAAGTGAACATGACTCAGGAAGGCAACATATTCAAAGCTACAATCAATGAATTTTATATATCAGAAATGTATTAAGTTATTTAAGGAAGAATGCATTCAGGTAGCAATGAACTATATTGTATTTCTACTAACAAGTTACAAACATAAGTGTATTTCTCATGTAAAGCTAAAATTCATGTATTCCATGTATGAAGTGCTCAATCAGCATTTAATCTGTATAATCTGTGTAAGAATACATTAGCACAAACCATTTCAGATGAGAATACCTCGACGTTGTACCGAGACCTTCTCATCTGAAATATGTAGAAATAGGCCATTGTTAACAAACATGCTACTTAGACTGTATTACAGATCCAAATAAAGCATATCACTTCCCTATACATACTACAAATTATTTTCACCACGCTCATTGTGTTACATTTTTTTTTTACTTTTCTTTGACATTTGCATTACATAAATTATATTATCATCAACTAGGTAGTAACAAATTATAAGGAACTATTTTAACAATTGTTAAGCATTCAATTTTCTGTAACCTCAGAGAAATCTTTATCTATTATGTTCTTTATATTATTTTAAAAAAAGCATTAACAACTGTATACCAATAAGATTGTAACAATGAGAAGTCTTTGCTATTAGATTCAGAAGCATCCGACCCACCTTACATTTCAAGGCGGTGGGTTACTCTGTACTGTTAATGAAAAAAAAAAAAAGTTCCTTTCGTCTTCCAATACCTTTTTGACCATTCCGTGTATGAGAGAAGACTTCTTATGGGGTGACTTGATAAAAGCAGAAATGGATCGTGTTTACGGAGGCCCATGGCCATCAGTGACAACAGTTATACAAAAATTGTAATTATATATTAATACCTTCAGCTGTTGGCACTGATATATATCAAGGGGGGACAGTTGAAAATGTGTGCCCCGACCGGGACTCGAGCCCGGGGTCTCCTGCTTACATGGCAGACGCTCTATCCATCTGAGCCACAGAGGGCACCTCGCCGATAGTGCGACTGCAGGGACAGTTATACAGGGTGTCTCAGGCGCGATTTCCCTCTGTTTCGGCAGACATTTACATTGTGGAGCTGGATTCACAACAAACAAATAGTGCTCATCAGGTCTTTCATGCGACACCCAGTGTCTTTTTCTTTTGTCTTTCAAACAAAATTGTTTTTATAAAACAGAAAAAACAGCGAAAGTCGCAAATTTCAGTTTTATTTACTTGACGTCTAGTTTCGGGCCGGGAATCACTTTCATATAATCCAGATCGTCAAAACGACATTCCCCAAAATATAACAACCATGTCAAGATAACAAACACGTACGTGTAACAAAGTGCAAATGAGCAGTTACAGAGCATACAAATAACTCATCTGTAAGCTCTGTAACTGCTCATTGCACTTTGTTATTCGTACGTGTTTGTTATCTTGACATGGCAGTTATATTTTAGGAAACATAGTTTTGACTATCTTGATGTTTTTAAAATGGTTCCCGACCCGAAACTAGTCATCGAGTTAAAAAAAAAAGTGAAATTTGCAGCTCTCGCCGCTTTTTTCGTTGTACTGATTAAGACAAGTTGCTGACTTGCAATTACTCCAGCATGCTGGAGGTTTGTAAAATTATTTAAAAAGTAAAATGTTTCGTGCTCATTCGACAGAGTGGTCCCAAATTAGCCTTTTGCTATATTTGTTTCACATATTAATAAGTACAATAAAACACGAAGAACAAACAGCAATCCAGCAGCAACTCAACAGTGCGCGTGCTTGGCGGTTACAGCGCGGGCCAGGAGAGTGCTGCCGCTTCTGGAGTTATCTATCGTTATTCTGCGAGCTTTGCTGTCCTAGTTAATACATATAGACAACAGGAATATCGCATTAAACAAATCTGGGACCGCTCTATGCAATGGCCATATAAGATTCCCCTCTAAAAATCCTTTCCCTCTGCACTGGGCGTCGCATGAAAGATGTACGAGCACTGTGTGTTTGGACTGACTCCAGCTACACGATGCAAAAACGAAATTGCAAATATCTGTTGAAGCACCAGAGAAAATACTTCAGACGACTCTTGGGAGAGAGACACCCTATATGTTGGTTCAATGAATTACAGCCCGATCAGACGTTCCTTTTTGATGAGACTCGCCCTGGACGCCAAGCAGATGGGATCCCCGAAGAGACCGAGACCGCTGAGAAAGCCCACAGCAGAATGTAAACACAACGATTCAATTTCGAAGCTGCGTTCGCAGCAATTTAAGCGAGATCCAGAGCACTTTTTAACCCCATTTGTCACTGTCGATGAGAGACAATTGCATTATTACACCCAGGGAAACCAAGCACCAATCAGAAAAGCGGGTTGCTTCCAGTGAACTGTTGTACAAAGTAGAAACCGTTCCCATCAGATGGAAAAAGTTGGGGGAGACGAGTTTTTGGTATGAAAAGGGTGTCATACTCACAGAATAAGAAAACTTAAAACCAATACTGGGAAATACGACACTAATGTGTTTGATAGTTTCGACTAGAAATTGAAAGACACGCGACTCCGTTTCGCGACGTAGAACATGCTGTTATACCACAATGCGGCAACAAATTCATCTGAAACAATTCTTAACTGCCGTCCCCCACACCTGTAATTGCCCAAGCTGGCTCCCTGCGACAGCTTCTTGTTACCAAACGTGAAGGAATACAAATGAGGTCATCGTCGAGACAAGGCGTATTTCAAAATGCTCGACATTTCATATTATTTGGAAGGGTTAAAATGGCAAGCACTGTGCTAAAAAATGAATCATATGTGTTTGAAAGTACGAAAACGTCTTCTTTCCTAACACGGGTACTTGTTGAACTGCCCTCGTATATTATTACACAAGTATTCGCAGCGCGGTCATGAAACAATAGGCTGGACTTTAGTACCTCGTCGGGCGATGAGGACGCAACGGACGGAGCCGAAGTTCCGATTGGACAAATATGGTGTGTAAATTTGAAAGCGGTGTTTCTAATTAATACACTTGACAATTAAACAAGAAAAATGTGTGTCTGGATACCCCGAGAGGCAACTTGCAGAAGGGTCCACGTCTGTGCGAGTTATGTCTCAACAACCACTAGTTACAAAAATGTGGATACCTCAAATACGAGGGTTGGAACTTAAATAGTGGCAACTATTTATTCACAACCGATACAAAAGAGTTACATGTTTGCACCTGTTACTCTCATTCAAAGTAGTCACCAGCGATGTGGATGGCGTAGTATACCGTTAGTAGAGCCTAAAAACTTTAAAAGAAATTACACTGATCATCCAAAAATGTGGCAAAGTGAGAAAATTCCGGTTGATAGGAAAAGTCCACTGATACACCACTACGTAAAAGGGAGACGAAGCTAATATCACTCATTGCAGAGGGATTTCCCTCTAAGCCCGTCCCAAACAAAATCCTTTCTCAATGTCTCCTCAACTGAGCACACCACCAGCTTCAATGCAAAACTACTGAACATCAAGCAGGTTTCAGAGAAAATATATTTTGCCGAATATAAATGTCAGTTCTGAAACTAATTCTCACGCATCAAAACACGTACTGTATAAGAATGTAGTTTGTACCCTTGTAGAATTTAAAAAAGCATGTGACTCAGTAAAAAATGTCGTGTGACTCAGTGATTCTGAAAGAATCATATCTGGACCTCAAAACCACTGCTATTTTTAGTGAAACACTAAATGGTACGAAATCTAGAGAAATATTCAGGGGAGAAATTCCGGAGTGGGACAAGGTGATGGACCCTCTCCATTACTTTTCACCTGTCTTAGAACTGGAAACTAAAATCAGAGCGAAAAATTGACGAACGATTGAAATTATGATGAACCAATACTAGGCTGTTTGGTTTTACAGAAGACCTAGTGATTTTATGCCAGAGCACTGAAACAATGCAAAAACAAACGGAAATTCTGAAACAGACATCGTGACTGTCAATTGACACGTTTAGACGAAATCATTCAACGAAACTGCTCTGGAAAGGAATGGTTATGTAATTCGTTCTCACAAAATTGAAACAGCTTCTAGGCTTACAAAAGACATCAATAATAAAAAAATGCATATCAAAATACACTGAACTGTGGCACTACAGCACAATCAAACCGTAGTGTCTTTATGAGACAAACACTCAGTTCAAACAGAAAGTGGGATACTAAAGAAATCGAAAAAGAAAGAACTGAAAGTAATCAGGAAAATATTACGTCCAAATTGCACTGGAGAAGGAACATGCAGACTGAGAGCAAATAAAGAAGCTGAAAACTATACCTACATTTTTTCCGATATGAAAGAAACACGCGCTAAAATTCTATGAGCAGATTACAGGAACGGAAACAATTAACTAGAATTCTATGAAACATGCAGTAAAGCCAAAATTGAAACAATAAAATGGACCAGAGCAGTTAAGGAACACCTGAAAGACGCAGGGATAGGATTAAGACAATGTGATATACACGACAGGAAAATATTTAGGCACACAACTGACGACTGACACGTTGGCCAGACAGAAAAGCTCTTGAAGACTGGAGCAGTGTGGTCTGATGAGCGGAAAAGGGCCCATTCTGAGAGAATTGAAGTAATGTGGGGGCAAATAAATGGTAGAACAAAATCATGAAAATTTTGCGTGTTCCAGTAGGGCCCAAACGAGAACGACGATAATACAAGGGTAATCCCAAAAGTAAGTTCTCCTATTTTTTTATAAGTGCATAGACCTGTTTATTTCTACAATGGTTTACATCAGTTTACTGCTTGAACATTTAGCTATTTGTCGACATAATCACCATTTCTGTCGATGCATTTTTGGAGACGCTGTGGCAATTTTTGTATGCCCATGTCATACCAGCTCACCGCCTTGCTGTTCAGAAAGTTATGAACCTCTTCCTTCACCTCGTCGTCGGAGCTGAATCGCTTTCCGGCCAGATGTTCTTTTAACCTAGGGAACAGGTGATAGTCACTGGGCGCCAAGTCAGGGTGGGTGGGTGGTTGGGTGGGTGATTGTGTTCCACTGACACTGTTGCAGGAGAGCAACGGTTTGCAGAGCGATGTGTGGACGAGCGTTGTCATGGAGAATGTGTACGCCCTTGCTCAACATTCCACTTCTCCGGTTCTGAATTGCCCGTTTGAGTTTTTTCAGGTTTCACAGTACCTGTCAGCGTTAATTGCGGTCCCAGCGATTCAGCTCCGATGACGAGGTGAAAGAAGAGGTTCATAACTTTCTGAACAGCATGGCGGCGAGCTGGTATGACATGGGCATACAAAAACTGCCACAACGTCTACAAAAATGAATCGACAGAAATGGTGATTATGTCGAAAAGTAGCTAAATGTTCAAGCTGTAAACTGATGTAAACCACTGTGGAAATAAACAGGTCTCTGTACTTATATATATATATATATATATAAAGGAGACCTTACTTTTGGGATTACCCTCGGATTTTAAAAACTGAGAAAAATTCTATTCAAAATACCAGGATCGTTTCAGTATTTAGGCCTTCGGACAACTTTCGGTAGGAGTCACTATAGCTGATCAGCGGATCGGATCAACCGACTAGGCGGAGAGTGTCGCACAGCAGTGCGCTCCCTGCCACAGAAGACAGCGAGCCAGTCGCATCGAACACAGCGTCGGTCAGCGGATGCGGTCAACGGCCGACGGGGGCATCGGTACCTCAATCTTTTTCCCTCCTGATCTCTGGTCCAAAACGACCTTTTATTCCTGTACATTTCCAGATAGATCTAGACGCTTCTTCCCATTAATCGAGCAATCAGAAGTATTTCCTATGAAGCAGCACAATCCAATGAAACGAATTTTGAGTTTCTATTTCAATGAGCCAAAAAAAATTGGAATGGATTTCGAACACTTTTACAGTCTACACTTCTCTATTCCTTCTGAAGCTCACGTGCACGTATCGAGAATGTCGGCAGGTTAGGTCTTCCTACTGTTGTTTTTTTTTTTTTTGGGGGGGGGGGGGGGGGTAGATCACAATTTTCTGTTGCTTCGACATAGGAGATACTATAGTAACTGTGAACTGCTCTTCTGAAGAATCGAAGGAAGTACAGTGAAACCACAGGATGTGCATATCAGAGATAGCGTGACTTACGACAATTTTCATTTAACGTACGCCGTTCGTAAAGTATTTTGTGTCGTAGCTTTATTAATCTGTGAATGTATTGACATCTATAACAATTTCTATGAGGTGCATTCAAATTCTAAGGCCTCCGATTTTTTTTCTAATTAACTACTCACCCGAAATCGATGAAACTGGCGTTACTTCTCGACGCAATCGCCCTGCAGACGTACACATTTTTCACAACGCTGACGCCATGATTCCATGGCAGCGGCAAAGGCTTCTTTAGGAGTCTGTTTTGACCACTGGAAAATGGTTGAGGCAATAGCAGCACGGCTGGTGAATGTGCGGCCACGGAGAGTGTCTTTCATTGTTGGAAGAAGCCAAAAGTCACTAGGAGCCAGGTCAGGTGAGTAGGGAGCATGAGGAATCACTTCAAAGTTGTTATCACGAAGAAACTGTTGCGTAACGTTAGCTCGATGTGTGGGTGCGTTGTCTTGGTGAAACAGCACACGCGCAACTCTTCCCGGACGTTTTTGTTGCAGTGCAGGAAGGAATTTGTTCTTCAAAACAATTTCGTAGGATGCACCTGTTACCGTAGTGCCCTTTGGAACGCAATGGGTAAGGATTACGCCCTCGCTGTCCCAGAACATGGACACCATCATTTTTTCAGCACTGGCGGTTACCCGAAATTTTTTTGGTGGCGGTGAATCTGTGTGCTTCCATTGAGCTGACTGGCGCTTTGTTTCTGGATTGAAAAATGGCATCCACATCTCATCCATTGTCACAACCGAGGAAAAGAAAGTCCCATTCATGCTGTCGTTGCACGTCAACATTGCTTGGCACCATGCCACACGGGCAGCCATGTGGTCGTCCGTCAGCATTCGTGGCACCCACCTGCATGACACTTTTCGCATTTTCAGGTCGTCATGCAGGATTGTGTGCACAGAACCCACAGAAATGCCAACTCTGGAGGCGATCTGTTCAACAGTCATTCGGCGATCCCCCAAAACAATTCTCTCCACTTTCTCGATCATGTCGTCAGACCGGCTTGTGCGAGCCCGAGGTTGTTTCGGTTTGTTGTCACACATGTTCTGCCTTCATTAAACTGTCGCACCCACGAACGCACCCACAAATTTCAATTGGTTTCATACCACGCAAATTCAGAAAACGAATGATTGCACGCTGTTCAAGTAAGGAAAACGTCGCCATTTTAAGTATTTAAAACAGTTCTCATTCTCGCCGCTGGCAGTAAAATTCCATCTACCGTACGGTGCTGTCATCTTTGGGACATATTGACAATGAACGCGGCCTCATTTTAAAACAATATGCATGTTTCTATCTCTTTCCAGTCCAGAGAAAAAAAAATCGGAGGCCTTAGAACTTGAATGCACCTCGTAGTAACTAAGAATTACTTGAGACTGTACTAACTTACGAAGAATGTCTAAAGAGCAGTAGAACTGATCTGAAAATTACTATTCAGGAAGAAAAAACACTGCATAGTAACATAATGAATCGTAAAGATAGCGAAGCAGCGTATGGTGCTGCGTACTGTATCGTGTGGTGATTAAAGTGAGCACCATGATTGTTATACGGCCTCGGATGGACGAAATTATTGCTACACGTTATTCTACAGCATTAAGCATCTATTTGTCAACCAAGCAGAAGCGCCAAGCTTATTACAAGGGCCAGTGGGAAGTCGTCGTTCGCTGTGAAAGAAGCAGACATAATGTTGCAACATTAGCCACAGTACTGGCCAAATATTACGACGGGAATTACGAGTTGGAAGCCACTGTGTGAAAGCCGCTAAGCCATCCATCAGCAGCAAAATCTCGTCGCGCTGCAACACGTTGCTCAATACCACAAAAAGACTGGAGTATTTATTTCTGTGGTGAAGTTTAGTATATTCTATTTTTCGTAGTGACGGACATATCGTAAAAGTCATGATTCGTCGTCCTCTTGTACAAATTAATACACAGTCCTGTTATTTCTGTAGATGTCATTTTCAAATACTGTGATATTTAATCAGCACCATTTTCAGATCATAAGCTGGATGTACGTAGGCCTATATAAACTTCTTAAAATTATTATTGCCGCATTAAGCAAAGCAGCAGAGTGTGTACAAAGTACCAGCTATTTTATTACATTGACAAGCATAATAAAACCAGTTGCAGAAGGAGGCAACTAAAGGTATTGTGGACATTTTCATTACCACAAAAAACAATTGTTACTGTGGTGTTCAGAGCATACGATTTTACTGATTCATGGCGTGTGACAGACTAAATTTATGATTCAACAAAAGTGCAGGAAAGTGTTTTTGTTACACTGCACTGAAGTACCGTCAGTTCGAAAATTCTTCACATTGAAAATTATCAGAAAACATGCGTGTAAAAATTCATTTTCAGTCAGTGGTCAGTTCTGTGTAAACATAATGTTAAAGAAAGATGTTTATTACTTATATAAATTTCAAATAACACCACCGCAGTGCTTAGCAGGACATTTTCACTCAACATTTGACTGTTATTTTACATAAAATTGTCTCACGTTTAAAACAGATCAATTTGTACTGATAAAGTGTCTTTTGCTACGGTAACGAAAGTAATATGTCTGTAGGATCCGTATTGTCCGTATGCAGTGGATGTCGCTATTTCAAAGGGTTTATAAGTTCTATTGTGTGCACTCCTGCCACTTATTTCCTTGTCAAGTTACTATGTCGGTTCCAATTATTGAGAATTAAAGATTGTGTGGTAAGAGCTTGGTTCTGCAGTGCTTAGAGCGATTAGTGAAATCAACCCTGACGTCTTACTGCACGCGGGTGTCCGCCCGTTATAATTGCGAGTCCGATCGCCAACCATGGTCATTGATAGGTGAAAACTAATCCAAATAAGGATAGAACTGGTGGGGTATCGCAGATTGTAGTGTAGTGGTGCCGTCACTGGGAATCGTGGCCCACTGATGGATGGCGTCGCATCGTATTCATCGTTGACTGTAACGGCGATCTGGGGAGGAGGCCCATTCTTCCTGTCTTCTGGAGAGCCAGAGCGGTGTTACTCCTGGGGAGCCATCGGGTATCAGTTCAGGTCACGCATGGTGGTGACCGACGTAACTCTGACGGCACAACAGTACGTTGCTGACGTCCTACCCCCTCACGTCTTAGTTATCATGTGACATTTTTCAACAGGACACTGTTTGTCCACACACACACGGCACGTGAAGTACTCCCGTAGCCAGAAAGACCTCCAGATCTGTCCCTGGTAGAGTAAACATGGGACCTGCTCTTACGTCAACTCCGTCCCAGAGCCAGTATCCAGGGCATACAGGACCATTTACAACAGCTGTGTGTCAGGAGAGGATCCAACGGCTTCACACCCTCCACAACCGAATCAGTGCGTGCGTCCATGCAGAGGGGCTGCAACGCCACATTGGTAAGTGGACCCATACTACTAAGTTCTTCGTCAACTTGATTCGATTTTAGAAACACCGAAATAAGATCACATATCCTCTCAACCTGTGGCGTTTCATTCCTTTTCTTCCTCCTCTGCTAGGTGCTTCACTTTGTCAGGCATGTATCTTTGCCGACATCACGGATTACCAGGTGCAGAAGCGTGAAACCGGAATTTCCCTATAGATGGTGCTAGCCCGTTAAGACCTGCGTCTGCTGCGCCATCTGCTTCCTGTAACGGCTGACGACGAATGTCAACGCACAGACTTATGAAACACACCCTATTCGGCGGTGTAAGCTAGCGTTCCAGGTACCACACCATGCAGCAATTCACTCTGGTGGGTCCTCGTTTGCAAGTAATCGACAAAAAAATAGTTCTAGTGGGGCCTTGACAATAAGACTATATTTTAAAACGGCGCCATAGCGTAGCGGTTAGGTTATTTGGCTGGTATGCTGAAGGTTCGCGGTTCAAGTCCTGTCAGATTAATCTATTTTTTACATATTTATCTTAATGGCATTTTTATTTAATTAATCAATCTTTGTTTATTTATCATAATATTAAAACACCGATCTCGAATACCTATCTATCGGTTACGAAACAAAATACGGCATAACGTGTTTGTATTGGATGTGTCCAAGATTTTTTTTTCTTTCTATATGTACGTTCTTTCGGATAATAATCGTCATTCAAACATTTAAAACAACGTTGTTCTGGCTAAATGGACAAACTAATACAGATGAACGTTCAAACAGAAAAAGATTTTATAAATGAAAAGAGATTCTGGCAAAACTGAGTAATACAAATAAAGATTACAATAACATAAAAAATAAAAAATGATGACAAGGAAGAAATTAAATCCAAGCAAATATATAAAAATAATTAAAATCACATGGACGAGGATTCAAGGTGAAAAAATAAACAAATAAAAGGAAGAAAAATAGAGCAAATACAAAAGTCAGCAAGATAATATGAGGCGGCAAGGGCTAGAAATGAAAAAAATATGGATAAACCAATTGAATAAAAACAGCGATCACAGAACCTACAACCTTCAGGAAGTCAGAAAAATAACTTATCGCTATGTTACAGCGCCGTTTTCTTACGACTGCTCTTTTTAAGGCTTTAGTGCGTCACACGGGAGCTTGATATTCTTTTTCTGTCGGTTACACGTAAACGCTGCTACGCCACGGTGAATGGCTGCAGGTGCAGTGGTAGAGCGACTCTGGCGGAAGCCGCCTTGACATGGAGGCAGTAGGGCACGTGACTCCAGGACCCAACCCCAGCGCCGACATACCATATGTTCCAGCATCTTACAAAGAACGTTGATGAGGCTAATGGGCCGAAAGCTATCCACATCGAGCGGGTTTTTATCAGGTTTGAGCACTAGAATGATGGTGCTCTCCTGCCACTGCGATGGAAAGACGCCATCGCACCAGATCTGGCAGGAGATGACGAGGAGATGTCGCTTGTAGTCAGATGAGAGATGTTTAATTATCTGGCTGTGGATCCGATAAGGCCCAGGAGCTGTGTCGGGGCAATGTGCATGGGCACTGAGGAGCTCCCACACTGTAAATGGGGCGTTATAGGATTCACTGTGGCGTGTATTGACGTTCCCTTCCAGCCGCCATTTGAGAGTGCAAAAGGCTGGGGGGGGGGGGGGTAATTCTCCTACGCAGAGGCTCGAGCTAAGTGCTCAGCAATCGCGATTGCGTCGGTAGATAACACGCCATTTATAGTAACACCGCGAATGCCTGTTGGGGTCTGGGACCCGAAAACACGTTTGATCTTTGCCCAGACTTGGGAAGGTGATGCATGGCACCCAACAGTCGAGAGGTATCCCTCCCAACACTCCTGCTTCCGTTGTTTGATAAGTTGGCGAACGTGGGCACGGAGCCATTTAAAGGCTATGAGGTGCTCCAGGGAATGGTGCCGCTTATGCCGCTGTAGAGCTCGTCGACGCACCTTAATTGCTTCAGCGATTTCCCGCGACCACCAAGGGACTGCCTTAAGCCTTGGGCACCCTAATGAGCGAGGAATCGCGTTTTCTGCCGCGGAAACGGTAGTTGTAGTCACCTGCTCAACAATCACATCGATGTCACTGTGTGGAGGAGATTCAACGGTGACAGCAGAGGTGAAAGTTTCCCAGTCTGCCTCGTTCAAAGCCCATCTGGGCAGGCGCCCGTGGGCCTGACACTGGGGCAGTGACAGGAAGATGGGTATTGTGCACATAGTTCCGCGTTGTCAGCGCGTACACAACTTTCCCACTAGAGCGCGCCCCGCTAAGCACAACAGCGCAGGCACAGCGCTCGTCCGTCTCCGCTCTACGAGATCGCGCTGCCATAAAGACGGACCAAATTCTGCTTCCGCCGATCCGCGTATTAATATGTAACGCGGCCAATGAGGTTGCTGCTAACGTAGAACCTTTTCTCCTCGCGGATCACACTCGCGCAGTGATACCTGAACGCGCGAGGTATTATAACCAGTGTACAGACCTCCGATTAGTCAATCTGCATTAGTCTGCGTTAGTCTGCATTAGTCTGTAGTCAAGTTTCAGTCTGCGCCTAATAAGATTATCATATTCCTGTACATAGCCATGAAAAGAAATGTATAGACACTTTGCAAGTATCAGAGATATGTGAGAATAAGATTAACATACCAAGACCAAAGGAACTTCAGATTGTCAATTGTAAACAGCATCCAGAATCAAGTTACGTAATATCTATGATTTTTATTATTTTAATAAATGTGTGTGAAAATTAATCAAGTTCTGTTTAAAGTTGGTCACCGTCAATCTGCTACTCTAACCGTGCTAGTGGCATTTCTATCGTCTGACCTAACGGCAGAAGATAAACACGCCACAATAAGACCACGAGACACATTGCTGACACTCGCCTACTTCGCTAGAGCGACAAGTCAAATAATCTGATGGTGTGTGTACCGAAGGTCTTACAGTACGCACACCACAATGGGGAAGTGGTCACTACCACACAGGTCGTCATGTGTTCTCCAGTGGATAGATGTGAGAAGTCCTGGGCTGCAAACTGATAAATCAATGGCTGAGTAACTACCATGAGGCACACTGAAATGTGTGGCAGGACCATTATTTAAGAGGTTGAGGTCGAACTGAGACAGTAAAGTTTCGACATCCGTGCCTTGGCCAGTAAGCACAGTGCCACCCCACAGGGGCTATGGGTGTTAAAATCTCCCAAAAGTAGGAAAGGTTTAGGGAGTTGAACAATCAGTGCAGCTAATACATTCAGGGGTACTGCACCATCTGGAGGAATATATACAATGCAGACAGTTATTTCCCGCATCATATTTATTCTGACACCCACAGCAGCAGGATGGCCATTGCCTTGAGTCCCGATGCTCCAAGAGGATGGGCACCTACCCCTTGGCATACGTGAGGAGTTAACACTGGAGGCATCAGCAGAGCGATCCCCGTGTGGTCAGGGGGCTGCAACCAACAGGGTACATGATGGCGCCACCACAGCAGTCTGGCTATTGTGCTGGATATCAGGTGCAAAGAAGTCCATGGTCATCATCGATGCAGATAGCGACACTGCATAGTGCATGGTTGAAAACGCATCCAGGAAGGTTTCCTCGCCCAAGAGATGGAGATTGAGGGGGACAAATGCGACAACGAGAAAGTGGGCTAAAGATCTCAATGCTCGATGGACAGGCGCCCTTACCCAACTGGTTCGCTCTTCGGAAAAATTTTGAAAAATGGAGGTCAAACGCTACAGGGGACCATCACATAAATGCCAAAACGTGAGACACTCCTTTCAGTCGCCTCTTACGACAGGCGGGGAATACGTCGGGCCTATTCTAACCCCCCCCCCCCCCCCCGGACCCAGAGGGGGGAGGGGGGGGGCGGCGGCACTGTTGTGCGTTTGTCGAACTTTGAAGTCGTTATAGTAACTTTTTGTATTCGTGTGCGTCCTCATCAGCTGCTTTTACGCCCTTGGCCCAAATGAGCCAGTGGCCTCTTGCAAGCTAACGAAGACAGTTGGTAGTAATTTTCCAGATGAGGTGACAGCATACTGTGGAGTGTGCGAATCTGTCACCTTGTGCATTTCCTTTCGCTACACAAGAATCACCTTTGTTTCGCGTTCGGTCATAAGTTGGCTGTCATTGACACCCTAGAACAAACATTCACTAATTACATCATATGGTAAAATAGTATTGCAATTGATGTAATGTATCAGGTACTTTTACGTGTAATACCTGTTTGATCGGTGTTAATAACAAAATACTTGTCGTTTTTTGGAATGAGGACTCAAATCTGCATTCGGAAACTTCCTGCTGCATCAAGGGGTTGCTTCCCTCTCGGATACAGATCTGGTGATTTTTCTCTGGCGAATCCAATGTCTTCGCTTGAAGAGCACGACACACGAGTAAGAAGCTTCAAAATTATATGAGTAAATTGGCTAGCAGCAGCAACGGCCCATTGATGCAGATTTCTCGTCGTCACCTACTGGATACAGCCTACAGCTTCAATGAAACTATCACAAACCTACGAATCAATTTTTTTAACTTGATTATGCTTTGTACCACCCTGTTTTATACGTCCTTCGTATCTTTTCAAACTTTTCATGCGTGGAGCTGCTCTTCCACTAAGAGTGGTGAAAATCCCCCCCTGGATGCTCTCTCGCTGCACGACCATCATCTTGTGATACTGCGGAGCGTAATCGTTGTCCATTTTCGACTGTTTCTCTTTGGCCCCATAATCGTCTGACGAAGATGAAGCGACCTCTTCAGTTTCTTCAAACGCATTCTCTTCACTGATGTCTTGGTGGGCAATTAGTTCGTCCTGTACCAGAAGTTGTTTTTCGGATAGAATTTCGAAAATTCTGCGAAATATTTCTTCAATTTCCAAGTGTTCCCGTGTTATTACAGCAGTAGGTTTGGAACCGATTAGACTGTTTTGGGGAAGAAACTGTTCACTGTACCCAAGTGTTCTTTTCAATCGTACTTTTGAAACTTCACTGTAAAGCTATTCGGCTTCACACTCAGGTTCGAGTACTCTTGCTGTCGAAAACCAAGCACGTCAGTCACCATAAAATGAGACAACTTGGAACGCTGACATGTAACTACCTCAGGCGCTAACATACGAATGTAGCATTCTTCGTGTTTGTAAACGCTGTTCCCTTTCTTCCTCCACCAACCGAAAGTCTGTTGTGCACAAGCAGCTGGGCATGGGCTCATGGCCAGTTGAAACGTTCCTGCAGGTTACAATGGTAAACTACTTTCAAAATGTTAGAGACAAACTTGAATACTCAAGGTGAAGTTATGTCAACAATAAATGATTCCTTAGATACTGATAATTTGTTCAGTCTTAATAAACCTGCTATTAGAATTATGTGGGAACGAAGGGAAAAAAAGTAACAGTAATGGGAACGACATTCGATCCACAGTCGTCCATCTTATGAAACCAAGAGCTCACTCGATCGTCTACCAACTCCTTGGCTGCTAGCAACCACATACGGATTAGCCAGAACTTTATGACCGTCTACCTAATAGCTGGTATGTCCATCTTTGGCACAGATAACAGCAGCAACGCGTCATAATATGGAACAGTGAGGCCTTGGTAGGTCCTGGTGGGAGTTGGCACCGTATCTACACACACAAGTCACCTAATTCTCGTAAATTAACGGGAGGGGAGGCGACTAGCTCTGACGCCACATACAAGCATATTCTAGATGTGTTTGATAGGGTTCAGATCTGTTAATTTGGGAGGGGGGGGGGGGGTAGCACATTAATTGGAACTCGCCACTGCGTTCCTCCAACCACTCCATCACACTCCTGGCCTTGTGACATGGCGCATTACCTAGTTGAAAAACGCCACTGCCATCGGGAAACATGATCGCCACGAAGCGGTGTGCGTGGTCTGCAACTGGTGTACGATACTCCTTGGTCGTCATGGTGCAGAGCTGTTCCCCTGGAAGACGACGGATTCGCGCCCTCCCATCGGCATGATAAAGATGGTATTGGGATTCATCACACCGTGCAACACTCTGCCTACGGTCACGTGTCCATTTCAGTCGTAGTTGCCAATGTCGTGCTATCAACATTGGCACTTGGTTGGGTCGTCGGCTGCGGAGGCCGATCGATAGGTGTGCGGTGCACTGTGCGCTCAGACACACTTGTACTCTGCAAAACATTCAAGTATTTTGTTAGTTCCGCCACATTTCGTCTCCTGTCCTGTTTTACCAGATTGCCTGGCCAACGACGTTCGACATCCGTAATGAGGGGTGGCCGCCCAACCCCGCGACATCTGGACGTGGTTTCATCTTGGTTTCGCCAAATGTTGAAGACACCACAGTACTCCTCGAACACCCAACAAGTAGTGCAGTTTCCGAAATGCTCGTGCCATACAGTCGGCCAAACTCAGGTAGATCGTGCGACTTCCCCATTCTACACAGGAACTTTATGCTCACTGATACTACATGCACCGTGCGTTTGTCTGACGAGCTGTCACGCCTCGCCAGGTGACCCTGCTATCGCCTCGACGGGTTTATATCGATAGTAGGTCGATCGTCGTAATGTTCTGGCTGATCAGTGTATATGCATGCGTAACATTTTCAAACTCAATTTTCTCGAAAACGGCTTGTGCCATCCTTTTTACATATGCTTAAGTCTTAGCCATGATCTAGACACCCTATCAATATGAATCAAATCGGTGACGGCAAGTATGTACGGTTCCCTCGTCGGCAATCCGCCGCGCTGACCGCGCAGCTACTAAAAGGAATATGTTGACAGGACACTAACTGGAAGACCAGGGCTAGTTAATTTGGCAGTGGGTAGCGAGTGAGTGAGTATGTGCGTGACGGGATGGGAGGGGGCAAAAATTATACGACGAGACCAAGTATCGACTACAATACGGTGGTTCAGATGTGTGCAGGTTGCAGTAGTTACGCAGAGTTGAAGAGGGATGCAGAGGATAACAGAAGAGAAGTGCTGCATCAAAACTAGTCGTTGGACTGAAGAGCACAACGACGACCATGACCATCATCGTGTAACAACAGACAGCTTTGTCGGCTGCTGACCTCACTTTGAAGTGAAGTGTACACAACTGGCAGCATGTTGGACCAGTAACAGCTGTCGTGTATGATAGCGTATCAGCAGTTCCCCCACTATATGCGTCTTCCACTTCTGACTATAGCTGCCCGCAGCTACACAATCAGTTTTTAATCGGCAAGAATTTGCAATACAGTTTTGGAAGACTCCAGATAACTTCATATTTCGATGCAAATGAAAATTATGGGCGTCTAATGAGATGGTGAACAAAGTATTGCGCCAGAAACACAATGCTCTGTTACGAACGATGGAAACAACAGAAAATAATTTAATTCAGCTGCCGCAGTAGCACTATTTCAAAAAAGGCAAAAGCAATTCCGCCACAAGGAAATGTTTCAACTAAGTCGAAAGATCGACAAGACATGGTTTTTGAATGCGAGATTTACAGTTCGTAGACTTGATTGTCATGAACTGAATGTTGCCTGTTTTATTACAAGGCCAGTGTTAAGACGTATTAATCTCTATATAAAAAAAGGGAAGACGCACAACGAAGCTATATGCGGAAAATGTCTGCTCGAAATTATAGCGACGGAAAATGTCTGCTTGAAATTATAGCGACGGAAAATGCCTGCTTGAAATTATGGCGACACGTTAAACCATCCAAAGTTAAGTCCAGAACTAGGATCTTTCATAGCGATAACGCTTTAACAGTTCATCTGAAATTTATACTGATCATCACTCGCAGTTGGCATCAAAGGTCTTCAGCTCCTACCATATCGTCCAATCTTGCCCCATTTGACTTATCCCTTTTCTTATGAAAACACCATAATTTTCGATAGATGAAATCCCATATCCAGTTTGAGTCTGATACTGCGTAATACAGGCGGGGTTGAAGATCAGTCTCGGTCAACATGGTAACAATTTTTGCCAGCAGTAGCTAACTATAAATAAGAGCATTGTCTGTGTCCATTTTTAGTGTTTATCTGGAATATTGACAATCACAGTTTATCTACACAAAACTGTGTATTCATTAAAATCTTAACTATTCCAGGATGATTCATATCCATAAGACCACGATATTATGAGTGAAGCACAGCTGTGCATAATATATTGAACCCGCTCTAAATGTTCCAATTGTACTGATATTTCATCTGACTCATCACGAGCATAGACTCTATATATAAACTATGCGTTCCAGCTGTTTACAGTTGCACTTTTCAGGACGCTAGAGCAGAAAGGTTCGAATTATGGTATAGCTACTAATCCGAGGATATTTTCACTTACTGTACTATTACTTTCTATTGACGAACCTGTCCACTACTGCAATTACACTCAGGTATACTTGACGCAAATTGATTAGCAACCTGAAGGCTGTGTATCACAGCGCTCTTTTTCGAGTCTTAAAGTAGCTCATCAGTCCAGTTTCATTTAATATAACAGTACAAATCCAAAGTTATCCACAGTGCCGCTTGGCATGTTCCACGTACACAAAGTTTAACCATTTGACTTGCCGTGTCAGTCACGTCTGATCGCCACTAGTATTTTCCTGCTAGGTCGCAACAGGCCGTCGCTTGTGACAACTTTCGCCTTCTAGCGGTCTCTGTAGTTTTGGAAGTAGGTCCTCTTGAGGCATGTTGTTTTTATAATGAAACTTGCTGGCAGTAAAGACAGGACCACGTATGTGTGGATTTCACACTTTTTTAGCTTGTCACTTACACCTTCTTTCACACCTGGTAATGTTTGTTAATGTGAAAAATGCCGAGCTGTATCGTGTGTCGGATAGAAGATAGAATGTTAAACGGTACGCCCCCCCCCCCCCCCCCACACACACACACACACACACACAACAACATGGTTAAGTCAGAAGTCAGATCTGAAGAAAGCAACGGCATTTCTCCTGCAATAGAACCAGGCGTAGTAAAGCATTGTGCTCAAAGCAACACTTGAGTCCATGAAAGTTGTTTTACCTTACATCACCGTCATCGTCGTCAAGCGTCTCCATCCCGGACGGTTGCCAGCTTCTCTTAGTGCCTGCTGAAGAGGTAGACTGGAGATGATCTTGATTTGATCTATCCATCTTCTCGCTGCTCTCCCTCTTGGTCTCGTGCGCTCGATCTTTCTTTGAAAGATTATTTTCTCTAGATTTTCTCCAGCTATTCTCACAATATGGCCAAAGAAATGGAGAATTGTTTCGGTGACTCGAAAAGAAAGGCGTCTGGAGATATCGAGTTGTTCAATAATTGATACATCTGTTGATGTTTTTTTGTTCATTTTATGCGTAGCATCCTACGGCAGCACCCAAGCTCAAACGCATGAATGCGCTGTGTGTCTCTGGCCTCGAGTGTCCACGTTTCGCAACCATAAAAGAAGACAGAAAATACGAGCGTTTCAACTAGCCGGATCTTGGTGCTATTTGTTATTACTCTGCTCTGCCAGATCTTGGTGAGCTTCTTCAAAGCCACTCGCCCTGTCATCATCCGTCTTCTTATTCATCTTCACAACTTCCCGTGCTGCAGATGGTTGACCCAAGATAGATGAAGGAATGCACGACTTCCAGTTCCTTTAATCGACCTGTGAGCTGGATCCGTTCTTCTCGATCAATTATCAGGAGTTTGGACTTGCTGAGGTTGATGTCTAATCCATATGCTAGAATAAAGTCCTTTATTCTTGGTAGTAGTTCAGCAAGTTCATCTTCGCTGTTGGCTAAAAGAACAGTGTCATCAACAAAACGGAGGTTGTTGATAGTTCGCCCACCAATTGAGGTGCCTTTGGTCCAACCACCAAGAGCTGTCCTAATGACATGTTCTGCATAAATGTTGTACAGGTGTGGGAATAGGGCACAACCCTGTCTCACACCTTTTGATACTCTGAACGAATCAGACGTACCAGCACTTGTCTTTACAACTGCGAAGTGATTATTGTATACACTTTGATCAATGCTATCAAGCCCAGTCAACACAGTCAAAGGAAGCAGATGAAAATAGGAACACAGAGCTCTGCGATTTTTCTATTGTTTGTCTTGTGTTGAGGATCTGTTCACGAGTTCCTTTCCCTCCAACAAAACCTGCTTGTTCTGTGGATATGTGAGGCTGAATGTACGGGTAAAAACGTCGATTCAGGATGTAGAGCAAAATTTTACTTGCGTGAGATATGAGGGCAATAGTTCGGTAGTTGGAGCAGTTTCCTGTGCAAGGGGATGAAGAGAGACTTTGACCAGTCATCTGGGCGCTCCCCACTTTACCCTTCTGTCCCATTTCTTTGAACATTTCTCCAGATACACCGTCTACACCAGGGGCCTTATAATTCTTCACATGTTGAATCGTTTTCTCTATTTCACTGCGTAAAATTGTAGGTTCCAAAGTAAGTTGCTCAACTGCTTGATTGTCCATATTGTTGTTAACTCCAGAGTACAGCTTTTCATAGTACTATTTCCATCTTGCAACAACGTCTTCCTTGTGTCCGATAGGGTTAACCTACTCGTCATCTATCACCCACGTACGAGGATTAAATTCACCGGTGATGCTGCTGATTTTCTTGAAGAGATCACGTACCTGATTGCAATTATGATGCTGTTCTATTTCATTCACTGTTCTTCATTCACTGTCTGTACCTTCCTCTGCCGAACGTTTTTAAATTTACTCCTTATCACCGAATGAGGAGTGCTTGCTGTGACAGCGGAACCATTTTCAGAAAGATCGGAGTTCATTTCACCTTTCAGACATTCGGGTTTACGTTTTTAACAACACCAAAACGACGAAGAAGAATGCAGGGATAGTTCGACCTAAAAGGAGAGACTAAATTCCTTCACCATTGTTGTCCAACCAGTGTGTGCTATCCATCTCATAATGGTCTCGTCATCTGCGGCAACTTAAACAGTCATCTTTCCTTTATTTTTCCTCGTCACACGCCACCGAACTGTGTATGTAATACACGTTCTCCTTTACACGACAACCACTGATGCGCATCGCCTCGTTAGACGTAAATATTTTATTCGTTGCATTTATATTTTTACACTCTTATACCATCTCCAGTATGTGACAATGTTATTTACTAACAGTATCGTACACTGTCATCTGCATCATTTGATTCATAAATCCCGACGAGGAGTTTGTGACGTACTCGAACAAGACGGGCAGGTTTATTATTTCTCGTACAAACATGATTAAACTTCGAAAGAAGGAAGATGCAAAAAGAAGAAAGTAATTAGTTATTCTTACTTATTTGTTGCTTCTCATATCGTCTTTGTGATTCGGGTAGGACTATTAACAATGAGGCTGAAAAATCTTTTCAATCTACCGGAAAAGAGGCCTGTAATTATCCTAAGTTTTATATAACATTGTAGAACATTTCGCTCACCAGGGGAGCTGTTTCCTTTTGGCTTTCCGATAGTCGCTTCTACCGCTGCCTGTCGATAAACTCACAAAGTCCTAAAGCTGGACAGTTAAACGAACGATGATTCACAACTGTGGTTTGTATAGAAGTTAACTTCACGGATGAACTAAGTAGTTTACTTCACAATGAACTAAGACGTTTCACATTCCACTAAATCACCGTAATAACTTACAGCATAGCAACCACAGGCGCATCATCAGTCCGAAGTATTTGAATTTACCCAGTTTAAGTCGAGAGCAAGACTTAAAAACGTTTTCAGTGTTAAGGATACGCAAAGAAAAATTCATTACGTTGACACTTTTTACGTCAACTGACACCGGGCCGCAAATAATATCCCAAACGCACGGGTAGTATTAAATATTGTGTTAAGGCATTAATGGATGCCGGGTGCTTGCTACTGTTCAGTTAAATTACAATCCGCATCATGAACAATTTTTCAACGTTCCTGCATCAAAAATCAACGAACTGCCGTCAACCTACCAGGCAATTCTGAATTCAGAAGTTTATGTATTGTGCATCAATGCATCGACTGTGGGCACGTGCAAATTCGTTGATATAATGCTGTAAAGTTTAACTTTTGACGAACCTTGAGTTTCGACGTTACGAAACAGTGACGTCTCCAGTCTCAAGTAGACGCTGACAAGATTGTACATCAAAGAACACACTAACAGTTTTGTAGGAGAAGTTTCCTCTTTCACATCCACCGCAATTTTCAATTTTAGTGCATAAAAATTTACTCTTGCCTAGTCATTAATACGAACCCGTAACTTCGTATTTGCGTGACTGTTTGTCAAGTCTATAGGTCGTGTTCACGACAATGCTGAGAATTTGTGCAATATAATGGATGAGTTTTGAACGTAAATAAAGGAGAGGTCGAAACGCAGTGCCTGCACACAGCCGATCCGTCTCTAATAGCAAAGAGGGGGCCGCCGAACGTGACGTTCCATTTCGGCAGATGAATCCTGGTCGAAAATGTCACATGCCTTCCCTCCGTGGAGCACTCCGCACAGTTTTAGTAGCACTCCGCCTGATGATCAGCAAACTTTTTTGCACTACCTCCTTTCCCACTGCCGAGCAAACACTGTACGGAAATTATTTCAATGCGCTGGATTAGAACCGTGTGCTTTCCAACATATCGCAACTGCACTTGACTGTATTAATGGCTCCTGCTGAGAAGACGAGTAACAATTTCTGTTAGTATACTACAAACTTAAACCTCTCAGGGATGTAAGTCCTGATGATGTATCTCAGACTTTGAGATCGATGTTATTACGTCACAATACGATGGAAATGTGTCGGCACAGTCGTATTGTAGAAACAAAAACACACGTGTATCTGTCAGCAATAGTCGTGCAGAAAATTATCTTGCAATATTTTTATGCTGTACGCTTTTACATCCTATTTATGTACGAATCTTGAACCATTGGAAACATGATTCCGAAACTACCAATTAGTCGAATCTGCTGCAAAGACAAGGGCTTTTTCTAATCGATGGCTCGGAGAGCAATCAACGACTTAACATTAATCAACTGAAGACAGAACTGAATTACACGCTTCCGACGAAGGATAAGTGGTCATCTGATTCTCTACACGGTCCTGTAATAGTTCCAATCAGGTCTTGCGTACCTTCCATCACTGACAATAATACTACAACCTTCATACTTGCTATAGACAGCGGCCCAAACATTTTTGTTATTGTGAATCCTCATGTTCTGACGGCGTAAAAACTGACCCATAAAATTAGGAGAATTCTGTACTAAGCACAGTTCTGCCTGCTGCCATTGTTTTTTGGCTCCAAACCGTCCAGCCATCTTCAGAGCAAGATAAAGCTTACTGTACCGGCAGGGCAAGCCGAGTCCGTATGATTACGCGATGCTAGTACAGTGACCCCACTGTGGAGGATACTGTTTCACAAATTCGGGTCGACAGGGTGGGGGCGGGTGGCAGTATCGTTATGTACGTGAGTCCACGTTTTACGTATATGGTGGGTAACCGACGTTACCTTCTTTGTTGTTGTCATCGCTAATTTTTCAAACCGCCGCAACACAGTTTCTCCTCTGCATAAAAATAAAAAAAAAACGAGGCGTAAGGTGTGACGCAGGATTACGTCTTCGAGAGTGAAAAAAATTTTAGACCTGGTTTGTAAGTGTAGCGGCACAGGTCACCCCACTACTCATTAGCCGGAGCCGCCTGCTGCGAACGTATTACGTAAGGAACAAGCACCGAGCACTCAAGACTGCTGGCGTCCCACCTGTCGAGGGCCCCAGGGCTCGACAAACAGCTGTAAATCAACGCGGCGTATCATGTTTACGGTCGCTTCCCCTATATTCACTCTGTAACAACAAGTTCCGTTTGGTGTTCCGGTCTCCGTGGCACACCTTCGCCAATAGTACCACCAACTTTCTTGTACGAAAAGAACACACTTCATTTGCAAACTATTTTCTGTACCGTAACTTCAATCTCACAGCTTCCACGCTAACCGAGCCGAGCCTCGACGGCAGCGTGTGCTCTCAACGTGGGGTGACCAATATCCCCTAGACAGCCTCAGATCGCCGCGTCACGCTCCGCGCCGATGTTCGGACAGCGAGGTAGTAGGTAGGTAGGTAGGTTGTAACCGACAACGAATTACGCGAGTCGAAGCGGTCTTAGTAACACGTCCGAGAAAATCGTTGCGTCATTCAGCACCCCAGGCTGGTATGTGCATAGCTTCTGTTCACAGAACTGTGCATAAACCACGCAGCAAGGTAGTGATCGACTAACCAACTCTGGCACTGTTGTTCTCTCAACGTCGGTACTGCAAATGGCTTTTGCAGACGGCGCATGTCAATCTTCTCATGAGTAAATAGCTTCTGCAAGACGTAGAATGCGGTGTGCAGTTAGCGCTATATGAATTACTGGAGCGATATTTTCCCACGAAACCGTAACTTCTGATAAATATATCAACATTTATTTGTTTACTTTAGTCCACTTCTTTGATAACAATCCACTGCGCAAAAGAGTTAAAGGATCACTTACTCTAAAACCTGTAATTGCCGCCAATCGCGGCGCTTTAAGTTTGAATTTTGCCTCAAAGCTGTGTACAATCTTCCTCTGTAACGGTGCAAAAGCGTGGCGCCCTGCGGGGAAGACGACGCTTCAGACAACAAGGTGTCAAGACTGGCGAAAAAAAGGCCACAGCTCAGAATTCCACGTCACGTGTTACGTAGGTTAATGGTGCCAGATTGGCACCAAACATCACCACAATTCTGCCCAACGCCGCTGTGGACGTGAGTATTGGGAATACCTGAGTTCTACCCCAATGTACCGTTATCCAATGTGGCGGCGATGCCGTCATCCAAGATGGCGGATATTGGTGGGAAGTTTGAATTTTGGCGGGAAGAAGGTCAATTGTGCTACGTCCACTAACCTAACCACCCCCCCCTCCCCAAGGAAATGGCCTGAAGGTCAAATTCCAACAGGATAATGGGTTATCCCAAGAAAAATGGCGGGAAAAAGGGACTTGTCGTTATTATTTAACCAGTTTCGAGCATGTGTGTTCTCCACGAGCTCTAGAGTCCAACTGGCTTAGTTGATATCGTTGCCACCAGAGAGCATCACTGTGATGTCATCCAAGATGGCGACCGTGACGTCAATCAAGATGGCTGCGCCCAGTGTCTCCACCACGTGGTGTAGGATTGGACACTTGGCCTCCCTCCACTAACCTAACCCCCTCCCCAATAAAAATCACGCGAAGTTCAAATTACAACATGATAATGCGGCACACCTACGATAATGGCGGCAAAAACGACTTTTCTTTATTATTTAACCATTTTCAAACAGCTGTGTTCTCCGCTCGGTCTCGACTCCAATTGGCTTAGTTCATATTGGTGCCGCCAGAGGGTGCTCTCGTCATGTCACATCATGACGCAAGTACCGTTCGTTATTCAAGATGGCTGCACCCTATGTATCCATCATGAGCTCCAGAGCTCAAGTGGCTTAGTTTACATCATGACCACCAGAGGACGCTACCGTGACGTCGCGTGATGACACAGGATCGTCTGCTCTCTCTCTCGTGCGCGCTTTATAACCGGACACGAGCCGCGCCACCGGCCCGCGGGCGTCCGACCACTTATGTCGCAGACCCGCGAGCGGCTGAGCGCTCCCTCCATACACGCGCCACGCATAGTCTTCTGTAAATATGCTAACACACACATCGCGCATCTAACTTATCAGTTACCTAAGTACTTAATTCGATTTCAATTTTAATCATATTCAATTTACAATTTCAATATTCAATGATCACATGAGAAGTTCCACATTTTCCCACTATCAGTGCAGTGTTCATTCATGACCTAGCAGCACCCCACCCCTAGAATGCTGCACTCCTATTAGTCACGTGATTAGACTTCACATAAGTAGGGAAAGGTGTTCGCTATACTTTCAACTACTTTTCGAAGTCCAAACCGCCACCTCTTCCTAGGAACTGGCGCCGAGTTTGAATTCTTGCAGTAAAGAAAGGTCACTCGTGCTTTCTCTACCAACCTATGAAAATTGTGGGAAAGAAAGGACACTTGTTCTAACCTCAGCCACCTCCGAATGTGGAGGTGACTCGATACAGTCGAGTGCAGTGCTATATTACACGTCTCGATCGATGCATTTGGGCTAGGTGGTGGCAGCTGTGCTAAATTTACAGGCAATTTTAGAACACAGAACGAGATGTTATGTCATGATCGCATATATAGATCTGACGTCAAATCGAAAGAATTGCGAAAAGTGACGAGGGAATAGATACATATTGACCGAATATAGAACGTAATGTGCTCAAATTGAGGAAGTACTTTGTTATCTTCTCGTTCGCACCGAACAATTTGTGAATTGGACCAAGTATGCTGCAAGAGGAGGAATCCTGGAAAAGTGGACATCGAAACGGAGGGAATAAGGGAGGCAATAATTTTTTTCCCCATTGAGGCTCCATTATACTGTATGTCTATTGAGGTACCAGTGATTCCCGATGCATCAGTCACGTGACAGTCTGCGTTCTACTAGTGTACAGCTACATGTTCCATATGTGTTTTAAAGCACTGCCTCCCTGCAATCGTTAATGGTAAACCTGTCGGTCATCAGAGGACTTCCATCTCATGTGTGATGAAACTTGCACACTCCTCTAAAGGTGCTTTCATTTATGCGATCGCCCATGTCGGATCTTGGGTGTAATATCGAGACTTCAGGGTCATAACTACCTTAGCGGTAAGAGCTTGTGATTCGGTGCAATCCCTGTGTACACATTTGCCCGACTGATGCGCTGTTTACAGAGTTAGTGACGGAATGACTTGTAATTTTCACATGTCGGATGCTGCTGCTTTGCGTTTATCTGTTTCCTTGTAGGATGTTTCCCCCGCTACTAACTATCATTTTATATAGGCCTTATGCAGGCATCATATAATTTCTGAACTGTGTTCAGACGTGAACAGTGACCACTATACGTCTCCGCAAAGCTATATTGCGCTCGTATCATGGAAAGCAAATGTTTTACCGTTCGATAAGATATATCAACGTAGGGAAAGTGTTAAGAAGGCTGTATGACTGATAGGCGTGAAAGGTATTCGATCTAATATTATAGCCCGTTTTTTATTGCAGAATGTTGTGGTCTTAGGAGTGTGTGTGTTTATGTTCTCTATCTCACCAACACCTTGCAGGTACAGATTCTAGACTCTAGAACAATAATTTAGAGCTGATAGATTCGTTGATTTAGGTAAAAATGTGTCCAACTCAATTCACCTCGAACTCCATCGTGTATAAAAATAAGTATTTTCTTGTTCTTCTTAACTGTATGCTATTACATCAACGCACTTTGAAATCTGTTACTATACATCGATAAGGAGTGCTAAGCTCCTCGATGTGCTCATATCTTGAGAAATCTCAAGCACTTGGATGGGTTGGGACATGGAGAGTTATATTCATTCACGAGACGTGGAGTGTAGCGCTCTTCTTCTGTTCGCTTGGAGATTAATTCTCTCTAACGGTGCTGCAGGGTGTGTTCGCCAATGACTGTGTGAGGTTGGTCTTTTACGTTAAGACAGGCAGAATGCTCTGTGACTCCCATACGCTGACAGATAGATCGTAAATTAAAGACTAAGCTCGAGGTGATAGATGTATGTAGAGCACTGTCTCGTACACTTTGATCATGTATGTGTTCGGTAATTAACAATGAAAGGATGTACTGCACAGTAATCTATCCACATTCACAATCATAGTCGCAAAGTGATGTAAAAGTGGTGGTTTAGCTGCGATAGTGAAATTGGGGGCCATGCTGTCACATCAATGGCCGGTGCTGAACTTAGTGAGTCTTTTTCATCCCACCCATCCGCAGACATGCTGTTGGTTATGAAATAATGATTGAATGACAATGGTTGCTTGAGTTGGAGGGGGATTTTTGGCAGCTGGGCTATACCTTCTGGGGTGGTTAGCACCGGAACAGTGATTGCGTACATGTGTGCAAAATTACGAATGAGTCGAAACGGAACGTACAGTTATCAGCTATTCCGTCAGTGTGAGAGATGAGTGTAAATGTAGATCTCGTGAATCACATTCGGTCTCTAATTTGGAGACTCTACACAATGCGAGAAAACTCTGCCGGTTTCCTTATGTTGTAGCTGTCTTTTATTTAAAATAATCCGATGTGTGGCATGTTATGGTATCAGCACTAAGAACATGATTTACACAGTGGAACGTCTTAGTTTCCTGCGAAAGCCCGTGGATTGGAACTTCTTAATGTCAGTTTAGAACCTGGTGCAGGCCTCGAAGTCGTGGCAGAAAAAAAGAAATGGTTGCCAGTGTACAAAGTGTGTTAGAAAACATTGTTTCAAATAACTAAACAGGACCACAAGGGGCGTTTCTTGCGATTTACAGAATAGTACGTGGGATACGATCATTCTCCTAGAGCAGAGGTGATAGAACATTAAACGACCCTCTGTAGTGTATCAATACCTGTGTACTTTAATGCATCTGTTCCACACAGGGAGTAGTAGCAGAAGCGGTTTGACAGGTAAATTCAATGAGGAGCGAAGTATGCCGTTAGGAATGCCTGAAGGGCTGCACCCTGTGCTATTCTGGAAAGCGCTGCGAAATCTCTCTCTCTCTCTCTCTCTCTCTCTCTCTCCGCGCTGGACCCCCAACGCAGCTTTGCGTCATTGCGCGAATAATGGCGTCTATGTGAGTTCTGTATCAGTTGAAGTTATCTGAGCTTCTGTAGTTGTTAATTTTTGTCTGATGAGGGTTAGAGACTAACGATGATAGCATTTGGGCTTATAGAATTGAATGGACGTGGATTTGTGGTACTTGTATGTAGTTTGGGGACGCGCCACAATGCGCGCATTTCCGCCCAATGGTCAAAACACGGTCCTGTCGCAGTAACTCAGTTCGCTCTGTTTCTAGACGGGCTGCAGAAGGTGGTGGATATGGCTTTGTCCGACTTCTGCTCAGTTCCGACTTAAAATGTCATGATCACATGCGCAAAGCTGTATAAATGGGAGCAGTTGGAAGATGTGTAGGGACTGACTAAGATCACGTTGGATTTTTACTGTAGCAGATAGGTTCAAGAAAGGTGACTAGTTTCGAGATATGATTCACTTGTGGCTGTGATCCTTCTCAATGGGTCATCGTCTTTAACTCAGTGGATATATAACAGAACAACTGACATGGTATCGAGACAGAATACATTACACATACCGGATAAATATCTAGCGGCGTGAGGGAGTTGCAAATACCGGTCACATACTGCGTTCCTTAGCCAAATGACTTTCAAAATTTATCGGGCGGGTGTGTGGTATGTCCACATTTGAGGATCAGGTTTATACAGTATGTCTGTTTGTGTAAAGGAAATGTCTATGTGCTGTGTGGATTTGACTTAGGGTACTGTGATAGTGAAGGGAAGAGTATGTCTAGCGCTAAGGAAGGTACAGGTATTTCCAGAGCCACAGCGTTCAACAGGGTGTATTTCCAATACTTCGCTCATTGGCGAATACCGTTCAGTTGAGACCTAGATCGTAAGATTTAATTGTAGATATAATGATAGAAGAAATATGTGAGACGTTTTCCAGAATGTGTTCGTGTATGCAAAGTCTGTGGTGGTATTGATTCACATTCCCTCATTAATGGTAGCGGTCTTCCGAAGTCAGAGGCCTGTTGGAGCGTAGTAATGTATATTGGTTAACTGTACCATGTTCTAGACGACCGACTAGCGAACTAAGTATGTGCTGGGCTGCTTTCATGATCAACTGTAACTTTGAGAAGATGGTGCGTTTGCGGTAGAGCGTTATTCCCTCCTATGTAAATTGTTCGGTCGACTGCTTCTGCACATTTGATGCCTTTATTTAGTTGAGGGAACATGGACTGTGGTGTGTTGGACACACGTTTGCCTGTTCTCTAGACGTGGGAAAGACTGTAGTTGGTTTGTAAACAATACTGATCACGTGGAATCTGTTAGATCACCGACTCCGGTATTCGAGAGAGTAAAGACCTGTTTACTCTACTTGTTTCTAGTTAGTCAATGGTTTACAACACGCTGCGCCTCGCTAAAGTTTGGTGTTTGTGGAGAAATAATTTACAGTCTATATCTTGCGCATTATGTTGCGTTAGCGAACGGGTGGCTAGTGCTGTGTGCTTGATATCGAGAAGTACGGCGAAAATTGTATAATATTATAGCGAAAATACGATTGTTCTTGTAATCGACTAGTCTGGAGATGACTGTAGAAATGCAAGCAAGAAAGGAGAAAGAATAGAGCGTTTAGGCCAAGGGGAAGGAGTATTTCTTTGAACGTCAGTTCCGAGGGTGACTTCGGTTCACTGATGTAAAGGGGGTGATTTGGTATGGTTGGGGATATGAATTGCATGTTTACTAGATTATGACAGTACTCGGTGATATATTCCCTGGTTGGATATCGGTTTGATGCTCCGATCTTCTTGCTAGTATACTATGTATTTGATAACGTGTAGACAAATTTGCCGTGTTTAGCTGTTGGTGCAAAATGGTGATCAATGTAAAATAGTTTATTACCACTGAGTGTAGCATCTGAAGAAAGAATGAACAGGTTGGGGGTGTACAGATTGAGGGAACTGTCTGTACAATTTAGCAATCTTTGCAAAATAACCGCTGGAGGTCCGACAAAAAAAAAAAAAAAAAAAAAAAAAAAAAGGTGGATGCTGCATCAATACCTGCGGCATAAGTAATTCGACTGGTAAATCCGATAAGAGCAAATGAGAATGCTCGATTGACTGTGGTGGGATATAGGAGTGGTGAGAACATTCGCGTATGTTGAGAGCAGGAAGGCTATCAGGTTAAGTCCGGGAGGAAGCCTGGATTAGGCGATATTTTGGTAAACAGTTTCTGTCAGGGTGAGAATTTCAGTGCATATAAGCTGAGGCATGAAGAAAGCGGGCGTTAACTATTTCTGGGACACTATACAATTCCCGAGTGGTCGACTTGGCTCTTATTTATTTTTACAAAGAGACGTGACGTAAGAATAAGATTGGGAAGGTTGTTAGATGAGTTTGTAATGTGCGTGCACTTGGTGGTGTTGCGTCGGTCATGCTGGGGGGGGGGGGGGGGGGCAGGTAAGTGCGGTTGAGCGCTTGTGTCAGCATGCTCTGTGCTGTTCTGCATGCAATGGTAAAGGCAAGTGGCGCCTGGAGATGCCTCGAATATGAGACTGTTGTTAACGCGCTTTGGAGTGCTCTGACAGTATAATTGTGACTGTATAGAGGAATGCAACTTTCACCGATGTTCGGTGGTGGTGCCTGCGGCGGAGCATGCGTCCCTGGCCGGTCGCGCCAGGAGCTGTGTCTAGGTGAACACGTATTTGGATAGGAATTTCACGGACGTGGAGTATGAATGCGGCTGTCGCCGCCTCATGCTTGCGGAAGCCGAGCAGGGACCCGCGCGTGGTTTGAGGGCTGTCAGGCGTGTGACTTCGCGGGGGAGATGGTGTGGTGGTGGATGCTTGTGCGTGTCTGTTGCGTTATCTTGCAAGTGGCCCTGTAGGCTGTGCCATGCATTATTTGGACAGTTTACGAGTACCAAGAGTGTTTGCAGATATGTGTACTGCATTATTTAGGATAAGTTTGCTATTGTGCACTGAAATTAGGAGTTTTTTGCGTGTCTGCAGACTGTGCATTGTGACGCCAAGCACATTAGGGTAGATGTTTTGTATCAGTGTGATGGATATATTCAATCACTAAAGAAAATGTTTGTAACTAAATGGAGTGAACTCCCCCTTTACTGCCCCCAGCAGCCCAGAGCAGGCTGAGTCGTTTTCCTTCACGATCTTGGTTTACGTCACGAAACGGACGACAGCATCGTAGACCTCGTGGAGAACACACTATTTACCGCCATCATGGATAACTGTACTTCCGTCATCAGCTGGTGTCACTGCGACGTCTTCTGATGGCGAGGAAATGTACTAAGACAGTTGAGGTCTGGAGCTCAGGGTGAACACACTAGGTGGCGCCATCTTAGATTACGATACTTGGGTCACTACAGCGTCCTCTAGTGGCATCGATATGAACTAAGTCAGTTGGGCTATGGACTCAGTGGCGAATACACTTGGTGGTGGTGTTGCCTCTAATTGTTTAAATAAAGGCTGGTGTATAATTTCGACAGTCGACGATTAGCAAGCAAAGTCTTTTATATGGATTATTATTTTGACGATTTGGGAGTTGTTTGGCTATATCGATGTAAATGCTGTGCATTGTTTATGAGTGGTTTGCATGTCTGTAGCCTGTGCAATGTGTTATTTTAGACGGTTTTCAATTAGCAAGTGTGTGTGTAGAGTGTTACACATGAGTTATGTAGGAGTAGTTTGCAGGTCTGTATGCTGTGGGACATGTCAGAGCGTGTGTTCTGTAATAGATATACTCCATCGCTAAATAAATTGCTCCAAAATAAATAAAGTACAATGCTTCCTCTCTCCATCAGCCTAGTGCAGGCTGAGTCCTTTTACCACCCGCCCCTAGAAGGAGGTGGCGGCCTGGTGACTTAGGTCAGAGGTGGTGGTGAGTTTTGTTTGCAACAATTTTCTTACGTTGGTAGCAAAAGAATGAGTGACCTTTCTTCACTGCCAGAATTCAAACTCGGCGCCAGTTCCTAGGAAGAGATGGCTGTCTTGGACCCTGAAAAGTAGTTGAAAGTATAGTGAACACCTTTTCCTACCTACATGAAGTCTAATCACGTGACTAATGGGAGTGCAGCAGTCTAGGGGTGGGGGTGCTAGGTCATGAATGGACACCGCGCTGATAGTGGGAAAATGTGGAACTTCTCATTTGATCATTGACTATTGAAATTGTAAATTGATTATTGAATATGATTAAAATTGAAATCGAATTAAGTACTTAGGTAATTGATAGGTTAGATGTGCGATGTGTGTGTTAGCATTTTTACAGAAGACTATGTGTGGCGCGTGTATGGAGGAGCACTCAGCCGCTCGTGGATCTGTGACCCAAATGGTCGGACGCCCGCGGGCTGCTGGCGCGGCGCGTGTCCGGTTATAAAGCGCGCACGAGAGAGAGAGAGAGAGAGAGAGAGAGAGAGAGAGAGAGAGCAGACAATCTTGTGTCATCACGCGACGTCACGGTGGCGTTCTCTGGTGGTCACGGTATAAACTAAACCACCTGCGCTTGTGATGGATACATAGGGTGCAGCCATCTTGAATAACGGTACTTGCGTCATGATCTGACATGAGGAGAGCACCCTCTGGCGGCACCAATATGAACTAAGCCAATAAGAGTCCAGGCCCAGTGGAGAACACAGCTGCTTGAAATTGGTTAAATAATAAAGACAAGTCCGTTTTTGCCGCCATTATCGTAGGTGTGCCGCATTATCATGTTGGAATTTGAACTTCGCGTGATTTTTATTGAGGAGGGGGTTAGGTTAGTGGAGGTAGGCCAAGTGGTGGATACACTGGGCGCAGCCATCTTGACTGACTGCCATCTTGGATGACATCACAGTGATGCTCTCTGGTGGCAACGATATCAACTAAGCCTGTTGAGCTCTAGAGCTCGTGGAGAACACACATGCTTGAAACTCGTTAAATAGTAAAGACAAGTCCATTTTTCCCGCCATTATCCTGTTGGAATTTGAACTTCCCACCATTTTTCTGAGGGAGGGGGGCGTGGTACTTCCCAGCCAAAATACAAACTTCCCGCCAAAATCCGCCATCTTGGAAGACGTCACAGCCGCCATATTGGATGACGTCATCGCCGCCATCTTGGATGACGGTACTTTGGGGGTGGAACGCAGGTAGTTCCAATACTAACGTGTCACAGGATGAGGCCGTCACACCCCCATTTCGCCCCTTCTTTTGACGCCTCTGCGATGGAAGTCAGAAACGCGACGCCCAGCGGTTTTCTTACGAGTGGCCGAGGAAAATATCACAACCGCACCGCCACTCAGAATCAGCATGAGAAGGCTGCAAGAAGTGGCATAACGGGTGTCAATGAAACTATCACTTTCCTTGTAGCGTCGATTCCCACACATTTCGCGATCGAAAGCGACAGGTCGCAGTGCGATGGGCAACAGGAAGACGTGCTGGACAACATCTGACACTGCTGACACCCTCTGGCCTTTCAGCCCTTATCTATGGATACTGTAGGGCAGCATCCCCAACGAACGTGATCGCACCAGCTTGGTGTGTAGCGTGATTGTAGTTTTTGCTCTCGGGTACGGGCTGAAACTTGTAGGGAACCATTCGACGAAATCTGAACGTGAGGAAAAGGAACTACGTAATCACAGGGTGATGCGCCACTGACAAGTGTGAGATCAAAACGGCAAAGGGTACCTCTGACACCCCCAGTTATGTGAAACCCCTGGCAGCACCCGCCCAACTTTATTGAGAATGTACATATACAAGCACAACATAGGCCTGCTATCAGGCAGAAGAGCAGCAGCGTAGATCGCCCGCAGGCGCCTGGTCCTGGGCATAAGGCGGACTGTGACGACCTTCCGATCGCGTGACACGTACATGGCGGCACTGGGCACAAGTGTGCTCAAACTTGGTACCAATGTGACATCATTAACCCATCTCGCACTCATACCAATTTCTGAGCTGTGGCCTTTTCTTCGTACGTGTCGACTCGTTGCTGTTTGAAGCTCAGGCTGACGTCGGAGGGCGATGTGATTTTGCACCACTGCACAGAAAGGTAGTATGCACATTTGAGCAAAATTTCGAACTTAAGCGCAGCAGTGGGTGGGAATTACGGGATTTCGAAAAAGTATCCATTTAATTCTTTTGTGCAGTGTATTTTTTTTTCTTTTTTGTAAGTATATGAACTACAGGGTGTAAACGGTATAAGGGGTCAAAACAAACCTGTTAGTAGAACACAAGTAAATACTTCAAAACATCTAGTAACATGTTTCTCCATTTCCTACGGTTGTCCAACAAAAAACAACAGTTCACCTCGGGACAATCTTTTTGGAAAAGTATACATTACCGCTGCGCGTACTGAAATCACGAGCGTGACTCGCAAACATGAAGGCTACAACGGCCGGCGTTGTTGAGTCACTGTAACACAAGTGTTTTTTATTCCAGCCATCGATCACAATATGAAGTCCATCGTCGATGACCGGTTTCAGTCAGTAATGAGCATCTTCTGATATACAATATAAAATATATACAAATAATGGGCAGTCTAGCTTTCAAAACAATACACTATTTCCTATCACGATATACTCTGATACAAACTGGGAATGTGCTGATAAAATAAGGTGAAACGTACCTGTTCTACACCATGTCCTAATGTGATAAAGCCGTAATGGCATCGTCAAAACATATAAACACACTCATCAAGGCATCGTCACGCAGAACTAAACTATGGTGTAAAATAGGCCACATCGTCCACACGGTCATTTTGCAACTGGCGTTACTGTACAACACAGACTGAAGTGCAGTAGCTACCAGAAATACGTTTGGCTATACGCTTCACAGACGTAGCTGCTGTGGGCTTAGATGTACTCTTCATTTACGTAAGAACCATAACACTATGAAAATACAGTAGGTAAAATACATATAGCAGACTTTTAAATTTTGATAATTACTATAGAAAACAACTGTAATAAAATAAAAGACGAATACAGTAACATATAAAATTATTTAAAGGAAATGTATAAAAGTAATAGGTTTGACACTTTCTTGTTGAATTTACCGTAAAAATAAAAACGTAATACACTGCCTATAGCAACCTATAAATCACCTATGAAAGATAAAACGTCTATATGACAACATAACTGTATGGAAAAAAAGACAGATCAATGATCAGCACCTTCTGTTGGCTCGGCCGCCATGATGTTACGCAGGCTCGTAGTGATCGTAAGAACTTAAAAGCTATAGGGCTTTTCGTACATCGTGACACAACTTCCACAGAAAAGGTTTTTACAACATATTAACAGCCAATAAATAACATTATATAGTCTGCCCATACAGTCCACGAATAGATACAATATAATCAGTTACAGGGTTAGAGGGACGAAAGTATGACAGTGAGGCAAATGCATAATTTTCTCGACATAAATCAGCAACAAGACTAGATATAAATAAGTGAGGCATTAAGTAGTTATTGTAATATATTATCAAAGGAAAGTAGGAGTTAGGCACAAAATAGCTCCGTGCATTGAGTACCCTTGTGGGCTCGTGCTTTTAGGCCTTATAAATCTCCAACTCCTCTAACATATCGAGAGCACGACCATTCTCCGCCCTGTGCAGAACAGTCAATATTCCCTATAGTGTGGTCGCTTTCTGCCAAATGCATTCCCAATGCAGTTTTGTTGCAGGCCTGCAAATGCTCCTTGAATCTTACTTTAAAAGAACGGCCAGTCTGACCGATATAAAATTTGTCACAACTGCTACAAACGATCTTGTAAGCCCCAGAACCATCAAATTTTTCAGAATTATTACACAAATTGTGTTCTGCACGGAGTTTCAGAGTGTTGTTAACCACATCTAACCCTAGATTTCCTAAAATATTTTTCTATTAGTTGAGGCATTTTTCCGTAAAATTTCATTGCAATAGTTTTCAATTTTTCTTTGCTGCTTCTTTCTTTCTGTGTAATTATGCGCCTGCCTACTATTTATTTTCTGTCTTTTTATCCTATTGGACGGGCGCATAACATCATTTGTAGAAAAGCCGTTGGCTACTGCAATTTGTTTTTAGATACTAAGTTCTTGACGTATTTCATTGTTGGCCAATGCTAATCGAAAGAGTCAGTGGGTAATTGAGGTGACGAAGGCCCTTTTCTATCTCGGCGGGTGGCGTGAACTGGCACCGATAACACTATTTGTACATGTAGGCTTTCTGAAAATCTAAAATTTGTATCTGTTATCAACTTTCTTAATAGTAAGGTCTAAATAGTTAATGGAGCCCGCTTCTTCTACTTCTGTAGTAAAAGCTATTTTTTGGTGCATGCTGCCTATGGCTTGAGCAAATGCAGTAACCTCATTCTCGTCACCCTGTAACAGTAGCAAGATGTCATCGACATAACGTTTATCGCATATAGTCTTGTCTTTTAGTTGTGGAGACATCGACATAACGTTTATAACATATAGTCTTGTCTTTTAATTGTGGAGACTTAGCGAAGAACTTACATTCTAAATCGTTCGTAAAAATGTCTGCTAACGTACCAGCCAAACTGTTACCCATCCCAAGACCATCTTTTTGTTGATATATCTTACCATGCTTGATATATCTTAGAATGCTTTAAGCTTGTTGTTAAGAAACTTATTTAGTTTACAATATGCCGATGACAAATTGTTAACAATTGGACGGACTGTGTTTCCCTTCTTATGTATCTTAACCTGCGATCTTAGAGGGGGGAGTTTAGGATTCATCATTTTCAGCGATTTCTTTTCGTAATCGTTAAGCAGAAACTGGGGCTATCTTTTCCTATAGATCTACCTGGAACTTCTGCCTTGGGTCTTTGTGAACTTCTATTATCTCATTTTCAGAAAAAAAATCCTCTCATGTGTGACGGTAGTAGAAGAGTTACACCGACTGGATAAAGCTTTATTAACGGCTATGTCCGCAACTTCTAGTTTCGTCATCTTAGCTGCTTCACACGCTATTTTAGTTTCAACTGTGACTCTTGTAATAATAATAGTAGTAGTAGTAGTAGCAGTAGTAGCTGTATTCATCCGTAGGTCTCTTTTTACAAGGATATAGGACATGTCAAAGTATTTACAAGTTTAGACCAATTTAAAATAAGCTAATTCGTATACACATACATTTACAGACTTCTAGTTAGAGACAATCATTAGATTTACTCCAGGTATACAATACTTTTTTTACAAATAACTTATTAAATAATTTAATGCCACACTGTTCACTCGTATCTCACTATCAATCACCACACACACTATACATACTTTGTTTCATAACACTTCACACACACACACACACACACACACACACACACACACACACACTGGTGATCTCTGGGCCATTTTCTGTACCGCAGCTTCCCATTTGCTATCCTGAAAAACTGAGTCAGCATCCCTCCATAATGAGTGAGATGTTGAGCTCAGAAAGACAAAGAGGTGTTAGTATTGTGCTATGCATAGCTTGGTGTAAGTATTTCTAAAAACGAAAAAAGAAAGAAAAAAACAAAGTGAAGGTGTTATGTGGAATGTTTTATAATCACTATTATTATTATTATTATTATTATTATTATTGTTGTTGTTATTATTTATTTGTACAACATTTTTTCAATCAAACCCCTATTCTGTTTTATCTAAGTAGTCCTTTAACATATAAAATGTATTGCATAACAGGTACTTTTTGCTTCGTTTTTAAACAAGTGTATTTTTGCAATTTTTTAAATCTCTATTGGTAATTTATTGTACAGTTTTATTCATTGGTAGAAAATGCTGTTTTGAGTTTGTTTATTTTTTCTTGGTAAATGTAAGTTGAGTCTATCTATTGATGCATGGTCAAGGACAGAGCTGTTTGTGCAGTAATTGACATGTACAACTGACTGGTAAATGTATTCACCTGGAGCAGTTAAAATTCCCATTGTTTTGAACAGATCTTTACATAATTATTCTTATGGCTCTTTTCTGGAGTTTGAAAATTGTGTTCATATTTTGTGCATTTGTTCCCCAAAAAAGAATGCCATTGCTTAGAATTGGGTGTACATATGAATAACATGTAAGTAAAAGACACTGCATCTTACACACTGATGATAGGATTCTACGGGCATAGCATGCTAATGACATTCTGTTTGCAAGTACCTTTGTGTGTTCACACCACTTCAACTGAGAATCAATATTCATTCCTAGAAGTTTTGCATTTGTTACACAGTCTATAGAGGTTCCATTATTCCTCTTCAAACTAAAATTCATGGCATTAGTTTTCTTTATGTTCAATGTCACTTTATTGCTTAGTGACCAATCAAACTTCCTTGAGAGTTTCATTTGCTTTCTCAGCAAGGAGTTCTCTTGTTTTCTCAGTGACTATAATATTGCTGTCATCAGCAAAGAGAATTTTTTCACTATGAGTAACACCACTGGGAGAGTCATTGATGTATATCAGGAATATTATTGGTCCTAATATGCTACCTTGTGGACCCCTGTATTAACCCTCCCATTACCAAGCTTTTTCACACCTCTATATTACCAAGAGTTTTGTGTTTTATTGTAATATTTGTTCTCAGTTTTCGTTATTTCCATTGAATGGGTTTATTTAGTATTGAGAAACAGCTTTTCAGGTCATTAGAAGTATTTAATCAGATCACAGATACAAAGTACAAAAGTTTTTTTATATCTTTCACTAAATTCAGTACTCAACAAACAGAAAATAATCTATGTACCTCAACAGTCACTGCAGTAAAATAACACAAGACTTTCTTCAACTTTTCAGTCAAGTACAGTTTTGCACTGCATGCACTTCACAGTAACAGTTTCTTCTCTGTGTATATACAAACAGGTTTCTTGCATGTTACACAACAGAATCTTGTTTTCCGATCCTTGGTTCTCTTGCAATCTTGACATCGTTGTGGCGTTGGTAACTTCGAACACTGGGTGTGGATCACTGCTGTAGGAATTGCAATGCCACAAGCTTTCAGTGCATCTTGTACAGCTTTATGAAGACCGCTGATATTTTTCGCTCTTTCTTCCATGTTGCCTTTGCTGAGTCAAAATGTCAGTTCAGTCGTGAAGAGTTTACGTCGGCTTCGGTTATTCTTCTGCCATTCAGGAAATCTTTTGAGTGTACAGAATATATCCATTCAGTGCTGCAATATCTATCATTTCCATGAAGATTCTTAGTGGTCGCATCTTGTTCCTCTAACACAACTGTATTCTCTTGTCATTTTGTCCCCATCATTTACAGCACCTTTGGTTTTGTTGTAGTGCAGTATGATTTTGGGTTTGTGTTCACTTTCTTCACCACTCACTTGTCTCTCATTATGCTGAGTAGGGGGTAGTATTACTGCCTTTCCCTTCTTTGGAACATAGGAAACTAGAGTCAAGTCATTTGTGAAGCCAAACATTGCAGAGTGAACTTCTCTTTTTCTGTTTGGCAAGAATTCCTTCAGACTCTCTTTCTTATTGGAATGCAAGGTACCAACCAATGTCGCATTTCATTTTATTAGTTCAGCAGCCAATGGAAAACCTTATTCAGAAATGGTTCCATCAGATCCAAAACAACTCTCTGTCCTTGATTCACTTCCCGAGTATTGTCCACCATTCCTGTGTAAATTTGGACCCATAATAAGTAAGATGTCTTCACATCACCACAAACACAAATTTTAATGCCATACTTGCCGGGTTTGCTCTTCATATAAACCCGAAAAGGGCAGTTTCCTCGGTACATTGCTAATCATTCATCAATTGGGGACATCAGAAGTGTATAGAATTACCACGATCTCTTCGCTAGAAAATCCTTTTGACATCCTTACTTGCAGATGAAATACTGACTCGTGTAATGTCAGTTCAACAGTGAACGTCAAATTAAACTCAACAATAGTAACCAGCAACAATAACAAACACTGGATCTATGGCAAAAGTTTCATACCAAGTGGGGTAGTCTCACAACCCCATCAATAAATGACTTGAATAACAATGATAAAGCAAAAAAAAATTAGACAGTTTTGAGTGTAAATTCAACGTCAATCATTTTAGTACAAAGTCATGAAACCACAGGCGTATGGCCCTTCAGATAACATTATTACAGGGAAAAAAATCAACATGGGGTAGTCAGAATACCCCACTTGGTAATGCGTGGGTTAATGTATTTTGGTTCTGATAAAGTATTTCACTAAATGTTTAGATCTATTTGAATTATGTGTTATCTCTACTCTTTGTACCCCATCTGCTAGGTATGATCAAAACCAGTCATTAGCTACCCCTCTTATCCCTAATGCTTCTAATTTAATAGAATCTTGTGGTCAACGGTATCAAATGCCTTAGAAAGATTCAAAAATATACCTGTGCTAGACTTATCTTTATCAAGAGCATCAAGTACAACTTTTGTGAATTCTACAATGGCAGACTCCGTATTTTTGTCACTTTAGCAACCAAACTCTGATTCGCTTAAAAGATTGTATTTATTCAGTTAATTCATTAATCTGTCTTTCATAAATGCTTCTATTATTTTTGGGAATGCTGACAGCAGGGAAATGGGCTGGTAATTTTCTATGTCTTCTGGTGTTACCTTTCTTAAGCAAAGGTACAACTCTAGCCTGTTTTAACTGATCTGGAAATGTCCCTGATGTGAAGGATTCGTTTATTATATTTGTCAAGGGGGTTTGTGTAATCCCTTTGCATTGTTTCAGTACACACATTGGAAGCCTACTGAATTTTTTTTTTTTTTTTTTTTTTGTTTTTGAACATTTTTATTGACTTCATTCTCTGTGGTTGGAAGTAACATCATTGTATTTAGTGCAACATTATTTACAGATGTTATATTTGTTTTGGGGGAATATTTGCTGTAACTTCTCTGCAATACTTGAAAAATGCTCGTTTACATAGTTTGCTAAGTGTTGTGAATCATTTATTACCTTATCCCCGTCCATTAGCAGTATGTTATTCTGCATTTGGTTGCCTCTCCCAGTTTCCTTTTTTATAACATCCCACACTGCTTTGCTTTTATTCTCTGCAATATATATTATTTATCAGAGTTTGCTAAAACCATTTAAAATGTCACTAATTTTTGCACCACTCTCATGACTTGCATAGCTGGTGGGAAATACAGTGTGTCTCAAAAAGTCCACTGCAACTTCAATGTGTTATAGCATCCAAACTAATTAAGATATTCACACCATATCTGGCTTATGTGACAAGACAAATGTGTGAATCCTTAAGGGACCAAACTGCTCAGGTCATCTGTCCCTAGACTTACACACTACTTTAAGTAGCTTAAACTAACTTATGCAAACACAAACACACATACCCATCCCCAAGGGAGGACTCGAACCTCTGACGGGAGGGGCCCCATGGTTATGTGTCAGACAAATTAACCAAGTTTTGTTGTGAGCGTTCCAGGATGTCTTGAGTTAAACATAATGACAATGGTTCAAAAAAATGTTCAGTATGTGGAATGGTTTATTCAGACAAATTGGACATGCGGGGTCAAAAGAACTTCCAAACACGGTATAGAAAGCAACCACCCTCACAGGTGTCGATACGATGGTGGTGCACCGCCACACTGGGATCAGACGGTGTGAGATGTTCAAGACCAGGTGTTTCCATTTCGCTAGATTGGCAGGTGTGGTCAAATTCCCTAGTCTCCTAGGTCACCTGATATTACACCAATGGACTTCATGCTACGGGGGTATGGCAAGGATAGCTACTAAACGCCTGTCAATCACATCAATGACTTAAAGAACTGTATCGTTGCTGCCACTGCCTCAGTTGATACAGATATGATGCGCCGAGTGTGGATACACTTCGAATGCAGGCTGGATGTTGTGGGTGATAAAGGTGCACCTGTTAAATAAGACTGAATGGCACAACAACTTTGTGGGACAGTGTGTCACGTAAGTCCAACATGTGAATATCTTAAGCAGTTTGGATGCTATGATGCATTAAAGTTTTACTGTACGTTTTGAGACACCCAGTATTATTGCAAAAAAAGGGAAAAAAATGTGCACAGAGGATCAAACACGTGTTGAAGTCTGTTGGCACGAATGCTGGTCACTTTTCCCCTTGTCCACACTGAATTTTGCTTAATAACACGGGCCTGTTCTGCGGTGAGTCCAGATGAAATTGAACACGTAATGCTGTCTGTCCTTAATCGCTTTATAGGATGTATCAGTGTTCTAGGTCAACATTTAGAGCACTGATGTCACAGTTATTATAGCCAACGTATGCTCCTTTCCAAGATACAAATTTGCTTTATTTGGTACAGTAGGACACCTATTTGTAGGACCTCTTCTCTTGCTATAGGGACAGTGGTTTGTGGAACATTTATCTTGTTACTATTTCACCAGTTTCCACAGATGTTAAGCCATTGAAATCCTCATCAAATGTCCTTGCCAACGCCACAGGCAAAGTACATATTCTCGTTCAATAATTAAAAGGACAAGAGTAGGTGTCATACTTCGGCCACTAAGAATGTTAATAATTACTTGTGTTCATCACCTATTATTTGAAATTCTCCATAAAAATGTTAGTTGTTACAGGTGACAAAGTTGAGTCCACAGCAACCTCGTCACAATGTTCGTAAAACATTCATACTGAAAATAACTCTACTGCAAGCATTATTCCACCAGGTCACACATATTTGGTGTGATTATCTCCAATGTATCTGGTACTGGGATGTTAGTAAGTAAAGACTTGGCACCAAAGTTCACCAGTAGGCCAGTTGTGAATACTTTTGTTGTTCGCAATGGACGCCAAATTAAAGTGCAGGCATGTTGCGTACTGTCTGGTCAATTCAGCCTTCTCCGTTCTCTTCGGGGTACATACTAGCCACACTTTATGGGTAACAAACACAAGTTCGTGGTATTGACGACTCTCACGATCAGGACTCAATGTCCAAATGATCTTGCTGCGGGCAGCTTTCTTTGCTGACAAGCCTTTTTGTTGTAAAAGTCCCAATGTGTGCACAGTGTCATCTAGAAATGGACCTACAAGGCCTGTAACAGACCAAACAGTGTATAAGTACACTTCGCATTGTTCTGTTCACAAGTGGCTATACAACGCACTCTACTGGAATCACAATGAGAACCCAGATTTACATTTAACTCCATTGCACAGGGTGTACATAAAGTCCGGAAACACTTTCAATTAGTTATTGCACAAGAACTAAGCATTATACAGATGTCATATATATTGCATTTTGAAGAGAAACTCGAAGTTTTTTTTTTTTAACAACCATTCCATATGTGAACCATGAGTGACCCGGCAGTCTTGCCATACCCGTCCCAGCATGGCATCGTCGACTGTGGCAGTCACTTCCTATATTCTCTCCCAGAGCTCTGCTACATCACGCGGTAGAAGCAGTACACACACCAGATGTTTTATGTGACCTCACAGTAACAAGTCATGCGGAGTGAGATCTGGTGGTTGGGGAGGCCATTTCATGAAACAGCTGTCCCCTTCAGTAGCACAGCTGATCCATCGATGTTGCAGCTCCGTGTACGTGCTCAAGTTAATGGGATGCATGACGCACAGATTTCTTTGGACTCCTCATGAATGTATCTCATACGTGCTCACACTGGGATGTCCGCTTCTCTTTGGAGGGCACAAGCAACCCGTCGTAATAAATTTGTTCTGCCAGTGGTAAATGGCCTTCCCTGTTGGGGGGCTTCTTACTGTACTTGGTTCTAAACATCTGTTGAACAGCTGTAGCACTCTTGTTTTTGTCGAACTCCAACACACAGAAAGCTCCCTCCACACCTGAACTCGCCATGTTTGCAACTAGCACTGATATTGGCAAATTGCCAAACTACGCTGTGGTGGTGGTTTCTCTTCAAAGTGACATATGTATGATATCTGTTCAACACTTGCTTCTTGTGCAATAAACAATTGAAAGTGTTCCCAGACTCTATCTACACCCTGTACACTATGTGATCAAAAGTATCCGGACAACGCCAAAAACATAAGTTTTTCGTATTAGCTGCAATGTGCTGCCATCTACTGCCAAATACATCATATCAGCGACCTCAGTAGTCATTAGACATTGTGAGAGAGCAGAATGAGGTGCTCCGCGGAACTCACGGACTTCGAACATGGTCAGATGACTGGGTGTCCCTTGGGTCATATGTCTGTATGCGAGATTTCCACACTCCTAAACATCTCTATGACCACTGTTTCCAATGTGATAGTTAAGTGGAAACGTGAAGGGACATGTACAGCACAAAAGCATACAGGCCGACTGATGTAACCGAGACCGGAAAAGTTGAGGGGTTGCCGAGAACGAAGCACTGCGGGACCAAACGGGAGCGGTCCCACAAACAAACGGGAAAGGATGGACATGGACAACGAGGGACGACTGAGCAAGACTTTATGAACAACAACACGCAAGAAGCAACGGGGTCACAAGTGACAACCTCAAGAATTCCACAATGTCCACTCGTACACAGAAACAAAGTAAACATGCTGTCTGTAGGTGATATGTCGATAGACTCAGACGAATATCAGACTGCCTCGATGAGCGAGGCAGGTGCTTAAATACAGTATAGGGGTCGTCGCTATTGGCTGCTGGGACCATGTACTCCACAGTGGCACCCTCACGTATTACACGTGCCAGGAACACGCGTAGTCACGGCCTATGGCACAACGGCTGCAGAGACTACAGCACAACGGCTGCAGAGACCTCTAGTGGTAATTTAGGTCCATGCTGTCTGATGTGGATTCGAAACCCACAACACTCGGTACCAGACCGTCCTTGTCTGTTGACTGATAGAGACTGTCAATGGTTGAAGAGGGTCTTAATGTGTGATAGACAGACATCTATCCAGACCATCACACAGGAACTCCAAACTGCATCAGGATCCACTGCAAGTACTATGACAGTTAGGCGGGAGATGAGAATATTTGGGTTTCACGGTCAAGCGGCTGCTCATAAGCCACACACCACACCGTCAAATGCCAAACGACGCCTCACTTGGTGTAAGGAGCGTAAACATTGGACAATTGAACAGTGGAAAAACATTGTGTGGAGTGACGAATCACGGTACACAATGTGGAGATCCCATGGCAGGGAGTGGGTATGGTGAATTCCCGGTAGACGCCATCTGCCAAGGTGTGTAGTGCCAACAGCAAAATTCAGAGGCGGTGATGTTATGGGTGGTCGTGGTTTTCATGGAGGGGGCTTGCATGCCTTGTTGGTTTGCATGGCACTATCACAGCACAGGCCTGCAGTGATGCTTCAAGCAGCTACTTGCTTCCCACTGTTGGAGAGCAATTCAGAGACGGAGATTGCATCTTTCAACACGATCGAGCACCTGTTCATATTGCACAGCCTGTGACGGAGTGGTTACGCGAAAATAAAATCCCTGTAATGGACTGGCCTGCACAGAGTCCTGGCCTGAATCCTACAGAACAGCTTTGAGATGTTTTGGAATGCTGACTTCGTGCCAGGCCTCACCGACCGATATTGATACCTCTCCTCAGTGCAGCAGTGAAGAATGGGCTGCCATTCCCCAAGAAACCTTCCAGCACCTGTCTGTGAGAGTGGAAGCTGTCATCAAGGCTACAGGTGGGCCAACACCATACTGAATTCCAGCATTACCGATTGAGGGCGCCACGAACTTTTAAGTCATTTTCAGCCAGGTGTCCGGATACTTTTGATCACACAGTGTATTTAGCTGTTCCCTGTGGTCAAATTAGTATTGAGAAAACACGAACACAGAAGTCAGGCTTACAATGGCCAGAATAGCCATTAGCAACAGTAATTTTTGGAGGAACGGACACCGAAGTCTGTTCACCATTCAGAAAATGGTAACTTTTCCCCTTTCCCTTAAATTAATGCTGTCATAACTTACTTGAGGAAGTTCCCTGTGCAAGCCTTTGTTAAATGAGACTTCTTGAAGTTTAATTTGCTCAATAATGTATATTATTATTGTTGTCCGTTTTCTGATTTCCTTCTGACCAATTTTCCAATCCAAAATCTTTGGTCTGAATGTTTTTCTATCTGTAACGTCTGCCTGACTTATACTGGCAACTTTAAGAGCCTCCTTAATCACAGTGATCCATTTAATTGGCTCAGATTTGGCCTTACTTTTGTTTCTATTTGTTTTGTCAACTTAGTGGGTGTCATTCTTTTAATTCACCCATAAAATTTAAGTCTTCGTTTTCTCATGTCACCATGTATGTCTTTGTATTCTTCTGTTTCCTTATTACTTCTCAGCCTGTAAGTTCCTCCATCAATAATTTTGGGGCCTAATATTTTCCTCTTAATCTTTCTTTCTTTTGAATTTCTTCAATACCCCTTATCTATTTAAAATTAAATTTTCTGCTCCTTGAAAACACTCAGGTTTGATTGCAGCGTTGTGATGCATAAGTTTGCTGAATTTAGAAAGTGATTTTTTACAATAAATATTTTGTGTTAATCTGAATACAGTTGCCATTTTCTGACAGTGAACTTCGTTTGCAGCTTTTTCCAGACTTTTTTTTGTATGATTTCCCCCAAGTATTTAAATTGAGAAACCCTTTTTATTTTTCCATATTTAGTGTTCAAAAACTTTGGTGTTTGCTTGTTGCAAGTCATACATTCAGTTTTTTCGAATGATATTTGTAATCCTACCTTTTCTGCAACTTTTCTAAGGATTTCAATTTGTTTTTGAGCTGTGGTAATACCCCTAGTTAAAACTGCCGGATCATTTGCAAAGGCGAGGCAGCCTACTCTAATATTACTTCTACCTAATTTGATCTATGTTTTGATTCGACTTTTGTTCTCAGCATTCTGTAATTACCTTTTCCAAAATACAGTTACACAGTAATGGGAAGAGTCCATCTTCCTGTCTAACACCAGTCTTTATATTAAATGGTTCATAAATTTCTCCCATGAATTTAACTTCAGAGCTGGTTCCTGTTAACGTTTCCTTAGTTAGTGCTACGAGTTTTATTATCTAGCCCTCGTTCCTTTAAAATTTGGGAAAGAGATTCACAATCAACTGAGTCATACGCCTTTTTAAAACCCGCAAATGTACACACAATATTGTTACTAGAAATCCTTTAGTTTTAAATTAAGAATTTGTTCCAGACAGGATCTGTTCAGTGTAAAGCCTGCTTGGTATTCGTCAACTTTAGGTTCTAACTGTTCTTAGCCTCGATGAAGTAAACATTGCAAGAGAATTTTGTATATGACTGGGAGAAGAGAGAGTCCTCGATAATTATTAACACAGGTTATATCTCCTTTTTTTTTTGCAGTGGGTGAAGTAGGGCAATTTTCCAGTCTCCAGGTATTTTCTTAGTTTTCCAGGTATGTCCTATTAGTTGAGTGATCTCTTTTATAGTGTTAGGGCCAACTGATTTTAATAGTTCTGCAATTATACTGTCTTCTCCGGCTGCTTTATCGTTTTACAGCCTCTTAATTTGTTTAGCTATTTCGATTTCAGGAGGTTCTTTAGAGTTAGCGTTGGTGTTATTAGTTTGGTATAGTTGGTATTTATTCGCTGGTTCTGGACAGTTTATAGTTTTCCAAATTAATCAGCAAGTACATTACAATTTTCCTGGTTGTTAAGAGCCAAACTCCCATTTACATATCTTAAGTAAAGACTCTGAGGTTGGTAACTGATTATTTTTGTTTTGAATGTTCTATAAAAGTTTCTTGTATTGTTCTTTAGGAAGTTTTTTTCGATTTCTAAAAGTTGGGCATTTTTGTAGTTTCTTTTAGTCTGTTGGATTAATTTATGTGTTTCTTTTCTTACAGTTAGAAAGGTGGTGTACGTATTTTCAGATTTGTTATTATTGCAATTCTTGAATGCCTCATGCCTAGACTTTACTGCTGTTTTACAGTCCGCGTTCCACCAAGGGTAGTTTTGTTTCTTTCAAAGCGGAATTAAATTCTGTGCTATTTTGATGAACTTTTCTTTTAGGCTTTTCCAACTGTTGGAGTGTTTTTTTGTGAAGTTCGCTTGTTAGAGTTGGGGTTATTTTGGCAGTGTCAAATGTGGAATAAAATTTTTTGTTATGAAGAGTTTTTGAGGTTGAAGTTTTACATTTATTCGCATTAAATAATGGTCAGAATCAATATTAGCCCTTTTCCTAACTCAGACATTTAAAAATTTTTTGTAGATAGGGTATAAAATTGCTACGTGATCAACTTTAAATTCCCCAATAAATGTATTGTGTGCCCACCAAGTATTTTTGTTTAGAAGGGTTCTTTTTAAAATATGTTGACAAGATCTGAAGGTTAAAATTTTTTCATGTTTCAACAAGTCTTTGACCATTCTGGTTTGTCCATTTATGCGCAGGAAATCCACCCAAACGTTTTCTTACATTTTTTCTCTTTACCTAATTGAGAATTAAAATCATGAAGGAATTTTCTAGACTATGCTTTCTAACATTTCCCAAGCTTCATTAACTTCTTCAGGTTTTTTATGGTTATCCTCATTGACTGGCATATGGGCATTAAAAAAAGTGTATGCTCTATTTGTGCTTTTAAGAGAAATTGTCATTAGTCAATTATTAATGGGTTTTACCTCCGTTATTGAGCTTAAAATATTTTTGGAGACTGCAAAAACCACTCTCTAATGTGGTGTATTATTAAGTATTCTTTTATCAGTTTTACTTTTAAAAAGACGATAATTGCCAAAATCCATGGCGTTATTGTCTGCCATTTGTGTTTCTTGAAGTGCCAAAATTTGAATCTTCTGTTCTTTTAATGTAGCTCCCAATTAATGAAGTTTATTTGTCTGCAAAAGTGTTTGTATGTTAAGTGTTGCATAAATGTTTTTCTTGGTTTTAAGTTGGCCAGAGGACTCCAACTGACTGTTGAATCACATTGCATTTTAACCAAGCCACTCCACAATACGAAAGACTAGTTGCGCCAGTAATACTGGCAGTGGATTGACCGTCTGGAGTAATACTGTGGTTATCAAAATGCTCCATGGATGATTGTACCTGAAATCAGGTGGGGCTGAGTAGACTTACTGAGAGTGTTAAAACTGAAAGGATTACCTCCTGAATAGAAATTTCAGTTGCATCACTGGTGAACAGACACTGACCACTTTGCCGATACTACAATACTGATGCAAAGTGGATTTGGTTTAGTCTTGCCTTGGTCCAGGACTGCTTATTCTGCACTCGCAGCTGTCCACCGTATCTGATGGGACACCTGTGACCCGTCCAATACGCTAGGCAAGCTCAGCTTCTTAAACCTTTAGTTACAAAGTCTTGAAGTCTGGATATAAAAATTCAAAGCTGTGGCAACTGCTCTTGCAGAATGTAATCACTGAACCAATATCTGAATACGGTAACGACAGATTGTCTATTAATGCACATCCCCGTGGGTGATGTCAAATGATAGCTAATTTAGAAGCGAAACAATTGTGAATAAATTAGAAGTCAGAAGTTTGTGGGTATTACAACAAGAACTTGGTGGTGGCTTAGTCAGCAGGTGTATGGGGAAATAGAGAACCTACCCACATCCACCATCTGCTTCGAACAATATGCATCCAATGGCGAACACAAACCACTCACGGAAGTTTACCACACATAAAATATCTCATAAAAGAATTACAGTTATTTTCTTAACATTGCATTCATCGACTTTGACAACACATGACACAACTGCGTACTTTAAACATGTATATCTCACACCATGCTACAGATCTCCTGTCACCATAACCTGCAGTCTAAAAACTGATATAGAAGCAACATAAATATTGTTAGTGATTTATTCCATTCACATTTTGTGCACTTATGATGTCACACACAATACAACTGCACTCTGCATACGTCAAAACTCATGTCCGGTGTTGGTAGCTTCATCCAATCCGTGTCATGCCAGGTTCCAAATGCCTGAGGCTCAATCCCAAGTAACTCCAAGATTTTTTTTCTGTCCCATATCGCCTAGCATCCATTTGTTAATGTGGAAAACGCAACATGGTTTGGAGTCCACTGCAGGTCCCCTGATAACTGGCTGTGTAAATCAAGTTTAAAAGTCTGACGAAGGTACAGGGAAACCACCTCTTAAAGGACCCTGATTAGTAAAAGCACTGAGGTGTTCAAATAAACCGTCACGTTAGTGACAACTTCATGTAAAGCTAAAGTTGTGCTTACAGAGCATCTCTTTTCCTTTTTTAGTACAGAGGATAAATTTAAAAAAAGTAATGAGCACCCAACTTCAGTCATCATGCCAAAATTGCTCTCTAATTGCACTTATTCAATTTGTACATTACAGTATTACAAACAAAAATGGAAAGGCGTCATCAGCCCATAGACCGATCTGAACACTGGAGCTCTTTATTAGGCATAGTGTTATCAGAAGTCCTCAAAATTCACATTTCAAAGTTGGACATTCAGTTATTCTTACAAGGGAACCTCCCCATCGCACTCCCCTCAGATTTAGTTATAAGTTGGCACAGTGGATAGGCCTTGAAAAACTGAACACAGATCAATCGAGAAAACAGGAAGAAGTTGTGTGGAACTATGAAAAAAATAAGCAAAATATACAAACTGAGTAGTCCATGTGGAAGATAGGCAACATCAAGGATAGTGTGAGCTCAGGAGCGCCGTGGTCCCGTGATTAGCATGAGCAGCTGCGAAACGAGAAGTCTTTGGATCTTCCCTCAAATGAAAAGTTTTTAATTTTTTTATTTTCAGACAATTATTATCTGTTCGTCCATTATGTTTTCATCACTTTTTTGGAAGTGATTATCACATCCACAAGAAAACCTAAATCGGGCAAGATAGAAGAATCTTTTTACCCATTCGCCAAGTGTACAAGTTAGGTGTGTCGATAACATATTCCTGTCATGTGACGCACATGCTGTCACCAGTGTCGTATAGAATATATCAGATGTGTTTTCCTGTGGAGGAATCGGTTGCCCTATGACCTTGCGATCAAATATTTTCGGTTCCCATTGGAGAGGCATGTCCTTTCGCCTACTAATCGCACGGTTTTGCGGTACGGTCACAAAACACAGACACTAAACTTATTACAGTGAACAGAGATGCCAATGAACGAACGGACAGATCATAGCTTTGCAAAAATAAAGAAAGTAAACTTTTCACTCGAGGGAAGACTTGAACCAAGGACCTCTCGTTCCGCAGCTGCTCACGCTAACCACGGGACTACGGTGCTCCTGAGCTCACACTATCCTTGATGTTGCCTATCTTCCGCATGGACTACTCAGTTTGTATATTTTGCTTATTTTTTTTCGTAGTTCCTCACAACTTCTTCCTGTTTTCTTGATTGATTTGTGTTCTGTTTTTCAAGGCCTATCCACTGTGCCAACTTATAACTAAATCTAAGGGGGGGGGGGGGGGGGGGGGTGCGATGGGGGATGGGGAGGTTCCCTTGTTAGATTTTGTGTAATACTGCAATCTGTCATCAAAGTCTGAAGTATGTCATCAAATTACAACATACTGCAATTTATGACAGTTTTATTTACTTGTGTGTAGTTCCACACACACACACAATACCAAACAGTGAAGGTTAGAGAACCATTTGATCAAATGCACAGAGAATACATGCATTCACAACAGTGAAATCATGTTTTCAAGCAAAACATTGACTGCAGAACCAGTCATGTATAACAACACCACATACTCCAAACTATTGGAAAGTGTCAATTGATCACAGAAAAGCAATATTGCGACTATTACCAATGTTTGACAGGCGATCAGAATGTTCAGTACAATCAGTACATTGTAGTATAGTATTGTCATTTAGGAAAAAGATCACACATATTACCCCCACACTAAAATAAAACACCTGTAGCATATAAACTATAGCAGAATTTAAAGATGTGAATCATTATACATGAATCTAGATGCTTTGTGTAGTTGATTGTTTCCATAAATTTTTACAGAAAATAGAAATGGCAGACATATGGACTAGGGAAAATGGGAAACATACAATGGAATACAGGTCAGAGAGAAAGAACGAAATGCAACACTACTGAGCCTGAGGAATTCAGTAAGTCGTGTGAAAAATCAAGCACTTGGTGATTACTATTATCCAAAGTGTGTAATATCTGATTAGTGCAGGCAACTTATCTATAGCTAAGTATTTCCGTAAAGTTTTATGGGTGACATGCACATCACTAAAGAGATCTTCCAGATGATCAACAAAATTCATCTACTCTGTTAACTATTTATTCATCACTTCAAGATACAGAGTCCATGCAATAATTATGATTTGCCATTTCGATTTTGTTTTGGTATTGGAGTTTACACAAACCAAGCTTCATCCAACACAAAAGGGCTGGAGACCACATGTACTCTACCTTCCTCCCATAAGACTGGAAGTAATGCAAGTATGATATGTGTTTTGTGTTTTCTACTTGTACTGAGCACAAAGAATTGATCAATCAATAACTGAAGTACAGATCACTTCTCTAAATAGGGATTTGAGAAACTTCTCATCGTGGAATAGAAAGCGCTTTGTAATACATTGTCATACAAAATAGTCACGCAAAACACAACAGCTAAAAATCATGTTTTGAGTCATAGTATATTACAGTAAAACTATTAAACTGTCAACTCAAAAGTGGGTTTGAAAACCACAGTGCTTTACCAGGTGAAATACTTTTCGGGGTGTTATACCCTATCCTTTAACTTTCGAACTGACTAATCTAGGCAGATCCCTTGTTGGGATCAAATATTTGGTATTTTTCGTATCAACAGGTCATTCTCAGAGCTGAAAAAAATTATAGATGTAAGAAAAAATCTTATGACCAACTAATGATTGAATCCTGAACTTTTGGCTTTCTTGTCCGACTTACCCACTGAGCCTCACATATCAAGATACATTTACATTATTTTATCCATACTCTATCTGAGACTGCCAATACATAATTAGTTGGTAGTTTCTTGTATCCTCCCAGTTTGTTACCAGCAATTTTCCGCCATTTAGGCCTACTTGTCAGTTTATCTATCTCCATACACTTCAGGCTATAATTTTGCAATTTATTGACCTGAGTTTGTTCAGTTATGATTATAATATACCATATATATAGTAGAATAAAAACTCACATTTAATTCCAACCATAACCGTTACACATTTCATGACACTTAGGTCCACGAGTTACCATTTTGGTATTATGTTCACAGAACTTTTGTCAATACATGAATCTCTTATCCTAGAAACCTCAGATCCAGACACCAATTACCTTCCCATAAAATTCACAAGAGACAACAGAATACAAATCAGAGAGAAAGAATGAAATGCAACACTACTGAGCCTGAGGAAGTCATGTGAAAAATCAAGCATTTGGATGTGTACTTGTCTAACTGCTATAAAGATCTTTTGCGTAATCTCTCCTAGGCAGTTCATTGGCAGATTAAAAGCTCACTTTAATGAATTACAATGCTGGGCTCTCATGCACAGCAAAAGGATCAAGTGACATTATTCTGTACTGATTGTTCAAGTTCTGTAAACTAAATGAAATGAAAGTTAAGAAAAACAAAAGGCAAATAAAACTTATTCTATTGTTTGTGTGCTACAGAAATTAGTTTCTACAAATGCAGGGTCCACACAATCAAAACCTGAAACATTGTTACACTCACCAAGAAGCCTGTAATTCCCATAATTCTGTTCTTACATTACTGAACTTCTCACTGGCTTGGCTATACCTAATACCATTATTACAAAATACAGGCATACAATAAGGAGGCAATGAGGCAATATTCTGTGCAGCAATAAACATTGTTTTTCAGGCAGTACTGACATCAAAAAGAGGACTATCAAAATAGTAAAAGAAATTTATAAGTATATTAGGGAAACAGACATATAGTTCTGTCGACAGATCCACATAATATACTGTTGCTCACAGTAAGCTTCTCATCAACCAATCAAGACAATTCAACATCTCATGCAGGGGAATAAGAGAGGATTATATTGCAGTGTGGCCGAGACAGTTTGGATGGTGAATAGCCGATATGAACAACTATTATAAAACAAGATAATCTAAATATTAACATACCAATTTTAGTTATCGCCAAATTAAAACCATATGAATGCAATTTTCTATTTTTTTTTTAATTTACGATAGTTAGGAGAGTTTTGATATTTTGTTATTTGCTACATACAAGTTCCGGTATGTACTTCGGAGATCGCAACAGTTTTCAGATAACTGTAATCGCACACGGGTGAAGGTGTTACTATTACACTGTTCACAACAAAAAACTGGAGTTTCAAGCAACTTTTATGCAGGGCAGCATAGTGGACGCTGATATAAGTCTGCTCCAAAATGGAACTTACCACAACAATGAATAAGTCGCTCTATTGTTGACAGCCTTTCTGGTAAATTATTTCTATGCAATGTTCTGCTGTAGAGTTTCATTAGCACAGCATCAATACCAGTAAGGATTCTGTCGGTAATTAATACAGAACTAAGGCAACTTTTCTTACTTCTGTTTCATGAGCTATGCTGCTTGCAACTATTTACTCACCGTTTAAGGGCCAGATATTCGACGGCAACGAATGAGCAGCGTAAACTCGACCAAGACTAATGTTGGCAGCCAAGGGACCAACCAGCACATGATCCTCGGGAGAACTGCTGTCAGTTTCAGGGGATTCAGATATGTCATAAGCGCCGACGCTTGCATTCGGTATTCCAATTGCTTCGTGACTTGAATGACTGTCAGGAACACTTGACAAGGATCTTGCTCTTTGTCTATCACTCGACACAGCACCTGGAATTGCTCTTAGAAGGCTAAATCCCGTACTCCCAGCAGCAACAACATCGGAACTGCTACTCGTAGAAAATGTTCTAGTTCGCGGACTTGATCCTCCACCGTTTGCCGTACTGGCTTTAGCACCCATTACACTTGATGCGGTATTAAATTCCTAGCAAACAAAAATTTTGTATGTTGTGAGGACTACGGATTCGAATACGACCGAAATCGACACAATCATATCACTGACCCTAAGACAATAACACGGCCACAACAACAAGCGGCCATAATGCTGCTGACTACCATAGCACACTCTAGCGCGCAAGAAAGAAAACAAAACATAGTGACGGCCAACTTCCTCGTATTGCTGCAAAATAATCTCTGGTGATAAATAGTAGCGAAGCGAAAGGCTCTCTTTGGCGGTGGATTTGAAAGATCCATTTGTCAGCTACCATTTCTATACTGTGAGTAATTTTTAAACATCTGAATAAGTTTATTGAATTTAACGTATATTATATTATAATAAGCTTCGTATCTGCAGTTCACAAACAAATGAGATAGGCAGGAAGACATCAGAAATCAATTTATAACACATAATAACAAATTGAAGTAGGGACAACAAGAGTTACAGTATACCATATCCATTGTCTGAATGACGTTAGAGGCATACATAAGATAGTAAGTATGACGACGAATATCTACAGTCACATAGTTATTCTGAAAAACTATGTTATTCGTGAAAGGACAGTGACAAGCTATAAGCAGAACCACATAAAATTTTAATAACAGAACCCTAAAAATTAATCAGTACAAAGTGCACCTACATCTGTAATTTTGCGGTAAAAATACATATGTCAGACTCAATACAATAATCATCATTGCACTAATAATAATAATAATACATTATTCTAGTAAGTTTATTATAATGTGTCCCACAGTACATCACACACAGTTAATTATTATGTTAATTTAGGATGAATAGAAACAACTGGTTACATCATATGTATCAGATGATTGAACAGGTCGTGTAACGTTGTCTGCAAAAATTTACTATTAACCTCTAGTCTTGTAAATATGCCATTAATAAACAGCAGTTTGACATAAAAGAGCAACAGTTTTTCTGTGAGATACAATTTTTGTGCCCTACAATGATCTGGTCAATATGTGACTTTATATTACATTTTACAGCAGTAATTGTTTTTATATTACTCTTCTTTCTTCATATTTCTTTTAATTTTATTTAGTTTTATGACAAAGTGCTGAAAGTGCATTGAAATCCCCACACTATTTATTTTGTCAAAAAGAGCTAATTAATGATTGTTTCATGCGAATCATTTCATTATGAGTAACAAAACTCAAGAATACTTTGTCAGCTTTGATATAGTCTATGCAACAACTAAAATAATGCGTTTTATGTTCATAATTTACAAAATATATTCGTGTATAAGGAGGAACAGACAAGGAAATGCCCTTGCACATGATGTTTGGTCACAATAAAACAAAATGTGTGTACATGGTGACAAAAGCATATTTTTTAGTGACTGCATGGATGGTATCATACTAAATAATCTATACAGCAACAGCAACTATGAAATCATGACCACATGTAAGAAGAATAAAAAATGAATATACTTTCAGATTTGATTAGTTAACCATTCCAGTTTTTTTTGTTACTGGCAGTGTCAGAAGTAGAACACATTATGCACAAGGCAACAGAAAATTACTCATGAACATACACAAAGGCACAACATTGTGTCGCATCAGCAAACAGAATATTACCAATTACAAATCAGCATCAAGTTCTTACCAAAGCAATAGCATAGGTTGTATAAGTTTCTTATAAAAATAAGTTTGCTATGGCATTTTCAATATGTTTCACTGATGTCATCGTACAAACTTTATCAGAAGGCTGTATAATTAAGATTATCTGTACAATGAAGGTTATCTATATTTTTACTGTTGCTTTGTTGTAATGAGCGACTCATTCATTCATTTGTACATTCATTCATTTGTCCATTCATTCATTCATCGCATTATGTAAATAGCATCATGAAGCAGAGCCTTCATTGGTCTGGAATGAGCCGAGTTATACATTTATAAGCAGTTACTGCAGGCTATTTCTGTACAGAATACTAACAACAAACTGTGACTACCTCCAGTAATAATACTGATGATTAGGGTAAATACTTTACATATGTGGAGGAACAAGTAATTTGAAAAAATCTTATCATAATCAGCTGTTGTTGTCATTTAATAATGTTTTACTTAAAATTAAGGATTTATGTAACTTAACACAGACCACCTCCAGCTATCTAGATTTTGAGGCAAAACTGAAGATTGTGGTACCACCCATTGACTTTTTTGCTCATGGTGTTATCAAGATGGTGGAGACCCTTATTTCAAACTTATATAACATGGTGTCCTTGATGTCACTCATTGCACATGTGAGCAAACACAAGTAATATGAAAAATATTTAATTGCAAAAATAATATGTAAGTAATGGGACAACTGCAGAAATTAGCTTGTTTTGGGTGGGGACAAATTAAATAAACACCAATCCTAGTAATTAAGACAACCTAACGAAATACTCACACACAAATCAAGAAAAAACAGAAAGAAAGAAAACCCTCAGCAATTAGAACCACAATAAAAAAAAAAGCTTAACCTGGTATCAGAAATTTCACTTGACCTCTATAGCTCAAATGCAGTTCATGATGTCACAAACACACACATAGATTTAAAACCTGGTACCATAAATTTCACTTGACACATACAGCTCAAAAGAAGTCGACAATACAATACTGTGCACCAACACACAGTTCCAAAACCTAGTATCAGAATTTTCACTTGACTTTTACATGAAACCCACAATACCCTGAAACTACACACAAAAAACCAGTACTTAAGACTTCACATGACCCAACAATGAAAAGTCCAGACTGTAATAACAACAATATGAAAATGAATTATTTCTACGCACCGCATAGAGTTAGGCAATGAGTCGCTAACAGACACAATGAAAATGCTTTCGCTGTGACAATCTTCTCATTGTGTCAGTCTGCGACTCAAAGACTTCACTTGCCCTATGTAGCTAAAACAAAATCTGCAGTATCACAAAACCTAACCTCAGCCATATAACTAATATCAAAAACCTATCCTCACCCTTGTAGGTAGGAAAAACTTCATAATACCTACCAATTACAATCCAACATCTAACAACACAATCCATAACTTTCTAAATAATTGCATTAACACTCATTCTGATGCACAAAAAACACACGCTGATGCATATAAATATTCCTGCTATACAAACTACAGTAAAAACAAAAAAAAAAGTACTTAACATCCAGTCATCCAACATATAGATCTAGCAGTCTAGTGATAGCAAAAGTAATGTCATCAATCCTCTCCGGGGGACACCACCTTGACGAAGCACTGTCAGTGCGGGTGGAGAGGCTTGCGCATCTGCGGGAAGCTGAGGGCTATGCCGAAGGTAGAAGACCTACCGCCGGAAAGGCCTCAGCCAATGGATCAGACTAAGAGTGTCCCACAATGTCCCTTCTTCCCTATCCACTTATAGTCCTACCCTATTCCCTGACCCAACCCAAGGTGTAATACAATCCGTGCCGAGGGGTGCATGGCACATGGGAAGATGTGTCACAAATGGAGCCTCTGGGATACCGGGTGACCTCCCTGAGTAATTAGCCTTACACTGCTCAGGGTATTTGTGGTGTGGACCTTCTAGATCCCCAAATCTCATGGGACCAATATGGACACGATTATAGAAAATAAAGAAAAACAAATTGAGAGGCAAATTGAGACCTCAGATACCCAAACATCAGGGACAGAACTGATGGAAGGCATTCCCACTACTGAATCAGGGTCTAGACCTGGGCCAGAAGTGGGAACTGTAACCGAGAAGCAAGACCAGATTAAGATCAGAGGCTTGTCTGGGGCCCAGAACAGGAAACTACTCAGGGAACAGAGGAAAAACGAAGGGAAATAATGGCTTCCTAAAGACAAGTGGAGGGAATTAAAGGGACTAAAACCTAAGACCCCCAGGAAGAAATTGTCTCAGGTTGAAGGGGACACGCAGACCCCCACAACGTCAAAGACAGGTAGTAAGCGCATAAGGGAGGAATCAAAGACTCCCTCCAACCCTGGATAAGTGAGTCAAGAAAAAACCAAGGTAAGAAATGGGGAAACAGACCTATAGTACTGCAGTCTCGGTTTTTAGGATGGCAGTTATTCAGGAAGGTTATCCACTGGTGGCCATCACCTTACAGCAGGAGGAACTAGTACAGATGGCCCTCTTTGAAAAGAATGAGATGGACGGTGGCCCAGGTCCCGACTTCAGGAGGGTCTATCTAGATCGCGGTTCACTCATTTTTGTCTGTAAGGGGGTGCACACAGTAGAATGGCTCAAGGGCTACGTGCCCATGATATCCCCGTGGGAAGATGCGAAGCTGCTGGTTAAGATGACAGGGGAGCTTCTTAAGACCGCAAAGATTTCATTATGGGTACCTAAGATTCTTAAGGAAGTATCTCCCAAGACTCTGTTTGGGAAAATAGGGGCCCAGAACCCAAAAGTCTCAACAGAAGACTGGAGAGTGATTAACCAGAATGTTGCTCCAGAAGGACAAACCCTGGTGGTGGAGGTTGGTGAGAAGTCCCTGAAGGCGATGCTGGAGCAGGACCTGATATTGTTTTTAGGGTTCTCGCAGGTCACCGTCAGGGATCTCAAAGACCTCAAAGATGGCAGCAAGATGGAGCCTGGAGGTGCTGCAGATTTATCTGCAGCACAGTAAAGGGTCCTCTGCTGCCCTGAGCCGCTGCCTGGGGAGACAGGAAATGGATGTGGCCCTGATACAAGAACCCCTATTTATACAAAGGGGGTGTACTGGGCCTTGGTTGCACTGGAGGTAAGCTGATCTATGATAGAAATCTAAGAAACTCGAGAACATGCATCTATGTAAGAAAAAATGGCATTTCTTTTACGCCAATGATGGATTTTTGCTCTAGGGACTTAGTGACCATTAAAATGCAGCAATGTGAGGAAGGTATCACAAGGGAAATTATTTTGGCCTCAGCATTCTTTCCTTATGAAGACAGCTCTCCTCCTCCCTTGGAGGTGAGGAGACTGGTAAAGACTTGCCATCGGCAAGGTGATCAACTGCTGTTGGGATGCGACGCCAATGCCCACAACCTAGTGTGGGGAAGCAAGGACACCAGCAGTAGAGGTGAGTAACTTCTTGAATTTCTTTTAGCTAACAACTTAGAGGTCCTGACTAGGGGCAATGAACCCACATTCAGGAATAGCAGAAAGGAAGAAGTAATTGGCATAACCTTTGGTTCCATGATGATGGGTAGCTATGTTGAACAATGGCATGTGGTGTTGGAGCCATCCTCATTGGACCACACGTACATCAAATTCAAGGTTGAAATGGGAATCAGACAGACCATGACCTATAGGAATCCCAGGAAAACAGACTGGGAGACATATAGGAGGGACCTTGACTTAGGCTTATTGGAAACCTCGATAAGGAATCCAGTAAAATTTGAGGAAGTAGCAGAGACTGTTACCTCTGCCATAGTGACCTCATATCAGGACAACTGCTCAATCATCAGGAGAGTTCCTTGCTGGAATAACAAACTGGAAATGCAAAGAAAACAGGTATGGAGACTGTTCAATATTGGGAGACGTAAAGGACAATGGGCTAAATATCATTAGGCCCTTGTCAATTACAATCTTGCAATCAGACAAGCAAAGGAGGCATCCTGGAAGGCATTCTGTGAGTAAGTGAAAGGCATGGCTGCACAAGCCAGACTTCACAAGATTCTCACTAGAGTACCAACCAATACAGGAGGTATGTTGATGAAGGAGGATGGGGAATATACAAAGGCAGCACATGAGACACTGGAATTGCTCCTCAAAACTCACTTTCCTCAGTATGCTCTGCTGGACAACACAGACCAGAATGTGACCCCAGAGAGACAACAGCTCTCAGGCACTCAAAGAGAGGACTGGGAATTGGCCAAGGAGTGTGTGAACTTCAACAAAATCCAGTAGGCAGTGGGAACATTCCAACCATTCAAGTCACCTGGCCCAAATGGAATTTTTCCAGCTCTCCTGCAACAGGCAGGAGGAAAGCTCATAAGAGTCCTATGCAGGCTATTCAGGGTTAGCCTAGCAGTAGGAATCATTCCCAATGCTTGGAGGGCAGTGAAGGTTGTCTTCATTCCAAAGCCAGGGAGAGTTGATCATACCAAGACCAAGGATATGAGACCAATGAGTCTGTCCTCCTTTATTCTCAAAACATCAGAAAAACTGGTTAATGTATATGTTGGGGAAAGGAGGCTAAGTTGGGTCCCTCTACACCCGAATCAACATGCATACCAACCAGGTAAATCATGTGAGACGGTTCTTCACCAACTCGTTGGGAAGGTGGAAAAAGCACTTCACTTCCAAGAAATAGCCCTCTGCATTGAGACGCTCGCTAAACCCGCTGGGCAGAACAGGTGATTAGGATTGTGGAAAGGGCCAAATAAGGTTGGGGTCAGTTTCACCTTAAAATTGTAATTTATTGTACTTTAATAACACATTTACAACCAAAGTGGCACATAGCCGAACCTTCACACCTTCACAACTATGAGTTTCAGAATGCAATTCTTTCATGGCTGAAGGCCTCCAAACAAGAAATCTTAAAAATCAACAAGATAAAAAGTGCAGTTAAAAAGGTCAATAATATATATATATATATATATATATATATATATATATATATAGGGAAACATTCCACATGGGAAAAATATGTCTAAAAACAAAGAACAGACATTGTGTCTGTGTATGTGCGGATGGACATGTGTGTGTGTGTGTGTGTGTGTGTGTGTGTGTGTGTGTGTGTCCGAGTTACACGTCACCCGATGAGATGACTGAGCTTTCAGAGCCAACAATACGCCGACAACATTTAAAATAACTTGTCAATCAAAATCACACAAACTACACACACAACCTGACAAACACTTGCATGAAAATCTGAATGATACCCAGCAGAAACTAAGCACGGATGAAGACAAATTGGGAGTCAATGTATACAAACAGCTGACTCATGAATGATCGGCGAGCCAAAATGCGTTGGCCTGTAGGACGACCGACCGATGATTCACCAAGACCATGGCCCGGCTCAAGTGATGCGTGGTGGCAATGGTTGGGCAAGTGATGTCGATGCAGACCTCACAGTTCCAACCCAACTGCACTAGTGCTGCATAGCAACTCCCCGACTGGCAGGTCCGAACTGTGGTGCAGACGCGTTCCAACTGACTGGCAGACCCGAAATTGCGACCTGAACTCCTTTACGACAGACAGCAACTGGGAAGTAATAGCAGTTGAGCAAGATACTACGAATGGGGATATACTGATATGTGCTGCTAGCGCCGCTCATGGACAGGCAAAGCAGCAACTGAGTGACAATAGTAATTTAAATTAATGTAGTGAGGTGGAAGTACGTGAAAAACAGGATGTAAAATACATGATGGCGGGAACATAAGCCACATACGGCTCATGCATCTTCCTGGATATTGAGGGGGCCTTCAGTAACACGAACTTCGATTCCATGGTAAGGGCAGCAGAGGTGCATGACCTGGGGACCACTATATGTAGGTGGACCAGGGCCATGCTTAGTGGAAGGAAGGTAGAGGTTACCATGATGAATGAAAAGATGGTAATTAAGACCACTAGAGGGTGCCCACAAGAAGGAGTTTTGTCTCCTCTATTGTGGAATCTAGTGGTGATCAAACTCATTGAGGAACTAAGTTCTAGACAATGCTTCTGCCAAGGATACACAGATGACCTTGTCATAGTAATACTTGGCAAATTCGCTGACACAGTCAGGAATATGGCACGAGGAGGATTGCTCATTGTGCAAAAATGGCACATTAAACAGGATCTGAGAGTTAATCCTAAGAAGACTGTTGTGGTGCCATTTATGAAGAGACATATTCAACAAGCAAGTTGGAAACTAAAGCTCTTCGATGAAACTCTACCTGTGAAGGGGATAGTGAAATATCTAGGGGTAACCTTGGATGAGAAGCTAACTTGGACCCCTCACATTAAGAGCATCTGCTCCAAGACAAAAAGGACTTTAGTGAGTACTAGGAGGGCTTGTGGCAAAAACTGGGGCCTAAGCCACAGGGGTATGCACTGGATATGCACCACAGTGGTTAGACCTAGGATTTCCCACGGGGCTGTAGTGTGGTGGAAGAAGGTAGAACAGCGGGTTGCTGCTAAGGAACTTGCTAAGGTGCAGAGATTGGCCTGCTTAGCCATAAGAGGCGGAATTAGCAGCACACCAACCACTGGAATGGAAGCCATGCTGGATATGCCTCCACTTCACATTTGGGTCAAGATGGAGGCAGCAGCTGGGGCACACAGACTTAAAACTGGCAAAACGTGGATCTCATTCAGATATCCAGAATTACACACTAACATAGTGAATGAGGTAAATATAGGAATGGCTGGGTAAATGCCTGCCGACTATACGATGACTCCCAACTGCTCCGACAAGCCTTACAACATAATAATTGGAAGTAGGGAACAGTGGGAAAAAACAGTTCAGCACCGTACAGGGACATTGTTTTGGTTCACCAATGGATCGAAAACAGACCAAGGCATTGGGGCAGGGGTGTACAGAGTACAGCCAAGACTGGAGAGCATCATCTCTCTAGGGAAACTGGCCTCTGTATTCCAAGCTGTAATTACTACAACCAGGGCACGTGTGGAGGAGAATATGTGTAGGTGCTACAATGACCATAGCATCTACATCTATTCAGACAGCCAGGCAGCCCTGAAGTCATTGGCAGCTCTGCAACAAGATCTAAGATTGTTGCAGATTGCCGCAGGGCTCTGGTGGAGCTAGGGGGAAGCAGCAGGGTAAACCTAGTGTGGGTCCCGGGCCACTAAGGGATCTGTGGCAATGAACAAGCCGATAGATTGGCTAGGATGGGGGCAACAACTCCATGTATTGGATCCGAACCTGTCCTGACAATCACCAATCAAATTAGAATTACGGAACTGGCTTAGGAAACAGCACATAGGATATTGGACCAAGGTCCATAAACAAAAATATGGTAAGGTAATGATGCCCAAGCCATATTTTAAAAGAAGCTCTGTAATCCTGGGATTGAACAGGAAAGAGATCACACTCATGACTGGACTGATGACCGGGCATGGGAATTTCAAAAAACACCTACACACAATGGGTATAATGGAAGAGGACCCTAAATGTAGGATCTGTGATGAGGTTGAAGAAACTGCATCACACCTAATCTTCAAATGCATGGCATTGGAGAGTAAAAGATACAGAATCTTTGGGACAACTCGACCTGAAGAAATTGTGTCTAACAAAAAACTGGTAGAGGGACTCCTTGCACTATTTAAGGACACTGGTTGGCTTTAGTAGATATACAGGGAGCAATACCGCACAATAAACCTGGTTTCGGTGTGGGCAGTGGTGGGTCAGACCTAAGCTGTTTTAGCTTCCCTGTTAAAATCAATCAATCAATGTCATCAATGCAATCTCTCGAATGGCCAGCCTAGACTTATCAAACCGAGAATCCCCTGGGACATATCACCATACCTTGTCCCACTGACAATGCCACATATACTAGCCCATGGTGTGAAGTGCAACAACTTTAGTCAATCCCATACCTTCTCCATGAGTGGAACACTTCACATACTTCTTGACACGAAAGGGAGTAACATATTTGTATGTAACAAACAAACAAAAAAAAAAAAAAAAAAAGAATACACCCACCATAAAATTAAATCTCCATCCTTAAAGAACACACCATGCTAATAATTCCAAACATGAAAATGAATCAAAGGTCCATAACTGCCAACATAAAAATAGCTCACAAACCTGCTGCCATAAACTCTTCCAATATTATTCTCACAAACAGTGCTTAAGAAGTTCAACTAATCACTAACAGCATTCACAAACAATTTAAAAACATAAACATCCCACAGTAGATATGCCACTAAATACTCCAGAATGCCATCTGCAAACACAATCTGTTTCAAATATGCTATGCCACCATGGCGTCACAGAACACAACACAGTTACATCCCAGTGCAAAGCAGGCAGGGAATACCTTAAACTTTGGTTGACCCCATACTGGCAAAGTCAAGATCTGCTTCTATTAAATGTTAAATTTAGGTCAAATTAATACCCCAAGTCCAAATATTCTGACAAATTGTAGGAGTAGCTAATGAGGTATTCTTTTCTTTATTTTTGAATATTTAGGGATTTTCAATGTCTTGCCTGATATCTGTTAGTAATCTGTTAAATTATTGACACATAATGTAAAATTCTTTGCTGAAACATAGACACAGATGCATAGTCTACAAGAAATTTGTTTTTACTTCTATTTTTGTAGTGGAAGAGAACTAGATGCGCATGGCAATTCCATCTGCTTGCCAAATACAGTGTACAGTACTTGAAATAGCTACAGAACACCACATCAGTCATGATAATGTTTGCTAGGCAATTATGGATATTTGCACTCACAGTACTGTTCCACCATAGGAAAAGCTTTTTGATAGCTAGAGTAAAAGAGACACTCAAAATGACTTGTGAGACAGGGAAGGGAGCCTGCAGTAGCTGTGTGTGCATGTTGATGTATAACTTGACTTGCTTCTCTTATCTGAAGGACTTGATAACTTTTCTCTGTGATTCAATTTATGGAATACAATACATGAGTGAAAAGTTTGAGGATGAGGGAAAATGAAGATGAAGAGGCAGGCATACGATGGAGATTAGTAGGGGAAAAAATTTTCAAGGATGTTTAAATTTGGACAGTTTGTAATAAATTAAATATGAACGTAAGGAAAATAGACATCAAGCACTTCAGCATTAAGTGGGACAAACTTGTAACACTATGCATAAAAGATAAAGATATAAATCTACAAACTGTATAATAATCAAAGTTTTTAGGAATGAATATTGGTTGTCAGGTAACACAGAATGAACATTCAAAGATACTGGCAAAGAGAAAGTCATCAGAATGTTATGCTCTTAGTACTTTATCATGAATTTAACAACAGAATCAGTCAGTATTTGGATAGATAAAAAATCTACTCAGCAGGTAGTGGCAGAAAACACACGCAAAAGATTGTTGTAATTAGGCATGGTTTTGGAGCCAGTGGTTGCTCCTTCAGCTAGAGGGGTTGATGGGGAAGGAAGAGGAGTGAAGGAAAAGGATGGGAGAGATGTAGGAAAAATGGTAGGTTTCAGGAAAGTCACCCAGAACCATGGGTCAGGGGAGACTTACCGACCGAAATCTCCAGAGCATGGAATGCTAGATCCCTTAATTGGGCAGGTATGTTAAAAAATTTAAAAAGGGAAATGTATAGGTTGAAGTTAGATATAGTGGGAATTAGTGAAGTTCAATGACAGGAGAAACAGGCCTTCTGTTCAGGTGAATATAGGGGTATAAATACAAATCAAATAGGGATATTGCAGGGGTGTTTTTAATAAAGTGTAAGAAAATAGGAATGTGGTTAAGCTACTATAAACAGCATAGTGAATGCATAATCATAGCCAAAATAGACATGAAGTCCACACCTACCACAGCAGTACAAGTTTATATGCCAACTAGCTCCACAGGTGATTAAAAGATCAAAGAAATGTGTGATAAGATAAAAGAAATTATTCAAGTAGTTAAGGGAGGCAAAAATTTAATTGTGATGGAGGACTGGAGTTCGACAGCAGGGAAAGGAAGAGAAGGAAAAATAGTAGGTGAATATGGACTGGGGGAAATGAATGAAAGAGGAAGCTGCCTGGTAGAATTTTGCCCAGAACATAATTTAATCTTCGCTAACACTTCATTTAAGAATCATGAAAGAAGGTTGTATTTGTGGAAGAGACCTGGAGACACAAAAGGTTCAAGATGTTTCCAGTGGCAGATGTGGACTTTGACCACAGTTTATAGGTTATGAACTGTAGATTAAAACTAGAGAAATTGCAAAAGGATAGAAAATTAAGGAGATGGGACTTGGAAAAGTTGAAAGATCCAGAGTTGTTGAAAGTTACAGAGGGAGCATTAGGAAACAGTTGACTAGGACACTGGAAAGAAATATAGTAGGAGATGAATGGTTAGTTTTAAAAGATGGAATGGTGAAGGCAGCAAAGGATCAAATAGAAAAAAAGACAATGCCTAGTAGAAATCCTTGGATAACATGGGAGATATTGATTTTAATAAATGAAAGGATAAAATATAAAAGTACACTAAATGAAGCAGACAAAAGGGAGTACAAACATCTAAAAAATGATACTGACAGAAAGTGCAATATGGCTAAGCAGGAATGGCTAGAGGACAAATGTAAGGATTTAGAAGCATATTTCATTAGGGGAAAGATGGATACTATCTACAAGGAAATTAAAGAGACTTTTGGAGAAAATAGTAGCAGTCATTTGAATATCAAGAGCTCATGTGGATAACCAGTCCTAAGCAAAGAAGGGAAAGCTTCACCCTCCATTGCCAGTGGTGAACTGGAGCTGAGCTCGTGGCCGCAGACTATATGTACCTGGCACACCAAGGTCTGAGGGCTTCTCCACGCTCATTTCTGGGGCAGTTCTCCTCTTGCTACCTGTGATGGTTGTTCGCTGCTGTATGGGAAGCCGAAAATGACCGCGGAGAAGCCCTCGGATGTTGGCGCGCTAGGTACTTATAGTGTGTGCCTGTGAGCTCGGCTCCAGTTCACCACCGGCAGCGGAGGGTGAAGCTTTGGCAATGCCAGCCACTTGTGCTGGCAAAATGTTAGTAACATCATCAGATGAACGTCGGCTGAAGGACCCGAGACAGAAGCCAATAGGCACTTTGTCAACAAGTGGTGTCAACAAGTGGCCACAAAAGCCTTAACAATTTTGTAAGGAAGGGAAAGCTGAAAGGTGGAAGGAGTATATGGAGGGCCTGTAAAAGAGAGATGAACTTGGAAGGCAGTATTATTGAAATGCAAGAGGACATAGAGGAAGATGAAATGGGAGATATGCTACTGCGAGAAGAATTTGATAGGGCACTGTAAGACCGAAGTTGAAACAATGCCCTGGGAGTAGACGACATTACGTCAGAACTGCTGATAGCCTTGGGACGGGTAGCCATGACAAAACACTTCCATCTGATGTGAGACAGGCAAAATACCCTCAGACTTCAAGAAGAATGTAATAATTACAATTCCAAAGAAAAAAGTTGCTGACAGGTGCAAAAATTACTTAACTATCAGCCTAATGAGTCACAGTTGCGAAATACTAACATGAATTATCTACAGAAAAATGGAAAAATTGATAGAAGCCAACCTCGGGGAGGATCAATTTGGTTTCCAGAGAAATGTAGGCAAACGCAAGAGAATACTGACCCTATGACTTATCTTAGAAGATAGGTTACGGAAAGGTAAACCTGTGTTTATAGCAATTATAGCCTAAGAGAAAGCTTTAAGGCAGTTTACAACATGTATAGAAACTAGATGGCAGTTGTAAGAGGTGAGGCTCATGATAGGGAAGCAGTGGTTGGGAATGGAGTGAAACAGGGTTGTAGCCTATCCCTGGTGATATTCAGTCTGTATGTTGTGCAAGCAGTAAAGGAAATCGAAGAAAAATTTGGAGTAGGGATTAAAGTTCAGGGAAAGAAATAAAAGCTTTGAGGTGTGTCAATCACCCTGTAATTCTGTCAGAGGCAGCAAAGGACTTGAAAGATCAGTTGAACAGAATGGACAGTGTCTTGAAAGAAAGATATAAGATGAACATCAACAAAAGAAAAACAAGGATAATGGAATGTAGTCTAATTAAATCAGATGATGCTAAGTGAATCAGATTAGAGAACAAGACACTTAAAGTAGTAGATGAGTTTTGCTATTTGGGCAGCAAAATTACTGATGATGGCCAAAGCAGAGAGGATATAAAATTTAGACTGGCAATGGCAAGGAAAGCATTTCTGAAGAAGAGAAATCTGTCAACATCGAGTATAGATTTAAGTGTCAGGAAGTCTTTTCTGAAAGTATTTGCATGGAGTGTAGCCATATATGGAAATAAAACATGGACAATAACTAGTTTAGACAGGAAGAGGGTAGAAGCTATCGAAATGTGGTGTTATGGAAGAATGCTGAAGATTGGATGCGTTGATGACATAAATAATGAGGAAGTACTGAATAGAATTGCAGTGACAAGAAATCTGTGGTAAAACTGGATTAAAAGAAGGGATCGGTTGACAGGACACATTCTGAGACATCAAGGGATTGCCCGTTTAGATTGGAGGGAAGTGTGTGGGGTAAAAATCGTAGAGGGAGACCAAGAGATGAATACAGGAAGTAGATTCAAAAGGATGTAGGTTGCAGTAGCTATTCAGAGATAAAGAGACTTGCCCAAGATAGAGTAGCATGGCGAGCTGTACCAAACCAGTCTATGGACTGAAGACAACAACAACAATAAAACAACAACAAAAGAACAAAATGGGAGAACTACAATATCTTTTTATATTACAGTACATGATTATAATCTGATGTTTTTACAAATAAATAATGTGAGAATATCTATAGTGCACAATAGTAGTAATGCTTATTCTCCTAAGCTCATCATCTCACTCGTCAAGGGTGGATGCTGATTCGGTTCTCCATATGCACTGAAGGGTATAGTAGCATGTGTACAGACCTGGAATCAGTTTTGCAAACAGACTGATGGAAATGCAAGGGGCACAGCATTGTGTGTGTGTGGTCCTGTAGTCTCCAGTGTATGCCCATAGTACATTAAGTGATGCAGTGCAGAACTATGTTTTATTAAAAACTGAAATATACACTATTGATGTTCTCCAGTAGTAATTATTTTATATTTTGTTGTGAACTGGCTTTTGGCTTTCTCAACCATCTTCAGACAATATAAAACAAATATTATTGTTGTGGAACTTCAATACTGTGTATGTCAGTTTTCAGTATTTCTATGTTTCTTGAAGCACTGGTGGAATATGTGTTAAAAAACTATGTTTTGTACTAGAAGTTATCTAGTTATGTGGTGCAAACTGTGAATGATAAAAAAAAATTGTATTGTAGATACCAAATGAAAAGAAGCAGTGCAGTTTGTTAAGACACTGACCCCATATTCAGAAGGATGGCACTCATTCTGTCCAGCTACCCTGATTTAGGTTTTCCTAAATAATTTGAGGATAATGCCAAAATGGTATCTTCATCAAGGTCACAGCTGACCACATGACCTACCCTCATAAAAACATACTTACTTACTTTTTGTGTGTGTATGCTTGAGCTATTTGTTTTCGTTGTCCTATGATGAGAAATACTATATCATTGAGAGATGACACATGGTCGAATTAATGAATTTTTTGGAGCACTGTGCCAATGTCAATTCAAAGCTGATATAAGAATGGAATGGGAAATGAGGGCATACAGTGGAGAAGAAATGACTAGTGAAATGAACAGAGCATTTGAAAACTGATATGAAGACAGGGGAAAAACAAAAAAGTGAAAGAGGGAGCAACTATTGAACAAGATAGAACAAAATATCAATATAATGAAAACCTGTATATATTACACAAATTTTGAGGAGAGGACACAAGGATACAAACTCCCCCACTCATGCTTTCAAATGAAAGTTTGAACCTTAGCAATGTAAAATGAAGAAAACTATGAAATTGTTGCTGAATACTTTAAGTGGTGAAAAGCCAGTTCCTCGAATCAGAACTAATAAAGCAAGAGATCAAAATGGGTAGTCTCCTCCCCCAGACTGCAGTGATATCAAACACAATATCCACAAACTAAAAAAAATGAGGCTGCTGGAGAAGACTCCGTAATAGTAGAATTACATACATTTGTGTTTGAATAAGCAATAAATGTTTTACATAAAACCATAGAAAAGCAAATCAGAGAAAGAAGGACTACATGATGAGAGAAAGTTAACCTTAATTCATCCTCTGCATAATAAAGGAAATACTACAGAAGTGAATAATTGGTGTAGCATCTAATTACTCCCAGTAACATACAAGATCCCATCACTATTCATTTTAAACCACAGGTATCTTTTCCATATATACCAGAATTCTCATTAAAACTCTGTCATAAACCTAGTGTGTCTCTTGGCATTTCAGTGTCTTATCCTCTCTGAGAGAAGTTAAATAGCTAAACTGGAAAGAAAAAAGAGAAGGATCATACAGGATATAATAGATCCACATTATAAAAATGGGACTTATGTAAGAAAATGAAAAAAAGAAATATATTATAAAACAGGGAAATTAAGGACACAATGCAGCAACAGAGTTTAGTTTTTTGGCCATATAAGAAGAATGAATAATTTGAAATGGACAAAATGCATCTTAGCATATTTTTTATGTACTCGAAAACGAAAGTCTGCTCTGTACTGTAAATTTACATTTACTGTGGAATGGTACATAATTTAACAAGTTATTTGCTGCTGTCATCTGGAAATACAATCATATGGTCCACAGTAGCCAAAGAAACATTAGTACTTCATTGTGATATTACGGCAAAATTTTCATCTGAAATATCTGTTGGTAATGTGTTGAAGAAGAAAACTTAGTTCGGCTGAGACTATTTACTATACTGTTTTTTAATATCTTGTTATCACATCTCTTTTAGTGTATGGTAATACATTTAATAATCTGGATTAATGTCAGTAAAGTTGAGAAGTGTATGCAAATTTTTCCTTACATTTGACAATGTAAAATTACCAGTGCATTCACTGATATTATTGACTCCTGTTTTTCACTGGGGATTTCTTGTGCCTGGTCCATTATTTTGTTCTCAGTCAGGATTTGGTTGCCAAAATCTTTTTCATCTTTATTCAACAGACCACGAAGATTCTCCATCATTGTAGCTCCAAATGCAGCCTGGAAATCTACATCTATGTATACACTGCAACATACTATGAAGCTTATCTTCTATTCCTTCAAGATGAAACTCTGTTTCTTTGACACACAAAAGGTTATTTCATGTTTTCTTATTGGTTGTAGCTCTGGGAAATCCAGCTGCCGGCCCAGTAGCAAATGACGCTCTTGATGTTATACACTTTCTGTTTTATTAAGACCTGTTCACTTATACTATCTTTAGCATTGAAGCACACCATACATTCATCAAGTTGCTTGCATCTATAAAGGTGCTTACAAGTGAGGCTTACTCCTTGATCCATATGCTGGATCAGTGGAGTAATGTTTGAAAAGAGAAACATACAGTACACTTACTCAGTCCATCATCAATAGACAGACAAGGGGAATGAGCGGGGTCATTCTCCAAAATCAATAATACTTTCACATATTCATGTTTCAGTTACAACTTTTCAATTTGCAATTTTCAAACTTCTGGGGTGAAGGTGTTCTTGAACTTACTGTGCAGAAATTCAAGCCTTTTTCAATGAAATTGTATGGTTCCAGAGATCTTTTCAAGTCTCAAACATGTATGATGTGTATATGCAGACTGAAGTGCCATGAAAGTTTGTACCAAGGCCAGGATATATAGATCATACATGTTTGAGACTCGAAAAGGTCTTTGGAACCATATAGTTTCATTTGATTAAAGCACCTACGCCTGGGTTACAGGCAGGTATCGTTTGATGCTGAGGTGCTATTCCAATACAGCTGGAGAGCCTCTGCAATGTTGTTTGAGTTTATGGGCAATACCAAGTAGTCTGAGGTGCAAACGGAAATTTTGATTGGGAAGGGAGGCATGTTAGGGTAATCCATGCAGTTGTGTAAAGGCACTGTGCCAGTGCGATGTAGTGGTTAGCGCATTTGCCTAGTGAGCAGGAGACGCGTGTTTGGATTCCGGCCTTGAGCCTTTTTGTTAGCTTTATAGGTGACTAGGAGTGTTGCATAATATTTTTGATTGCCATAGGTATTAAAGATTTCCCAGCTACAAGTGATTTAAAATAGTGTCATTATCACAGAAAAGACTAGTGGTTTGTTCTTTGCTCGTTTTATGTCGAGGTGTTGAAATGTCTTTCCTACTGCCATGTGTATTGTTGGGGAAAGATTTCCAAAACTAGCCAGTTTCCTCATGCTAAAGAGAAATTTCCCTCCTATAAGATGAAATGGTTCAACACTTGCAACATTTGCACTTAAACATTCCCCACACAGTTTTTGGTAGACATTACAGAATCTGCCAGTACTAGCCTTCAAACTTGTGTGGCCTAGCTTATCTGAAAATGTTTCCTCTGCAGCCTAAAGTTGGACTTTTTATGGGGCCTCCAACAATGCATTATTGTTTGTACTGGGTGCACACATCATCATGGGCAGTGGTTAGTTTTGGTTCAGTTGTCTATTTTTGTTTTATCTGAAAATCTAAAGTTTTATTGTAATTTTTTCTCAATTGCTCAAAAGTTACCTTAACAATGCCTAACTCTGTCATAACACTCTGGCAAAAGCACCAGCTTCAATTTTATTACGCACTTTTTCCTTTTTATTTTTCCTTTTGTTTGCAGGCAAAAATTCGAAAATTTTCACATTTTACTAGAATATTATGTACAAAATAGTGCATAAATTATCTGTGTGTGACGTTTAGAAGTATTTTATTTTTAATTTTGAAGTCTTACATGCGTATCTGCAAGATCACCAAATTTCGGACATGCTTCTGTTTATATGTGAATATTTCGGAAACTACATTTTATAGAAGGCTGTGATTTTCATATCTGACAGAAAACACGTGGTGCTCGATGTTAGTCACACTGCTATTTCGCAGTTACTTGGCAATTGTTTGTTTGTTTTGAGTGAAACAGTGACTTTCAATGTAATCTGGTGCAGTTTGACATAATATAAACATGCCTAGAAGTGCTAGCCTATTCAAGAAACGTAAGTTTGGTGGGAACCAACACACTAGAAGTGTAAAACCATGTGTTATTCAAGAGTTGGAACCCACAAGCAGTGTAAAATCAAATAACCTTGATGTGCCACTGGAGAACAAGGGAGATGCGACCTCACCCAATGCAAGTAAAACTAAATTACATAAACAACTCGAGGAACTAGGGTTATTGCAGGATAATTTAGAAAATAGTACTTCTGGTCAGGGATATATTTTGTGTGACATGAACATTTTAAAATGGTTCAAATGGCTCTGAGCACTATGGGACTCAACATATTAGGTCATAAGTCCCCTAGAACTTAGAACTACTTAAACCTAACTAACCTAAGGACATCACACACACCCATGCCCGAGGCAGGATTCGAACCTGCGACTATAGCAGTACCGCGGTTCCAGACTGCAGCGCCAAAACCGCTAGACCACCGCGGCCGGCATGTACATTTTAATTTAGGTGCTGTGTGATACATTGTGCTGTAATATTTGTGGCAGAAAAGTAATTATTGAAGAAGATTTTTCTGCAAGAATAGGACTCACTAAGACAATAGTAATTATTTTCACTGGCTCTGACAACAATAAGTCATTTGTAACATCAAATGAATGCAAGAATAATCTTTATGAGGTAAATGTAAGACTTTTCTGCACCATGAGAGCCATTGGAAAAGGTCTTAGTGCAGCTCAGTGTTTCTGTTCGGATAAATCTACCATCACCACCTACAAAAATTCAGAGGTATACTGAAGTTATAGGAGAAGCTGTTGAATCTGTCGCTTCCCTGTCAATGAAGGCTGCAACAAATGAAGCTGTCGAAGTGAACGAAGGCAACATTGATATACCAGCTGTGTTTGATGGGACATGGCAAAAGCGTGGTCACACGTCGAAAAACTCAATTGCCACAATCACAAGTGTAGACACAGGCAAAGTAATTGACTTTGAGGCACTTACAAAACATTGCTATAGCTCCTGTGACAAAAATGGAAAAAATGAACATGAAAACTGCCAGAAAAATTATGAAGGAACTAGCGGAGGAATGGGAGCTGATGCCGCGATGAAAATGTTTAGCAGATCACTGCAGGAAAGGGGTGTACGATACACCCAGTTCCTTGGGGATGGAGATTCTACGGCATATAAGGGTGTTGTTGAAGCAAATCCATATGAAAATATTGTGATAAAGAAACTGGAATGTGTTGAGCATGTGCAAAAGAGGATGGGCACACATCTCAGAAAATTAAAACAATGTCTTCCCACCACCACACTGTCTGATGACAAGCCACTTAGAGGTCAGCTGACTGATAAAACAATAGATCAGCTCCAGAAGTATTATGGAATGGCCATCAGAAATAACGGAAATGATTTAGAAAGTATGTGAAAAGCGGTCTGGGCCACATACTTTTCCACAAACATTCAACCGACAGAAAACTGACACATGCACTCTGCCCACCTGGACCTGAATCGTGGTGTAAATTACAGAAGGCTGAAGTTTCAGGACTGTCTTTTGAACACAAGAACTCTATTCCTGAAGCTGTTACGGAAGCAATAAAACCAATTTATAGGGACCTAGCTCACCCAGACCTCCTCCGAAAGTGTCTACATGGGCAAACACAGAATCCTATCAATACACTAAAATGGGGCGTTAGTGATGCTGTATTAACATTTAATGATGGAAATATGGGAAGAATAAGAGTTCTAAAACATCTTAACATCACTCCAGGCTCCCATACTGTAAAGGGCTTGAAGTTATTGGAGAAGATAAGGCTCGCCAAGGCACAGTGTGCAGCTCAGTTCATGACCAAAAAAGCAAGATCAATCAGAAGAAAGAAGCTTTTGCAGAAGGAAGCTGGCAAAGATAGTGATGCTGACTATGCTGCTGGGTGTTTTTGAGACTTAATTTAAAATTGCAAGTCAATTTTTATCATTTTATACTTTAAATACGATTTTCTCAAAATGACATTTTTATGCTTTATGTTCCTTTGTATCAAAACCGACTTGTGATAGCTATATGAGACTTTGGCACCAGTTTCATTATAATATATTGTATGTACTGAAGCAAAACCATAGCAATAACTTGAATAGAAGGCCATCTAAGGCATTATGTGTACAATTATTTCTAATAAAAAATATTATAATTGAAAATACATATATAGGCCTATCTCTCCTTCTTTTGTACCTCATCTCTTAATTCTGGTTCAGTAGACACAAATAACATCAATAAGACAGCTGAAAAAATTGTACAGTGTTATCTTCATTGGTTCCAGAGATAAAGGTACATGAAGTAGGCTAATTTAACATTGCCCACATAGGCACTGCAAACTCCCCTTACCAATCTGTGTGTACTTCTAACACTCATCTCGATAACTGTATTGCGCTGTACGGCACTTTAATATACTTTCAAGTGATCACAAAGGTGGAATTTAAATGAACTTGTTATTTGCGATTCAGCAAGTGGACTGAGCAGACTCCAACTTTGTTGCACGCTTCTGATCAACAATAACACATTTGTTACTTGTTATTGGCCATGAGTGAAATGAGTAGGGAAGGAGGGGATGTGTTCAACATTTTATAGTGAAAGAGCTTGATGTGAATGACGTCTTTGCAATAAGAAGCCTGTCCAAAATTTGAAGAAACAGCTCTTCAGATGGCCAAGACAGAACCCAGTTGTTAGTTTTTGTATGTTGACAATGCATTTATTTTTTGGCTGTATGGAGAAAACAAATTATCATAATTTCTAAATGTTCTGAATGATGTTCGTACTGATATAAGGTTCACTATGGAAGAAAGAGATGGGAGGTCAAATTTTATTTTTGGATGTGCAGGTATTCAGAAAACTTGATCGTATTTTAAATACAAATTCTACAGATACCTTCACAAGAATTCCAGTTGCCATTCCAAGCAGGAAATAGGAGTGATTAAAACACTGGTTGATTAGGCTAAAGAAATTTGTGAGCCACAGAACATGGAGGAAGAGCTCAATCATTTAAGAATTACGTTCAGAAGAAATGGCTACTCTGACCTACAGATAAATAGGGCAACACATCCTAAAAGATCCGGATCTTCCAATGAAACAGAACTAACTTATGGGAAAGTTTTACTTCCATTCGTAAAAATTGCTGCTGGCTCCTTTATCAGGGCACTATGAAGTTACGGTATTCATACATTGTTTAAACTGACAAGAAAGGTGTGTGAATATCTAGCCACTCCAAAGGACCTACACCTGCTTGTTGCTGCAGCAAAAGTATACAAAAATCCTGTGCACATGTGCTCAGGTGTACATAGAAACAACTAAAAGAACGAACAGCTAGCTCAAAGAACACAAGAGCAATTGCCATTCAGGCAACACTAAACTGGCAGTAGTGAACTAGGGAATCACCCAATTCATTTTTCGAGTACTATAGTTTTATCAAGGTCCAATCATTATTATGCTAGGAAAAACTATGGTGGAATGTAACAATATTATGAAAAGTATAGTTGCTACTCACCATATAGCAGAGATGCTGAGTCCAGGATAGGCACAACAAAAAGACTGTCAGAATCAGAAAGTGAGCTTTCGGCCAAGGCCTTTGTCAAAAATAGACAAAACACACACACACACACACACACACACACACACACACACACACACACACACACACATGACTAGCTTCAGCTGCCAGAGACTGTGGTTGTGGTTGTCAGTGTGCATGTGTGTGTGTGTGTGTGCGTGCAGTCTATGTCCAACAAAGGCTTTTTTGGCCAAAAGATAATTTCTGACAGTCTTTTTGTTGTGCCTATCTGCGAATCAGCATCTGCACTATATGGTGAGTAGCAAATATCCTTTTCATAATATTGTTACACTATTATGCTAGAATGTGCACAAGCACCATAGAAAATAAAAAAAAAACTATATTATAAAAGGAGGAGGATTAAAATTAGACAAGATGTGGACCTTATTGCTAAATAAAGCAAGGAGCACCAACTTTCCCTCACTATACACTCTGTGGCAGGTGCTGGAGCAACTCTGTAATGCTAAATGAACTTCAGAAACACCTTGGGGAAGATGTGATTGCCACAGAAGAGGAGAGACATTTTACAACTGCCCCTTGGGAATCAGTCTATGGAACCAGCTGGATATAGGATGGGCAGGGAAGTTGAAAATGTTTAACAATGTCAATGTTTGGCTCTGTACTACACAAGCGGCTTGTAGTGAAATTGTGTGCTAATGGAATATCGTCTCAGTTATGTGACTGGATACGTGATTTCGTGTCAGAGAGGTCACAGTTTGTAGTAGTTGACAGAAAGTCATTGAATAAAACATGTGATTTCTGGCATTCCCCAGTGTAGTGTTGTAGCCCCTTTGCTGTTCCTTATCTATATAAACAATTTAAACAATTTAAGGGGGGGGGGGGTAGGACGTCAAACGGGACGACTTGGAGCAAAAGAGGCATTACAGGACATTTTAATTTCCACTGCCTATACTTTTACAAATAAATTTATAAAACTTTTGCAGCATGACCAGGAAGGATTCAGGATTAGCAATGGAAGTTCAAAAACTCAACAAAATATTTTTTTATATCTGAAATTTCATCAGTTTTTCACTTCTTATTGGCTGCATTTGTTCCTATAGGTACACTTTTCTTCATAACTACGAGAGATTCTTCGATGAATTTTGCACAGCATACAAACCATAGTTACACGTGTATGAAACTCTGGAATTTTCCAAATCTATTAAAAACTGTGGTAAAAATTGAGATAATTGACTATAAAATTTGAGTTTGTTCTAAACATGAAGTTTAAAATGTAACAGCTTATTCATTTTTTCATAAATTAAAAAAATGCTGTGCAAAATTCATCGAAGAGTCTGTCCTACTTACGAAATTCTGCCACCAGTGAACTGAAAAAATGATGAAATTTCACATGTAAAAAAAAATTATTTTGTCATGTTTGTGAACTTCCACTGCTATGAGTGTGAATCCTGAATCCTTCCTGGTCATGCTGACAAAGTTTTATAAATTTGTTGGTAAAAGTATAGACAGTGGAAATTAAAATGTCCTGTGGTGCCTCTCCTGCTCCAAGTCGTCCCGTTTGACGTCCTAACCCTCTTAAGAGACTATCTGAGCAGCCATCTTGCAGGTTGTTTGCAGATGATGCTGTTGTTTATCGACTAGTAAAGTCACCAGAAGATCAAAAAAATTGCAAAACAATTTGGAAAAGATATTTGTGTGGTGCAAAAATTGGCAATTGACCCTGAATAACGAAAAGTGCGAGGTCATCCAGATGAGCGCTAAAAGAAATCCGTTAAACTTTGGTTACATGATAAATCAGTCAAATCTAAAGGCAATAAATTCAACGAAATACCTAGGATTACAATTATAAACAACTTAAATTGGAAGGAGCACATAAAAAAATGTTGTGGGGAAGGCTAACCAAAGACTGTTTTATTGGCAGTACACTTAGAAAATGTAACATGTCTACTAAAGAGACTGCCTACACTATGCTTGCTCATCCTCCTTTAGAATACTGCCGCACGGTGTGGGATCCTTAGCAGACAGAGCATGAAGGACATTGAAAAAGTTTAAAGAAGGGCAGCACATTTTGGATTATCCTGAAATAGGGGGGAGAGTGTCACTGAAATGATACAGGATTTGGGGCAGACATCATTAATACAAAGGCGTTTTTTGTTGCGGCAGAATCTTCTCATGAAGTTTCAATCACCAACTTTCTTCTCTGAATCTGAAGATATTTTGTTGATGCCGATCTACATAAGGAGAAACGATACAGGAAGATATAGGTGCTCGTTTTTTCTGCGCACTATAGGTGATTGGAATAATAGAGAATTGTGAAGGTAGTTTGATGAACCCTCTGCCAGGCACTTAGATGTAATTTGCAGGGAATCCATGTAGATGTAGAACACGTGAATGTGTATCTTATGCTACATGGACTGTAGGCAAAATAGTATCACCCATTTAATTTTCTTTGTGACGGATAACCACTAATTGGTAACAACTAAAGGAGTTAGCCATTTTTATCATGTTATCTTCACTAATATGCTACACATTAATGAACTGTTCACTGTAAGACACTCTTTGTCACATAACCATTTTGGTCTCAATATTCTGTAATTGTAGGTCAGTGATACGTCAGGACATGACTTTCTATTGCTCTCAGTTAGGTTTGGGTCATGTTATTATGGAATAAAAGTAATGAGAAACAGCTTTTATTTTTCCAGGAAAAATACTCCCAAGTATCAGCCATGATACATGATTAAATCACAAAATGTTCAGTATAAGAAAATATATCTATTGACATGATACTTAATATCTTCTGGCCAATTGACATGTTGGTCCTCTGCTATTTTTTACTGACCTTGGCCTCTACACCATCCCATGTTCACTTTAATCAGTCAGTTTGCATGTGAACTGTCCATAACTCAAAGCCTATCTTCTCTTATAATTCTGGCAAGATATTCTTCTTAAATCCAGTCAAGGGAGTCATTATACTTAGACCACAATTGTGAAAATGTTTTGCTCCAGAGCTATGCAGTTGTAGGTTGAGTTGGAGACATTACACAATAGCCAGTTTATTTAAACAAATTGTGAGATTTTGTTAGAACTTTCAATATATCTTTGTGTTGGTCACATTTATCTGTCTGTTAAGCGAAAAACACATCGTGCAGGAATTTTGAGTCCCCTGCATTACAATAACAACAATCTAGAAAGAACATATTTCTACTCACCAAACAGAGGAGGCACTGTGTTGCAGATAGGCACAATGAAAAGAATATTGGTAATATTTAATCTTGCTGACAAAGTCCATCCTCAGAAACAGAACTTCCACACAGTCACTCAACAACAACAACAACTAATACACACATGGCTACAGTCTCCAGGTGCCTGGAGATAGTAGCCATGCACATGTCAGTTGTAGTTGTTTGAGTTTTCTACTTCTGAGGAAGGACTTTGTTCAAAAGCTTAAATATCTCTGGTATTCTTTTCTGTCTGTGGCTCAATGCCTCTTTTATGTGGTGAGTAGCAATCTACCCTTTCCATACTGTTGTTATTCCATCCTGGACTTTCCATTGTCTGTGATGGACACCTTGTAAACAATACCACTGAAGATCAGGGTTGTTTACACTGGAACAGGTTATTTTTACTGACAGCATTTACATCATCAGTGCTAACAGTGTCACTGAAGCTCCTCCAACTTTTTAACCTACTCTTCTCTGTACACTATGACAAATTTCTGAATGTTTGTCTGTTGATCACTGATGGCTACCCTGTCTCTTCAGCATGTATTAAATCCAGTGACAACCAAAAACATCTGCATTTCTAGAGATCTTTGCATTTTACTCCTCACCCATTTTCTGTATTGAATAGTCCTCATCTAGTCAATTACAGGGCTTTTTTTTTTTTTTTTGGTAATGTGCCATTTCTATTATTGTTGTTCTTTTAAGTATTATTTTCATTCTGGAATTTCAAGAGATTTTCTTTTATCCTTTTCATTTCACTGTACATATTATGACTTCTCCATAGCCTTGTCTCATCTGTTCCTAATGAGTACGAATTATGAATCTTGTCTGCAGTGGTTGTGTTCCGTAGTTTCTACTGTACACACTCGCACACTTTCTTTTGTACTGTCCAACTTCACCTATATTTCTTCTATATTAAAGGAAAAATACTGTTTGTGGAAGCTTCAAACACAAGCTCAAGTTGCTAATGTTGGTATTCGCCAAATGACTGCTATAGAAGAAAAATTGAAAAGGAAAATATTTACCATAAGACTGATGAGGGATTTACCCTTGTTAATGAACATCACAGAAGATGTTGGAAATGGGCACCATTAATGTCAATGCTGCACTGTGCCCGATTTATCAAAATGAGACATGTGGTTAGCAGCTCAGCCTGAGTAATAGTAGCAATAGTGTTCTCAATGTTCTGCAGTAACTCTTCCAGCACGAGAGATTTATTTGAATACAATTTTCTCCACAGGTCAAAATCACACTGAGAAAGATCAGGTGATCATGAGATTGGACTACCTCTGCTGATTGTCCACACATCATACACTTGGGACAAAGCTCTCACGGTGACACGTGCTTTTGCTCTGTGCAGCTGAAAATATCCAAACACTCATTCATCTTCTATGAATTTATCCAAATATGGATTAAACAGTTTCTAGACAGACCAGTTAACATTAACAGTTTGGTGCAACAATCGTACTATGATGTGGACACGAGTCATCGTGCACCTAATACCAATCTTGAGATGGGCTCTTCAAAGTACTGATGCAGGTTTTCTGATGCATAATGGTATATGTTCTGTGAGCGCACGTACCAAGACAGGCTGAACCAAGCCTCATCTGAAGAAATGAAAAACCGAGGATCCTGAAGTCCTGATTCTACTTCACTCAGAAACCACTGACAGAACACAACACATGAAATTTCATCCAGGTGCTTTGTAGGGATACAAATGAAGGTCTTTTTTATATTGTTTCAATACGATGATCTGTTAATTCCCACTTGCACAGTTAAATGATTTCATGACTTTGTTCCAGGCTTTCCTTCACTTGAGCAATGTTTTCTGATGTTCTTCGGATAATTTTGGATTTTATACACTATAGAGCTTGTTTTGCACCATTTCACCACTAAGTTTTGCGTTGCAGGCTATGCTGGAGGTTTCGCCACAACACTTCCAGTCTTAAGCACTTGCACAAACAGTTCCATATACATGATTTATGGTTTGCATGAACCTCAACAATGAACACATGCTGTTTTATTGTAAGTGCCATTTTATGTTGCACTCAACTGGTCTCTAAGCGTGTCAGCTCCTCTCACTCATTCAAATGTAATGACACAGCAAAGTTTTTGTTTTTGGGAGAGGAGCATGAGCAATTTTATTTTGCCCATGCTGTGTGTGTGTGTGTGTGTGTGTGTGTGTGTGTGTGTGTGTGTGTGTGCGTGTGTGTGAACACCAGTGACAGTAAAAGTTTGAATCATTAGGCTTGTGGAACCACACTTCGACAGCTTAATGGTTAAGGCAACTGCTTGGAATAAATAGAATATCTGGAGTCCCAGTCCGGTAAAAATTTTTATTTGTCACTACTGATTCATTACCATGCAGGTTCAGGTTCAGCATATTTAAAGAATTTGCACTAATATTATTTCATGTCATTGCATCTTAGCTAATTTCATTACCATCAATACATTTCAGTGCATTTAATTCATCTTGCAGACAAATACATAAGTTTCTCGGAAGAACCTTGAGAGACAGACAGGGAGAGGGGGTTGGGAGATGGGGATACGCACACATGTATGGAATGAACAGAACAATGTTATGTTTTTATACTCTATTTATTTACATTTTTTAAACAAAGAACTTTATAAAACAAGTGTTCATTTTTGCAAAGAAGAGAAATCAAAAAATATAAAAATTGTACTATCATTTTATGGAAACTATTTTAAAACAGTTTTAAAATAATAGAATGCTTTGTCATTGATTATCTTTTGGTTCTGAACTCCATTCTGAAAACATAAAAACTGCAAACTCCAGCAACAAAACAATGTTTCATGAAGTTTACCATGGTCATTTTCACTCATGTGAAGTATTATTTCTGTGTGTGCAACCAAAAGAGAAAACTCATCACAGTACTGTATTTTGTCTAGCAGCTTCTAGATAAATGCTGGTCAAGACAGAAAGAAAAGAAGAGACAGAGCAAAAGGAGAAGTAAGGAAGAAGACAATGGCAGTGAATGTTAAAGTCTTATCCATCTATTGAATTCTCAAACCCAGTGGTTAACAACATTACAGTTCACAGAATCTGCCTACAGCTCCCCTACTAGACACTTCTTTTTTGTTTAAATCGCACAGTGTTGGAAACAGAAGTAGCTAAAAATGAGTAAACTGCAAGTTACATTTAATGAACTGAATTTTCAACAAGTCACTGGAAAATCTGTATAAATATCTTTTGCATAATGTATGATAATGTGGCATACTGTAACCAAAGAAATCTCATGGTACTAAAAATGTAGGCTTCACAATACTACAGCAATGTGAAGGAATGATTTTTGTATGCAGATTACTTGAAGTGCACCATATGGAACTAATCTTTGCCACAGTACTCAGATACAGAACAAATCTCAAATAAGATAAAACATCGGTCCCTTAGTAGTACTGATGCATGACTATTCAAACATCTTAAAATATATATTGTATTTCTCATGAGGAGGCACCCATCTAAATCTTCCACTGCTATGATGAAATAGTAACACACAAGTTCTGTGTTACTAAAGGAATACTGCACATTTGTAGATAGCCAACTATTTTTTTTTAATCAGTTTCCATGTATGTTCCTTAAAAACATGCACATGTACATGTACATAATCTATTGTGACATTATATTCACAAATTCTATTTAAATCTAATAATGTACATCTTTTCTTTACAGGGTAATTTTAAATTATAAACTTCTCCAAGAGCTAAACAAACATATCAAATATACAAAATTTTACATGACTATCTTTCTTAAAATAAAATTCATGAGGATTCTATGCTTTTGAGTCACCATGTTCCATGTGCCATTCAAGAGAAGGCTATCTAAAACAATTATGTTTAGTAATGGTTTTGTTATACACACGTAAAAAAATAATATGTTTACTCGAATGCCCATTTTGTACAATAATGCAAACATGGTGACTAACAAATAGGTCAATAACAGTGTAGTACTTCATTTTCTGAACACAGCTGTGACCTGCTAAAAGTTTAATACAATCACAGGACTCTTGAGATGTCAATGAAAAATGTCTTAATAAATGAAATATAAGAAAACAAAACACCTTCAGCAATGGCAAACAAAACATTTTATCCTTGAATATTAATCAGGAACTATTCGCTTTACTCCATCAAAGACCAAACCGTGCTGGGGTTCTTCTAGGTGTTGCAGGTGTACCAGGTTCTCGAAGGCCAGGTGTAACAATTTCACCACTGTAAAAATTTTAATTCTGGTATCACTACATTTCAGTTATAACATATGTAAATAATATAAACAGTAATATCACGTACAATATGAAATAAGCCATTACAGTAAAATGACACTGTTCAAGGTAATGTAACTAATTGGAAAAAGAATGCCAGGAACAACAGTAACAGAGTTATGAGAGTTTTTAATAACAATTTCATTATTTTTGATAATCTTGTATTAAAAAGATGTACTTTTGTTGTTGAAGCCTAACACTCTGGTTTAGTTTTTGGATGTCACACACCATCTGCCATTTAATATCATTGTGGTATGTATGAGAGGACATAAAATAATGTTTACCATATCAAAAGGAAAATTCCATTGAGAAAGTTGTTAAATTATAAAGAGACAGAATGGCTGGACAGTACCTTATTTCAGAATGCTACAATTCAAGTAATTTCGACAAAAACAGTTAAAAGTACTTAAAAACTATCCCTAGTATTCCTTCCTCATGAACAGGGTTAGGATTTCTAGATGTGAACCTTTTCTCTTAAGATAAATTGAAGCTCTTTGAAGCTCTGCAGAAAGATACCACAGTACACAGTTTGGCTCTCATTGCAAAAAGATGTTTTTCATGCCCCATTCTGCCTTTTTTCCTTCAACCATGTCCATAAGCCCCTTTTTTTCTTTTACTGTAGCTTTTCAGTAATATTCTTATGTGCATTTTATTATTTACAAGATAAATGACTTGTGAGTTTAATCCTACTTGTATATGGTTTCAAATCAATACAAAATGTTTAACTTTCAATTAAAGTCTCCTCAGCTTGCAGTGAAGATGCGATTAGTGAGCCTGCCTCTTTCAGTAAATGTGAGAATGAAAGCATAGCTGCAACAATGGAAAATAGCTGTGTGTATGACAAATCCTCTTTGTCTCACTTTATCACCACAAATAGCCTGCAACAGTGCAAATAACAACGAGTGTATTTCATTCGATACTTTTAATTTCACCGGAATTAGCTTTACCATGCTGCTTTGCTGTTCTGGCTCAGGAAGTCAAGCAAGATTCCACAGAAACTGATGGAACAATTATGTGATGCACTATTTATGATTTAAGAATTTTCATCATCATCTTCGTTTCCCCTCTATCCAACATCTGGTCGGGTTGGGGTATCAATGGTACTTAGCCACTTTACTTGGTCTTCCCACCATTCTTCTTCTGCAATTTGGTTCCATAGCAGGTTTCTCCTCCTTAAACTCATATTTATTGTATCAATCCATCTTGTTCTCGGTCTTCCTCTTGGCCTCAATCTTGAACTCGATCATTCTTATTGGTATTCTTCCCTCTCCCATCCTCTTCACATGCCCAAACCATTTTAATCTATTCTTTTCAATTTTCTCAGTCAAGTTCTCCAAATGTCCTTCCTAACATTTTCATTTTTCACTCTGTCTTTCCTCGCCTTCCCTAGCATATTTCTCAGAATCTTTATTTCACTGGATTGTATCCTACTCTCCTATCTTCTAGTCATAGTCCAAGTGTCTGAGCTGTAAATTAGTATAGGTGTGAAGTAAGTCTTGTATAGCACCAGCTTGCACCTCATTGGCACTTACCTTCCCCACACCAAGCCCCTCACACACTGGAAAAAGGTAGTACTCTGTTGTATTCTTTTGCTAATTTCTGTCTCCAAACGAGCATTTCCCATTAATATATTTCCCAAATAAGTTGTCCAAATTTTCAATATCCTGTCCCTTAATATGAATTTGTCTCTTGCCCTCTCTATCCCCTCTGGTTACCACACTAAATTTCATTCCATATTTTTCGACCCTATCATGTAGGATGTCTATTTGCTTTTGTACCTCCTTACTGCTTGTTCCCCACACCACAATATCATCAGCAAATAGTAACAGCTTCATCCCCCTTCCTCTGTGGGCTTCCCTCTCTGACTTTCATCCATCACCATTATAAATAGCAGTGGTGATAACACACTTCCTTGTCTTAGTCCCATAACATTCTCAAAACCATCCAGTTCTTCCAACAGGTGTCTGCACACAACTAGAGCCTTTTTCATACATTGCCTGGATGACTTCAGGTGTTTGCTTTCTAACTCCCTTTCTCTTCAAGGTTGCCCATACCTTTTCCCTGGGAACACTTTCATATGCTTTCACTAGATCGAGAAATTTCATCACCAGATCTTTCCCATACTCCCAATGTCTTTCCATCAACTGTCTCATACTAAAAATTGGGTCCACTCTTGAGCTACCATGATGATAGCCATACTGCTCCTCTTCTAAATGCCCTTCCACTTTTTCTCTCATTCTTCTTTCCAGTATTCTCTCCATTATTTTTGCTACTTGGGATATAAGTGTAAACCCTCGATAGTTGTCACATACTTTCCTGACACCCTTCTTGAAAACTGGGATTATTATTAGCTTTCCCCATTCTTCAGGTACACATCCTTTTTGCCACTGTAGCCCAATTGGTCCAGCTGCCTTTATCATCTACACAGTAATTTCATCTATCCCAGGTGCCTTTCCTGTTTTCATTTTTCTCAGAGCTAGTTCCACTTCTAACATCATTATATCCGGCCCCTCTGCCATACTTCTATTCACTTTCCATTATCGTTCTTCACATTAGTAACTTATCAAAGTACTCTTTCCGTACTTTCCTTGACTCCTCTGGTTGCATAAATAGCTCTCCACTTTCCCCTTTCACTAGCTTTGTGTATGTTTTTTCCTTCCTCATACTCTTTGTAATTCCATATATCATCCTCTTACCACTAGTAACATCTTTTGCCAACTCTCGGGTGAATTTCTCCCAGCTTTTGCTCTTTTCTTCTGCTACCATTTTCTTACATTTATTTAAGAATTTTATTAGATGAAAAACACCAGGGAAATCACATCAAACAACACACTTCTTGCTCTAAGCGGAACACCACTCTTCACCCAAATAAATTACGGCAACCTCTATTATGAAATGCTTTTGAACAGGGTTCTTCAAAAAGCCAAAATGTGAAGAAATTCAACATCGATTTGTATGCAACTCTTACACAAGCAGGAATTCCACTCAGTAAGATGAACCATCCTGCTTTCAAGGGATTTTTTTTTTCAAAAATGCACAAAGATATCAATGCCTATTGAGACTATTTTAAGAAAAAACTATGTGGAGCCTGTTTACCAAGAAACCATACAAAGAATCAAGGAGGAAGTGTCTGACTGCAATGTGGGAATAATTTTGGATGAAACAATATACTCAGTGGGATGATATATTTTGAACACTTTAATTTTTCCCTTTGCAGGGAAGAAAGTTAAGTCCATACTGCACTGTTAAAAAATGTAAGAGCTGGAAAAAAAACCCCAACAATGCAGTAAAGTAACGAAATCATGGATTTCTGTCAAAAACAGTGGCCTTGTGGTACTGAGTTTGAGAAAATTCTTCTGGTTGTTAAAGATAAGGTTCAGCACCTGGTTTCAGCTGTTAACTAACTGAGACGTGAGCAAATGAATATGACATCACTAATTACTTCATCTCTGCTCTGAAGAAGATTGAAAAGAAAGCTCTGAGTCATATTGTTGCCTACAAGAAAATCACTGGCCTGCCCACAACAAATTTCTTGGTAATTACTCACTGGGGTTCTTGGGTTGGGTGTGCTGCTATGTTGTGTGAGAATTTTCACAAGATTAAAGAGTTTGTGCTTTTTTTGGATCTAGCCAATACTTTCCACGGCACAGAAACTTCTGCTACTGGAGAAAATACATCATTTGCAGACAGAACTGTCGTGCATCCATAGTTACAAGTACCTCACAACAGCTATTAATGATGAAAAGAACAAGGTCTCATAGAGGAATAACAAAGGGATATTTTTACTTCACTTCCATTAGGGAGTAGTTAGAAGGCTTTGCCAAAGACAAACTTGAGTCTAGTCTACAGAAGAATCCAGGTATTGAGGTATTTGCCACATCTGTATAACTGCCATTCTGAGTGAATAAAAAGTTTTCCTACTGGTTTCTGTGGTTTTAGCATCCATAAAGACATTGTATCTTCTAGCATGAGCAGACTTATTTTTAAAAATACAGAGAGGCTTATTGTCTTGAAGTACAGAGCTTCATTTTTGTCATTTCTACAGTGAATGATGACCTGATGTACTTGGTTGTAACTCAACAAACTAGAATAGGAGAATTTGTTGAATTAGTTGAGTAAATCAGGACCTTTTAGTCCATTTTTTATCTATTTTTGCACCTGTTACCTTCATTTTTCATCTTTAATTTGCATTTAAAAATCCCAACCTTGCTCATAAAGTAAAGTGAGGTTTGTTAGGGAAGATTGGAATGGAGGAGCATGCTGAATGTGACATACCCATTGTGAGGATGAGGAAAAGGAGGTGGCATGAGAAAGAGTAGGAGGTCATAGTAAATTGGTGAAAAATGTGCAAAGCTTCATTTCAAAGATGATAAATGAGAAATAAAGGTGGCCTAAGAAGGAAGATAATTTAAAAGTGGAAAAAATAATGCAATTAAATGTCTTATGTGGTGTAGCAAGACTCAAGTCTCCTGACTCAAGACAGTTTAGTGGTAGTCATTCGTACATAAAAAGCCACACAGTCACCACATGGTGGTACATAGCATGCATGGTTTCATACACCTTTGATGTAGAACTTACCAGATGTGGGGCTGGAGTAATCGGTAGTGAGGGGCTGCATGGTGTGTTTCTTACAGTGGGTGGAATTGCAGGGGAAGGGACTGTGGGGTAGGGATAACAGTATAAGAATATCACATCGATTAACAAATATGGTGAGCAAGGCCCTGGCACAATGTAAAATAATTTAGAGTAAATGAGACTAGTCAACAAATAGCAGAAGCACTGAGTTGCCAACAGGTAAACACAAAGAAAGAAAGCAAACTTGCTAGCTTTTGGAATAAATCCTTTGACAAGGTACACCCCAGAAGGAAGTGTGCAGCCACACATGATGCCCCCCTCACACATACACCTATGGCCCTAAATAGTGCTGGATGGACTCATTGCATGGTTTGACAAGGATGTCATGGACTTTTGAAGGGTTATGGAAGGTGCCAGTGAGTCATGTGGGAACAATATCAAGGAGGGATGATCTGATCTGAGAGTTTGACTGGAGAAAATCTTAAGACTTGACAGAGTAATGTATTGTGCCATTTGAGGCTAGTGTAGTACTGGGTGACAAAGTGGGTGCTTCAGAGTTAAATTTGTCATCATAGGATGAGATGAAGAGATTTGTATATGGACACAATCCATAGTGTAGTTGTGGGAGAACAAAATGAGGAATTTTCTGTAGGTGCAAATATGTTTGCATGGAGGCCTAGGTTGTAGGGAAGAGAGAGTTTCATGTGCTCATGAATACTGATGAGCAATGCAGTTGTGGTACTTGATAGTGAGAAACAGAAAATATAAAACTTCGAATGCTCTTAGAGTGTACAAGTAAACTACAAATATGAAGAACACCCAACATGAAAGAACAAACACTGCCTTATGAAGGATGGTTCTGGTGAGATACAAAACAGAATTTCGACATGCTAAAACGCACAGACCAGTGGAGCAGAAAGTAAAATAATTATTCGTCTTTCAGCCATACTGCTTCTTCATTTACTGCTTCAATTTATTCTCTCTTTCTAGGGCACATATTGTTCTCTGTACACTGTCACTGATCTCATTCTAGTTCTTCAAAAATTTGCCCTTTGGAACTTAATTTTTAACTCTTCATACCACGAATATTTCATTCATTAATCAAGCAATCCCATACATATATAGATGCACATCTGCTCTCAAATTGCTGATGGCATTTGATAAAGAACTCTCAAATTCAAAAGTCTATTGAGTCCAGTTAACTGTTAATGGTTCCACCTGGAAAATTACTGATGACTGGCAGTACCAAAAACAACGAGGAATCAAGTCAACTATGAATTTTCGCTCTATGGTTAACTTAACTGATTCTGTTTAACAAACCAATAAATCTACTGTGTTGGAGTGAGAATGGAGGACAGACGGAAGGAAGACTGGCACTTGGCACTCCATAAATGACAATATCATGAGAGATGGAGCACACAGTTGGACAGGAAAAATATATGGAAGAAACTCGACTGTGTTCTTTTCAAATGAACCATACTGGCATTTACCTTGACTGATGCAGAAAAACCATGGAAAACCTTAATCTGGATGTCCAGATGGGGATTTGAAAACACTCCTCTCAATGGAAGGATAGATACATGGAGGCAGGAACAAGGGCAAATAATGACACAACATACATACCGTAAGTGTTCCATATCTACTGAGGCCAAGGTCTTTGGTAACCTAGGAGACAACTCTTTGATATTGTATTATTGATAATGCAAGGTTTATTGTTTGAGTGTACTTGTGTTTTATTAATCAATTAAAATATTGTGAAAAGGTTAGATTGCTATTCACTGCATAGATAATGAGTTGAGTTGCCGACAGGCCCAACAGAAAGACTGTCACACATTTGAGTTTTCAGCCAAGCCCTTCTTCAGAAATGAAAACACACACACATTCACACATATACAGGCATGCTTCACACACACATGATCACTACCTCCATCTGCTGCAGCCAGAATGCAACTTTGGCATTGAATAAACGCAGCAAACTGTAGTGGGGCGGGGAATGGAGAGGGACAGCAGGGTATGAGGTGGGGAGGGGGATGGGGGGAACTGTACACTGTTATTAATCAATTAGTTGTTTGAGTTGGGAGGAAGCGTTTAGAATTTTCAGTTGGTCAGAATTAGTAGAGCAGTGTTACATGGAGAAGTAATTGATATAAAATGGAAGATTAATGTAGATGATGAGTGAGCACGGAAAATGTAATGAGATGATAAATATTAATTAGTGAAATGGTTGAAGAGATTATGATAAGGTGTTACTATAGAAGCAGTGCTCTGATTAAGAGCAGCAGAAGTGGTTAACAGTTGCACTACTGAATGTATTGGGTTAAAATACTTGTCAAATAAACAGTGACTAAATTTACATACATTGTTCATCCTGAATTGTTTAAAACACACAACTTTCATACTACTGACTATTTCAATTAAAATGAATAATAATGAAACTAAGACATGAAAGAGTTACAGACACTGGATGTGAGTGGGCACTGAAATCAATTGGGACTGGGATTCGAACCCTGGTCTCCTGCTTACAAGGCAGATGCTCTAGCCACTAAGCCACATGGACATGGTGGTCATAGTAACTGCACGGACTACCCTAGCATGCCTCCCATCAGACCCAAATTCAAAGACTACTAATGTAGTGCCCCTTGCCCATCATCTTCATTACTTGCACCATTTCGCTGATTCCCGTCAAGAGTTCAAGCCTGGTGTGCATCTGCATTGAAGAGATCTTGCCCTAATTTTGAAAGAACAGACACCACATATGTAAATAATGAAACTGTTTTTAAATCAAAACAGGGACATGAGAGGGATACTAAGCACACAGTTACAGCTCTTAACTTCCCCCTGTATACCTCTATGGGAGCTCTGCCCTTCAACTAAATAAAGTATGATTACCTTAATTAAATTTGTGATGGATAACATCCTTGAAACATAGAACACAAGCATATGTGAAAATATGCAATATGTAAAAAATCATTTACATTAAGTCATCATATCGAATAATTATGAATGAAATAATACATCTGCATCCTCAACATTTGATTTCTCTGTTCAGTGGTCACACTTACGCTTTTGAGGCTGCTTGCAATTTTCGTTCCTCTTCTTCCTTGCGCAGTCTGATCTCTTCCTGTGCAATTTTCATTTGACTTTCCATTTCTTGAAGATGCTCCAGAGCTTGTCGTCTCTTGGCTCTTCCTGAGCGACCTGTCTCCTTCACGGAAAAGAACATAGGGCCCAATTCTGCCAGCCAGTGGCCATCCACAGCAGTAACACACTGCATGTACTCCTATAGAGAAGGAAACGACAGATACATTAACAATGTCAGAGACAAATTCTCCAACCAGGATAAAAAGTGACAGACCACCATTTCCTTTTCAATAGTTGAACTGTTTGTTTATTGGTTTTGTTTATTTGCACACCAAGTTACTACATAAATTTTACAAATTTGCTGATAACAGAATTTATCACAAATATCAATCTGGATAACAAACTAAAGTAATGAAACATAAAATTTCATGCTTAACAGATACTGAGTTAAGAGCACACCAGTGTAAATAAAAGCTACAAAAAACAATCAATGCTGGAGGTAAATCATCCATAGGGCTGTATATATCTTTGGAGAGAAATACCACAAGAGGATAAGCAATGAACAATGAAGCTTCAACAAGCTCTATCACAAACATCCCTCACATTTGACTCGTAAGTGCTGCAGGAAGTTTCAAGTCAACATCTGACTTTTGTAGTCATATACAACATGCTCACATGACAACTTAAGTGAAAAATGGAAAACAAGGGAGAAGGCACTGAGTTGCAGACAGGCACAATGAAAAAGGCTATTAAAATAATTAAGCTTTTGGACAAAGCTCTCCTTCCCCAACAGAAAACATACACACACACATATTCATATGAGCACAAGTCACACACTTACAGCAACTGTTCTGTGTGCTTTGGGTCCATCTGCAACTGTGTCTAACATGAACAGGAAATTGCTGATGTGGGTGGTGGTGATAATGGGGAGACATGGGATACGAAAGGGAAGGGACACTGGGGCAGGAATGGGAGAGGATACTGTGCTGCCTGTGGAAGCGTGCAAGGATGTGACAGGGACATAAGAGGGCTGCTACATGCGGTATTGATAGGCTGTGTTGGAGGACGGGGTGATCCTTTCCAAAGTGTTGATATTATTATTGTTATTATTATAGGGGTAATGCAGGATTAGATTTAATAATGAATAAAAAAAATAGGAATGTGGGTAAGCTACTACAAACAGCATAGTGAACACATTATTGTGGCCAAGATAGATATGAAGCCCACGCCTACCACAGTAGTACAAGTTTATATGCCAACTAGCTCCGCAGATGACGAAGAGATTGATGAAATGTATGATGAGATAACAGAAATTATTCAGATAGTGAAGGGAGACGAAAATTTAATAGTCATGGGTGACTGGAACTTGACAGCAGGAAAAGGAAGAGAAGGAAACGTAGTAGGTGAATATGGAATGGGAGTAAGGAATGAAAGAGGAAGGCGCCTGGTAGAATTTTACACCGAGCATAACTTAATAGTAGTTAACACTTGGTTCAAGAATCATGAAATAAGTGTGTATACATGGAAGAAGCCTGGAGATACTGGAAGGTATCATATAGATTATATAATGGTAAGACAGAGATTCAGGAATCAGGTTTTAAATTGTAAGACATTTCCAGGGGCAGATGTGGACTCTGACCACAATCTATTGGTTATGAACTGTAGATTAAAACTGAAGAAACTGCAAGAAGGTGGTAAATTGAGGAGATGGGACCTGGATAAACTGAAAGAACCAGAGGTTGTAGAGAGCTTCAGGGAGAGCATTAGGGCACAATTGACAAGAACAGGAGAAAGAAATACAGTAGAAGAAGAATGGGTAGCTTTGAGAGAAGAAATAGTGAAGGTAGCAGAGGATCTACATCTACATTTACACTTCGCAAGCCACCCAACGGTGTGGCGGAGGGAACTTTATGTGCCACTGTCATTACCTCCCTTTCCGGTTCCAGTCGCATATGGTTCGCGGGAAGAACGACTGCCGGAAAGCCTCCCTGCGCGCTCAAATCTCTCTAATTTTACATTCGTGATGTCCTCGGGAGGTATAAGTAGGGTGTCCTCAGGAGGTATAAGTAGGGGGAAGCAATATATTCGATACCTCATCCAGAAATGCACCCTCTCGAAACCTGAACAGCAAGCTACACCGCGACGTAGAGAGCCTCTCTTGCAGAGTTTGCCACTTGAGTTTGCTAAACATCACCGTAATGCTATCAAGCTTACCAAATAACCCTGTGATGAAATGCGCCGCTCTTCTTTGGATCTTCTCTATCTCCTCTGTCAACCCGACCTGGTACGGATCCCACACTGATGAGCAATACTCAGGTATAAGTCGAACGAGTGTTTTGTAAGCCACCTCCTTTGTTGATGACTACATTTTCTAAGGACTCTCCCAATGAATCTGAACCTGGTACCCGCCTTACCAACAATTCCACTTCAAATCGTTCCGCACGCATACTCCCACATATTTTACAGAAGTAACTGCTACCAGCGTTTGTTCTGCTGTCATAGAATCATACAATAAAGGGTCCTTCTTTCTATGTATTCGCAATACATTACATTTGCCTATGTTAAGGGTCAGTTGCCACTCCCTGCACCAAGTGCCTATCCGCTGCAGATCTTCCTGCATTTCGCTGCAATTTTCTAATGCTGCAACTTCTCTGTATACAACAGCATCATCCGCGAAAAGCCGCATGGAATTCTGACACTATCTACTAGGTCAATTATATATATTGTGAAAAGCGATGGTCCCATAACACTCCCCTGTGGCACACCAGAGGTTACTTTAATGTCTGTAGATGTCTCTCCATTGAGAACAACATGCTGTGCTCTGTTTGCTAAAAACTCTTCAATCCAGCCACACAGCTGGTCTGATATTCTGTAGGCTCTTACTTTGTTTATCAGGCGACAGTGCGAAACTGTATTGAACGCTTTCCGGAGGTCAAGGAAAATGGCATCTACCTGGGAGCCTGTATCTAATTTTTTCTGGGTCTCATGAACAAATAAAGCGAGTTGGGTCTCACACGATCACTGTTTCCGGAATCCATGTTGATTCCTACAGAGTAGATTCCGGGTTTCCAGAAATGACATGATACGTGAGCAAAAAACATGTTCTAAAATTCTACAACAGATTGATGTCAGAGATACACGTCTATAGTTTTGCGCATCTGCTCGACGACCCTTCTTGAAGACTGGGTCTACCTGTGCTCTTTTCGAATCATTTGGAACCTTCAGTTCCTCTAGAGACTTGCGGTACATGGCTCTAAGAAGGGGGACAAGCTCTTTCGCGTACTCTTTGTAGAATCGAATTGGTATCCCATCAGGTCCAGTGGACTTTCCTCTGTTGAGTGATTTCAGTTGCTTTTCTATTCCTTGGACACTTATTTCGATGTCAGCCATTTTTTCGTTTGTGTGAGGATTTAGAGAAGGAACTGCAGTGCGGTCTTCCTCTGTGAAACAGCTTTGGAAAAAGGTGTTTAGTATTTCAGCTTTACGCGTGTCATCCTCTGTTTCAATGCCATCATCATCCCAGACTGTCTGGATATGCTGTTTCAAGCCACTTACTGATTTAACATAAGACCAGAACTTCCTAGGATTTTTTGTCAAGTCGGTACATAGAATTTTACTTTTGAATTCACTGAACGCTTCACGCATAGCCCTCCTTACACTAACTTTGGCATCGTTTAGCTTCTGTTTGTCTGAGAGGTTTTGGCTGCGTTTAAACTTGCAGTGAAGCTATCTTTGCTTTCGCAGTAGTTTCCTAACTTTGTTGTTGAACCGTGGTGGGTTTTTCCCGTCCCTCACAGTTTTACTCAGCATGTACCTGTATAAAACGCATTTTATGACTGCCTTGAACTTTTTCCATAAACACTCAACATTGTCAGTGTCGGAACAGAAATTTTGTTTTAATCTGTTAGGTAGTCTGAAATCTGCCTTCTATTACTCTTGCTAAACAGATAAACCTTCCTCCCTTTTTTTTATATTCCTATTTACTTCCATATTCAGGGATGCTGCAACGGCCTTATGATCACTGATTCCCTGTTCTGCACTTACAGAATCGAAAAGTTTGGGTTTGTTCATTATCAGTAGGCCCAAGATGTTATCTCCATGAGTCATTCTCTGTTTAATTGCTTGAGGTAATTTTCGGATAGTGCACTCAGTATAATGTTACTCGATGCTCTGTCCCTACCACCCGTCCTAAACATCTGAGTGTCCCAGTCTATATCTGGTAAATTGAAATCTCCACCTAAGACTATAACATGCTGAGAAAGTTTATGTGAAATGTATTCCAGATTTTCTCTCAGTAGTAGTAGTAGAGGGGCTTGTGGGCGCACGACAGCAAGGTCTTCAGCGCCCATTCAGTATCATAGTGAGACGGGTATCAAGAAAAAAAAAAAAAAAACTCAGAACATTGACATAAAACGGAACATAAAACACGGGGAACAATCATTGAAAAATATGTGCTCACCCACACCAAAGCGTGGGATGAAGCAGGGCGTCAGCAGTAAAACATGGACAACACAGGAAGAAAATGGTAGAGGGAGCTAAAACAATGTAGCAGATGGAAGTGGCTGGCTGACCACAGGGAAAAAAGGGAGGAGTCAGCCACTCTGCAACACACAAAAACCTCCAGCCTAAAAGTTTAGGCCAGAGTCCAGACACATCACAAAACTTAAAAACCCTAGACACACACGTCTCATCATTAGCTAAAACACAAGGCAGATCCCCATCAACCTGTGCTTCTGCCCTTGCATCACGGTATAAAATGCAGTCTGTTAAAATGTGCCGGACAGAGATGTGCACACCACAAGCATCACAAAACGGACGATCCTCCCACCATAATAAATAGTTATGCGTCAGAGGACAGTGCCTGATCCGAAGACGTGTGAGGGCCACCTCTTCCCGCCTGAGCAACCGGCAGGAGGAACGCCACGGCCGAGTGGTTGACTCGACCAACCGCAGTTTATTCGCCTTCACCGCCAGCTATTCGTCCTCCCACAACTCCATGCACTTCCTGTGGAGTGCAGCGATGACTGACTGCAAGGGGATACGACACTGGACCACATCCTGCTCTCTGCAGGCCTCCTTGGCAGCCCGATCAGCCTGTTCATTGCCCCATATGCCGACATGACCAGGCACCCAGCAGAAGGATACCTCTTTACCCCGCTGTTGGAGCAAGTACAGTTGGTCATGTATCAGCTGGACCATCTCCTCAGTCGGGTATAGGTTCTGCAGTGATTGTAAGGCACTAAGAGAATCGGAGCAGAGAAGAAATCGATCGCCCCGAACACGATGCATTTGCTCCAGTGCCTTCAGGATCGCGTGGAGCTCCGCTGCGAAAACGGTGTATTCAGCAGGGAGGCGAATCCGGGTAACATGATCAGGGAACACCACAGAACAGCCAAGGAAAGTCTCCCGTTTGGAGCCATCAGTATAAACGACAGTGAAACCGTGATGCACATCTAAAATGTTAAAAAACAGAGATTGGAACGTAAAATCTGGTGTGCCATCTTTTTTAAAATTAGTCAAATCTAAAATAAGTTTGGGTCTCTGGAGGAGCCAAGGTGGAGATCTGCTCCAACCGCGACGTAAAACACGAAGACCAGCCATAGACATCGCACCGAGGCAATCCTGTGCGCGAATCCCATAGGGCTGCGTCGCACGTTGCCGGTTATGAAACAATCGTGCCAGAGGAGGCTGAGCAACGGTATGGTATGCAGGGGTGTATGGTGTGGACAAAGTTTTATACGCCTGGCGCACTGTAAGTAGCCGTCGCCGCATATGAAGTGGCGGTTCACCAGCCTCTGCACAGAGGCTTGGTATGAGGCTAGTTGGGAATACCCCAGTGGCCAACCGAAGCCCTTCATGGTGCACAACGTCCAACATCTTTAAGTAAGAAGGCCTCGCAGACCCATACACCATGCACCCATAATCGAGCCGAGATCGCACAAACGCCCTGTAAAACTGGAGCAGACAAGTCCTGTCAGCTCCCCATGTACTGTGGCTAAGACATTTTAAAATACTTAAAGCCTTAAGTGACCGCCGTTTCAGGTCTTTAAGATGAGGTAACCACGTGAGCTTCGAGTCAAAAATGAGCCCCAGAAATCTCACCGTGTCTTTAAAAGTAAGAATAGTGTCCCTCATCCTCAACTCAGGAAAGGTTAAAATCGAACGAGAACGGTTAAAAAGAACACATACAGACTTCTCGGTGGAAAACTCAAAACCACTCTTCTGCGCCCAGTCATCCAAATGCCTGATCGTAAGTTGCAACTGACGAGTTGTCGTTGCAAGGCTTGAAGAAGAGCAAAACAAAGAGAAATCATCCACAAACAAAGAACACTGGACAGGACTTTTCACTATGGACGTAATGCTATTAATAGCGATGGCAAAGAGAGTCACACTTAAAACGCTACCCTGAGGGACACCGTTCTCCTGCGCAAAGCGATCAGACAGGACATCACCAATTCGGTATCTAAAATATCGTGGCGAGAGGAAAGACTGAATAAAAAGAGGAAGACAACCACGAAAACCCCATTTGTGAAGCTGCTCCAGGATGAGACGCCTCCAAGTGGTATCGTAGGCCTTCTTGATGTCGAAAAATACACCTAGAAGGTGATGACGGCGTAGGAAAGCTTGTTGTATTGCCGCCTCCAGGAGGGCAAGGTTATCGAAGGTGGAACGAAACCTCCTGAACCCACACTGAAAGCGACTAAGGAGTTGCCGGGATTCCAACATCCAGACAAGGCGGCGGTTGACCATCTGCTCCAAGGTCTTCCCTATGCAACTAGTGAGGGCAACACTACGGTAGCTACTTGGGCTCGTGCGGTCTTTCCCAGGTTTTAAAAAAGGGATTAAAACTGCCTCACGCCACGTGTCAGGAAAGTGACCCGACGCCCAAATGGCATTAAAAAGTGCGAGGAGGATTTCTCTGTTGCGCATTGTGAGGTGCCATAGCATACTGTAATGGATTCTGTCGTGACCAGGGGATGTGTCACGAGCTCCAGACAATGCAGGAATCCAGCTCCCACAGAGAAAATGGGCAGTTGTAAATTTCATGAGAAGTGGACTGGAAGTCCAGACTACATCTCTCAGCAACGGCTCTATGGTGCTGGAGACCTGGATCCTGACTGGTTGTTGCAGTAACTGTGGCAAAATACGCTGCCATAGTCTGGGCAATGTCTCGCGGATCCGTGTGGAGAGTGCCGTTATTCATTACAGCAGCTATGGGGCACCTCCCTCCTCTGCCAGAAATTCTCCTGATGGTCTCCCACACAATGGAACTGTTGGTGGAAAGATTAATGGTGTTCAGGAACTGTTGCCATGACCTCTTCTTGCTCTCACGAATAATGCGGCGACATCTTGCCCTCGCCACCTGAAAGGCTGCAAGATTCTCAGCAGTCGGCCCACACTTGAACCGACGCAGAGCTGCACGCCTCATCCTGATTGCAGAGCGGCATTCGGCACTCCACCAAGGCACAGGTGGCCGCTTCCGGTGGCCTGTGGTCTGTGGAATGGATGCTGCAGCGGCGTGGTGGACCATTTTGGTAATATGATCCACCCACACCTCAACATTCGCACAGTGTTTGAATTGGGCCAACTGGCTATAAAGTGTCCAGTCAGCTCCACTGAGCACCCATCGTGATGGTCTCTTTTCGGGGCCCAGACCATCTGGCAGGTGAATCCAGATTGGGAAATGATCACTGCCGTGCAAGTCAGCGACCACTTCCCAGTGAGCACTGGGGGCAAGAGCTGGAGAGCAAAGCGAGAGATCAATGGCAGAGAACGACCCAGTCGCTGTGCAGAAATGAGTACTCTGTCCTCCATTGAGCAAGTAGGCGCAGGATGACAGGAGAAGCCTCTCAATTGCTCTACCCCTGGGGCAGGTAATTGCAGAGCCCCAAAGCACATTGTGGGCATTAAAATCACCACAAATAATGAAAGGCTGGGGAGCTGTGTAAGAAGGTCGGTGAGGGCCACTTCATCAAGTGCATCATGTGGGGGCAAGTAAAGCGAGCATACAGCCAATGGATGACGCACGTGCACAGACACAGCGACGGCCTGTAAAGTCGTCGTAAGTGTGAGAGGCGAGGAGGGGTAGTCCGTCCTGACGAAAATACCTACGCCTCCTCTAGCTCTCTCTCCACGCAGGTCGTCCTTTTTGTGGAGTGTATAGCCTCATATCTCAGGGGAGTATGATGGATGGAAATAAGTCTCCTGGAGACAGAGACACAGTGGTCTACCCTGCGATAGTAGACGAAGTTCCTCCACATGCGTCCTGAACCCTTTCAAGTTCCACTGAAGTATGGGAGCCATCTATGATGGGGGTAGCACCTTCATCCTGGCTCTCTGACGGGGCGGGGAGACTGCAGCAGGTGGAGGGGCAGGTGTGGGGCGAGACTATTTCCCCACACATACATCGGATTCCATCAACTCTGGGGAAGAGTCAGAGGAAGCCTCACGGAAAACCACATCTGCATGGTCAGACGGTTTACTACGGGATTTGACCCACTGTTGCTGCTGTATGGGAGCTTTCTGCGGTTTGGTGGGCTTTGGGGGAGCTGATGTGGGAGTGGTAATGGCTGTACTGGGCTTCGGAACATCCTCAGCTGTTGGAGGCGTCAGGGGCTGGCCCAAGTTCGCCACTGTACCTTTGTCTGCCATTCGAATAGGGGCTACTGGCTCTGAAACACTGGCTGCGTTGCAAGTGCACTGACAGCTGCATGTATTAGTGCCAACACTCACCACCTCTGTATGCGTGGAGGCATTGACTTTTGGAGTAGGCTTCTGAACCAGAGAGGCAAAAGATGTAGCAAATGTGGGAGGTTGCATCGACTTAAAGATCTTCTTGGCCTCACCATAGGGGATACGCTTAGTTGTTTTTATTTCCTGGACTTTGCGTTCCTCTAAAAATATTCGGCAGTCCCTACTCCAAACAGGGTGGTTCCCAGAGCAATTGATACATTTGGCTGGAGAGGAGCAACCAACTCCATCATGAGCAGCTTTACCACAGTTGCCACAAGTCGCGTCGCCTTTGCATCCTAAGGTGGTATGCCCAAAATGCTGGCATTTGAGACAGCGCATTGGGGTCGGGAAATAAGGCGAAGAAAGCCAGCTTTCACATGTTCAGGAAGTTTCGTGCTACTGAAGGTTAGAATAAAGGAGTCGGATTTGGCAAGATTGCCATCAACCCTCCTCATGATATGTTGAACATCAATGATACCTGCCGGAGCCCACTCACGTTGCAGTTCTTCCTTGGGAATGTCAACTAGATCCCGGCACGTCACAACACCTTTGCTGTAGTTCAAGGTGCTGTGCAGTTCAGTGTCTATGGCATACTCTCCAAGGCATTTAGCAGACTGAAGTTTAGTCGGTCGCTGGGAAGTGGAAGTTTCCACTAGCAAGGTCCCATTACGTAAGCGCTTCACCGATTTTGAGGAGCCACAGATTCCCTCCAATCCCTTTTGTATATAGAAGGGCGAAACTTTCTCGAAACTACCCTCCTTCCGTTTCACAATGAGAAACACATTCGGATCACCAGAATGCATTCTGTTACCTAAGACTGGACTTATCAAAGAAGTGCCGGAGTCAGGGGGACTGACTGCACGAGCCCTCTTAAGAGACTGGGTGTTAGAACCTTCCAGCGGCCCACCCTTTCCGCTGGGAGGAAGAAAAGAGGATTTTGAAGGATCCATCTCGGTCCCACGAGCAGCTAGGGAACTACAAGTCCACCTAGACAGAGCCCCGCGTGCCTAGGTAAGCCTTATACAACTGAGGTGCGGCAGGTTCCCCAGAGGTTGCCCGCTAACGACTGTTCCACCTCAACAGCCATGCATCTCATCAGCGCGCAGCACACCTTGAGATTGAGGGGTTGTTTATAGAGGTTTATTCCATCCTCGCGATCCGGGCGGTCAAGCCAAGATCCCCACTCCCTGAGACACACAACATTCCACTGCCGCGCCGCACAGTGGTCGTTGAAGTATGCCCAGAGCTTACGGTGACAGAGGACAGGCGGCGCTTACCAGTCCCCAGCTCAGGAACCCCGGGGTCGCCAAGCTCGTACCCAGCATATGAATCCTGAGCCCCTGGGGGCAGATTTTCTCTCAGTTGTTCTACCACTAATGCTGCTGAGTCTGGAGGTCGGTAAAAGGAGCCAATTCTTAACCTAGCTCGGTTGCTGAGTATAACCTCCACCCATAATAATTCACAGGAACTACACACTTGTACTTCACTACAGGATAAACTACTACTAAAAGCGACAAACACGCCACCACTGGTTGCATGCAAGCTATCCTTTCTAAACACCGTCTGTGCCTTTGTAAAAATTTCGGCAGAATTTATCTCTGGCTTCAGACAGCTTTCCGTACCTATAAAGATTTCAGCTTCGGTGCTTTCTATCAGCGCTTGAAGTTCCGGTACTTTATCAACGCAGCTTTGACAGTTTACAACTACAGTACCGATTGCTGCTAGGTCCCCGCATGTCCTGACTTTGCCCCGCACCCTTTAAGGCTGTTGCCCTTTCTGTGCTTGCCCGAGGCCATCTAACCTAAAAAACTGCCCAGTCCACGCCACACAACCCCTGCTACCTGTGTAGCCATCTGCTGTGTATAGTGGACTCCTGACCTATTCAGCAGAACCCGAAACCCTACCACCCTATGGCGCAAGTCAAGGATTCTGCAGCCCACATGGTCGCAGAACCGTCTCAGTCTCTGATTCAAACCCTCCACTCGGCTCTGTACCACAGGTCCGCAGTCAGTCCTGTTGACGATGCTGCAGATGGTGAGCTCTGCTTTCATCCCGCTAGCAAGACTGGCAGTGTTTACCAAATCAGATAGCCGCCAGAAGCCAGACAGGATTTCCTTCGATCCATAGCGACACACATCATTGGTGCCGACATGAGCGACCACCTGCAAATGGGTGCACCCTGTACTCTTCATGGCATCCGGAAGGACCCTTTCCACATCTGGAATGACTTCCCCCAGTATGCACACGGAGTGCACATTGGTTTTCTTCCCCTCTCTTGCTGCCATATCCCTAAGGGGCCCCATTATGCGCCTGACGTTCGAGCTCCCAACTACCAGTAAGCCCTCCCTCTGCGACCGCCCAGATCTTGCAGACTGACGGGCAACCTCTGGAACAGGACAAGCAGCCATGTCCAGCCAAAGATCAGTATCAGCCGGAGACAGAGCCTGAAACCGGTTCGTCAGACAAACTGGAGAGGCCTTCCGTTCAGCCCTCCCCCTGCCACACCTCGAGACGACCTCCCACTCTACCATGGGTGAGGGGTCAGCCTCAATGTGGGCAGTATCCCGGGCAGCCGTAGTCCGATCGGACGATGCGTGGGATGAGCTGGCTGTCCCCGACAAACCCCCATCCGGACCTCCACAGTGATGCCCATTGACAACAGCCTCAATCTGTGTGACCGATCAAGTAGATAAAAAGACGAGGGCTAATAGAAATCCTTGGGTAACAGAAGAGATTTTGAACTTAATTGATGAAAGGAGAAAATACAAAAATGCAGTAAATGAAGCAGGCAAAAAGGAATACAAACGTCTCAAAAGTGAGATCGACAGGGAGTGCAAAATGGCTAAGCAGGGATGGTTAGAGGACAAATGTAAGGATGTAGAGGCACATATCACTAGGGGGTAAGATAAATACTGCCTACAGGAAAATTAAAGAGATCTTTGAAGAAAAGAGAACCACTTGCATGAATATCAAGAGCTCAGATGGAAATCCAGTAATAAGCAAAGAAGGGAAAGTAGAAAGGTGGAAGGAGTATATAGAGAGTCTATACAAGGGCAATTTTCTTGAGGAGAATATTATAGAAATGGAAGAGAATGTAGATGAAGAGGAAATGGGAGATATGATACTGCATGAAGAGTTTGACAGAGCACTGAAAGACCTGAATCGAAACAAGGCCCTGTGAGTAGACAACATTCCATTAGAACTGCTGACAGCCTTGGGAGAGCAAGTCCTGACAAAACTCTACCATCTGGTGAGCAAGATGTATGAGACAGGCGAAATGCCCTCAGACTTCAAGGAGAATATAATAATTCCAATCTCAAAGAAAGCAGGTGTTGACAGATGTGAAAATTATCGAACTATCAGTTTAATAAGCCATGGCTGCAAAATACTAACACGAATTCTTTACAGATGAATGGAAAAACTGGTAGAAGCCGACCTCGGGAAAGATCAGTTTGGATTTCATAGAAATGTTGGAACATGTGAGGCAATACTGACCCTACAACGTATTTTACAAAATAGATTAAGGAAAGGCAAACCTACATTTCTAGCGTTTGTAGACTTAGAGAAAGCTTTTGACAATATTGACTGGAATACTCTCTTTCAAATTCTGAAGGTGGCAGGGGTAAAATACATGGAGTGAAAGGCTATTTACAATTTGTACAAAAACCAGATGGCTGTTATAAAAGTTGAGTGGCATGAAAGGGAATCAGTGGTTGGGAAGGGAGTGAGACAGGGTTGAAGCCTATCCCCGATGTTATTCAATCTGTATATTGGGCAAGCAGTAAAGGAAACAAAAGAAAAATTCGGAGTAGGTATCAAAATCAATGGAGAAGAAATAAAAACTTTGAGGTTTGCCGATGACATTATAATTCTGTCAGAGACAGCAAAGCACCTGGAAGAGCGGCTGAATGAAATGGACAGTGTCTTAAAAGGAGGATGTAAGATGAACATTAACAGAAGCAAAATGAGGATAATGGAATGTAGTAGAATTAAATCGGGTGATGCTGCGGGAATTAGATTAGGAAATGAGAGGCTTAAAGTAGTAAATGAGTTTTGCTATTTGGGGAGCAAAATAACTGATGATGGTCGAAGTAGAGAGGATATAAAATGTACACTGGCAATGGCACGGAAAGTGTTTCCGAAGAAGAGAAATTTGTTAACATCGAATATAGATTTAAGTGTCAGGGAGTCATTTCTGAAAGTATTTGTATGGAGTGTAGCCATGTATGGAAGTGAAACATGGACGATAAATTGTTTGGACAAGAAGAGAATAGAAGCTTTTGAAATGTGGTGCTACACAAGAATGCTGAAGATTAGATGGGTAGATCATATAACTAATGAGGAGGTATTGAATAGAATTGGAGAGAAGGGAAATTTGTGACACAACTTGACTAGAAGAAGAGATCGCTTGGCAGGGCATATTCTGAGGCATCAAGGGATCACCAATTTAGTATTGGAGTGCAGTGTGGAAGATAAAAATTGTAGAGGGAGACCAAGAGATGAATACACAAAACAGATTCAGAAGGATGTAGGTTGCAGTAGGTACTGGGAAATGAACAAGCTTGCAGAGGATAGAGTAGCATGGAGAGCTGCATCAAACCAGTCTCTGGACTGAAGACCACAACAACAACATTATTATTATTATTATTATTATTATTATTCCACAGTAAACTTTCCACCATTTGTAAAACAAGGTAAAGATGCAAAATTTTAAAAACAGAAATGAGTACTTATGCCATCACTGATGTGCTGCAGAATATAGCCTGCTGCAAGACAGTTTATAATGGCATCTCTTGCGTCTTATGTAAATGCATGTTAAACACTCTGGCAGGAAAATGAATAATCTTATGAGATGATAAAGCTTATGAAGTATCAATTTCTGTGGATGACTGTTATTCTAAAAGCTGTGATGAGTGAAGGTTACAGGAAATGTGTCCAAGAACACCACTAATTTGTAAAGTATGTTACACAGGTTATGTGTGCAGTTCATCGATGTTAAAAGTGACTGAATTTATTTCAGACTTACAATGACAAAATAATATCAATAGTGAGGAAGTTAGCTCTTGAAGGTAATGTTTCTTGGGGCTTGTGCATTATGATTTGTCAAGATTGGGAATGGGCAATGTAGTTTGACAATCAATGCACACAAATATAGGGAAATTCACTTGCTATCAAAATTCTGAAGATGAGGAAAAAATGCTAGTAAAGGAAAAGGTTATACAGACAAGAAATACTATCCACATTAATGAACAGCGCACTGAGATGCATGGAAGAGAATGTCTTATTATAGTACACTTAACAATTGGCACAATGCAGTTATCAACATTTACTTCTTAATGAAAATGTGTGATTAAAGTTAAATAGGTTCAAAGTGAAGCAAAAGTGACCATACTGCTAGTTATTTATAAAATCATTAACATGTTAATATCATGTGACCAGATGGGTAAAAAATCTACTCAACCAAGCATCAGCAGGAGAAAACACACACACACACACACACACACACACACACACACACACATAAAGGTTCAGGGAATCTGCCAACTTTTGCAGCCAGTCGCACCTTCTTCTGGCAGAAGGGTTGAAGGGGAAGGGAGAGGATAAAGAAGAAGGGACTGGTGAGGTTTAGGAAATGGTAAATGCTACAACTATGTATGTAATAATTGGCTACACACTACAGTACCAGGGCACCAGCTACGCTCTGAATAATCTATCAATGGCATCTGTGCAAGCTGGCCACCAGAGCCTACCTGCGTTTGGCCACATGTCTTGTGCATATGGTACAACATCTGCCTACCGGAGCCCTCGCCTTTATGAGCTCAGCGCAGCAGGCACTTGCTCTCATATTGTGTTCATACTAATTGTCAGCAAATGCTTCTATCAGTACCTAGATTGCTTCTGTGTTTATGTCTATGTTCTCAACAGCAGTTTTCTTGTATATGAAAGAAGAATAAACTCTGGTTCATTGTGGTTGTGGTGTTATTTGTGTCTTGCAGTGCAATACAACTAGTGATGCATGTAGTGTCCACTACCAGTTGTTCAGTCTATTTGGTTGTTGCTTCACTTCTTCTGGCCAAGGAGGCAGTTCTCCAATCTCTCCTCGAGCAGCAGAAGGCTCTTACAGTTGCTACCTCGAACTTGCTGGCCACAATGCCTATAAAAGCTTCCACACCGTCAGTGTACCAGCCGCCCTTTCCGCCTTACAACAATGTGGCTGAAGACTGTGAAGCTTATGAGAAGCAGCTCTGGCAACACTTCCTCACTTTTGGTGTCACTGATGCAAACATCTGCAAGGCTTCATTCCTTTCTTGCATTTCTCCCCAGATCTACCAGCCATTTTGCCAGTTAGCCTGCATCACTTTCGTTCAACAACCTGCATAGGTGGTTGTCGAATTATCACTATAAACACACACGTCATTGCAGTGCACACTGGTATCTACTGTAGTCGTAAACAGCCACACCAGCACTACCGGGCATGGGTGGCCGAATTCCATGGTCTCAGTCGCAAATGTCAGTTTCTTACTGATGCTCATCATGTTTCCTATGCTGATTCTATGGTCTGTGACACCATCATTCAGTCGGCTCCTGACAAGGAGGTGTGTCAACACGCAATACAGTACAAGAATCCATCTTTGGTTGAAGTGTTAAAAATTGCTCAATCTTCTGAGGTATCTCGTGCTGTTGGTGATGAGACTGAGGCTTACTGTGACATCACCACAGTGGCTCCTGTTCCTCGTTGTCAGGAATCAGCCAGTTTTCAGGGGGAGGATGATGTGGCAGCCACACAAACACGGCCCCTGCATTGCACTGGACAGCAATGTGCTAAACAACAACCACAGCAATGGCAGCACTCTCTACCCCATTTTGCCCACACTGTTTCGTGAAACAAGACAGGACCGCATGCCCTAAGCAATGGGCAACTTACAACAGTCGGAAAAAAGACATATAGTGTCTGTGCATCATTCCCAGCCCCCTCCAGTAGACTTTTGACATTATGATGGAACTGACCAACAGAGCTTGTTTGGTTACATATAGTAATACACAACACTCACAGTAGTGGACCTCACAATATCTGAAGTATAAGACTTTGTGATACAGAATACATTTTTCTCAAAATAAGAAGACCATGTAAGAATGTGGATGTTAAGTGTGCGTTTCCATTGCTTACAGAACATAAACTGTTTACTAAAGTGAGAGTGATGGACAAAGTCCTCAGACTGCGAGGAGATGTGTGTGCAGCCATGTATTTACTGGACACACAAACTCAGGTGGATTTGGCATATCCAGCCTTGTCTCCAGTCATTTGACCTTTGGTGAGCTACAACAAGCAGCATATTCCAGTTTTGTGGCAATTTATGGCTCCCACTACATATAGATCTGTGGTTCATTCCTTGACTTTTTTTTGTAGTGGATGATGCTGACATTGCGAATTTGTTCTGTCTGGATTCTCTTAATGCTTTTGGTTTTCCATTCTGGACATAGTCCACTTCATCAGTGACCAGGTCCTTTACCAGCTGTTACATTGTCTATTGCCTGAGTTCTAGTTCCTCTTCACGGATGGGTTAGTTTGTGCCACTAATTTAGTGGCCCATATTATCCACAAAGCTACATCAAGACTGCATTTTTTCTATACATGCTTTATTCTAGAGCCTTTGTGTGAGCAAGTGAAATCAGAATTGAATAGGCTGACGTCATGGGATTCATACAGTTTATCAGATTAAGTGAGTTGTCTACCTTCCTTGTGACTATTAAAAAGCCAACTGGTCAGCTTTGTCTCTGTGGTGACTTTAAAGTTTCAGTTAATGCTCAGTCTATCATTGACACCTTCCAATTTACCCTGTCCAGATGAGGTATTGGTTAAACATGGAGGGGGTCAGTTTTTCTCAAAAATGATTAACCTGAAGCGTTTCTACATGATCTGTTCAATGAGGATTCTAAACGGCTCCTTGTAATTAACACGACCTTTGGGGTGTAACCAATATCAGCACTCCCCGATCGGTATGGCTAGCGCTCTGTTGATTTTTCAGCATTTTTTTGGAACAGCTGGCGACACCTGTTTTGGGATGCATCAACTACCTCGATGATATTGTTGTGATGGGCACACCAAAGAAAGAGCATTTACATAACTTCTGCACCTTGTTCACAGTCTTACATATTGCGGGGTTGAAATGCAACTGGGCCAAGTCATACTTTTTTTCATCCATTCTTTGTGTATTTGGGGTTTGAAGTTTCTCAGAATGGTAACAGGCCTTTACGTCATCGTGTCGCCAAAGTCACAGCTCAGACTCACCCTACAAATTTCAAAGAACTCCAAGCACATTCACGTAAAATTGCTTATTATCCCTGATGTGACTGCATTGGTCCATCCTGCTTTGGGTCATCCCCTGCAAGCATTGTTTCACAAGAACATTCCTCTTCAGTGGATATTGGCCTGTGAGTGTACAGTCACACTTTTGCAATCTAAATTACATTCTGCTGCTTGTTTGGCTACTTTCCATCCTGGTCACTACCTAGTTTTGGTTATGGACACCTCTCTGTACAGACTCAGGGCCATTCTCACACACTGACATGAGGATGGTTCCGAATGTCCGATAATGCAAGTACCAAAAATGCTCAACACCACTCAGCAGCACTACTCCTAAGTTGAAAAGCAAACACTTCCTATCGTCTACACCCTCAAAAATTTTCATGTGTTCTTGTACAGATCTAAGTTCCACCTCATTACAGACCAAAATTCCTTGGTTTCAGTGTTTAATCCTTCTGCTTCATTGCCTGACAAAGCAGCATATTATCTCCAACACTGGGCTTTCTTTCTGTCTCACTAAACCTTTGAAATACATTTTCAGCCTATTGTATGGCATGCCAATGCTGACCCACTGTCTCAGCTTCCATTGCAGCTAGATATTTTGATCAGGATGAACTCCTTTGTTTCACTTAGATGTTGAAAGTGCAATGTACAGTGGAAGGGTTTGCTATCAAGGGCTGTTGGATGACAGTGGCTGTCATTTTTGATTTGGTTTTGTGTCAAGTTGTTCACTTTATTCAGCATGGTTGGCTGGCCACGCCTCTGGGTTTTTGGTACTTTGCGTAACTATTTTGCCTTAAATCACTGCCTTTGAGTATCTGATGGAGTACTCTTCATTATAGACGGGCTGTTATCTATGGTTGTGATCCCGGCTGCCCTACAGTGGGATGTACTTCAGCTCCCACATCAGAGACACTGGAGGTCTCGTGTACCAAGTTATAAGACCATTAGGCACCTGTTTTGGTCTGGCATCGATGATGACATCATACAACTTGTCGCTGACTGCTCTCAGTGTGCTTCTCAACAGGTGACGTCATATGTGACACACACTCTGTGGCCCGCTCTGCAGCATCCATGGGATTCATTGTTGATGCTTTCTCTATGTTTCTATACATTATCCACAGTCCTTCAATGTCAGCCACAGCTATAATTCAGGCCCCCTCTGAAATTTTTTCTATTGAAGGAGTGCCTTATACACTTTTGACAGATAACGATCCACAGTTTGTGCCTCAGGCCTTCCACGATTTCTGTCTGTCAAGACATTCGCCACGTGACTGCTCCTCATTTTTACCCCCAATCTAACAGCAAAGCAGAACTCATAGAAAGACAATGCCTTGACATGCTTCTCGACTTCCTACAAATGTAGGCCACAGGGGGATTGCAGTCCAGTGGAGACACTCCTTGGTCACCAGGCACATATCCTGAATCTGCTCATACCCCCACCAATGACTGTCGATGCGGGCTTGTTACGGTTCGCTCCAGGCTCCACAGTCTACGCCTGGGAAGTCAACTGCCATCTGAAGTGGATCCTGGCAACAGACCACAAGCTGCTGAGGCTGCCGCATCTGTACGGTATGCACTGGTGTGTGGCTGCATGACGGTATGAGTCCTCATGCAAAAGCGTGAGACGTGGATCTGCAGCTCTCACATCCACCTCCTCCCTCAGTGCATGTCCCTCCTATGGGGGTGGACTCGCACTCTTTGTGGATATCACTGCCTCCCGCCTCTCCTCGCCTGTTGCTGAGTCTTCCCAAGATACTTCACTGCCATCTGTAATTCTGTCACTGGTTGGGCCAGCGCCTTTGAGTTCTTGAACACCAGTGTCCCCAGGGCCTCCAGACTGGGCAGCCTGAGCCTTCACTGGCGGCGCAGTTCCACCACATTGAGGAACTGGACAATGTGATGCAATCAGCACCGGTGGCAATGATCCTCTCTTATGGTACTTTTCAGGGGAGCAGCCACTGTGCGTGTACATGGCTGTGCCACTTGCCCCCTCTACTCACTGTTTCCAACTCAGAATCTCCCTCCAGTGCTGCCATCACCTGCCGTGTCCATCACAGAGACCACCAATGTTTCAACAGTTACCCCAATGCCCACATGGGTGAAATGGCCTTTCCCAAAGGGGGTTGGGGTGTTATGACACTGTATATAAGACTTCGATAAGAGCTGCAGCATTATGCCATCGGCGTGCTACATTTTGAATATTTTGCCACCGGCATCTATGCATTCCAGCCACCAGGGCCTGCCTGCAGTGTACCACATGAGTTGTGCACTCTGCACAGCTCTGCCGCACCATCTATCAGAGCCCTTGCCTTTATAAGCTCAGATCAGTGGCACTTGTTCTCATATTGTGTTCATACTTATTGTCCTGGCATTGTTTGTACATATTCTCAACTATTGTAGGCATGTATGTGGGAGAAGAATAAACTTTGGTTCATTGTGGTCATGAGTTGTTTTTGTTTTACAATACGAGGGAGTTTGGGAAAGTTGCTCAGAGTGTTGGGTCAGGGTAGGCTTACCAGCCGGGATGAGAAGGAAAAGATTTTCTTTCTCATCCTGTCCAGTGAGTCTCCCCTGACCTGGGGTTCTGGGTGGCTTTTCCGAGCTCTCTGCATTTCCTAAAACCTGCTAGTCCTTTTCTTCATCCCTCTCTCTTCCCCCTCGGCCTTTCTGCAAGGAGGAGGAGCCACTGGCTCAGCTTGCAAATTTCCTTAATCTGTACATGTGTGTGTTCTACTGCTGCTGCTTGGTGAGTAGATTGTTTATCTATCCAGTTACAACATATTTCAAAAATTGAAGATCCGTTATTTTCATTGATACATTAACATGTTAAGCTGTGTATACAGAAGACAAGAACAATTACGTAACAGGTAAGATTATTTTTACTGAAATGACATACCTTTGCAGTCATAATAAGTTCATGGTAAACTACATAATCTGGTGTAAAACCCATTCCAAATAAGGCTGATGTTGGATGCAAATGGCAAGGCATTCCTGTACGACAATTTACATATTCACCAATGCCTTTAAGTCTTGCTGCCTGGTGGAAATATGCTGGAAATAAATTATTATAACATCTTACTTTCAAATATAAAATGGAAATATCTAGCTTTAATGATTTTGTTCAACATATTTAATTACCTGAGCAAATGCATTTCCTTATTATATCCCAGTCTGTTCCACAAGAAACAACTTCAATTTTTTGTTGTTCTAATATATCTTTCAGTTGCTGACGAACTTCACGAACTTTACGCATGGCTTTAACGTGTATAAAGTGATCATTGCACCAAGCTGCTGAGTAACTATGAACAAATACAATCAATATTAGAATAACAGACCCAACATACAATTTCTCTTAAAAGTGATATGGTGGTTAACTTTGTATCAGAACAATGTAAAATGATTTAAAACAATCCCTTTGTACATCCACTGCAAATAATCTAAACAATAATTAAATATATTAACCAGAAATTACAATGTTATATGCAAGTATAAGATATGGATTTTTATCATGATATAAACTAACTAACAAAAACAATTTTCCTGGTTACACTTCCCACTTCCTGGTATCAGGATATTACAGTTTTCATTGTCCTACCACTTCCACTAAATCACTGTACTTTATACTTTCAGTGCCAAGCCCACAGAATTTAAAAGTAATCAGAAACTTGACAAATCCTAAGAAACAATGGAATGCTGTGCTTAACTTTGAGTATTACCTTTTCCTGTGTTTTTGGCAGTCTTAGGCACTTATACGAACATCTTGCAGTCTTTGTTACAATTTGTGTTCACAGATGCATCAAGAAGACATTGTATCTGACTCATTAAACAGTATTAAGTGAAGAATACAGGGATATACTCCAGTTCCCTGGGTATCGTGAAGACAAGTTAGACTAATTACTGCAAATATAGAAGCATTTAAGGAGCCACTCATCCTACATGTCATATGTGAATGGAATGAGGAAATACGCCAATACACTGTGTGTGTGTGTGTGTGTGTGTGTGTGTGTGTGTCTCACGAAGTAAGCATCAAATGAAAAAATTACAAAGAACGAAACTCATCTATCTTGAAGGGGGAAATAAGATGGCGCTATGGTTGGCCCGCTAGATGGTGCTGCCATAGGTCAAACGGATATCAACTGCGTTTTTTAAAATAGGAACCCCCATTTTTTATTACATATTCGTGTAGTACGTAAAGAAATATGATTGACAACGCCTGACAACATGCATCAGCGCATTGTCAATGCATGCGCGAACATTACTGAAGGCGAACTACTCGGTGTAGAGGGGAATGTCATTACACATACTGCCAAATGCATTGAGGTTGACGGACATCATTTTGAGCATTTATTGCATTCATGTGGTATTTACAGGTAATCACGCTGTAACAGTATGCATTCTCAGAAACGATAAGTTCACAAAGGTACATGTATCACTTTGGAACAACCGAAATAAAATGTTTAAAAGTACCTACGTTCTGTATTTTGATTTAAAAAATTTAAAATTGTGATCCATATGTTTGTGACTATTACAGAGCCATCTATCACAAAGCGAAAAAAGTGGTCCAACTAAAACATTCATATTTCTTTACATACTACACGAATATGTAATAAAAAATGCGGGTTCCTATTTTTAAAAAACCAGTTGATATCCGTTTGACTTATGGCAGTGCCATCTAGAGGGCCAACCATAGCGCCATCTGGTTTCCCCCTTCAAGCTAGACAAGTTTCATTCTTTGTAGTTTTTTCGTTTTACGCTTATTTCGTGAGATATTTGGCCTGGTCACGATCAATGGACCACCCTGTATATATCGGTAGTTGTGATTAACATGTATAGACGAACTAATTATTACAATTTCAGAAAAATTGAATGATTGGTTCAAGACAAAGAACTTCACAAACTGAACAAGTCAGTAACAAGTTGGTCCACTTCTGGCCCTTATGGAAGCAGTTATTCAGCTTGGCACTGATTGATAAAGTTGTATGATCTCCTGGACGATCTCATGCCAAATTCCGTCCAATTGGCATGTTAGATTGTCAAAATCCCATGCTGGTTGGAGGGCCCTACCCATAATGCTCCAAATATTCTCAGTTGGGAAGATATCTGGCGACCTTGATGGCTGAGGTAGTGTTTGGCAAGCATGAAGACAAGTAGTAGAAACTCTTCCCATGTATGGGTGGGAATTATCTTGCTGAAATGTAAGCCCATGATGGCTTGCCATGAAGGACAACAAAACAAGGCGCAGAATATTATTACTGTACTACAGTGCTGTAAGGGGGGGCATGGATGACAACCAATGGGGTTCTGCTGTGAAAAGAAATGGCACCTCAGACCTTTACTCTTTGTTCTCACAGAATGTGGCTGTGACAGAAAGATTCATAGCACTTCCCAAGCAAATATTTGGCCTGGAATCTCTCACTGACTGGAGCAAAATTATCTTCAGTGATGAATCCTGATTCAGACTGAGCCCCGATGTGCAGCTGAGGTGCGTCTTGAGACAGCGGTGGGAAACCAACCTGACTGTCGCCTGATACACATCCTGACAATCAGGAGTGATGGTGTGGGATCACATTTCATTTCGCAGGACCCCCTGATTATCGGCGACACCTTTACAGCAGGTCCTATTTTGCTGCTCTTCATGGCAAGCTGTCCTGGACTTCATTTCAGCGAGATTATTCCTGTCTGCATATGTTGAGGTTTCTACTGCTTATCTTTGTGCTTGCTGAACGCTACCTTGGCCAGCAAGGTTGCACCAACTGAGAACATTTGGAGTATTATGGGCAGAGTGCTCCAATCAGCTTGGAATTTTGAGAATCTAATCATCAACTGGCACAATGTACCTCAGGAGAGGATCCAACAACTCTATCAGTCAATGCCAAGCTGAATAACTTCTTGCATATGGGCCAGATGAGGACCAATTCATTAGTGAGTTGTTCAATTCGTGAAGCTCTTTTTCTTGAATAAATCTTCCAATTTTTCTCACATAATAATTCCCCCCCTTTCAATACTGGTACACCACATCGACCAATTTCCAACCTTTTCAGATAATTTCTTAGTGGTGCGTCATCTTGTTTGTCTCAGAGTGTATGTGGTATGATTGGGAATATCTTGTGCCAGTCACTTAAAAGTGGTTTGCCAAGTACGTATGTACAAAACAGTGGATGATTTCTTAACTGCAGAGTACAAAATTCAGGGGTGTTTACTTGTGTTTTCACTACACTGCATGAGAATGGTGCAATACCCAGCAGCCATGTCTCATACAAATGGGCTAACGAACAGTGTGAGAATCAAGTTGAGGACATTATTCTGTTGGTAGGAAATAGTCCTTTAGTAAGTACACACCAAATTTCTACATGTCTCAGTGTTTCACTTACAACAATATGGCTGTATTATATATGCACAGCCGCTACCCTTATCATTTACAATTGGCATTTGGACATTTGTCACTGGCTAATTGCAAATCACTGAGTAATCTCACTAATGCTGATGAAAACAATTTTACTCATGTTGATATCAATAAAACTCATAATTCACTTTGATGTCCAATGAAAACCCACGTGCCTTTGTGGAGACACATTTTCATGAATGTTTCCCTGTAAATGTGTGGTGTAGTATCATAAACAACCAGTTGATTAGGCCTGTCATTTCAATGTATCATCTTACAGGACCTCTTTATCTAGACTTCCTTGAAAGTGAGCTTCCACCATTACACAAACAGGTTCCTTTGGCTACAAGGATAGGTGTGTTCCTCCAGCACGAAGGGGACACAGAACATTCTCGTTATCAGATGACACTGCACCTAAACCAAACATTCCCCAGACGGTACATTGGCAGAACAATGAAAAATTAAACACCACAGATGAACTGATCATTCAGATTATGAATAGTGTTCCCTCATAAGAGAAAGTGAAGACGATCTCGGAAGAGTGAAAAGTGTTGTAAGCAGAATTTGAAGAGGGTGTATATGCGGCCGAGGAAAACTAATTCCCAATTTCCTGGTTCAAAATACACTTTCTCCCAGATGAAAATACACTTTCTCTGTGTTAAGTGACAGTATAATTTCCCTCGGAACTGTAAAACTTATCAATCCTTTGAAGGGTTAAGGTTTTATAAACCGGCTTGAACTTCCTGGCTCATTAGTACACGACCATGAGAGGGAGGGGAGGGGAGGGGAGGGAAGGCAAAATAAAATATAAAAAATTGATGTGCAGCAACAAGTATGCTGCATATTTTGATATTACAGTATTGTAAATTCGAACTCCACTAAACACAGCACGTTAGTTTTCGAAGTGTTGAAATCGAGATTGCGGTGTGCTTCTGTAAGTAAATCATAGATCATGTCACGTGATCTCGCCAGCCAATGAAAGCAGATATTCCGAGCATACAACAGGTGATGTAGTCAGTCAACACTGTTAAGTAGCACGAACACACAAGAAGGAAAAATTAATGGTTTAAATTAATATACACGTGTAGCTACAAGAAAAGCTACACTTTCACATATAATACTGGTCTCCAAGATCAATTAGCCACCAGAAAAGCTAAGCTTTCATGTATAAACTGGTCTTTTTTTATGTGTGTTATACTTTAAGAAACGTCGCACAAATGTGCCAGTAAAATTTTTAAATAATGACATAAATGTCTGGTCTTCTGGCTCAAAATTCTTTTAAGTGGCTGGTCCTTAAAGTGTAAAGTTTTAAATGAGATTCAAACACTCTGTGATTTAAAAAATTCATCGCACATTCTCCTATGCAACATCATTCATCTTGCGTAAAAGGAAATATACATTGAAAGTGACACTTTTCAAACCACTATTCGCAATATTTTCTCGCGAGCTATTAGAAACAGGTTCATTTCAGCAGTTGCCATTGACCGCCAGAGAACAGTCATTACTGCCCATGTGCAGCTACGATGACGTAGGAAGCCTGTATGTTTGTTTGTTCAAAGCATTAAGAGATCTTATATTACGTCATAAAAGAAACAGTACTTCAGATGTTACCACAAGAGCATCAGAACTTCGTAAACCATACTAAAATACATCATTCCACTTAAAGTATAAATTTGTATTTCCAGATTCACAATGAAGTAGGCCCCAACCTGATATTAAGCTTTTCAGTGTGGTTTTCGGGATTTAAATCTTCTTGGAGTACCAGTACTGCATTACCTCATGTTTGGTTCTTTATTATGGCATAATGCCATACATGCCAGAAGATGAAAATGTGAGCTTGAAATCCAGCAAACAATTGAAACTAGCTAATAGTCTGGAATGCACCGCTTCGTTTCAAATAAATTGACTGCCTCGGTGGAAAGATTAATAACAGTCAAGTTTCTTTAGCAGACCGATGAAAATTACTTCATTGTTCTGCAAGGCGATTAATGCCTGACTGTTAAAAACCTAGAAATAAAAACTGAAACTAATAATGTATTTTAGCCTTCCATAATTATGTGAATGAATTTTAATTCATTTGCTGGCTCCAGGCCACAGAAATCCATATTGTTTTCATTTGACGTGAGAGCTGTAAATGAAGACAAAACAGCACAATCGCTAAATGTAAACACTGGGTGCCAGAAAAAAATTTTCCGGGTTGCACCTGTCTGTCTGCTACTGCTGATACAGACAACAGCCATACCTCTAGTAGCCAGAAGTAGGAGAATGTACTGTTCATACATGACTCAACTGTGCAGGCACATGAGCCCGCTGGCAACTGCTCTTATGAAAATAATGTAAACAACTGTGACGTCACACTCATCGCAAGCAGTTTGTTGTTATGAAGTGTTGCATAGTCTTTCACCCTAATGCCTTTAACACATTTTGCTGTTGGCAGACGCTTGTGTGTGCAGTGTGTTTTGTTGTAAATGACGCATTTCCTTTGCAACTTAAAGTTTTACTTAATTTTTTCCTCTCGTTTATGTTTTATTGCTGCTGTATAATTCTGCTGTAGCGGGATAAAATAACATTCTTTGTTAGACTGTCAGTTGTAAGCAGTCAAAATTACAAATTTTAATTGAAAACTAAAACACTGAAAAATTCATGGAATTCTAAAAAATAGCCGTGTTTCTCCTGGATGAAAAAATTCCAAGGTTTTTCCCAGATTTCCCGGGGCGTGTACACCTTGTTGAAAGTGTGCTGGAGTGAGAGGCGGAATTTATGAAAATCAGCTTCGAACTTCATCATTTGCCTTTGTTTAACATTTTTTGTGAGTGTTTGGGTTATACTCTTAACAGTTGTAGCTCTGCAACCAATAACAATTGGACAAATGTTATACGGAATGCTTTATTTGAATCAATTTGTACTACCACCTCTTAAAGTATTCACTATTTCTCCTGAAACAATCCGTATGTATTTCAGAAGGGAAACAACAACATACAGGGAGCTTTGACAAAGGGAAGGTTATTATGGTTCAGCACCTGAAAATGAGCATCTCCGAAACGACAGAGCTAGTCAGTTGTTTGTGTACTAATGTTGTGAGCATCTACAGAAACTAGATGAAGGGTGATGAACCATAAGTGGGCAATAAAGTGTTGGATGTCCACACCTCTTCACAGAATAGGGAGTTTGGTGGCTTGTCCTATCTGTGAAGCAGGACAGACAGTGATCTGTGGCTGACAGTGTTGGTGCAGGCAAATGTGTTTGGAGTACACAGTCCAGCACACATCGTTGAGTGTGAAGCCCCACGGCAGATGACCACTGTATGATCCCATGTTGACTCAGTCACATTGTCAATTATGACTGCAGTGTGCACTACTGTTCAAGGAAATCACCTACTCAGGTATACACTGATGGAAAAAAAGTTGCAACTCGCAAAAAGTGTGGTACATCTGAAAGAAGATGTCTACTCACTATCCAAATTTCGCATCAGTCTCATGAGAGTGGCAGTAGTAAAACTACTATGAGGATGCATATCAGCTATTAATAGCACCATTATGAGGTGCCCATCAGCCATTAGTAGCACCACTAAGAGGATGCAAATCAGGTTTCCTTTAAATAAATGCTGCAAAGATTACGAGCATTAGTTATTTTTGAGATTGGATGTGGTGAGTTGATGTTGGTCAAGAAAGTCCTTAAGGTAACAAAGATGCCATTATCAACACCTGACTGAGTTTGAATGAGGTCTTGTAATAGAGCTACAAGAAGCAGGCTATCCATTCTGTGATATTGCATAATGACTTGGCAGGAATGTAGCCACTGTACATGACTGTTTGCAGTGCTGGTCATGAGAATGGACAGTCGCTAGATGCCTGGAGGCAGCCAAGTACCACTGCCGAGCTGTGTTCAGTGTATGGCTCTGGCATATCATACTGCATCTGCAACAGTAATTTGAGCAGTGGTTGGCACCACAATGACACAGTGAACTGTTACAAATTGGTTACTTCAAGGACAGCTCTGAGTCGGATGCCCTATAACATGCAACCCTAAACCAATGCCATTTGTGACGTCAGTGGTGTCCAGCGAGAGCTCATTGGAGAGCAGGGTGAAGGTCTGTTGTTTTTCTTGATGAAAGCTAGTTCTATCTCAGTGCCAGTGATGAATGTGTGTTGGTTAGGAGTCCAGTTGAGGACCTGCAATCAACCTTTCTCTGTGCTCCACACACTGGACCTACACGTGGAGTTATAATCTGGAGTGTTATTTCGTACGGCAATTTGAGCACTCTTGTGTTTATTCCACACACCTTGACTGCAAATCTGTTTGTCAATCTGGTGATTCAACTTGTTATGCTGCCATTCATGAACAGCACCCCAGGGAATGTTTTCCAATAGGATAATGCTCACCCACATACCACTGCTGTAACCCAGCATGCTCTCCAGTGTGTTGATATGTTGCCTTGTCCTTTTCAATCACCAGATTTGTCTCCAATCACACACATATGTGACATCATTGGATGACAACTCAAGCATCATCCACAACCAGTATTAATTGTGTATTGACCAATGAAGTGCAACAGCCGCTGAACTGCATCCCACAACTGACATCTGGCACCTTACAACACAATGCATGCACATTTGCATGCTTGCATTCAATGTTTGGAAGGTTACAACCTTATTAACGTACCAGTATTTCACATCTGCACTCTGCTGCTTACACTGACCTGTGATCTTGCAATGTTAATTCTTACATTTATTAACTAGAAAAAGGTATTCGCAAAATTTCATTACTCGACAGTAATTATTTTTTTATCTGATTTTTTTGCATCAGTGTATTTTTCTTCCTCCAGTGTAGATGAACCAGCTCTTGCCAATATCAACAAGCTATAGTGACAACTACTGTCAATGCATTATCCTAATTATCCTGGCGGGAAAGAGCAAACCAAGTTTCCCGAGTTTTTCAATAAAAAAGAAAAATATTTAAAGGTGTGTCGCTCCCATATAAACATATATATATATATATCAGCCATTGGTTGATTAAACTTTTTAAAACATAAATGATTTCTTGTTCTTTCTGTATCTTTTCTTCAACTAAAGGCAAAAGTTGAAATTTTTACATACGATGTTAAAATAACACTCAACCAACTCCACCGATAAAGACAGCCCAAGAAAAATTCTCATGAACATCAATACCATGATTATGCTGCTGGAACACAATAATTTTTTTAATCAGTGAAGCCATTAAAGAACAGAAAGCTTAAATAGAGAGATAGAGAGAGTGTGTGTGTGTGTGTGTGTGTGTGTGTGTGTGTGAGAGAGAGAGAGAGAGAGAGAGAGAGAGAGAGTGAGTGTAGTAACATGATGGGCAAAACAAGGAGGACACAAAAAGCAGACTAACACAGTCAAAGAGGGCATTCCTGGCCAAAAGAAGTTCATTAGTATCAAACATTGGCCTTAATTTGAGGAAGAAATGTATGAGAACGTCTGTTTGGAGCACAGCACTGTATTGTAGTGGAACACACACTGTGAGAAAACCAGAACAGAAGAGAATCAAAGTGTCTGAGAAGTGGTGCTACAGGAGGATGTTGAAAATTAAGTGAATTGGCAAGGAGAAAAATATGTGGAAAGCACTGCCTTGAAGAAGGGACAGGACAATTAAGGTATCAGTGGATAGCTTCCATGGTACTAGAGCAGCAGTCAGCAAGCCACGTGACACGAGCTGTATGCCTTTTCCTTATGGCCCACAGATATTTTATGAATAAGAGTCTTATCATTTACAATTATTTTAATTTTGCATCAAAGCTGAATTTCAAGTATCAATGACGACAACTGCTGTCCGTGCACCACCAGTGCCGGTTGATAAAGCGAAATGAGTTAAAGTGAAACGAGTTATTGTGCATCCATGGCACTGTAGGAAACTAACAATTATTTTGTTTTCAACAATGGAAACACCAGGATGGAACATAACACTATTATGAAAAGGATTGTTGCTACTCACCATATAGCGGAGATGCTGAGTCGCACGTAGACACAACAAAAAGACTGTCAGAAAATGAGCTTCTTTCCAACAAGGCCTTCATCACATACAGAACACACACACACACACACACACACACACACACACACACACACACACAAATGTGACCTCAATCTCTGGCTACTGACGCTACATTGCAAGCAGTTGCGCATGATGGGAGACACAAGTGTGGGGGGGGGGGGGGGGGTTGATAAGGAGAAAGCTGAGGCAGGGAGGGGGAGGGATAAAGGGATAACAGGGTAGGGGTGGGGGGATGGTGAGGTGCTGCTTGTGGGAGCACATAGGGGCAAGGAGGAGAGAGGAGAGGGTAGGGCAGTTAGGAGGTCAAATGAAAGGCAGTGGTGGGGGGGAAGGTTCGCAGAAAAGGACAGAGCATGCATTGGTGTAATTAGAACAAGGAAGGGGCTAGAGGGTGAGGAAATAACTAACAAAGGCTGAGTCCAGGAGGGTTATGGGAATGTAGGATATATTGCAGGGAAAGTTCTCACCTGCACAGTTCAGAAAAGCTGGCATTGGTGGGAACGATCCCGATGAAAAGGCGGTGAAGCAATCATTGACACAAAGAATGTCGTGTTGGGCGGTGCGCTCAGTAATGGGGGTGGTCCAGCTGTTTCTACGCCACAGTTTGTAGATTGCCATTCATGTGGCCAGACAGCTTGTTGATCATCATGCCCACATAGCAGGAAGCACAGTAGTTGCAGTTTAGTTTGTAGATCACATGACTGGTTTCAAAGAAAGCCCTGCCTTCGATGGGATAAGTGATATTAGTGACCGGACTGGAGGTGATGGTGGGACGATGTATGGGACAGGTCTTGCATCTAGCTCTACTACAGGGATATGAGCCAAGAGGCAAGAGGGTTGGGAGCAAGAGTTGTGTATGGATGGAAGATGATATTGTGTAGGTTTGGTGGGCTGCGGATTACCATTGCGGGAGGGGTGGAAATGATAGTGGGTAGGTCATTCTTCATTTGAGAGCACGATGAGAGGCACTAGAAACCCTGGTGGAGAATGAATTCAGTTGCTCCAGTCCTGGGTGGTACTGAGTCACAAGAGGAATGCTCATCTGTTGTCGGATGGTGGGACTTTGGGATGTAGTGTGTGATTGGGAGGAGATAACAAAGGGAGATCTGTTTTTGTACAAGGTTGGGAGGATAATTATGGTCTCTGAATGCCTCAGTGTGACCCTTGGTGTATTCCATGAGAGACAGCTTGTCACTACAGATGTGATGGCCACAGGTAGCTATGCTGTATGGAAAGAACTTCTTGGTAAGGAATGTGGATAGCTGTCAAAGTGGAGCTATTGCTGGTGTTTGGTAGGTTTGATATGGGCAGAGTTACTGATGTAGCTATCTATGAGGTGGAGGCCAACATCAAGGAAAGTGTGTTGAGTAGGACCCAGCGAAGCAAATGGGAGAGATGGTGCTGCTTTTCTGGAAGAATGTGGGATAGGATGTCCTCACCCTTGATCCAGATCATGAAGATGTCGTCAATGAATCTGAACCAGGTGAGGGATTTGGGATTATAGGTGTTTAGGAAGGATTCCTCTACATGGCCCAAGAATAGGTTGGCATAGGATGGTGTCATGCGAATGATATGGCCATACCCAAGATCTATATGAAGGTAATGCCTTCAAAGGAGAAGTAATTGTGGATGAGGATATAGTTGATCATGGTGATTAGGAAGGAGATTGTCGGTTTGGAATCTGTCCTATAAGATGGGAAAGGTAGTGTTCAACAACAGTACGGCCATGGCATTAGGGATGTCAGTGTCAAGGGAGACGGCATCAATAGTGATGAGCAGGACACCAAGTGGTAAAGGAACGGGAACTGTGGAGAGTAGGTAGAGGAAATGGTTGGTCTTTTATATAGGAGGGTAGGTTGCAGTTAATAGGCTGAAGGTGTTGGTCTACTAGAACAGAGATTCTCTTAGTGGGGGCACAGTAATGGGCCACAATGGTGTGTCCTGGGTGGTTGGGTTTGTGAACTTTAGGAAGCATGTAGAAGGTAGGAGTGTGAGGAGTGGTTGGGTGAAGAGAGAGATGGACTGTGGGGAGAGGTTTTCAAATGGGCCTAAGGATTTGTATGGGGACTGGAGATCCTGCTGGATTTATGGAACTGGGTCACTGTGGCAGGGTTTGTAGATGGATGAATCTGACAGCTGGCGGAGTCCTTCTGCCAGGTACTCCTTGCAGTTCAAAACAACAGTGGTGAAGCCTTTGTCAACAGGTAGGACTATAAGGTTACGATCAGTTTTTAGGTGGTGGATTGCAATTCTTTCTGCAGATGTAAGGCTAGTTTGCATGTTGATGGATTTGGAAAATGATGGTGAGCCAAGGTTTGAGGTTAAGAAATTCTGGAAAGTTAAAGGGGGTGGTTTGGGGGCAGTGGGGGTGGATCACGGTTGGATGAAGGAGTGAACTGAGTCAGGCAGGGTTCAACTTTGGTCGAGTCTGATTGGTAGGGTTGGTGGGGAAAAAGTGTTTCCACTGTAGGAACCAGTAGAAGGAGAAAAGGTCTTTTAACAAGTCCTTCATGATTGAATTTGGGGGTGGTGGGAGGGGGGGGGAAGGGGGGGGCAAAAGGCAGGGCCCTTGGAAAGGACTGATATTTCTGCGGGGCTAAGGGTTTTTGGAGGAAAGGTTCAGACTGTGTTTCGTGTCTGGTTAGGTTCTGGTTTCTGTATGGTGGAGAGAGGAGTTTTGGAGGATGAGGTAAATGTAGTAGGTCTGAGGCATGATTTGTTGTCTATGACGGGACGTGGGGGAGATTTGGAGGTTGTGGGAGGACAGGTGGCAGCCGGAGGTGGGTAACATGAGCCAAGCAACAACACAGGAACAGTATGTGGGAATGGTTCTGACTAGGGATAAGGAAACTTATCCGTATTGGTGAAGATGGAAGGAGTAAGGATACATGGTGGAGGATAAAAACACATGAAAATATGTAGCTAACATAGAAATATGTCCAAAAAATTCACAAAAATACACTAAAACACGTGGGAAAAAGGCCACAAAGGATGAAACAGGTGGAGTAGGGGAAAACAAGATGACATCTGCGGTAGCAAGCCGATAGTTAAAGACAAGAACCAACTGAGATTGGCATGGAGACACAATGAGATCAAGGAAAAAATAAATAAAAATATTATAATGTGGGTTGTTGATGGATAAGTGTGAAGAAGGGGGACAACAGATGTGACTAGTTAGGTGAAGTTAGTATGTGCAAACTGGAATAGAGTGGAGGGGGAGGGGGGGTGGAACAGGTTGGTAGGATGAGATACAAGGTTGTGTGGCACAGGAAGGTATGGGAAATAACACACGAAATTATGCAGGTGTGCTGCAGGAAGAGTAATCAATTAGAAGGTATTGGATTTAGTGGGAGTAATGTGCGACATGAGATGCTGCACCAACAATCAGTGTGGTATTGTAGCTGTCTGCTGTGCAAGGCAGAGATGGTTGATACAGTGTGGTTAGAAAGTATAGGTTGCAGGGCGGTGCAGTTTGTAAGGCGACAAGAGAAACACAGGAAAGAAGAGAAAGAAGGACTGACACTGATTACAGTAATGCATTAGAAAATAGTAACACAGGAATACAGCACTGGGATACAAGAAAAGCCATCAGGCAAAATTCAACAATGGAAAATCCAGGATGGAATGTAACAATATTATGATAAGGATAGTTGCTACTCCCCATATAGCAGAGATGTTCAGTCGCAGACACGCAAACGAGAAAAAAGGTCATAAAATAAGCTTACGGCCATCAAGGCCTTCTTTGGTGGTACACACACACACACACACACACACACACACACACACACACACACACACACACACAAGTGCAACTCACATCTACATCACCACAGTCTCTGCGGCTGAGGCCACATTGCAAGCAGCATTGTATGATGGGAGACGCAACCGGGTGGTGGCAGTACAGTGGAGGCAGGGATGGGGAGGTGGAGGTGGAGGGATAGCAGGATAGGGATGGGGGATGGTGAAGTGCTGCTTGTGGGGGCATACAGGGGTGAGGTGGAGAGAGGGTAAGGCATCTAGGTGCAAGTCAGAAGGATAGATAGATGGCAGGGAGAGAGGTTAGTGGAAAAGGAAAGAGGTTAAGTGACTGTGGATGCACTGGTGGAATAGAAGACTGTGTAATGCTGAATGGGAATAGGGAAGGGGCAAGGGGGTAGGACAATTACTAATGAAGGTTGAGGCCAGGAGGGTTACAGCAACGTAGGCTGTATTGCAGGGACAGTTCCCACCTGCGCAATTCAGTAAAGGTGGTGATGGTGGGAATGATCCAGATGGCACAGGCTGTGAAGCAGTTGCTGAAAATGAAGAACATAGTGTTGGGCGGCGTGTTCAGCAATGGGATGCTTCAGCTGCATCTTGGCCACAGTTCATAGGTTCATGCTGACAGGCAGCTTGTTGGTTGTCATGCACATGTAGAATGCAGCACAATGCAGCTTAGCTTGTAGATCACATGATTGGTTTTACAGCCCCATTATAGCAAGTTACTGTGCCCCCACTGTGAGAATCTCTGCTCTCATAGACCATATCTTCAACCCATTACCCACAATATATCCTCCTACACAAAATATACCAACCATTTCCACCACCAACTCCCCACAGTTCCAGTTCCTCTACCACGTGGTGCCCTGCTCGTCACTATTGATGCCACCTCCCTGTACATTAACATTCCTAATGCCCATTGTCTTCCCACTATTGAACACTACCTATCCCAATGCCCGATGGATTCCAAACCAATAACCTCCTTCCTAGTCGCCATAACCAACTAGGCACCATAACCAACTATATCCCCTCCCATAATTACTTCTGCTTTGATGGCATTACCTACAAATAAATCTGGGGTACAGCTATGGGCACTCACACAGTGCCAACCTATTCATGGGACATCTAGAAGAATCCTTCCTAAACACCTATAATCACAAACCCCTCAACTGGTTCAGATTCCATGACATCTTCATCATCTGGATCGAGGATGAGGACAGCCTATCCACATTCCTCCAGAATCTCAACACCTTCACCCCATTCGCTTCACGTGGTCCTACTCAACTCAACAAACCACTTATCTTGATGTTGGCCTCCATCTCAAAGATGACTACATCAGTATCTCCATCCATATCAAACCTATCAAGCATCAGCAATAATTCGACAGCTGCCACCCATTCCATACCAAGAAGTCCCATCCATACAGCCTACCCATCCACAACCATCGCATGTGTAGTGACAAGTGGCCACTCTCGAACAGAACAAGGATTTCACTGAGGCATTCACAGAGCATTATTACCCTCCCAATTTTGTACAAAAACAGATCTCCCGTGCCTTATCTCCCCAGTCACCCACCACATCCCAGAGTCCCACTGTCCAGCCACAGATGAGCATTCCCCTTCTGACTGAGTACCACCCAGGGGTGGAGCAGCTAAATCACAATCCCTGCCAGAGTTTCAGCTATCTCTCGTCATGCCCTGAAATGTTGAATGTCCTACCCACTATCCTTCCCACCGCTCCCACAATTTTACTCCACCACCTATTGAACCTACACAATATCGTTTGTGGAATTGATTACAACCTTAATGTTTTTGATAAGCTTTAATAGTTATGCTGTTTGAAACGAATGATTAAGGAGGAAGTTTTATTTCACCACCTAGAACAAGCATTTGCATCATGTGAATGCATGGTTTTGCGATGATATATACAGATAAAATTTTCTCAAGCTTCCATCCGTGTCAAGTAGCTTAAAATCCACTTTTGAGTGGTGATCATCTTTGGTTGCTGCAACCAAAAGCAGCCAAAAGACGGTAATAAACTGACAATGGCTGATATGTACTGGGCAAAAGCTTGTGGATTTTAAATCACTTGATATGACTGGAAGCTCAGGAGAATTTTATGAATTCTTAGCGTCAATGCAATTACCATGGCTAAAACTGGTAAGTGTTACAACTGATGGAGGCAAAGCAATGAGTGAACAAAATAAGGGTCCGATGGGTAGAATGGAAACTAAACTGGCAGAATAAGTTGTGATATCCCATTATTTTTGCATCATGTTGTTCATTAAAAAGTGTTAGTCTACAGAGTTCTTGCACGGGCAGAAGTAATGGACAACTTGGTATCCACTGTACATTTAATAACAAAAAATGGATTGATACCTAGTTCCAACAGTTCCTGTCGGATATGGATGCACGTCACTGAGGTGTCCTGTATTATTCTGAAGTGAGGTGCTTAAGCAGAGGTGCAGCACTGAGAAGATTTTTTGACATCAGAAAAAAACCAACACAGTTATAAAAGAAAAAGGCAAATGTATTCCAGAACTTACAGACCCTAAATGGTTAACAGACCTTCGAATTTTGACAGATTTAACAAAAGAGTTAAATATTTGAATATGACTCCTCAAGTACATGGTACACACACTAATGCAAAGGGATTCCATGTGAAAAACAAGCTCTCCATAAAACATATTATTGGGAAAAACCTGGAATATGTCCCAAATTGTACATGAGCTGTCAAGGAAGTTGGAATGAATTTACATTGGAAAAATAATAAACTGAAATGCAGTTTAACACAGCTACAAAATCAGTTCAATGAGAGAGTTAACTCTTTCTATAAAATCAGTGATCTTGTTAAATTTTATGTCAGTTTGCCATCTAGTTTTTAAGAGATAAAAATTTTTGCTTAGCAATTAAATACAATTTTTGGCAGCATTTACTCGTGTGAGCACACTTTTTAAATTCTCAATTACAGAAAAAATAAATAATTCCCCCCCCCCCCCCTTCACAGATGAGCATTTAAGTGCCAGTATCCGAATTTCTATGACATAAATGAAAGCAAAGACTGCACATCCATAACTAGGTAGCCAAATGCAGCTCCAAACATTAATTTCAAGTCTGATTCAACTTGCATGTAGGCCTATAATTATTTCAAAATTCTCATTTAATTTGTCTGTTTTTTCCTTATTTTCCTTTCACCATTGTTCCTACTTCATAATAAAATGATGATGAATAAAATGTAAAAGCGAATATCTGTGTTTTTGGATTTTTAATATCATCATGTAGTTACAGATACACAAAATTATTAATGGGTGCAGCTCGCCTTTATTTCATTTGATACTACATGGTTCTTGTCTGCTAAAAGGTTGTCGACCACTTCACTTGATGGGAGTGTGTAGACAGTAAAAATTGTAGAGGTAGACACAGACTGTAATATATGCAACAAATAATTAAAGCTGTTGGGTGCAAGTGATCCTCTGAAATGAAGAGGTTGTGCAAGATAGAAAGTCATAGCACGCCGCATCAAACCAGTCATATGAGCAGTGAGGAAAAAACAGTAAAACAAAGTAGCATTTTGGTGAATATCGCTAAAATTGTCCAGTTTTTAGAGCCCAGAACAGAGAGTAGGAATGGTAGTGAAAGAGAAAAAAAACAGATTTTTACCAAATGGACTGTAGTGTAAAAAGCTAGTTGTCAATGTACAGTCATGAACTCTGTATTGGTTAACATTACAGTATACCATACTTAAAAGTTATTTTGTGATGCCACTCCCTTTTTGCTTATGGAGAGCTGCATCAAACCAGTATCAGGACTGAAGACCACAACTACTACAATTCACCTATCATTCATGAGAGGACATTTCCTAATATGATGTGATTTACATTTGAAGGATAATGTAAAATGTCTAGACGCAATGGGAATGTGGTTATGGAGGATGATGGACAAAACAGTTTGGACAGAATGGAAGACAAATGAAGCAGTATTAAAAAGAATAAAAGTATATTGTATTGGACTGTACATAACCATGGGAATGGAAAATTAAATAAGAGTTTGGCACACGAGACAGATGGGATTCGTTGGTATATAACTGGGTATTGTGATGCACCATTTTGCTTAACTACGCTAGCAACTGGAAGAAACAGTGAATATGATTTTTACTGTTTTCATTCTTTACCTAGATGTTTGGTTTGTATTCAATGAATCATACTGAGTTTAAAACCTATTAATTGCACTTATGTCACCACTCGAGGTGCGAACGTCTGAATTCAAACTTCTCTGAAAGCTTTTAACTGTGGGCATAATTTTTTTCTAGTAGACTGTAACAGACATTATAGATTACAGTTAATATTTTCTGACAATTAGGTGATCCAGTAATATTGTATTACTAATTTGATGATACTGCCCATTTATGAGAACTTTAAGGATGAGGAGGAGATTAGGTAGGGTTTAACATCCCATCAACAATGAGGTCATTAGAGACAGAGCACAAGCTCAGATTAGGTAAGGACAATGAGGGAAGTCAGCTGTGCCCTTTCAAAGGACCCATCCTGACATTTGTCTTAAAGGATTTAGAGAACTCAAAGAAAATCTAAATCAGGTTTGAACCATCATTCTCCCGAATACAAGTCCAGTGGGCTAGCCACTATGCTACCTCACTTGGTAGGGATTTAATGACTGTAAGTAAGTGCTCAAGTACTTGTTACATTCTTGCTTGTTCACACTTCGTCCAAGTACTCTGCTGTCAATTTATTGGGAAATTGTAACCACTACTTTAAACAGTTAGGGATACTAAGCATTATATGCAGCTGTACTAATTTGTAACATATGTAAGCTGAATTGGTAACAGTTTCATGCTCTGTTCTATCTTTTAAGACTAGCTTTCCAAATGTTGCTTTTGTGGCCGGTTATTTTCTCTGCCATAAGACACCACATCTTTCACAACTTTAGCTACTTGAAGAAAACTATATGAATTACTGTGGGCTGATATGCAGTAATGGCAGCTGTTTCATTTCTCTCACACTTGATGTCATAATCTGGGTAAACATTGTCCAAATCATCGCCATCTTTTTCTTTATAGTGAATTCGAACAAACAATTAAAAGAATGGAAAAATGTAGCTATGAACTCTCCACCTTCAGGTTACTATTCCACTCTTCTATCCATTACACCATGAGGAACAGATGTGAGCGTAGTCTCTCTGACCATAAGATACAGATGAGTGAGTAATCTCTCTAAACATGGCTCCATATGCTCGTAGAACGTATTTTTGTGGCTTACATAGGTGAATACAAAAAGAGTGTCGGATACCTCGAATTTACTGAATCAATGGCCCACTCCATCTGCCTGGCATTATACTCTGTCCTAGTTGTACTGGTTTTTATACTGCTACTGCCAAATAGTCTATGTTTCTGCCATTTTGTCTACAGTGGCCTTTTTTTTGCTGAGTGTATCTAAACTATGAAGAAATGAAGAAAAATGTGGACAAAATAACTGAATGGTTGCAGTGACAAGGCACAGCTTTCAGTAAATGAAGATTACTAAATTATTTGACCATCTGTAAAATATTTTTAACTTCTACAGACACTGCAGTACCGGCTATAGCTAGCAATATTGTACTGTTACTCTACTGATATTGTCATATTTCAGAGCTCTTTCTAAAAAGTCAATGATTCAAGCCTGTAGTCAATAATTACTGGGCAGCCAGCTTTCAAGATGTCTACAAAATATTAACAACCTACTTGTTGCTTTTCCATTGATTGTAGACATTGAGATAGGTCAGGTGATCTGATTCTGGAACCTGGAATTTTTCTCTCACTGCATCAGCTTCTTCTTCGCGTCCTTTGGGGCGATAAAAAATTGATGGCACAGACAGCATGGAAACTGAAAAAAACATTCAAGATTAATCACTAACAGCAGAACAATAAAGTCTCAAGCCTATTAAAAATACAGGAATCTACCACAAAGGCAAAGGAAACAGATTAATCTAGGAAAGATTTGAATGTGAGGATTAATATATTTAAATACTGTTGCAAATATGATCATCCTGGCCACATAATACAGTTATTATTTTCTATGTTTTTAGTGTTCTTAGTCCATCTTTTCATGTTAAGCTACTTGTTCTGGAAAAAAAATCAATTCAGCTGTAACTAAAATAAAGAATAAATATATTGAAAAAAATAATGAATGAATTTTCCCAAGCGGATTTACAGTGGTCCATTAGAAGAATAGACACTTGAAAATACTAGCTGATGAAAGAACATTTATCAATGCCATTGAATATATGATTCTCTGTACAGATATAAAACAATAGTACTGTAGAAACTTGTCCTTATAACAAGCTTTTAAGAGTCACCTATGACAGAAACAGTACATTACAAGAAGAAAAGGCTACAAATCATAACTTGAGCCTAAATGTTACAAATATGAGGGCTATCCACAAAGTACATTATGTTTTGGAATTAAAAATAAATAAAGTATTGGAAATTTTTTTATTATATACAGATGAAAGCCACATGTAAATACTAATTTTCTACATAGTTGCCATTTAAATTAAGGCACTTATCATAGGGATGGACGAGCTTGGAAATTCCTTCGTCATAAAATTCGGCCGCCTGTACCTTCAACCAAGTGGTTACCTCTTCTTGAAGCTGTGCGTCGTCATCAAAACGCTGCATAGCTAACCACTTCTACATTGCTGGGAATAAGTGGAAGTCGCTCGGTGCCAGGTCGGGACTGTACGGCGGATGAGGAAACAACTCCCACTTAAAAGATTCGAGAACTTCACGAGTGGCATTTTCCGTGTGGGCCCGGGCGTTGTCGTGAATCAGCAAGATCTTTGAGCCCAACTTTCCCCTGCACTTGTTTTGTATTGCTCTTCTGAGGTTGTGCTGAGTTTGGCAATACCTTTGAGAGTTTATTGTAGTGCCTCTTTCCAGGAAATCCACAAAAATCACACCTTTTCTGTCCCAAAAGACAGTCATTACGTGGTTGAAGGCGCAGATGGCCGAATTTTACGATGAAGGAATTTCCAAGCTCGTCCATTGCTACGATAAGTGCCTTAATTTAAATGGCAACTATGTAGAAAAGTAGTATTTAAGTGTGGCTTTCATCTGTATATAATAAAAAAATTTCCAATACTTTATTTATTTTTAATTCCAAAACGTAATGTACTTTGTGGATAGCCCTCGTATGTTGCTTTAGATTATGGTCACGAAATATTCAAAATGGAATCAAATTGACCACAGGGTAAAAGGCAAATAGGAAATGCCTGCATTTTGAAACATACGATTCTTAATAAGATGAAGAGGGAAGAGGGGAATTAAATAATTTATTAGCAAATAAATGTGAAAAGATAAGAAAAGTACGGCAAGCAGGAAAATTCACCTAAAGAAAGAGACAATACAGGTGTTGTCGTTAGTCACAGTTGGTATTAAATGAATTACAAGCCATTACAGATTTTGGGGAGAGAAATTCCGCCTTATGCAAGACATCTTTATTCTATTTTCTTTCACCCAGACATGTTTCAGCACTTTTTGTGCTATCTTCAGTGGGTTATATTTTTATTTTCTAACTGTAAAATTGTTATTGTCTATTAACATTTAACAAAACTTTCACATTTGAGATATGTGTTGATGACCTGATGCACTATATATTGTTTATAACATAATGTCAAAGTTCTGTACAGCTTAATTGGCAAAAAGAGTGGATGTATGCATTAGTTTACATACCTTACATGATACTATTGGACACTTATTTTGCTAGCTACTCTGGTACACAATCTACAACTTCTCATCTGCAAACACCAAAATGTAATTTTTATTTTTCTGTTTATTATGCCTTTACAAAGGGATATGGATATAAATACATTTTTCGTGTGTAACTTACAGTTTTGATATTGTGGTCCTTTCTCACATGTTGCTGGCAAAGTGAACAGGCAGATTTCGTGACCTATGGTCGCGACACTGCACTTTCTCCGATTTTTCAGAACATAGGGAGAGTTTTCACCGCCATTACGTGTTGTTGTGACTGTGTAGTATTCATTTGTTTCGTAGTGTGTTTAGCAGGGTGAGACATGCGAGTTGCATTGTGTTTGGTGTCTGTGGTGTGTGTGTGTGTGTGTGTGTGTGTGTGTGTGTGTTCGGGACTGGGGCAGAGAGAGAGAGAGAGAGAGAGAGAGAGAGAGAGAGAGAGAGAGAGAGAGGGCGGGGGGAGGGGGGGAGGGGGGAGGGGGGGGGGGAAGGGAGGGAGGGAAAAAGACATTTTTTTCCACCCTCAATAGTAGTTTTGGTGTGAGTGTTATTTGTATAGTTCTTCTATTGTGGCGAAGAGAGTTTTATTGCACAGTGATGTGTATTCATTGAGTACTTTCTTTCCTCTTTCACTAAGATGTCATCATTAAGAAGTGATCCAACAAACCAATACTGAAGTAAGTTACAGAAAACCCTGAATAACATAGAAATCATTTTCACAGAAACACAGATTAAAAGAATGATACAGAAAATTCCCAAGGCCCCCACCTTAAAATCATTGCCTAAAGTTCACAAACCCAGAATACATATACGTCCATTGATAAACTTTACCAAAGCACCAACATACTACTTAGCCAAACACACACACACACACACACACACACACACACACACACACACACACACAGCCACAGACAGTATATAAATACACTGAAAACAGAAGTCTAAAGAACTCAAGAGACTTAATAGAAAAAATAAGGAATGAAAACATACCAAACACGGCAACAATGATTTTATTTGACATAATTTCCATGTACACACACATCCCAACACAATAAACCATTAACATCATAGAAAGAAACCTCCAACTACATGGAAACATAGCCACAACAAACATACAAGAAATATCAGCCACACTCAGGATCATCACAGAGCAAAACTACTTCACATTCAACAACAGATTTTACTCTCAATAAGATGGACTACTCATGGGATTCCCATCACTGCCCTCCTAGCTGACATTTTCCTCATTCAGATAGAAAAACAAATCTTTGACAAAATAGTAATACCAAAACAGTACAAAATAATTTAATGGAACAGATATGTGGATGACATATTTGCTTAATAGATGAACCACTGCCTCGCATAAAAGAACTTCATGAAAACATAAACCCCATCCACCCACAAATATAGTTCACCATTGAAACACAAACAGATGAAAAACTTAATTTCTTAGATCTCACCATACACAAAAGAAACAAACAAACATGAATTCACAATCTAAAGAAAGCCCACAATCACCACCACCATTATTCATAACCAATCCAATCACCCTATAACTCACAAAGAATCCAGCTTCAGATATTTACTACACAGACTGAACAAAATACCCATGAACAAACATGATTACACACAAGAATTGAACACAATAACACGACTTGCACAGGAGAATGGATATGATTAGAGGCACCTGTTTTTGCAAAGTTCGAAACGGCAAAATTTTACACATTTTGGTGAAAACGCGAAACTATTTACTTTTAAGCCAAATCGCGAAATAATTGACGAAACTTTGCAAAATCTCGTCATTTGAACTTAACTGCGGAAATTCGATTGGAGTTATGGTAATACAATCCGGATATCAATTGTACACCATTTCAATATATATAATATATCGAGTATTCCAAAGACATTCTACAATGTTCTGGACGTATATTCAGTATTGGGTGTTGGAAATCGTTGTGGATCGCCAATGCATTGAGTGTGGTATTTTGTGTTTTGTTTTCGTGCTGCAGATGATTAATATGGTATTGACAGTTTTCGACCGAGAAAAGGAATTTTCGTCAAAAGGATTTTATGTTTTCGACAAAAGTAGGAAGATACTTATGTGCAACTACTGCAATGTGCCTATTGAGTGGCAGAGGAAGGACACATGCCTGAAACACATTAATAACAGTTCTTCCCATAAGAACACGGAGAAAGCACTAACAACTACTGGTATAAAAAGACAAGCTATGTTCACGGAAGCCAATGCAGTGGCAAAATGAGTGAAAAATGATAAAGAAGAATTCATTTTATCGACTACTCGAGCTTTCATTGAGGCTAACATTCCGATGGAAAAAGTTGATCATCCGAAGCTGAGAGAATGGATCAACAAATACATACCAAGCTTGTGTAATAATTACTTTACCGTCTGCTAATCGCAGCAAAGATTAGGTAATCTCGATAGCCAGAATAGTCCTATATTAAAAATAATTTTTCCTCAAGCACCCTCTTAAAAAAGTCTTATAATTGGGTAATGTGGTAATTTAATTCGTTACATAGTACTCTAATAGCAGTTCTATTGACATTTTTAAGGTGCTGGAGACTTACCCTCAGCTGGAAGACTACTGGAGGGTTACATACCTCAAATCATCAAATAAGAAGAGGAAAGATTAAAAGGAGCCGTGAAAGATGAAAGAGTTTCAATTCTTTGTGATGAAACGACAGACAGAAAAGGGCAGTGTGTGTTTGTGGTTCTGATAAAAGTACTTAGTTGTGGTGATGGTGCAGTTCAGAAATTATTTGTCAGGGGAGTGAAAGTTATTGCAAATGCAACTGCTACATAATGTTCACAAGCAATTATGAGTGTAATACATAAACTTGAAATTCAGTACAGAAATGTAGTTTCTATAACTTCAGATTCAGCCCGTTATATGGGCAAGTGTATAAATGCAGTTAGGGTTTTAGTTTCAGAAGGGTTAGTACACACACAATGATGGGCTCATAAATTAAATTCGGTTGGCAATGTGTGGGCTGTGGAACTTTGTGATTTGAACCATTGTGTTTTGCAGACAAAACACATCTTCCTTAATACCCGAAAGAGAAAGCATGCATACATTCAGTTCTTAGCTCAGAAATATGTAGGTGTACCCACAAAAGCTAAACTTTTCCCTATTCCTGTCATCACCAGATGGAACTCGTGGTTTGAAAGTGCTGAGTACCTTGGAGAATATCTCTGTGATATAGTAGAATTTGTTGAAACTGTTGAAGATGAGAGTGTAGCTGTCAATTATTTTAAAGCTTTGACTTCTGCTGAAAAAAAAAAAAAAAAAAAAAAAAAAAAAAAAAAAAAAAAAAAAAAAAAAAAAAAAAAAAAAACCTTCAGTGCCTAGCTGTTTTTCTTGTCGAGCACTGCTCAAAATGTTGCAATTTCCTGCCGACATTGATTGGAGGGCTCCAAGATACTGTTAATTCATCTTCTGCAGCCTTAGCTTGTGACATTGCAAAGAGCTTGAAGTTACTAGAGGTCGCACTTAACTGAACCACTTGATGGAGTGTGATAGGGGAAAAATTGTCATTTCTTCTATAGGTAAAATGTTTGATCTGAGAAACATAATAAAAGGCAATTTAGACAGTGCTGAAATCTCTCAGCTGATAAAGAAAATCTCCATTCTACAAGACTTCCAACATCACAATTTCTTGTGCCATACACATTGTTTAGGGATTTAGTAGTTAGTTCTTGTAGAGAAGGAAAAGATGACGACGTGATTGGTATTCTTCTTTCCCTGAAAGCAGAATATGGACTTTTTGTGGAAGCTGCAGTGAAGGCTTTGTGGATCCCAGTCAGTAATGTTGATAGTGAGAGATCATTTTCTAGATATTGCAATATAATGTCTGAGAGGAGAACAGCTAGAACAGCTCTGACTCCCAGTAATATGGAAGTCATGGTATCCTTGTCTTTCTCAGACAGACTAGTGTGTTGTGTACATACACTAGGACAGGATAAATGTTTACCAAACTTTCATGATTTGGTATTTGTGTTTTAATAAGATTTATAATTTTTATGCTTTTTAAATTTATCTAATATAAAAAGATTTTTCACTGCAAATGTGCCATAAATGTATTTCCTTTACCTTTTACTGCTGAAAAGTGGAAATAAAATTTGGTGGAATTATTGACAAAATGGAAAAAAACTGGCGAAAAATATACTGAAATAACTTTTTAAAAATGACAAAATCGGGCAAAAAATTTCCACCACAAACAGGTGCCTCTAGATATGATGCAAAAATAGTAGACAAAATAAACCACAAAATACAAAAACAAACAACACATAACCATGAAACACACACACAAACAAACACAACACAACACACAATAAGTGACAAATGGCACATAATGACTAACAACAACAAAGTCACACACAGGGTAGCTAATATAGTAAACAAACAAGGACTCAACATAGCATACAGAACCAACTACATAATACAAAGCAGACTTGGAAGAAATACCACCAACACTGACAAATACAGCCAGTCCTGTATATACCAATTTACTTGCAACTGCTGTCAATCTGTATATGTGGGCCAAACATGCAGGAAATTCAGAACCAGGTACCCAGAACACCTCAGTGCACTGAAAAGCAATAGCTAACACACAACATTTGCAGACAACCTGATGGCACACAATGACCACCCAACAAACATTGAAACTGACTTACACATCCTTAAAACTAGTAGAAGATTATACCAAAAATTAACTATAGAAGGAAACTATCACATTCAAAAATCACTAGCCCAAGGAAAGAAAGTACTCAATGAATACACATGACTGTGCAATAAAACTCTCTTCGCCACAATATAAGAACTATACAAATAACACCCACACCAAAACTACTATTGAGGGAGGAATGAAACTTCTTCCCCCCCCCCCCCCTCTCTCTCTCTGCTCCAGTCCCGAAAACACACACACACACACACACACACACAAAAACCAAACACCACAGAAACCAAACACAATGCAAACTCGCATGCCTCATCCTACCAAACACACTACGAAACAAATGAATATTACACAGTCACAACAACATGTAATGGTGGTGAAAACTCTCCTATGTTCTGAAAAATCAGAGAAAGTGCAGTGTCAAGCGACCATAGGTCACTAAATGTGCCTATTCACTTTGCCAACAACATATGAGAAAGGATCACAATACCAAAACTGCAAGTTACACACAAAAAACGTGATATATATGGATATTCATTTGTAAATGCCATTCGAGAGTGGGATGGTACAGAGGTAGTACAAAAATGGTTCAATGAACCCTTCGCCAGGCTCTTACGTGTGCATTGCAGAGTAACCATGTAGATGTAGATGCAGATAAACAGAAAAATAAAAATTATGTTTTGCTGTTTGCAGATGAGAAGTTGTAGATTGTGTACCAGAATAGCTACCAAAATATATGTACAATAGTATCATGTAAGGTATGTAAACTAATGCATACATCCACTCTTTTCGCCAATTAAGCTATAAATAGAACTTTGACATAATGTTATAAACAACACATAGTGCATCAGGTCGTTAACACATTTCTGAGCTGTGAACTATGAACATATGAGGTATAATATTTTACAACAATTATTCATTCACAATTGTAAATATTATGTACCAAAAGTTTCGCTAAGTGTTAATATATAACAACAATTTTACAGTTAGAAAATAAAAAATAACCCACTGAAGATAGCACACAAAGTGCTGAAACATGCCTAGGTGAAAGACAACAGAAAAAAAGGTGTCTTGCATAAGGTGGAATTTCTCTTCCTATTTCGTAGCAAGCATAACAAGAACAACTGCAACACCATAAGTTGATTATTACAGATTTTAGTACAGCAATACTTCAATTCATTTTTTTATGTACATTCATACACTATTACAAAATACATACCAATAATAAGTATATCAGCTGAGCAACCCATTTCACAAGATACAATGAGCATTTGACACTGAGGAGGATCAAGTGGAAATTCTGCCATTTGTCTTCCAAGAGGTGTAAGAGAACCAGTGTGATCTAGTGCTCCTAAAATCCACAGCTGGTACAATGAATTCAAAATGTTGTCCTGAAGAGATAACAATTTTTTTAAATTAAAAGATTGAAATAACTCACATAAAATGAAGTATGATCTTACTTAACAGGTAGTATAGATGACAAAAGCATCTATGTGACGTAGTATAACTATTATTTCCTTTACTATTTTTTTATATCATTGCTTTTTTACAACAAAAGTAGGTCCATAGTTCTGGACCTCATTTGCACAAAAGAATGGATGAATTTAGTAGCCGATGTTTGGGACACATTACTATCTACCTCATATTATATATAATCTCTAATTTGGCTGCAGCACTATCAAAATATTGAATTATAAAATTCCAAACTGAAAATGATGATGACGAAGATGATAGTAGTAGTAGTAGTAGTAGTAGTAGTAGTAGTAATAATAATAATAATAATAATAATAATAATAAAATAAACATTCAGCACAAGAATTTACTTCATTTTACACATATTAATAACAGTTGAAGAATGGGAAATGTTAGATGAAAATCTTTTGCCATTTCACTGTTATGATTTGAGAAATTGATGGAAAATCCAAATCAGTATGTGATAAATGAATCACAGTTAAATTTTTGGCTGCAGCCTTAGATTTTTCCTCATGAATATTAGGTCTCATGTGTCTGTTTCGATAGTTCTGATGACCACGATATTGAAAAGCATGGGATCTGAAGTGATAAATGATTTGCAGCAGAAAAGCTAAGTCCTTATTTGACAACTCGCTTAGTCATATGAGCAGCTGCCTGAGCATATTTAGCTTTGTTTTCATCCTATTTTAAAAAAACCTACAGTTTAACAAGAAACCTGAACCATGCTGCAACTTGATATTTTTCCCAGACATAAACCATTACCAAAGATAAAACAACATCTGTCAGAAAAATCCTTGGTATGACTGGGACCATACTTCAGACCTTTTTGTATACCCTTGTCATCAAGCCACAGAAATAAGAAAGGATACATAAATACATATATGAGTCACTTTACTATTATGACCACCCATATATGACAAAGTCATAGGCTGTGGTCTGTAAGACGTCATACACTACTGTGGAGGATGTGTAACCCTGCCTACTACATCAACATATACCTTTTTACTATTGTGAGAAAAAGGAACAATTTAACAGAGTTATTACTGATTTGTTTTCTAGTTACTGCAGTATTTCTAAATTAGCACAGTCCTTGAACTGTTCTCTACTCGTGAAAATCAGCTGTAAATGAACAAATGTGATCAGTGTGAGTAACCAACATGCAAACTGTTTTCTGCACCATAGAAAACTGATGTTGCAGATGACTCAGTTCTTAGGATATATTGGGTTGACCAAGTGAGCATGCATTTAAATTTGCCAGGGATTTTCAAACTTCAACAAAACAGCTCAAAAATCTGTTGTGTACATGGCTCTGAAGCAAATTGATCATCACTATTCTCTATGACAATAAAGGTGAATAAATATGGGAAGTGATGTCGGAATTGGTTTCTGCTGTTGGTCAATGTCCCCAATGAGCCCCACTGTCCATAACATGGGTGCTGGCATGTAAGGTGAGAAACAATAGACAACACACACATCTCAGTAATTACTGAAAAATGTATGTTAGCAGTGGTGGTGTAATGCTATGGTGATTGTTTTGTGATACTTTCAAGCACCATGCTTTCATGTAGCCATTACTGATAAGATTGTCACAATCATTTATAGCCAAACATTCTCTAATAAACATTCCCAACACCATTTTAAATGTACAGCCTTCATGCAATTACCTGAGGTGGTGGATCCATGAAATGAAACTGCAACAAATCTTGAACACCAAGAGATTTTAAAAGCAACACTGTATTTGCAAGGTTGGTCCTCTGGATCTCTGGGACAGTTGTAACAAGCAGTTCATCTTTATACTGCCTTTCTGTATATAACCTAAAACAACAAACATGCAATATAAATAATAAATAATAAAGTAGCAAAAAATGAAGTCAGTCAAAAGGTAATGCAATTTGCTAAAGAAAGTCATTCAATGAGAAACAAATGTGACAGAATTGCACTCAGCAGAAAAAGGAGCCACTATGCATATGTTAGAAGAAATACATGTACACACACACACACACACACACACACACACACACACACACACACAGTTCCCCTGACTATACACTTAAAGAGCAGACTGAATTGGCTAATACTCCTTTTCTGGAAAACTTCCAGAAATTACAGACTGGGTCATTAGTCAGTTGGTCAAAAACCTGCTCAGTGCAATAGCACTAAATAAATGAAAATACAGATTTATTATCAAGAAAGAAAAGCATATACAGTTCAATGAAACTACAGAAGATGCTCAAAGTGATTTCTATGCTGTTACAAGCAAACATTGCATCTTTTCAACACAATTTACAACTTTTGTCGCAAATCTTTTCGGATTGTACATTTTCAACTTATCATTGGATTCCTTCCTTCAAATGCTTAACATCACTAACCTTGATCGAATTAACCCCATTTTTTAGTATACCCCAGACTGAAAAATCCATGATGTAATATGTGGGGATTGTGGAGGTCATTCAATACTATGCTCTCAGCCAATCCATTAGTCAAAACTTTCATTCAGAAAGTCCTTCAGAATAACTCAACAATGCGGAGTTACTCTATCTTGTTGCCATATCAACTTTTCCTTAACTGGCTGCAGATATTTAAAAAAATTGGACTATTTTCCAGTTCTGACTACACTTTTTGATGGATATCTATGTAATTCATAGAATTGACACTATTGTTACAAAAGAAGGCTCTATTAGTTCACTCCTGAAAATCCCTGTCCATACATTCATGCCAGGAGAGTTCAATTTTGTCTCCATTACCAGATGGGGATTTGTAGGATCTCAGTAGGTACTGTTGTGTCTGTTCACTCTGCCATTTGCCTTCAAAGTCACTTTACCGCTCCACAGAATGCTTTCATAAAACTGTAAGTCTTTCTATTCATTGTTTCTCTGGCAACAAAAAACAACTGTCAACTGAGTTACTGATATTGTACACTAGTCAGGTTCACAACTCACTACCACTACACACAGAACAAAGTCTATGGTTTGCTAGTGACAATTAACTTATGGCCCACCCCGTACTATCCACACGCCAATATAAACAATGTTTCTACACTTCCCTGAAGATCAAGTTACAAATCTTATAATATTGTACACATCTACTAAACTCAATAATTTTCATGTCACTAAATATGAATAAATTTTAATACACTGTCATCACAGTAACAGTAATCTACAGCTACATTTAGATATGTAGTCAGCAAGCCACTGTACGGTGCACGACAGAAGGTACCACTACAAGTCATTTTCTTTCCTGTTCAAACCATGAATAGAGTGAGGGAAAAACAGCTGTCTATAAGCCTCTGTACAAGTCCTATTCTCTCTCACCTTATCTTCGAGGTCCTTGCAAAAAATGTATGTCGATGGCAATAGAATCGATCTGCAATCGACTTCTAAAGCCAGTTCCATAAATTTCTGCAATAGTGCCTCATGAAGAGAGAATTGTCCCCTGTTCACAGATTGCCATTTGTGTTAATGAAGCATTTTAGTAATACTTAATCTACTGGAAATAAATCTAGCAGGCCGCCTCTGGATTGCTTCGATGTCTACCTTTAATCTGTCCTAGTGGGGATCTCAAACACTTGTGCAGTACCCGATAATGAACTGCACTGGCATTTATGCCGTCTCCTTTCTAGATAAGCTACACTTTCCCAAAACTCTCCCAATAAAATGAAGTTGAGCATTCGCCTTCCTGACTACCAACCTGGTGTGTTCATTCCATTTCATATTGTTCTGTAATGTTATGCCTCGATATTTAAATGATGTGATGCTGTCAAGCAACAAAATATTCAAACAATACAGAATTGTTTATCTATTCCTCTGCATTAACTTAAATTCTTCTAAGTTTACAGCAAGATTTCATTCATCACGCCAACTAGAAATTCTGTGTGTCATCTTGTACCCTCTTAGTCTTTCAACAACGACACCATTCCATCCACCAAAGCATCGTCAGCAAACAGCCACCAACTGCTGTTCACCCTGTCTGCCAGACCATTTTATATAGAGAATAACGACAGTCCTATCACAATTTCCTGGACACTCTTGATGATACCCTTGCCTCTGACAAGCACTCGCCGTTGAGGACAACATACTGGGTTCTATTACTTAAAAAGTCTTCAAGTCATTCACGTATCAGAGAAGCTAATCCGTGGACTGTGGACTTTTGACAACAGTCTGCAGTGAGACACCACGTCAAACTCTTTCCAGAAATCTGCGAATGGTTTGTAGGATGTCAGGTGAGAAAAGGCCAAGCTGAGATTTGCATGAGTGATGCTTTCCAAATCCTTGCTGATCTGTGGGCAGAAGCTTATCTGTCTCAAGGAAATTTATTATATTTGGCTCAGAATGTGTTCAACAATTATGCAGCAAACTGATTTGAAGGATACTGGCCTGTAATTATGCGGGTCCATTCTTTTACCTTTCTTTTATACAGGAGTGACCCGCACTTTTTCCCAGTTGCTTGAGACTTCACACTGGTTGAGACATTTGGAATAAATGGAAGCTAAGTAACAGATCAATGCTGCAGAGTAGTCTCAGAAAAACTGAATTCGAATTCTGGACATGTTGACTCATTTGGTTTTTAACTCTTTCACTTGCTCTTCTACACCAGGAATGCCCATTACTATGTCCCTCATGTGGGAGTCTGAATGGCAGTCAAACAATGTTATGTCTGTATGATCCTCCTGTGTGAATGATTTCTAAAACACGAAGTATAAAACTTCAGCTTTCCTTTTATTGCCACACCAGACTGGTTGAGAGTGACAGGATAAGTCTTCACTCTACTTAATCACTTTCTACATCTACATCTACATTTATACTCTGCAAGCCACCCAAAGGAGTGTGGCAGAGGGCACTTTACGTGCCACTGTCATGGCCTCCCTTTCTTGTTCCAGTCACGTATGGTTCGCGGGAAGAACGATTACCAGAAAGCCTCAGTGTGTGCTCGAATGTCTTTAATTTTACATTCGTGATCTCCTCTGGAGGTATAAGTAGGGGGAAGCAATATATTCGATACCTCATCCAGAAACGCAACCTCTCGAAACCTGAACAGCAAGCTACACTGTGATGCAGAGCGCCTCTCTGGCAGACTCTGCCACTTGAGTTTGCTAACCATCTCCGTAACGCTATCACACTTACCAAATAACCCTTTGACGAAACGTGCCGCTCTTCTTTGGATCTTCTCTATCTCCTCTGTCAATCCGACCTGGTATGGATACCACACTGATGAGCAATACTCAAGTATAGGTCGAACGAGTGTTTTGTAAGCCACCTCCTTTGTTGATGGACTACATTTTCTAAAGACTCTCCCAATTAATCTCAACCTGGCACCCGCCTTACCAACAATTCATTTTATATGATCATTCCACTTCGAATCGTTCCATACGCATACTCCCAGATATTTTACAGAAGTAACTGCTACCAGTGTTTATTCCGCTATCATATAATCATACAATAAAGGATCCTTCTTTTTATGTATTCAGCTGCCACTCCCTGCACCAAGTGCCTATCCGCTGCAGATCTCCCTGCATTTCGCTGCAATTTTCTAATGCTGCAACTTCTCTGTATACTACAGCATCATCCGCGAAAATCGGCATGGAACTTCCGACACTATCTACTAGGTCATTTATATATATTGTGAAAAGCAATGGTTCCATAACACTCCCCTGTGGCACACCAGAGGTTACTTTAACGTCTGTAGTCGTCTCTCCAATGAGAACAACATGCTGTGTTCTGTTTGCTCAAAACTATTCAATCCAGCCACACAGCTGGTCTGATATTCCGTAGGCTCTTACTTCGTTTATCAGGCGACAGTGCGGAACTTTATCGAATGCCTTCTGGAGGTCAAGGAAAATGGCATCTACCTGGGAGCCTGTATCTAATATTTTCTGGGTCTCATGAACAAATAAAGCGAGTTGGGTCTCACACGATCACTGTTTCCGGAATCCATGTTGATTCCTACAGAGTAGATTCTGCGTTTCCAGAAGTGACATGATATGCGAGCAGAAAACATGTTCTAAAATTCTACAACATATCGATGTCAGAGATATAGTTTTGCGCATCTGTTCGATGACCCTTCTTGAAGACTGGGACTACCTGTGCTCTTTTCCGATCATTTGGAACCTTCCGTTCCTCTAGAGACTTGCGGTACACGGCTGTTAGAAGGGGGGCAAGTTCTTTCTCGTACTCTGTGTAGAATCGAATTGGTATCCCATCAGGTCCAGTGGACTTTCCTCTGTTGAGTGATTTCAGTTGCTTTTCCATTCCTTGGACACTTATTTCGATGTCAGCCATTTTTTCGTTTGTGCGAGGATTTAGAGAAGGAACTGCAGTGCGGTCTTCCTCTGTGAAACAGCTTTGGAAGAAGGTGTTTAGTATTTCAGCTTGACGTGTGTCACCCTCTGTTTCAATGCCGTTATCATCCCAGAGTGACTGCTTACATATGTGGCTTTGTGCCTAATGGAGTGGAACATATCTGTTACAGGACTGGAAGAGGATGTGGTGACTGGATGCACAAGAGAGATGTAGCACCTGTGTATTTTATAGGGATATAGTGCATATGGCAAGAGGTTGGGGTAGATTTTGCATAAGGATGGACAAGTTATTTTGTAGATGTGGTGAGTGCCAGAATTTTCCAGATTTTGGGCTGTTCTACAGTGCTATGCATGTTAACAAAGGACTACCAGTAGTGACATTTTTTTCATGGCCTGTTCAAGACTGATGTGTATTTAATAGTTGCCATTCTGCCCTTAATTTTAGATATAACGCATAAAAAAAATAAAAAATAAAAGGCTCTGAGCACTATGGGACATAACTTCTGAGGTCATCAGTCCCCTAGAACTTAGTACTACTTAAACCTAACTAACCTAAGGACATCACACACACCCATGCCCAAAGCAGGATTCGAACCTGTGACCGCAGCGGTTGCGCGGTTCCAGACTGTAGCGCCTAGAACCGCTTGGCCACCCTGGCCGACAGAGATATAAGGCAGTAGAAGGTGAAGCTAAGGATAGCTTTCCTTGATGAGAGTGATATTTACTAATAAACATAAATCAGAGACTCCTTAAGTTACAGTGAAGATAGCATACTTATCCATATAAATATAATTGAGAATATACAGGTCACTATACAAGTCTGTAATATGATTTGATGAAATGACATACTGTTATATCATATGTAAATGAATTATTTCTCTGTATGTACTGCTGTTTCAATGTCAAACATTATAGGTGGAACAAATATAAAAATAATTTTAAGTATACCCTTGAAATTAATGGGGCATGCTTGCAAGTCATGGCTTATCAATTATTCACTGTACTGACTGGTACAACTATTCTTTAATAACTACTGGGTGCCTGCCAAATGAAACAAAATATCAATATCTCTCTGAAAATGATTATACTGTCTAATATTCTTCCTCCACATATAAATCTACATGACATTTTTGGTTGTCAGACAATAAGCTACGAAATATTTCAAACAGGTCTGTACAAGACCAAGAACAAAAAAATAAAATAAAATAAAATAAAATAAAATAACAGTGCACAGGATCAAACCAGTTAGCTATTTGGCAAATTGTTTGGTCAAGTAAAGAACAATCTCTTTAACCTGAACAACTTCATTTATGAACATTGATTGTTGTTGTTGTTGTTGTTGTTGTTGTGGTGGCGGTGGTGGTGGTGACAGTCTTCAGTCCAGAGACTGGTTGGATGCAGCTCTCCATGTTACTCTATCCTGTGTAAGCTTCTTCATGTGTGAGTAACAACTGCAAACTACATCCTTCTGAATCTGCTTAGTGTATTCATCTCTTGGTCTCCCTCTACAATTTTTACCCTCCACGCTTCCATCCAGTACTAAATTGATGATCCCTTGATGCCTCAGAACGTGTCCTACCAAAAGATCTCTTCTTCTAGTCAAATTGTGCCAGAAATTCCTCTTTTCCCCAATTCTATTCAGTACCTCCTCATTAGTTACGTGATCTACCCATCCAATCTTCAGAATACTTCTGTAGCACCACATTTCAGAAGTTTCTATTCTCTTCTTGTCTGAACTATTTAGCATCCATGTTTCACTTCCATACAAATACCTTAAGAATGTTTTTCCTGATACTTAAATTTATACTTGACGTTAACAAATTTCTCTTCTTCAGAAATGCTTTCCTTGCCATAGCCAGTCTACATTTTATATTGTCTCTACTTTGACCACCATCAGTTATTTTGCTCCTCAAACAGCAAAACTCATCTACTACTTTAAGTGTCCCTTTCCCTAATCTAATTCCCTTGGCATTACCTGATTTCATTCAACTACATTCTATTATCCTCATTTTGCTTTTGTTGATGTTCATCTTATATCCTCCTATCAAGACACTGTCCATTCCGTTCAATTACTCTTCCCGGTCCTTTGCTGTATCTGACAGAATTACAATGTCATCAGTAAACCTCAAAGTTTTTTATTTCTTCTCCATGGATTTTAATTCCTACTTCAAATTTTTCTTTTGTTTCCTTTACTGCTTGCTCAATATACAGATTGAATAACATTGGGGATAGGCTATAACCCTGTCTCACTCCCTTCCCAATTACTGCTTCCCTTTCATGTCCCTCAACTCTTATAACTGCCATCTGGTTTCTGTACAAATTGTAAATAGCCTTTCGCTCCCTTCAGAATTTGAAAGAGAGTATTCCAGTCAACATTGTCAAAAACTTTCTCTAAGCCAACAAATGCTAGAAACATAGGTTTGCCTTTCCTTAATCTATCTTCTAAGATAAGTCATAGGGTCAGTATTGCCTCACGTGTTCCAACATTTCTACAGAATCCAAACTGATCTGCCCCAAGGGCAGAGTCTACCAGTTTCTCCATTTGTATGTAAAGAATTCATGCTAGTATTTTGTAGCCGTGACTTATTAAACTGACAGTTCGATAATTTTCACACCTGTCAACATATGATTTCTTTGGGATTAGAATTATTATATTCTTCTTAAATTCTGAGGGTACTTTACCTGTCTCGCACACCCTGCTCACCAGATAGTAGAGTTTTGTCATGGCTGGCTCTTCTGAGGCTATCAGTAGTTCTAATGGAATGGTGTCTACTCCTGGGGCCTTGTTTCGACTCAGGTCTTTCAGTGCTCTGTAAAATTCTTCATGCAATATCATATCTTACATCTCATCTTCATCCACAGCCTCTTCTATTTCCATAATATTGCCCTCAAGCACACTGCCCTTGTATAGACCCTCTATATACACCTTCCACCTTTCTGCTTACCCTTCTTTGCTTAGGACTGGTTTTCCATCTGAGCTCTTGATATTCATACAAGTGGTTCTCTTTTCTCCACAGTTCTCTTCAATTTTCCTGTACGCAGTATCTATCTTACCCATATATGCCAGAACATCAATCGCGTTTGTCTTCTAGCCATCCCTGCTTAGCCATTTTGCACTTCTGTCAATCTCATTTTTGAGATGTTTGTATCCTTTTTGCCTGCTTCATTTTTATATTCTCTCCTTTCATCAATTAAGTTCAATATCTCGTCTGTTACCCAAAGATTTCTACTAGCTGTCGCCTTTTTCCGTACTTGATCTTCTGGTGCCTCCACTATTTCATCTCTCAAGGCTACCTATTCTTCATCTACAGTATTTCTTTCCCCTGTTCTTGTCAATTGTTCCCTAATGCTCTCTCTGAAACTCTCTATAACCTCTGGTTCTTTCAGTTTATCCAGATCCCATCTCCTTAAATTACTATCTTTTTGCAATTTCTTCAGGTTTAATCTACAGTTCATAACCAATAAACTGTGTCCAGAGTTCACATCTGCCCCTGGAAATGTCTTACAATTTAAAGTCTGGTTCCTCAATCTATTTTACCATTATATAATCTATCTGAAACCCAGTGTCTCCAGACCTCTTCCATGTATACAACCTTCTTTCATGGATCTTAAACCAAGTGTTAGTTATGATTAGGTTATGCTCTGTGCAGAATTCTACTAGGGGGCTTCCTCTTTCATTCTTTACCCACCCATCCGTATTCTCCTACTACTTTTCCTTCTATCGAATTCCAGTCCCACATGGCTATTTGATTTCTTTCTTCCGTAACTATCTAAATCATTTCTTTTATCACATAATACATCAATCTCTTCATCATCTGCGGAGCTAGTCGGCATATAAACTTGTACTACTGTGATATGCATGAGCTTTGTGACTATCTTGGCTACAATAATACGTTCATTATGCTGTTCATAGTAGCTTATCCATGTTCCTATTTTTTTTTATTCATTATTACACCAACTCCTGCATTACCACTATTTGATTTTGTATTTATAACCCTGTACTCACCTGACCAGAAGTCTTGTTCCTCCTACTACAGAACCTCACCAATTCCCACTATATATAACTTTAAGCTGTCCGTTTCCCTTTTTAAATTTTCTAACCTACCTGAGGTCTGACACTCCACACACTGATCCGTAGAATGCCAGTTTTCTTTCTCCTGATAATGACGTACTCCTGACTAGTCCTTGCCCAGAGATCCAATTGGGGGACTATTTTACGTCCGGAATTGATTGTATCATAAGACAAAGGCAGTTGCAAATTACAGTACATAGTGAAGTGAAAATTATTATGTGATGTTTAATCCTCAAGATCAATAAACGTCTATCCAATTTAATAGTGACAACTTTAACAAAATAAGAATCATCATTAGTTTTAACAATGGAAACTGCCACAGTTATCATGGAGGTTGTTTCCTCCACCCTCCTTTCTCACAAAAACGACTTGAGATGGAATGAACATAACAGAATCAAAGTAATGAGACAGCTTTTGACAGTAGCTTTTCCACTTAATCACTGACATGCAATTCAACTTTGCGGGTATTGTCCACTTCCCTACAAGACATTAAGCTGGTCTATATAGTGGATGTGGTAGAACAGTCCATCAACATTTTGCAATACACTTCACAGCAGTGAGTCTGATCTGTAGCCCAGCAGAATTGTGCTGCGTGAGAAAAACTCTTCTCTCCTCAGTCTCAAAATTTCATCTTTTAGGTTAGTTAGCATAATTTCGTGGTGCCCTGGAATGGGTCCTCCAGGTTCTGGATTATCGAAAAGAATCACACCATTTTTTATGGACATCATCTAACTGCAGGTGGTTAAGTCATCAAAACTGATTAGTTGGTTGATTTGATGGAGGGCACTAAACAGCAAGGTCATCAGTCCCATCAGGTTGGGGAAGGATGGGGGAAGGAAGTCGGAAATGCTCTTTCAAAGGAACCAGTGTGCTAACCCCTGCGCCACCTCGTTCGGTTGAGATCAAGAACAAACAAACTTTGGGACAAAAATGTCTTATGTAAAGCATTAAATCTGACATTCAGCAGGATGTAAAGATGCTTTTCACTGTAATATCTGATAGGCAATACCAGGAACATTGCATTTTACATACATCCATTTCCTTAAAGTACTCACATCTGCTGTATCTTCTCGATACATCATTGGGAAACGTTTGTGAATAACTATGTCTCGAGTTGTGTTTCTGTGAGGAATTTTGTGATCTACTTGCATTTTTTTTAATGGATTTGTACAACAGATGAAATTCTGAAACACTACAGCTACTACTAGTATTATGACAAAAACACTAATACAATATTAGCAGAAAGGTTCACCATCAGTTATAACACAATCAGCAACCAAGTCAACACAAAAAAACAAATTGGAGATTTTACTTTTAGAATGACCCGCATACACGATCATAATTGCGTATGAATGTCTGGTAGTAAGTTACCTGAAGCATTGGCCTGGGCCTGTTCTTCCCGCCCGGCCTGATCGCTGATTGGCATTGGCCTGGCTAATAGGATATATTTGTAGAGCATCCATACCAATACGGGGATTGTAGACTTTCAGTTTGCAGTAACCTGAATCTACCACATACATTATTCCATCCACTGCAAAACAAACAAAACATAAAAGTGAAGATGTGAAAACAAAAAAATCCTCATGCATAATAGGTACCTGGTTAAACGCAAAGAGACATGCCAGAATGCCAATATGGTGTGCTGTAGACTCTTCCCTGACAATTTTATTGTAAATGATTGCTTAATAAAATACTTATTGTATTCCAGAAACCAAATGGTTAGTACACTCATGAAAATCAAATAATTTTCTTTATATTTTTCACAGTCAAGACTTAAAAACTTGATATGATCAATGTGGAAAGACGACTACGTAATCATTATTTACTACACTGGAGGTATATGTATTTATTATGTACTACATATTTTTATTTACTACTTCAATAACTCATAATTTGCCTGGAGCCTGAGTTCACTGTCAGGTGACTATTCACAGTGTGTCAACAGTTAGCAAGACTACACGGATAATCAAAACTCCAAAGGAATGAGGTGGTTCCTCTTTCTGTGTACTGTTGAAGGCACTGTGGTGCAGGGTAGTTGGTAACATCAGCACACGGCTTTTAGAGAACAGATTAACGCTAAAATGCAAGGCATACGGTTTCTGACATGGAACACTTGCAAAAGTAAAATTTTTGTGGCCCAAGATGGTCAAAAAGTCAGCCAAGATGGCTATTTTAAATTCTTAGGGCTGAGGGTAGGTGGAAAGCTTTAGTGGAAGCATCTAATTGAGGATATTGTGCATAATCTGAATGCTGATATATTCAATATAAGAATAGTCTGCACTATCTCTGATACTGAAACTCAAAGGCTTGTTTACTTTGCTTATTTTTACTCTTGTACCTGTATGGTGTAATATTTTGGAGTAACTCTGTGGAGTTACCAAGAACGAAAGGGTGGATGGGCTGAGTTGTGATGTTAATTCATGAACTTCAAGTAGGCTACTGTTCAAGTGTCTTACAATTCTGTGTCGTGCCTGTACATATGTTCCATCATTGTTGTTGATGATACTGACTCGTTCTGAAGGAACAGCAACATTCATTCAGTAAACACTGGATGGAGAAATGGTATGCACTTGGATAAAACTTTCTTAAACATTGTACAAAAAGTTGTGCACTATTCAGCAAGTTTCATTTTCAACAGGCTTCCAGTGGAACTGAAAAAGTTAAGTGATAAATCACAAGTATTTAAACTGACACTGAAGGATTTCTTGTGTCACATTCCTCCCTCACATTAGTTCAGAACTTTTCTCTGTAACAAATTATTTACTCATTACTCTCCTTCAAGTTTTTTCATGTTTTATTAATTCTTTTGTTTATACATCTTCTAATTCGCATTTGGCAAACTATGTATGGACTCGTTCCATGACTGAGCACTTCTGACTCACATGGTCCCACAGAACTTGATTAGTAAATAAATAAAAATAAAAAAAATTTACAGGTAGGTGGGCAAAACAGTGTCAACGACAAGCAGACAGGCTAAGCTAATTAATCTTAAGATTAGCAATGTAAGAAAAAGATAGATTGCTATTCACCGCAGAGATGACATGTCGAGTTGCAGACAGGCACAACAAAGACACACTTACATATGGGCTTTTGGCCACAGCCTTCTTCAGAAAAGGAAACATACACACACATTCATTCACACTCAGCTGCTGGAGACTGTAGTCGTGTGTGTGTGTGTGTGTGTGTGTGTGTGTGTGTGTGTGTGTGTGTGTGTGTGAGAGAGAGAGAGAGAGAGAGAGAGAGAGAGAGAGAGAGAGAAATTACTATACAAGGTTATGACAGTATCATTTAGAGCATATATGGATTAAACACATCAGAGGTGCAGCTTCTGAAATGGCTCTTAAAATGGCTAGAAAAAATTGCTGTTGCAGCAATCAAGATTATCAATAAATTTGGTAAATTTACATGTAACTGGGCGGTTTTTTAGGTTAGAGGGTCTCGGAAAAACACAAGAAGGGCTTCAGTCACAAAGGATGCAGGCTAAACACAGGAAGAACGTAGATACAGGAATCAGTTGTAAATTGTCGTAGCTGTGTTGGGAAATTACCAGGGCTCAAAGTGCTAATAGAAAGCACTGATGCTCAAATCGTTATAGGCACTGAAAGCTGGTTAAAGCCGGATATAAGCTCAGCCGAAATTTTTGCAAAGAACCTAACCATGTTCCGAAAAGATAGGCTAAACACGGTTAGTGGTGGCGTGTTTGTTGCTGTCACAAGTAGTTTAACTTGTCACAAAATTGAAGTAGATACTTCCTGTGAGTTAGTATGGGCAGAGGTCATTGTTGGCAACCAGAATAAAATAATAATTGGATCCTTTTACTGACCTCCCAGTTCAGATGATACAGTTGTTGAAAGGTTCAAAGAAAACTTGTGTCTGATTTCAAACACGTACCTGACTCATACGATAATAGTTGGTGGTGACTTTAATTTACCCTCCATATGTTGGCGAAAATACATGTTTAATTCCCGAGGTACGCATGAAATACCATCCGAAATTGTGCTAAAAGCATTCTCTGAAAATTGTTTCGAGCAGTTAGTTCATGAGGCCACGCGAATAGTAAACGGTTGTGAAAACACACTTGACCTGTTAGCAACAAATAATCCTGAGTTAATAACAAGCATCAAAACCAATATTGGGATTAGTGAACACAGGGTTGTCGTAGCGAGATTGAATATTGTAATCCCCAAATCCTTGGAAAATAAGCGAAAAATATACCTACTCAAAAAAGCAGATAAAAATTCACTTGACATCTTCCTGAGAGACAATCTCCACTCATTCCAAATTAATAATATAAGTGTAGACCAGATGTGGCTTAAATTCAAAGAAATAGTATTGGCAGCAATCGAGAGATTTATACCAAATAAATTAACAAATAACGGAGCTGACCCTTCTTGGTATACAAAACGGGTTAGAACACTGTTGCAGAAACAACAAAACAAACATGCCACATTTAAACAGATGCAAAATCCCCAAGATTGCAATCCTTTACAGAAGCTCAAAATTTAGCGTGGAGTTCAATGCGAGATGTTTATAACAGTTTCCACAACGAAACTTTGTCTCGAAACCTGGCAGAAAATCCAAAGAGATTCTGGTTGTATGTGAAGTATGTTAACAGCATGAAACAATCAATGCCTTCTCTGCATGATAGCAATGGAGATACTATCGAAGACAGTGCTGCCAAAGCGGAGTTACTAAACACAGCCTTCCGAAATGCCTTCACAAAAGAAGATGAAGTAAATATTTCAGAATTTGAATCAATAACAGCTGCCAACATGAGTAATGTAGAAGTAATTATCCTCGGAGTAGTGAAGCAACTCAAATCACTTAATAAAAGCGAGTCTTCTGGTCCAGACTGTATACCAATTAGGTTCCTTTCCGAGTATGCTGATGCAGTAGCTTCATACTTAACAATCACATACAACTGTTCGCTCGACGAAAGATGTCTACCTCAAGACTGGAAAGTTGCACAGGTCACACCAATATTTAAGAAAGGTAGTAGGAGTAATCCACTACATTACACGCCCATGTTGTTAACGTCGATATGCAGCAGGATTTTTGAACATATATTGTGTTCGAACATTATGAATTACCTCAAAGGAAATGGTCTATTGACACACAGTCAACATGGGTTTAGAAAACATCATTCCTGTGAAACACAACTAGCTCTTTATTCACATGAAGTGCTGAGTGCTATTGACAAGGGATTTCGTATCGATTCCGTATTCCTGAATTTCTGGAAAGCTTTTGACACTGTACCACACAAACAGCTCGTAGTGAAATTGCGTGCATATGGAATATCGTCTCAGTTATGTGACTGGATTTGTGATTTCCTGTCAGAGAGGTCACAGTTTGTAGTAATTGACGGAAAGTCATCGAGTAAAACAGAAGTGATATCAAGCGTTCCCCAAGGTAATGTTATAGGCCCTTTGCTGTTCCTTATATATATATGACACTGTCATTTATTGACTAATAAAGTCATCAGAAGATCAAAACAAACTGTAAAATGATTAGAAAAAATATCTGAATGGTGCGAAAAGTGGCAGTTGACCCTAAATAACGAAAATGTGAGGTCATCCACATGAGTGCTAAAAGGAACTCGTTAAACTTCGGTTAGACTATAAATCAGTCTAATCTAAAAGCCATAAATTCAACTAAATACCTAGGTATTACAATTACGAACAACTTACATTGGAATGAACGCATAGAAAATGTTGTGGGGAAGGCTAACCAAAGGCTGCGCTTTATTCGCAGGACACTTAGAAAATGTAACAGACCTACTAAGGAGACTGAGTACACTACGCTTGTCCGCCCTCTTTTAGAAATACTGCTGCGCGGTGAGGGATCCTTACCAGATAGGACTGACGGAGTACATTGAAAAAGTTCAAAGAAAGGCAGCAAGTTTTGTATTATCACGAAATATGGGAGAGAGTGTCACAGAAATGATGCAGGATTTGGACTGGAAATCATTAAAAGAAAGGCATTTTTCGTTGCGAAGGAATCTTCTTATGAAATTCCAATCACCAACTTTCTCCTCTGAATGCGAAAATATTTTGTTGACACTGACCTACATAGGGAGAAATGAACATCACGATAAAATAAGGGAAAATCAGAGGTCGTACGGAAAGATATAAGGGTTCATTCTTTCCGCGCGGTTTACGAGATTGAAATAATAGAGACTTGTGAAGGTGGTTCGATGAACCCTCTTCCAGGCACTTAAATGTGATTTGCAGAGTATCCATGTAGATGTAGATATACAAATTAAAAAAATAGCTTTTTTCTTTTAGTCATACTTTACAAATATTTACTAGTGTCACACATTTTAGCATCATGATGGCATCATCTGGCACTTCACAGTTACATGGATGTTAATTTTTAATACTGTACATTCTTTTGAAGTGTTATGAGGTCAATTTTCTGGTTGTACCAGTGAGGAGTTATGTACAGAAAGATTAGTTTATTTCAGTGTGTACCTTACGTAAATTGTTCATTTAAATCACCTCATTTCAGTACATAATCTCACCACAACATCCGACAAACAGACTTCACCATGTTTCAGAAAAACCTTGAATTAAAAATTAGTGTACACACAAATGTAAAGCACCTGATTATGCTGCCAAAACATGCCATGCTAATAAACACCAGTAAAAAGCGACTTAACCACAAAAAATAATTATAAATTTTGTAATACAGTCACTGATCTCAAGACATTCCATAACACATGGATAAATTTAAGTTTAAAGTTATGAATAAGGATACTACATGATGAACTAATGTTCTAAATTGGCTACTACCTATTACAATAATTACAACACACAAAGGATAACATTGTGCATGTAATAGTGACTGTCACTAGGATCTAATACCATAGACAAGGGTTTAGAGTCATGACGCTACATCGACAAAATTGGTCATTTTGACTTATTTCCTTCACCACTGCCTTGGAAAACCAATCTACTGAACGCCAACACAGTGGAGGACCTGTCTTCAACAGTTCCACAGACAGTGTGTAATGTATCCACAAATTTACTTTAATACTCCATGCCACAGTAGCTTATTGTCTTTTACACCATTTTGGGTCCTTTGCAGTACTATGACATATGCAACAGCAGTGTACACACACACACACACACACACACACACACTCTCTCTCTCTCTCTCTCTCTCTCTCTCTCTCTCTCTCTCTCTCTCTCAACATAATACTTGCAATATTGTTAACGACAGTACTTGCCCATAGTTGTGCTATATGGAATACATTAAACAACTGTTACTTTTATCATTTAGGCTTTGCTGTTGTGCATTATACATGTTTTTCAGAGGAGGAGAAATCCATAATCTTTTCAATCAAAAGTGTACTACGGAAGGAAATTAAAGTTCATTTACCTTCCTCAATGCGCTTTAATCATCCGAAAGCAATACTTTTGCAGGCTGTGGTAAGTTATTTTTCATTACTCACTGTAAATAAGCCATTATCATATTAACTAAATTTAGATATTTATGCAGGATGTACACAATTGCAAGTTAAAACCATATGCTTGCATGGAACATTGCAATTTTATTGCAGAAAATGACACATGTATTATAGAAAGCAGTTCTATGACACGTGAAGATGCTAAAAAATTGTTGAACACTGCTGGTGTTTCAGATGTGGATCCGTAATCTGATGACTCCTTAAAGCATCCTAATTATCAGCCAGCAACAAAGGCTGATAGTGAACTCTCAATACATTCTGTAGTGTTTCACTGGTATCTTTACAAATACATACAATAATTATCTTTTGTTTCTCATATATTGTCTCATGTTGATTACTCTGTGTTGTTTTAAGTCAAATGGCAATATAATTATGAGCTATCTAATTTTTGAAGCACTATAAAACATGTATAAATCTCTACAACAAACTGTTAAGAATTTTTAAAGGAGTAAGTATTCCATGTTATTGTTACTTCTACAACATCAGATGTACTGCCCACAGCACCAAGGTGTCTAACGGATCCATAACTATGCCTATCTTTTTGTTATTTAGTACTTAATGCTGAAGTTGACAAAATTTTTGAATAAGCATAAACACACACTAACAACCATGATGTATCACAATTATCAGTGCCATGAAGTTAGTAGTAACAATGATAGCATTTCCACGGTTGCAAAATTCCTTTTGCCTTTATCTCAAAACACACATTTTGCAGATACATTGTTACGACTCTAAACCCACGAATATTTCACTGAATAGTGAAAACTTTCTATTACTTAGTGTCACAGCAGGTTCTAGTTTAAGTTAAGAATTCTGTTTATATATTTTATGATTAAAACAACAGTTTACTCAAGCCATGCTCAGATGGTGAGATCTGAAAATATTTCACATTACGTTAGTAAACAGCATTAGGGAAACCTTAAAAAGTGAGAGCAAAATGGGTAACAAAGGGCAAGAAAGTGAACTAACGAGAGTGAACTAATGAGAGCAGGAGAGTGAACTAAGAAGAGGTTTTCCATGTTTCTTTACCTGTCAGTGAAGTTTCTGCAATATTGGTTGCAACAACACACTTCCTGAGTCCTTCTGGTGATCTCTGGAAGATCTTTGCTTGCAGATCTGATGGCAGTTGTGAATAAATTGGAAGAACAGAAAGCTGAGGAGCATTATCTATTTCCCCAAGTCTCTCAGCAAGAACTTCACATGTTACCTCAATATCCTCCTGCCCAGGCATAAAAATGAGGATATCTCCTGTTAAAAAGTGAGAATGTGAAATATTTAGAATGGCCATTTAATGATTTTCAAACAATATACTTTTACAAGGTAACAATACATCAGATGAAGAATTAATACCTCCAATAATTTTTGTTTGATACTGATACCTTCGTTTGGCTGCAGATGAATCTGTAGAGCTTGCTTCACAGCAGCATCAACATAATCTTCCACTGGGTTTTTGCTGAAGAAAATTTCCACAGGAAATGTTCTTCCCGGAATCGTGAATGTTGGGACATTACCAAAAAATGTAGAAAATTTTGTAGCATCCATAGTAGCTGAGGTAACTATCAATTTTAGATCATGTCTCCTAGCAACAACCTGAAACAGACAAGTAAAGTTGTATGACCTGGCTTTCTTGCAAATACTCCATTACCACCATGTATAATTTGTGCTGGTCATTGCATGATACAGGAAGGAAGACATGAAGGAAGCAAGGAAGATTTGAGTTTAACATCCCCTCAACATCAAGGCCATTAGAGGCAGAGCACAAGCTCGGATGGTGTTAAGGGTGAGGAAGGAAATCGGCCGTGCCCTTTGAAAGGGACCATCCCAATATTTGCCAGGACTGATTTAGAGAAATCATGGAAAACCTAAATGTGGATGGCCAGACACAGGTTTGAACTGTCATTGAATTGAATTCGAATCCAGTGTTACCCAGGGGTGCTTGCAAATACTCCACTACCTCCCAGTAATTTGTGCCAGTCTCATGTCAAACTGTGAATTTGGTGGTCTCTCTCTCTCTCTTCTCGAAAGCTATGAATATCCGGGGACAAAACTTAACCCACAATAAGATTTACAGAATGCAAACGATATTGTTTTAGGAAAACTTATGCAAGACTCATCACCAAAAGATTTGTAAAAGACGCCAACTTTCCTAAGGAAGGAATACTAAGATTGAACATTGTCGCGAGTTGGAGGAAGGAAATTGGCTGTCTCCTTTTCCAAAGAATCATCCCGATATTTGCCCTAAGTGAAAACACAGAAAAGTTAAACTTGGATAACCAGATGGTGATGTGAACCACTGTCCTCATAAATGTTGTCAATTGTTCCAACAGCAGTGCCATCTCATTTAGTCCAAAATAGCTAAGAATGCCTTTTGACACTGAGAACTGCTCAAAATACAATTCCCATGGTCAAAGCAAAAACTGGAGATTGAACCTCTCATACAAACCTAGAGTGTCAAACTCGCTCAATCTCCAATCATGTATGCCCCCTCTTCTCTTTTGGCTTAGTGCAGCCCTGTACAAGGTGACACTGCCTCGCATCACCCAGCCTCAAGCATTTTCTTTGCTGGAAGTGCTTTTAGCATGACGGGTGAAGTGCAACACCAGGGTGTATACGTGGACAAGGATTTCCCTGTTAAAAATACACTTTCTCCCAGGTGACAGTATATTTTTCCTTATCAATCATTTGAATGGTTATGGTTTTATACACGGGTGTACAATTTCCCTGCACTTTAGAAAACGAAACTCAGGGAAAAAGACACGTTTTGGAAATATCTTTGATGTGCAGCAACATGTACGCTGTGTATTTTCGTATTACGAAAGTATACATTGAAATTCTACCAAACACCGCATGTTACTTTCCGAATCATTGAAATCGAGATTTCGATGCGCTTTTGTAAGCCGTTCGTAGCTCATATCACGTGATCTCGCCGGCCGATGACAGCGGATATTCAGAGCCTAGGACACGTGATGATTGATTGATGTAGTCAACCAACAGCAACATCACTGTTAAGTAGCACGAACACACAAACAGGGAAAGTTAATAGTTTATATTAATATACATAGTGTTGCTACAAGAAAAACAAAGCTTTCACATATAATAGTGTTCCCAGGCTGCAAGAGAAGCTAAGCTTTCGCATATACTGTTGATCGTTTTTGCACGTGTTACTCTTTTAAGAAATATCACACAAATGTGCCAGTAAAATTTTTAATAATGACATAAATGTCTGATCTTCAGCGTTCGAAATTCTTCTAAATGGCTCGTCATCAAAGAGTTGATTTTTAAATGAGAGTCAAACGCTCTGTGATTTAATAAATTCATGGTACATTCTTGCTCATAGTTCAACTTACGTAAAAGGATATTTACTTTGAAAGTAACGCTTTTCAGACCACTATTCGCAATATTTTCCCGCGACCTGTTAGAAATTGGTTCGTTTCAGCAGTTGCCAGAGAGCGCAGATAACAGGCGACACCGCGCCTGGGTAGCTATCGTGACGTAGGAAGCCCGTACGTACGTGCGTGTAAAACATTTAAAGATCATACATTATATCATAAAAGAAACAAGAGATCAGAGGATACTGCAAGAGCATCGGAATTTATTAAAATGTGCACATTCATTATGTCCGGATTCCCAATGAAGTAGACCTCGGCCTGATATTAACCGTTTCAGTGTGGTTTTCGGAATGTAAATTTTCTTGGAGCACCAGTACTGTATTATATCATGTTTGGTTCTTTAATATGGCATAATGCCAAACGTGCTAGAAAATGAAAACGTGCACTTGAAATGCAGCGAACAATTGAAACTAGCCAGTACTGTGGAATCAAACATTTCGTTTCAAATACTTGACTGCCTCTGCGGAAAAGGTTAACGAAAGTCAAATATCTTTAGCAAACAGACAAAAATAACGTCATTGTTCCTCAAGGCGATTAATGCTTGACTGTCAGAAAGGTGGAAATAAAATAAAATATGAAACTAATGACATAATTTAGCCTTTCGTAATTATGTGAATGTGTTTTAATTCACTTGATAGCTCCCGGCCAGAGATATACGTTTTGTTTTCATTTGACGTCAGAGTAAACGAAGGGGAAGACAGCAAAATGTTAACACGGTTCATGTGGAGACTTCCCACTATAACGCAAGACTGCTCTGCGCAAGAGCCCCGGATCTATGACATTTTCGAACCGGGTCAACACTAAAAAAAATCGGATTTTCAAAACAGACCCTATGTTCATCTTGTAGTGCACATCTTTCTGAAAAGTCTGAAACATAAAACTTATGTATTCGCGGAAATGTAAGACATATTGTTTGGTCTTAAGTATGCCAAAGTGCAGTGCCACGCCTCTTCATAAAGCATTTTTCTACCGCACGTCCAAAATATATTCAGGACAGTGGGAATTGTAATGTCCTTTGGTGCCTCTCTTGCTCCCAGTCGCCCGGTTTGACAGCCTGGCCCTCTTCAAAAAAAATCTCGCAATTAATAGCGGATGGGATTATTTGTAATCGAGAGAACTCTTCAGAAAATCTGAACTCTTCATTGCCTATTACTTAATAACTTGCTATTTTGTGTGACATAAAATTAAATATAGGATATATAAAACCACTACTGACAAGAGATAAGCAAGAAATTACACATTTCTTCAAACCTCAACTCCTACCATTTTTCTCTCTAATCTTGCTACAGCTTTACATGGCGTGCCTTCCTTTCTGCTACAGAATCTATTACCTCATCAAAGTTCGTCAAACGATTTGCTACATGAAAAATCGAAATGTCGTTATCTAATATTGAAAAAGCTGTTAATACAAATAATACCCAAGACTGGTGTGGTTTCTCGATCCGATTACGTCTATTTTGTCACTGTCTATTACATAAAACAAAATAGGCCTTTCTAATATGGCAGCAATTTTGTAACACACACCAAATAAACGAGACTGCTTTGGCACAAATGGCCATTTTTATAACACAACATAATATAATTCACGAAGTACCAATATCAAATGCCTATTAGGCCTACTACAAGCAAAAAGCTTTATGTTAGGGAATTGTTTTACATTTCATTCACACGTGCCAGTGTCTCAAGCACGAGATCGAAAAGAAGTGCTACAAAATTTTTATATAAATTTGGAAGCGTCTTATTCTTCCATAATTTGTGTCATGTCCCCGTTTCTTCTCCTTCCCCGTTCTGACAAACAATCTTGTCATCACCAATTCTGTATCTATACCTGCCATTGTCAAAATTTGTTCGCCGATTAACTTCCCCAACCCTGCCAGAATCAAAGGTTTAGTTATCCCGCGATAATTTTGCGGTTAGGTGTTATTACGTGTTCGTACAAGACATGTTCCTCATTACTTCCAAAACAGAACTTAAGCAGCTGCTAGCCGGAGACTGTACTACTGGTCCTTACTAGTATAGCGATCTGGCCAAAAATTTTCTGTCAAAATTTCATTTTCTTGGATACACCGAGAAGATAATAAGTAATCTTTCTTACCTGTTATTCCTGTTAGTCGTTTATTTCCATTCTGGTAGTTTGAATCTATGGATTTCGCTAGTAATTATAAAAACAATGCTGATCATTCGCAAACCCAATCAACCACATAATCAGACAGCGATTGGCATTCATCCGTTCGGCTTTACTCCCTCAGTTCGTATAGCCCCGTCCCCTTTTGTCTGCGGAAAGTTTATTTCTAGATGCGACGAGGATTCTCCTTCAGAGACATCACGTACACTATGCATGCATCCAAAAGTCATCTTCAACTTTTATAGTCCTGTCTTCCTCAGTTGTGTGTAATATTACGGTATATTAATAATTTTTACTTATGGTCCGTCTGACAGCAACTGAATAAAACACAATTTTAGTGCCATACGCGTTTCGCCTTTATTTTCTGCAAGGCATCATCAATGGCAGGTTGCGTGGACAATTTCCTGCTTTAAAACAAGCGTTCAGTGCATAGTGTTGTGGAATGGGGAAAAAAACCGCAAATTGGCGTTCATAAGAAGAAGAACAACACCAAAAATGCAACAGGAGCGTAATATGTAGGAAATTGTCCACGCAACCTGCCACTGATGATGCCTTGCAGAAAATAAAGGCGAAATGCGTATGGCACTAAAATTGTGTTTTATTCAGTTGCTGTCAGACGGTCCATAAGTAAAAAATATTAATATACCGTAATATTCAAAAGTCAACTTATGATTCATTTAGAAATCAACTTAAAATGAGTTCAAAATCATGTGAATAATCGATAGACAAACGTGCGCTGGATGTTAGGCGCTTTGTGAAACAAGTTTTTTTTTTTTCCTCAAGAATATGAATTTGGCGCCCCCTTTTCCAGGTAGCATCTAGCTGCTTGCACAGCCAACAGCCACATTCATGTAGCCAGAAGCGGGAGAATCTACTACTCAAACGTGACTCAACTGCGCATACGCATGAGCCCACGCGTAGTTGCTAAAACAAATCGAATGTAAACAGTAGCGACTTCACGCTCATTGGAGGCAATTTGTTGTCATGAAGCACTGCATAGTCTTCCTAAAGCCTTTGACACATTTTCAATTGGCAGACGCTTGCATGAGCACTGTTTGTCGTCGTTGTACATGGCGCATTTCCTTTGCAATTTAAGTATTTTCGTTTTTTTCTCTCGTTTATGTTATATTGTTGAAGTATTATTCTGCAGTAGCGGGATACAGTAATATCCTTTGTTAGAGTATCGGTTCTTACCAGTCAAAATTACAAAAATTTAACTGAAAACTAAAACAATGAAAAATTCCCGGAATTCTAAAAATATCCCGGGTTGTTTCCCGGTTTTCTCCCGGATGAAAAAATTCCCGGGTTTTTCCCGGATCTCCCGGGTCGTATACACCCTGAACACCCTCAAAGGGTTGCTAGCAAGGATATCCTGCTTCCATTACACCGTAAAGTAACAGTGATGACTAGAGTGGCATGTGTTCCTTATCCCTGCAATCGCTGTATTTCTAGAGTGGAAATGGCCTATACCCTGTGGACATATAAAGAGAAAATTGAAATGATGGAGGATTTAGTTATGACAATGGGTGCTAGCTTGAGATTTTATAATGAAATAGTCTGTGCAAAGGAAAGAACTGCTTGCAAATACTGTCCCAAAAAGTTTTGGCAATCATAATGCCATAGCTTGTGAATGAAGACATGAATAAAATCCATCACAAACATTTCTTGACACAGAAAGATTGTCTATTAGTTCTATCACAACATGGCCCTTTCTTAGTGCTTCCACCACAGCAATCTGTTTTGAGAACTAAAAGTTTTAATTATGAATGTTTAAAAACTATTGCTTCTTTTCTTGCAGCACAGGAATGGTGGGGAAAAAAATCTGTCAAGTTATGGAGGTTACACAGGAGGCGAAAGATACTATGTTCTCCTATCTGGGTAAATTCCTGGGTGAGAGTGTTGGTGAGTTTCATGTTCCACAGATCATTCTGCACGATAAATTGTAATGATGTGGAACGAGTCATTTCACATTGAAACAGCAAATTAATTTGTAAAGTTTGTAAATATGGCTACATGTTGAATATTTATGAGATTTTATTTTTATTTTTTAAATATACAGATATGAGTTAGTAGTTCCAGAACACCACCTTTTACACATTACAATAGAATACACATTACAATGGAATAGAAGGAGTTGACAAGGAGAAACTTCTCCAGTTTGTGTTCAAATTTTACTTTGCTGTCTGTCAGACATTTTACATCATTGGATACACGATCAAAAATTTTAGTTCTAGCTTTGTGCACTGCTTTTTGTGCTAAAGACAACCTTAATGAGGAGAAACGAATGTAACTTTTCCTTCTGGTATTGTAATTATGTATCATTCTTCCTTTTGAACTCTAGTGGACCATTGTCAACAAACTTCATGAGGGAATAGGTATATGGTGAAGTAGTAGTCGGAATGTTCTACTTCTTAGACAGATGTCTACAAGACAATCACAGGTGAGCACCATATATTATTCTTACAGTGCGTTTTTGAGCAAATGATTGAACTATGTTGTTTTAGGAGTTCCAAAATCTGCTGCTTTCAATTTAAATTCCCATCAATATGGACACCTAAAAATTTTGAAGTTTCCACCCCTTTTATTAATTCTTCACCATGTCTTAACTTATAACTGGTGTAGTGCCCCTACGTGTGCGGAGCTGAATATGCAGTGTCTTTTTAAAACAGAGGGCGAGACCATTCGCAGAAACCAGTCAACTGTAGTTTTAAGAACAATGATACCATTTCTTCTGTTGCTGTATGTATCCTTGAACTAATTGCAATACTAGTGTCATCTGCAAAAAGAACTAATTCTGCTTGTTGCATATTAGACAGATGATCTAAGTACTGGAACAGACTTGTTTTTACAATTAGCTTCTGTCGTTAACAATATGTTGCTTGTACAAATAAAACTGAAGTAACAAAAGCAATGTGTTTAAGATGTGTTTCTTCACAAAATTCTGAAAGAAACTAACACCAACGAAACTCTTTGTAAGGAAATCTTGTTCTTAAGGATATGAGATTTCTGATATAAGTAAAATGACAAATAAAACCTCATTCTAACAAGTTGCACCTGCTATGAAACCTATTTCTGTGACCACAGCGATAAAATTTACCTTGAAAAATACTTGCATCATTAAAAATATCTGATGTCATGTAAGTAAACTGCTGGCCATTAAAACTGCAACATAAGGAAGGAAGGCAAATAACAAAATTTTGAAAATTATATGTATGCAACATAGTAGGAAAGTAACATGAGTAAATTGGGTGGGAGGGAGGGGGGGGGGGGGGGGGGGAGGGTTACAGGGTGTGTGAAATTTAGCACAATACACACACACACACACACACACACACACACACACAATGCTGTAACCTGGCTGGGCACTCATTTGGACTGAGCTGGGATTACACATAAGGGTGTGTCATTTCACACTGATCCACCTTTATGACAGAGTCCACAAATCAGCTGGTGAGTGACGATGTGTGAGTCTCTCAGCAACCTAAGAACAGATGTTTCAGATGGGTGTGTGACGTGGAGAATGTGCCGGCCAGGCCAACGGTTGAACACTCTGTGCACCAAGACAGGCAAAGACAGCACAGGAACTGTGCAGTCTAGTGTTGTGTTAGACCCTTATGCATTAGTTCCCCTCAGAGCTTTCACACATGGTTATGTCACTCGAGAGGTTGTATGCAGAATCAGGACTTATGTGTAAGGACTGTGTGGTCCCATTCCTGAGTACAATGTTGTTGTCGGGTGCAATACTTTCGGCACATTTCTCTCTGCTGCCATACCAAAACAATGATCACCGCACTGACAGATTGTGGCGCTCCAGACACTGCTGCATTGTCCGTGTGGATACTTGTCTTGCTGCAAATGAGTCCAGTTCCTGACTCCAGGTAGGTGATGTGGCTTTATACCCCGCACTGTCTGGCAAACAATATAACTGTCCTATACGGCACTAGTTAGTGGTGACACTGAGATTCTGTCCGGCATTGAGTCTGGCCCTGCAGTACCCATCAACTCCATGACAATAGTGGAATCCCAACCGACACAGGCAGGAATATTGCAGAATGATAAACTGCAGTTTGACATCTGAATCCCATGTACAAACTCGTATCTAGCATAACTTGTAAGCTGCAACTAGTGAATATGTAAATGACTGTTGTTGTTGTTGTTGTTGTTGTGGTCTTCAGTCCTGAGACTGGTTTGATGCAGCTCTCCATGCTACTCTGTCCTGTGCAAGCTTCTTCATCTCCCAGTACCTACTGCAACCTACATCCTTTTGAATCTGCTTAGTGTATTCATCTCTTGGTCTCCCCCTATGATTTTTACCCTCCACACCGCCCTCCAATACTAAATTGGTGATCCCTTGATGCCTCAGAACATGTCCTACCAACCGATCCCTTCTTCTGGTCAAGTTGTGCCACAAACTTCTCTTCTCCCCAATCCTATTCAATACTTCCTCATTAGTTATGTGATCTACCCATCTAATCTTCAGCATTCTTCTGTAGAACCACATTTCAAAAGCTTCTATTCTCTTCTTGTCCAAACTATTTACCGTCCATGTTTCACTGTATGACTGTATTAACATGTTATGTCAGTACAAATAATAATTCGATCAACATAAATGTTCAAAGTCAATAGTTCTCAAGAGCCAAAAATGAAACAGTCATACAAAGGTTCAACCAAGGCAAAACAAAGTCCAATCACACACTACAAGAGGGAAATTTCATAAAACAAAAGAGGGGGAAAAAATTTCGTGTAATGGAAAATGTCACTTGCTATGATACTGAAAATGTGAAATGAAAAATATCTGTCCCACACAAATTATGGGGCAGTCGCATGACATCCTACGTCAAAATTATTTAAATATACTTTTTTTTTCCTCCTTCTTTGGCAACTTTCCTGAACTAGTGAAACCTTGGGAAGGACTTGTAGTCATGTTCCCCCAAACCTCTTTGTATTCTCTTTATCTCAATGAGATTTTTGCTCCCTCATTTGCACCTTCCAACATAAATTTGATGGCATTGCATACAATAACATATGTCAAATTATAAAGATCTTTGCCAGCAACTAAGGTGTGGAGAACTCTTTAAATACACAAGTTGACAAGCAACAATCAACTGAGAAGGCCACCTCTTGGGAACAAAGAAATGGAGTCGCTCAGCACTCAGGACAACAACGCATTACTGCACAAAGCTAAGGTGTTTGGTACGACCTCTAACTTCACCTACATGACGTTAACCCATATGCTGCACACCACATGTACCTGAAGATGAAATGTTAAATATTAAAATGAACTGGGCAGTATTAATAAACTAATATGTAATTGTTTATGGAAATTATTATTTGGAAATAATGAGATAGTCTATGCTGGATGGAAACAGGTATCTATTTATAATCTGACCAAACAAGAATAAGCCTTTTGAAGATCAAGCAAAAACAAAGAAATCAAGTACCTTCCTATAAAAGATCTGAATTTTCTAACAGCCTGAGATTTTACATCTTTTTTAATCTGTTTCATGGTACTTGCTCTGGGTTTTGTTTTCTTACCAGATTCAAAGCAAGTACTTTAAAAAAACTTCATATTTGACTTTTATATTTTGGAAATAGAAAAAAAGTCTTTTCTGGTATACATAGTACACATGATATGTGATCTGTAACTGTTGGAACTTAGAAAGATTACCTTTAGCTAAAAACAGTGATTAAGAGGTATGCACTAAATGATTTGCATAGAAGTTAATACTGTAAGTTCTTGGCTGTGCTGTACAAGCAACAACTGCATCACTTATGTAGAAGGAAAATGTGAGATATGAACAATGATTGATGCAACTGAATTAATTAACTGTCTGAATTTTAATTAGACAAAGAGACAAAACTGCATGTTATTTAGTAATCCAAAATACAATATAGAATATAATAAAAAATATACATCTAAAAAGATTTTTCAAATTTTCATTGAAATTATACAAATTAATGTTCAGTTTCTAGTTTTTAAATAATTTCAGAAAAGAACATATATACAGTTCTTATAATATGAGTTTAAGTGCAAGACCGCTATTACAAGACTAAGGTGATTATCCTGAAACACACAGAAGATATGACATACTTAAATTCCGCTTAGAAGGTACAGATTATAAAGTTAAGATAGCATCCTGTTATCTGATGCATGGCGGTTTATGATATCTCAGTTTTACTATCTGCTTAAATACACACCTTCATTGATAGAGCAGGTTTTGAGATGTGCGGCTGCATTAAGACAACTTGTCTTTAGCTTCAGTTTAATTGAAAACTTGTGTCTTGTGTTCATCCAGTAGCAATAAATTTATCGTTACATCACTACAGTTTATCAGTGGAACTAACCATGGACATATATATGTAAGTTACAACACTGTCAGAATGTTCTGAACTAGCTACATTTTTTCTTGACTTCTGTGTAAAGTACTATGTAAGCTGTATCACCCCAAGAAAAACCAAGTAAACATTGGAAAAATTAATTGGATTAAATATAACAATTTTAGCAGTCTACAAATTCACAATGTAGGAAAGTGTTTCCAAAATATTGTATAAGGAATCATATTGCACTTTTTCAAAAAGTTGTTTTTAATGGCAACATTAAATGAGGATACATAGAACTCTGTTAAATAATGTAATTTACAGCATGTACAACAAATATTCAGAAAATAGAATGCTAAGAGATATATAGTTCTCATTCAGCTAGCAGCTTCGAAGGTAACAGATGTAGTGTTATGTTTGCCCTCTCTGTTAGAGTGTCTGAGTTAAGTGATGTTAACTAGGTTGAGTGGCAGAGAGAACTGTGACGCATGACGGCTACCAGTTGTTTTCAGGACTGTTTGTGTACAGTACCTTATACATTTTTCTCTTGCAGGTTTGCCTTCACAGCACTGCCTCAGTCAAAAAAAGGAAGAACACAAAATAATATGGGAGGGAAAGGAAAACAAAAGACCACAAAAATGAATGGTGAGCTATTTTCATAAATACATAGCAACATTATTATAATCTACTACAATAGCGGTGCTCTGTGTACAGTATATATATATATATATATATATATATATATATATATATATATATATATAGTAATGGAGGCTGTTTTTTGTGAACACTGCAATGGCTAATTTTCTGGTAACTGTACATCACTGACAAATGTACGATAAAAAGGCTTCAGTTGCTCGATGCTTAATTAAAGAAAATACATTACAGCATCAAATAAAAAATGCAACGCTCTTGTTACACGATTATTGTTAAAGACACTAACATGACTACCAATACAATAAGCACACTCAGGACGAGGAAAAAGTGGCAAATGGACAACATTCTGTGTTTTGTAAAGTGGAAAATTATTACTGGAATGCTCGAAAACTATTTGCAGTTAGTAAAGTGTACATGGCTACAAAGTATGCAACCTATTCTTGTCAGTTAATTCCATGGATTATTAGCATGATAAATCACAATGATGCGATGGGAACAGACAACTGGGACAATTAAAATCCGTATAAATGAAGCAGCCAATTGTGTTTGCATACTATAGAGCTTAAAATGATGTTTACTATGGCAAGACACATGTTCTTTTTCACATTAATTAAGTCGCAGTTTTCTTTGCTTTTAGATATAACGCAATATTGAGGTAATCTTGTGTTGTGTGGGTAAGAGATAAGATATACCACTTCCCTGATAACAGAGGCTTGTCAGCCGGTCCAAACCAATAGCCTGTCTTTTGTGATAGGTGTGTTAGAAGTCACAGTCCACTCTGAAATTTGATACATGACTTGTGCAGGTACCGGGAAAGTGTCAACCATGAAGTTCACAGTGAGGACTACATCTAAATGGCTATCAGGTGATGAAAAAAGGGTCTTCTGCAATGTTATGGAAAGTGGTGACATTATAGAAGTGCAAAATGACACCTTACATATATGGGGTATTGGCATAAAAACAAGTAAGTGATATACATAATTTGGTTTTTGCACTTTTAGTATTATATTTGAGTGCTATCTTATAAAATTTTCATTTGACAGAGACCAAAGATGGAAACAAAATAGAAGTTGCATATTATAAGCCATCAAATGAACCAAATATAATGGGTAAAATAGTACGGGAACCACTGGAAAACTTTTGGACTGAAGGTTCACAGATCAGAATAAACAACAGCAGTGACAAAACACATCAGCATCATAGTGAGGAAGAAGTTGTCCAACGAGTGGAACATGTAATATAAAACTGTTACAAAAAAATTGCTACAAATGATAGCAGGTTAAGAATAAATTTCTAATTTTATTTATTTTTACAGGCACTTCAACACAAAAGCAGAAAGTGGCATAATTCTGAACACTTTGCATTCTGGTGTCGACATGGAGAAAAACTGACAGACAAACGACAGGTATGAAATTTAATTTTAATTAAGTTCATTATTTGTGAGATGGAAAGCAAAAAGGACCTCATGTCAAAAATTTTGGGTTTTGAGCGTAATTTTTATGTTCAAGATTAAATTCGGAACATAAAAAAAAAAAAAAGAGATCTCTACCTTTAAATCTGAGTGAGTTAAAAGAGGTTTAAAGTTTCACTTTATCGCCACTGATTATTATTTAATTTTGCTTCTATATCACCCTAAAAATGTCCTCTGTCAAACAGTAAAGACTTATTTAAGTTAACATTAAGAGGTTAACCTCTTCAGACCAACAGCACATTGCAGTGTACAAAAATTTAAAACCAAATAAATGACTCCAAATTGAGAAAAGTCAGTGTGCTCCACAAACTCCCCCCCCCCCCCCCCCCCTCCCAGTATTGGAGTATTGGAATTTTTACTCCATGTTATGAAATATCTTCGATCAAATTTTGCTGCTAAAAGCCACCTAAAATTCACAAAACCCTCAAATATAAATTACTGGGATCCCATATTACATGGTGGTCAAAGGATTTCATTTTTCACTTCTAAAATACTTGCATCGGTAGCTGTTCAAGATCATCCACAAAGAGCATTTTTGCCTCTCCTCTTTGTCTTTTGTTCTAGAATATCTGGCTGGGCAGGTTCCTCCTCGAGGTCCTCACTGTCACTGACTTGAGGTTCTGGTCCTGTATCTGCTTCTACTTCGGGACACTTTCTATTTCTCTTCACAACAGATCCTCTTTTTACAAAGACAGTATTTTCATTGTCTTGTCATCCCTGCTGGAATTACTGCCAAGAAACCAAACAAGCCCATTTTCGTTGGCAAAGATGCAGTGTACAAATTCATTTCCATCCATGAACATTTTGCAGTGTACACTACCTTTGTAACTAATGATGAACTCAAACTGAATATATTTACTAAATATATTCAATTTGAGTTCATCATTTGTATGTGAGGCACTTTGTTAGCAATATTATTCTTTAAGAGATTTAGTCAGTCAGATGTATTCACAGCAACTTCACCTTTTTTGCTCCTAGTAGCAACAGCAGAGTTAACATGTGTTGTAGGTGTGGGTTTTTGTTGTTACAGTAATGTTAACTGTCAGCTGGGATTTTAGGGCTGCAAACTGCAGATTGGTAACATCAGTAGGTGTTTGTAACTCTCATATAAAAAGGGACCATTTGTCTTGTTTGGCATTATTGTATACATAATACATTCTTTTTTTATATACACAGATTCTCTGAGCTATTTAAAGTGCTGATAAAATTTAGGAAATACTATTTTGTGAACCACTGCATACACATCACTGAGCTTTCCAAAGGTGGTCTCTTGTTACTTCTCTGTAACAACAAGAGGCCTTTTCTCAAAAGACTGACATCAATTGCTTTTAATGATATAACTGACTTCTGTTGGATTCAAACAACTTTCAAATGATATAAGTGTTTACGGAATGAAGTAAATTACAATAATATGCAAAAAAGAAAATAAAACAATGGAAAATCCAGGATGGAATAATGACAGTATTATGAAAAGGAAAGCTGCTATTTGCTTAGTGGAGATGCTGATTCACAGATAGGCCTATCTGTGACTCAGCATTCTGCTATGTGGTGAGTAGCAACTATCCTTTTCATAATATTGTTGAAAAAAGAAAATAGGCATTTTAGACAACCCTGAATGTTTTTGCTTGTACCGAAAATTTTACTTCTCTGACAAGAGGCCCTTTTTTTCTTTCCATCTCGCATTTATGGATGCTTTTTTTACTGAAACAAGTGCAGTGGGAAATGTTAACTTCATATGTTGTTATTCATGTAACAACAGGGTCTGCATATTTGCTACAGTTTTTTTGTAATATACAAGACTGTGATCTTCAAAGTTATTATCTCTGTCATTTTTAGATTTCTGAGAATTGCAGGTTCAGTGATGATAGGTCTTACAAGGGTGTACATGTTAGACAGCTTGAATAAAAGACAGCTGAGCACGTATTATTACACAAGTACTTGAAATGGATCAAAAATATAGAATAATTTACATTAAAATCATTTACCTAAAAAATGTACAGATTAAGAGAAAGTGTGGCTTTCTTTTGTTTATTGTTATCAGACCTGAATACCTTAAACAAGCAAGACTTGAATTTTGGCTGAACAAGTAAAAGGCAATAGTATTGATCATAATTTCTTTTAAATTTATATATTTTTCACTTGTTAGGCTAATTTATACTGTAGGTGACTGGTAACAGTAAACTTGTTGTTTCATTTAATGTCAGTAACAGTCACGGTAAAGCCTAACCTAAAAATGTTCGCATTTAAAGGTGAAATACTCTCTTTGAAACTAAATATGATGAATTATTATTAAACCTACAGTATAAATTAGCCTAACAAGTGAAAAATATATAAATTTAAAAGAAATTATGATAATGAAGCTGCACTCAATGAAAAGACAGGTTGAAACACCTTTGCACATTGCTATAGTTGTTCCTACTGGAGAATATGCCCTTGCTTTCTTCTATGCTGAGAGTTGGTTCATACAGTCAGATACAGAAAGATGTACAATTTAATGTCAAATCCGGATCACAATACAACTTGATGTTTTTCACAGATAGAAAGTATTTTCAGAGGGGAATGTCACAGTACTATCACCAAAAACTGTAGGACCAAACACATGCTGTATCCCAAAAACTTGTATCTGCAGCCTACTATCACTTAACTCTGAAACCACCAACAAACATATTTCAAAACAAAGGGAGTATTCAAATATTTTGTGATTAAGCAGTGTTTCTTGAACAATAAATGTGTACAACGTCACACTTAGTTCAAGTCTTTCTTCTTCAGTTTAATAATGACTTGTTAAATGAGGTAGTGCTTTACACACAAGAAACTCTGTATGTAACTTCACATCCTATTCCCCATTCCATTCTTCAACACTCTACAAGATCACATAAGCTCCTCATACTCCATAAATAAATATTTTTAAAAATTAACATTAAACAGTGTAACAATGTCTTTAGAAGGATTTGCTATTCTTGATGAGTACTATCTTTTTTGAAAAATGAGTTCTTTTCTATTTTTAGGTGTTACATCAAAGCTCAATGGGATAAAGCATTGATGAGTTCAAAGTGTTGCAATGTTAATTAAAATTTATCCATAATCTAGGTTGAGCAATGTAAAAGAATATGTAACTCGATGTTTAGCTTATATTTTTAATTTACATGTGCATGAACCACATATCTTCCACTTTAGGGATTGTTTATAACAGCTTCTGTACTTTTACGCAAGGTTTATGATGTAATAAGATACATTGCTTATAAAATTATGTATCATCAATAACTCTCTGTGCTGCTCCCACAAAGGAGTAACATCACTTTTGCAACATTATATTTACTTGAATTTTATTTTAATTTTAACTCTGCTACTGTCTATGAACTGCTTCCTTGTTATTCTTTTTTTTTTTTAATTATCAAGTCCCACAACATTTTGGAAAATTCGCCGGCAAACTTAATACTGAAGCACTATGAGTGACATTTCATTAAATGTTATGCTTTTAGCATACTGTGTTGATTTACGTAAATGATATCAAAATGGGAAAGGTAACTATTGATGGCTGAACAAAGTTGCTCAGTAATGGTCAGTGTTTGGCATGAAGTCAAATGTCTGCATTGCATCATTTTTCGCTCTCTTCTTGACAGCTTGACATATGTGTAAGAAGTCACAAAAAAGGGCAGATAGAACCTACTCCTCGTTATTGCTAGTTAATACAAACTCGAAATTTCTTTCAAATATTGAAACACTATTCTCAGTTCACGTAAATGTCCGATTTATTTTCAATTTTGAGCTTATAAATACTAGGTATTATCTCTGCTGAAACAGCGATGACTGACGATAAAAGAAACATACTAACAAAATAAAAAGAAACCTCTCTGGAATAAAAAGAGAAAAACAAGAAAAAGAAAACAAAACTGCTGTTCTAGGACATATGTGTGAAAAATTAAGAAACATGAGATGTTATGAAGCAAAAGAGATGTGCAAGTTTGCTTTTTGGAATAATATTTGTACATGGAACAATGAAATCCACTGAAATGATGCTGCCTAGTTAGAGTAAGTCCATCAAGGAATGTGCATGCAGTTCTTGCTCCTCCAGACTCATCATTAATTTTACATAATCTATATACAAGCAAGACAATTATTCTGCTTACAATGCCTGTAATATGAAACACTAAAGCCTCAAAATGATTTGAACTAAATGAATTCCTACACAGTGCACAAACATATTAATTAATAAAAACTGCATCAATGTAAGTGTGGTTTTATAGCAAATTTTTAACATAAAATTATTTATTTGCAGATGTCTGATGTCGCAAAGTGGGGGAGTTTGTCTGCATCGGCTGGTGTGTGGATGTTTATGAGAAAGAGACACAACACACAATGAATCATGTGCAACAATATTTTTTTCATCTCTCATCTTATTTAATGTCATTTGCACATATCTGTATATCACCTGTATATAGTTTCTATCCAATTCACCTTTGTCTTAGGTGTATTTATTTTTTATTTTTTTTACTACTGCAGATGAATCAATAAATTGTACATATGAACAGATTAATTGTTTTCATTTTACAAATTTCTATAACAAACACAATGTAGCTGGAGATAATTTAAACATGAAGAAATTTGTTGATTTGGCATATTTCCATTCACTAATAAGCAAAGGAATCCTTTGTAATGAAAATAGTATCTTTAGAACATCTACTAAAAATTCAGTATTTTGACAACTATTTGAAACTATATATACATAATGTCCTTTGCTAACTAACTAGCTTGCAATTATCAATATTTCTCTTTTATCAAAAAAGATGCATAACATGAATGTAATATAAAAAGACCAGTCCATAAAGATTTCAAGGTCTTAACATTAGTACAGAAGGTAGTAAGATTCATGGCTACATTTGTATTTAATGCACTTCCGCAGTGTATTAAATGTCTTTTTAGTAATATAGTGGAATTTAAGTGTGAGGTAAGACTTTCAGTTGGGCAGTTTGTTTTATTACAATGAAGAGTATCTTCACATGGACTCTTCAAATGAATGTATTACATTATAGTGTAATTCATATTAATATTATAATAAAGCTCGTGACGCATGATAGTGATCTCCTTAACAGAGCACGCTGGCCACTTTGTCACACTGCAGATATCGTAGAACTGATACCAGTCAGTCATGTGACCCTCCACTGGTGACGCAAGTCATGGCAGTGAAATGCCAGCTGATTGTATGGAATTTAGTACTGTAAGATGTTCGTAGAATGCACTCCTTCAACAAGTAAATTTCTAAACATACCCGTGTCTCGCATACCAGAATATGGTGGACATCATGTACGGATGACCTCAATCCCTATCATTTACAGCAGATGCAACATCTTCGAGAAGGAGCTGAGGAAAGGTGATTGGCATTTTTTCGAACCTAATTGCAAATCCAATTGTTACGGAATCAATGACACTCATAACTCACATTGGTGGTCTGACGAAATCACACATGCTTTTGTGGAGACATGTTTTCAAAAACACTTCCCTGTAAATATGAGATGCGGTATGTGCACATTCTAGTCATTAGGTGACCCATCGTCTAAACAACACCCTCGGGAGATGGATTGGCATAAACTGTCACATTTCTTGACCACCTACGTCCCTGGTCCTACCTCTTCAAATTTTTGCCTGTGGGGATGGTAGAAAGGTGAAGTGTAGAAAGAAAAAGTAAATACAAAGAGATGAGTTCGTTGTTCACATTATGAACTTTGCTGTCCTCGTAAAAGAAAGTGAAGATGACCTCACAAGAGTTACATATAGCGCTGCAAAGAGAATTCGAATGTGTAGTCAAATCATAGTTGGAATTAACGAAAATCAATTTTGGACTTCATCATTTGTCGGAGTCTAACACATTCCGTGAATATTTGCTTAGGTTACATTGTAACAGCTGTAGCTCTGTAACGAATAAAAATTGCACAAATGTTATACAGAATGTTTTATTCAAATTAGTCAGTACTACCACCTCCTAAAATATTCACTATTCTTCCTGAAACACACTGTAGTACAGAAACACTGTTTTCAATTTTAGTGGTTTGGAAGGACTAGAATAATTCCTAATTAAGTATTTACACTGGGAAAGGTTTCTGTCCTGAGTACAGAAACTTTAGTTTATATGATATGAAACACTACAAAAAGAAAAACAGCTAACGAAACTGTTTATGACTTACATGAGGCTGCTCTGCCCTCTTTGATTTTCTTCATAATTAAAGGATTTGAAGGTCAGTGACCAGACATACATTTTCTAATGCAGTACGAAGCAATTCTTAAAGGCGCATGTAAAAATCACCTTTGAAAAATAGAAAATATTTGACAGCTATTAACACAATCACCCTTGTGATGAGTTGTAGGTTGCAGGACATGACTACATAATTTAAACTGCATGACATGCTCAGCTTGGAAACGCAAGCTTCACTATATGAATGCATGGGGTCCAATTTCTAACTAACAGATAACTCTCAAAAGTATTCTAAAATGAAGCACGGCCACAAATATAATGTGGCAGATGATCGCACCAAACAACCAACATAGTGAAGCGATTAGTTAGTGGTGGTGGTGAGGAGGATTTGCAAAGGCTTGCTGATACTCTTTTCAACAGTGATAATGAAGTATGTGATTTGCCTTTTAGTGATACAGGTATGAAGAACCACAAGCACTAGTTCAATGTAAATATATTTATGAACGTATTGATGAAAGTGATGATAATGATGAGTGTGCACTGGCCTCTTCAACACATGTTCATAGTATGACACAGACTAAACAAAGTGAATGGGACTGGAAAAAAACTGATAATAACCCTGTTATCCTTTTACATTCTATGTCTGAAGTGGGGCTTGCGAAAATTTGTTTAATAAATGTACATGCAGCATGTGAACTATACATTTTTAGAATATATGGATGGGGCAATTGTTCAAACAGATTTTTGATGAGACTAATGTCTATGCGAGGAAACAACTGAACAATAAAGGCGGCACAAAAATTGCTTATACGAGAAAACAACTGAACAACAAACACAGAAAAAGAAGCTGAAAAGGTGATAAATTGTTTGAAATTATGCTGGATGAGATTAGGACATATTTTGCATTACTTATCCTGATGTCACAATTGCAAAAATCTGGAACGAAATTGTACTGGCACAAAAATAGGACTTTGGAGACAGCTATTTGTCATGACACAATGAGTAGAGAGGGATTCAATATTATTTTGTATCATGGCTGAAGAGAAAGCAGACTGAAGTGATATACAGAAAAAAGTAGAGCCCATCATTTAGTATTTTCTTTTAAAATTTTTGAATTATACTTTCCTTACCAGGACACAGCTGTAGAAGAAAGTCTAATGAACTTCAGAGGCTGCCTTTCTTATGTTCAACGCAATATCCATACACGGGCAACATATCATGTACAGGTCTAAAAAATTGTGAATCTAGTTCTGGTTACTGCCTCTCTTTCAAAATTTATACCGGTGATGACGTGACAGGTCCTACCTTTCTGGGCAGTACAAATATAGTGCTAAAATGTGTAAACCATAGTTGGATAAAGGTTGCACATTACTTATGGATAACTGGCATTCTTCCCTTGACTTATTTACAAGACCGACAAACAACTAGACAAATTACGGATGTCCATCCTACTGCATGGACGAGGGACTTCAGCTGATGATATGTGTGAGAGAAAATGCCACCACGGCTGTACCTTGAGAATGTCGTCATTGTCTCACACGACCAGTTTCAGCGGCACAATACCACCATCCTCAGGCCCCACCACTGCCAAAAGAGTATCAAATTTCCTTGGTGCATTTATTGTGGGGTCATTGTTACTAGTATACGTAGGCTAGCTTTCGACAGGAGTCTCTACTTGACACCATGTTGTCTCTCAAACAACACAGTGTTGAGCAGAGATTCCTGAGGAAAGCTAGCCCACGTATACTAGTAACAATGACCCCACAATAAATGCGCCAAGGAGAAATTTGATACTCTTTTGGCAGTGGTGGGGCCTGAGGATGGCAGTATTGTGCTGCCGAAACTGGTCGTGTGAGACAATGAGGACATTCTCAAGGTACAGCTGTGGTGGTACTTTTTCTCACACAGTAAGACAAATGTTGTAGGCACTTGAGACAAAACAGAGTAGAACATGTCTCAGGACATCCCCTTTGGAGGGGGGGGGGGGGGGGGGGGGAAGAGGAGCCATAGACAACACGAGAGGTTGTCCTCTTACATATATTGCATGTGAAGTGGCACTATAAAGATGTCTGGTTTTTGTATGTTAAACATGAATCTGTAGACATGATGGGAAAAGACAAACCAAGAAGACAGTAAAGTCAGACACCATGAGACAAGGCAATAAAACTAAATTACCACTGAACATCAGAATCGAGTAGGTCACACAAACCTTCAAGAAAGCTCTCTTTCCAGTCACGTGATGTACAGTGAAGGGATACACATTGGAGGCTGCTACTGTGGTTGCTAACTGTGGTGGGGTGCACACAAGGATTTTTTAGATTAGGCAACTCTCTATCCAATCTAGATAATGATAGCTGTATGAAACCCAGAAGTATCAGTGTAAGATCAAAAGAAATGCCTTCAACAGGTGAAAATATTAAAATCCTAATGGTTAACTGCTGAAGCATTTGCAACAAAGTGCCAGAGTTTGAGGCGCTCCTGAAAAAACAGTGAAGTTCGCATAATACAAGGTACAGAAAGCTGGTTGAAGCCTGAATTTCATAGCAGTGAGATTTTTGGGGACAAATTAAGTGTGTATCAAAAGAATAGGCAAATGGAAAATGAAGATGGTGTATTTTTCACAATAGACAGGAAACTCAAATCAGATCGTTGGGGCAAGACCCACTATCAGTAATGGGCATAAAATAATAATTGGATCCTTCTATCACCCACAGACTCATCTCCCGATGTAACTGAAAACTTTAGAGAAAACCTCAGTTCACTTGTACACAAGTTCCCTGTTATCACTGGAGGAGATTTTAATCATCCAACAATGAATTGTGATAGTTACAGTTTTGTTAGTGGTGGGTGTGACAAGACATACTGTGAAATGTCACTAAATACTTTCTCTGAAAACTACCTAGAGCTGATAACTCGAAACCCCACTCATGATAGAAGTATACGGGATCTAATGGCAACACACAGACCTGACCTCTTTCAGGACGTCCACACTGAAACTGGTATCAGTGAACATGATGCAGTTGAGGCAACAGTGATTACCAAAGAACAAAGGACAGCTAAAACAAGCAGAAAGATATTATATTCAGTAAAATAGATAAAAAATCAGTAGTGTCATATCTCAATGAGGAACTTGAAACTTTCAGTGCAGAGCAGAAGTATTTTGAGGAGCTATGGCTCAAGTTTAAAAGAATGGTTGACCATGCACTGGAAAAATATGTACCTAGTAGAACAGCTCATAACTGGAGGGACCCTCAATGGTACACAGTCACTGTAAGGAAACTTCTAAGGAAATAGAGATCACTGCATAATAGATGAAAAACAAAGCATACATGAAAAACAAAAGCATAGATGAAAAACAAAAGCATAGAACTATAGACAGAGAGATGCTGAATAAAATGTGCTTGGCTGTCAAGACAGCAATGTGTTAAGCCTTCAATAACTAACGTAGCAGAATATTGTCAAATGATTGTTCACAAAACTCAAAGAAATTATGGTCAAAACCCAAGAAAATTATGGTCAATGTAAAGCCTGTTAGTGGCACCAAAGTTAGTGTCCAGTCCATAGTGAATGAGACAAGAACTGAAATTGAGGGCAGCAAAGCAAAAGCTGAAATGCTTTATTCTGCTTTCAAAAGCTCCTTTACAAAGGAAAACCCAGCCGAATTGTCTCAATTTAATCCTCCTACCACTGAAAAGATGAGTGAAATAAGTGTTATGGTTAGCATTGTTGAGAAACAACTGTAATTATTAAAACTGATCACACCTCCAAGGCCTGGTGGAATCTCTAACAGATTCTATACTGAATCTGTGGCTAAGTTAGCCCTTGTTCTAACTATAACCTATTGTAGATCCCTTGAACAAAAAGCCTTGCCCAGTTCTTGGAAAAAAGCACAGGTCACACCCGTCTACAAGAAGGGTAGTAGAAGGGATCTACAAAAATACTGTCCAATATCCTTGACTTCGATTTGTTATAAAATCTCAGAACATGTTCTGAGCACCAACATAATGAGGTATCGCGAATAGAACAACCTCGTATATGCCAACCAGCATTGATTCAAAATATATCAAACACATGAAACACAACTTACACTTTTCTCACATGACACACTGAAAGCTCTGGATCAATAGAGTCAGGTAGATGCAGTATTTCTTGATTTTCAAAAAACGTCTGATTCAGTGCTACACCTACGCTTATTGTCGTAAGTATGATTACATGGAGTCTCAAGCGAAATTTGTGACTGGATTGAGGACTTTTTGGTAGGGAGGATGCAGCATTTTTTCTTGGATGGAGAGTCATTGTCAATCGTAGAAGTACTTCAGATGGGCACAGGGAAGTGTGTTGTGATCCTTGTTGTTTATGTTGCAGATTGTTGACCTTGCAGACAATGTTATTAGTAACCGCAGACTTTTAGCAGACAATTCAGTTATCTATAATGAAATATTGTCTGATAGAAGCTGCATAAATATTCAGTCAGTTTTTAACATTTCAAAGTGGTGCGGAATCGGCCAACCCGTACAAATACCCGATTATAGCACTTTGTGGATATACGAAATGGACTGATTACATAGGCTCAGTCATGAGTAAAGCAAGTGCTAGACTTAAGTTTATTGGTAGAATACTGGGGAAGCACAATCAGTCTACAAAGGGGATTGCTTACAAATCATTTGTGTGACCGGTTCTAGAATATTGCTCACATGTGTGGTACCAGTACCAAACAGGACTAACAGGGGTTATTGAACATATACAGAGAGGGTTTGTTTGATCCATGGGAGAGTATAAAGAGATACTGAAGAAAATGAACAGGCAGACTCTTGAAGATATAAACTACCCAGAGAAAATCTTTTCAAGAAACGGCTTTAAATGATGACTCTAGGAATATACTACAACACTCTGCATATTGCTCACATAGGGATCATGAGGGTAAGCTTAGAACATTTACAGCACAGAGGCATTCAAACAATCATTCTTTCCACAGTCCCTATATGAAGAAATGGGAAAAAACCCTAGTAAGGGTACAGTGGGATGCATCGTCTATCATGCTCTTCAGAGTGGTTTGCAGAGTATAAATTTAGATGTAGATCCCAGCCTCAAACTAAGCCCACCAGTTTCCACCCCCTCTCTCTTATCACCTCATCCCTATTCACATCCCCTCACCCTCACTTTGTGCCACCCTCACCCAACATACCCACCCATCTTTTCCTTTCCCTGCTCCTCTCATTTTCTACTCCCCCACAATAGACTCCCAATACTATACCTAGTGGCAGTCTTATGGTGCCTCCATCTAGTCCCTGATTGCTCAATGCTACCAGACATCTTCTCTTCCCCCCTCCATACCCTGCTATCCAATCATATGGTGAGTGGCAATTAATCCTTTTCTTTATATTGTTGATATTCAAACTTGGAATTTTCACTGTTTAATTTATAGTGCATTTTTTGTCAAATTTAAACAACCTTTACTAGAATATAACTGATTATGAATTTATATTTGGACTGTGCAATATACCTGTGTAGGTTACAGACACTGTGATAGCAATAGCTCCAAAAAACAACTTCTTCCTCCATGCACAAAATTCTGTATAAACATAAATTTAGAGGAATCTTCAGCTCTCAGGAATTTTTAATTTGAATCAAAGAATTTACAAGAAATTAGACAGTCGCCTTCAAGATTCATGCGGTATTACCATCTAGTACACATGCATGGATTCGTGCATGGATTCATGCCTAGACTATACGGCAAAAAATAAAATTATCCATTTGGGTTTTGGTTGTGTTAGTTGGTTCAGTTTAGTTTGGTATTGTCTGGTACTATTTCACTTGCAACCTGTACCTTGTGTCACAATGTTCTGCTGAAGGATTACCTATTATTTGATGAATATGGCTTGTATGTGATTCTAGTCGCCATGTAGAATTTTGTGCCTTACATGTGCGGACTTCTCTGAAGTGTCTTCTCTGCTACAGAAAATTGCTAAAGCTTTCTGACTATCGACCTGTATCAAATTATCAAATGTCAACTTAATAAGTCACAATAGGCACACACGCGCACACACACACTCATGCAAAAACAACTCGCACACATGTCTGCAGTCTCAGGCAACTGAAACCACAGTGCCTGGACTGCAGATGTGTGTGCAAGTTGCATTTGAGCTCGTGTGTGCGCGCGCTTGTGTGTGTGTGTGTGTGTGTGTGTGTGTGTGTGTGTGTGTAATGTTGACAAAGGCCTTAATGGCTGATAGCTAAAATTGTGTGAATCTTTTTGTTGTGCCTATCACGACTTAGCATCTCCGCTATATGGTGAGCACCTATTTTCCTTCTCTAATACTGTTACATTCTATTCTGGATTTTCCATTGTTTCATTATTTAAGAGCTTGTTATCCTGTAAAGAGTCTACCCGTAAGTTTGTGCTGGATATTTCAAACTGTACGCTGTTGAACTTATCTCTAACATAACGAAAATATTGCTTTAATTCTATATTTACTACTTGATGTACTTCATCAGGTAAGTTTTCTATGAGAGTGTTAACCTTTGTGTAAATACCTGTTAACTTTGTTGCCTGCTCTGTTATTTTAGCTTTGAAATGCTCTTTTAATGCTTCACTTACGTTACTAGTTATAGTTTCTTGTATGATATCCTGTTTTGCATTAAACTTAACATCTACAATATCTTCTGTTGTAGTATTTATATTATCCAGTTTGTCTGTTAAGGCTTTAATAGGTTCTTCTGAGCTCTGCGAGGTTGAAGATAACATTTGTGCTCAAAGTCTCGAATTTAGTGTTTAAAGTAGCAAACAGTTTTTTGTTATTGTCATTATTGTCTTTCAATTTCAAACAATGGAAAATCGACGATGGAGTGTAACAATATTATAAAAAGGAAAGTTGCTACTTGCCATATAGCAGAGATGCTGAGTCGCAGATAGGCACAACAAAAAGACCATCACAAATAAAGCCTTTTGCCATTAAGACCTCCTTCAACAAAAGACGACACACACACACACACACACACACACACACACACACAAACAAATGTAACTCACACACACGACTGCATTTTCAGGCAACTGAAACCATACTGTGAAGAGCAGCTCCAGTGCATGATGGGAGTGGCAACTGTGTGGGGGTAAGGAGGAGGCTGGGGCGGTGAGGGAGAAGGATAGTATGATGGGGGTGTGGACAGTGAAGTACTTCAGGTTAGATGGAGGGCAGGGGAGAGGAGGGGGGGGGGGGGAGTATCGGAAAAGGAGTGAAGTAAAAAGATTGGGTGTGATGGTAGAACGATGACTGTGTAGTGCTAGAACGGGAACAGGGAAGGCGCTGGATGGGTGAGGACACTGACTAACAAAAGTTGAGGGCAGGAGGGTTACAGGAATGTAGGACGTATTGCAGGGAAAGTTCCCACCCGCAGAATTCAGAAAAGCTGGTGTTGGTGGGAAGGATCCATATGGTGCATGTTGCGAAACAGTCCTCGAATTGAAGGATGTCATGTTTGGCAGCATGTTCATGTTCAGGAACATGGTGGCCCACTTATTTCTTGGCCAGTTTGTCGGTGGCCATTCATGCAGACAGCCAGCTTGTTGGCTGTCATGCCTATACAGAATGCTGCGTAGTGATTGCAGCTCAGCTTGCAGATCACGACTGGTTTCACAGGTAGCCCTATCTTTGATGGGATAGGTGATATTAGTGACTGGATTGGAGTAGGTGGTGATGAGAGGATGTATGGGACAGGTCTTGCATCTAGGTCTATTACAGGGGTATGAGCCATGAGGTAATGGGTTGGGAGTAGGGGTTGTGTAATGATGGATGAGTATATTGTGTAGGTTCGGTGGATGGTGGAATACCACTGTGCGAGGGGTGGGAAGGGTAGTGGGCAGAACATTTCTCATTTCAGGGCACGACGAGAGGTGGTCAAAACCCTGGTGGAGGATGTAATTCAGTTGCTCCAGTCCTGGGTGCTACTGAATTACGAGGGGAATGCTCTTTTGTGGCCAGACGGTGGGACTTTTGGAGGTGGTGGGAGACTGGAAAGATATGGGACAGGAGATTTGTTTTTGTACAAGATTGGGAGGATAATTATGGTCTGTGAAGGCCTCGGTGAGACCCTTGGTATATATCGAGAGGGACTGCTCATCACTGCAGATGCGACGACTATGGGTGGCTAGGCTGTATGGAAGGGACTTCACAGTGTGGAATGGGTGGCAGCTGTCGAAGTGGAGGTACTGCTGGTGGTTAGTAGGTTTGATATGGTCAGAGGTACTGATGTAGCATCTTTGAGATGGAGCTCAACATCTAGAAGGTGGCTTGTTGGGCTGAGAATGACCAGGCGAAGCAAATGGGGGAGAAGTTGCTGAGGTCCTGGAGGAATGTGGATAGGGTATCCTCACCCTCGATCTAGATTGCAAAGATGTCATCAATGAGTCTGAACCAGGTGAGGGGTTTAACATTCTGTTTTTTTTTAGGAAGGATTCATCTAGATGGCTGACGAATAGGTTAGCATACGATGGTGCCATGCAGGTGCCCATAGCCGTACCCCAGATTTGTTTGTAGGTAATGCCTTCTAAGGAGAAATAACTGTGGGTGAGGATATGGTTGGTCATGGTGACTAGGAAGGAAGTTGTTGGTTTGGAATCTGTTGGGTGCTAGGAAAGGATCTTCAGTCACTACTCAAATCCTTAGACCCATCCCAGAACCTCTCCCTTAAGTCCATCTCTCAACTCACCTCTACCACTCCCCATACTCCTACCTTCTACATGCTTCCTAAAGTCCATAAACCTAACCACCCAGGGTGCCCCATTGTGGCCACTTACTGTGCCCCCAGAGAGACAATCTCTGCTCTTGAAGACCAACACCTTCAACTTATTACCCTTCAACATAAAAGACACCAAATATTACCTCCACTGCCTCTCCACAGTTCTTGTCCCTTTATCACATGATGCCCAGGTCATCACTATTGATGGGACCTCCCTTTACATTAACATTCCTGATGTCCATGGCCTTACCACTATCTATATTCCAACAACCTCCTTTCTAGTTGCCATGACCAACTATATATAATAGTACAAGCGAAATAAAGTCAAATAAAAATAACCAGATTAAGTCTCAAGTGTTTGTACGTTGAAGTAACCCGACAACAACGAACTAACAGGACTGCCCTTAGGCGGGAATACGAAAGTATGAAGCCGTATAATGTGACTGACTCCTACTCTCATGACACAAAGGCCATGGACAAATGACAACTTAGTCACGTCACGTTTTCGAGGGAAATAAAGAATACATCAATGAAATAATCTGTGATGCATCAAATGACCCACATAAATTATAATAAAAGAACATGGTAGATTAAAATAGAAAGTATTATCAATGCACGTCGAAAACACTTGCGTGAGAGAAATACAAATGAAAATAGTTATTGATACTGCACGGCAAGAATAGGGAACAGGACAAATAATACATAGAGAGAGAAGAAAGAGGGTAAAATTTGAGGAAAAGTATTAAAGAACCTCTTCGTTCCTGGTCAATAAAGCAGTTAAATTTGCTGAGCAGTATTGTCTGACAAAAATAAGGTGTACAAATAATGTGAACTCATGAAGGATTGGATATTATGTGGGTAGACAGAGATTGGAGTGACTGATCTGTACCGCAGCAATGTAAGGTCCAATTGCAAGAGAAATTGTCTGTACCACTTTTATGAAATAGTTGATGCAGGGTCACTTTCAAGTACAAATGAAAGTAAGTTGTGCAGTGCTTACCCAAAAATGGAGAGGTTCAGCTATGATGCAATGAAAAAGAATTTAAGTAGGAGTTAGTGGGGATGTCATGCATAAATAGAAAAGATACTTAAGGAGATTTATATTTATTATATAAGAAAATGATAAAGTGACGTCTTCCGCATGAGTGCGGGGATATGTAGTGTAACAGGACATTGTTGGTTAGGTCCTGTTCTGCTGTACAAAAACTGTAGTGTCAGCTACAGATGATCACGATGATTACGGGGTCAAATATTGATAGACCTAGTGTGCATACCATATTTGTTCCTATGAGGGCATAAGAGGAAATATGTAGCCACAGTACGCGGAAGCCAGGAAGATGCTGACTACTTGCTGAGCATCCGGAATGTAGTTCATGGACCCAGAAAATGTGCACAGAATAAACAGGATTATGGTATCTCTTAGGAGAAAAACAAATGACGTTTCGGGACTGTAATGTAAGGAAGCTTTTGTATTACTGTTAGATTGGCAGCACTCTTGTTTGAGTTCTCATAGAGAAAGAGTGTATCAGTGCCACATTAATGGACTGAATTGTAAATGCAGTTATGCAATAAACATCTGGGGACAGATGCTTGAAAGTGAAAACACTTATTAAGTTGCCATTGATGATTTGGTACAAGTCAGAAAGTGTTGCAAGTGAAATAGTACTGGGCAATACCAAACTAAACTGAACCGACTAACACAACCAAAACCCAAATGGATAATTTTATTTTTTGCCATATAGTCTAGGCACAAATCCATGCTCGCATACTAGATGGTAATACCGCATGAATCTTGAAGGCGACTGTCTAATTTCTTGTACATTCTTTGATTCAAATTAAAAATTCCTGAGAGCTGGAGATTCCTATTTGTTAAGTAACTGTTTTTATTTTTTGATATTATTATTATTATTAATTACGTAATTCCTGTTCTCTTGTATAACTAACACAAAATTATTTGAATTTTGTTCTCAATTATGGGCTGAACTCTTCATTTTATATTATGACACTTCGTATCACAGTCACTGTTTATCTAAATTTACGTTTATACAGAATTTTGTGCATGGGGGAAGAAGTTGCTTTCTGGAGCTATTGCCATCATAATGTCTGTAACCCTTAGGATTAGGGCACAATAATGATGAAGAAAAGCCAGATGATGTTGGTTTCAAGCCTGGTTGGCAAGAGGCAATGAAGGTAATTGCATATATTCCCTACTAGTGAAGGAACTGAGGACTGAAGGTCAGTAGGAACTTCGGAAAGTGATGATAATGGATGTGGCTTATTTCGACATGCTGCTGTTGATGATGAAGGAAGGAATTCACTCAAGTGATGCAGTTTCACCTAGGTGGAAGTAAGAATTGAACTATTTGTTTTATTTATTTTGTGATTGGACTCTCTCACCAACTATCACCAGTTTCTCCTTCCTAGCACGCTGACATAAAACAAAAGTTACAATCAAATCAAACATTAACTCTCACCAATTACAGCATTACCCACACAAGTCAAAAATTACACATATAAAATTATGTGCAGATTTACTCATAAATACCAGGTGTAGAAGTATGAAACCAGAATTTGATTGTAGTAATTACACGGCTGTTCTTTGAAACTGATAATATTTTATTTAAAATAATCTCCATTGCTATTTATACATTTCTCCCACATCTCCGGCAGGCTATGAATGCCACGTCAAAAAAACTGTTCTTTTTTTGAAGTGAACTAGTCAGCGAGGCATTTTTGTACATTATCATATACACTGAATCATTGTTCAGTGATGCAAACAAATGATAATCAGATGGAGCCAAGGCTGGAGAATAAGCCGCATCCCTAGTATTTACCAACTGAATGTCTCGATCGTTTCCCTGACCCATTTTACTGTGTGTGATGGGGCATTATCATGGGGCCTTTTTCCATATTCTGGTAATTTGCATGTAATGCTCAATTTAAATCGATCATTTGGTGTTGGTAGCGATCAGTGGTAATGGTTTCATCAGGTATTAGCAGCTCATAATAGATGACACCCTTCTGATCCCACCAAACACAGAGCATTGTCTTCTTTCCAAAGCGATTTGGTCTTGCCCTGGATGTCGATGGTTTGCCTGGATTCACCCATGATTTAAGATGGTTAGGATTCTCAAAATATATCCAATGTTCATCACCTGTATTATTCAATGGAGAAGCAACTTTCTTTTGTATCTGGCGAGCAGCATTTCACAAGTGGTCTTTTGATCTGCATGCTGTCTTGCATTTGGTTCATGCGGAACACATTTTCCCACTTTGTGAACCTTTACCATAGCTTTAAACCAAAGAGAAATGGCTTTATGCATCACATTCAATTGTTCTGTGAGTTCCGTTGAGTCTGAGTATCGTGTTCATCCAATAAAGCCTGCAGTTCATTGTCTTTGAACTTTTTTTGGTGGTTTCCTGCACTCGTCGTTTTTCACATCAAAATCACCACTTTTGAATTTTTTGGGCCACTCAAAACATTGCGTTTTAGCAAGAGCATGTTCACCGAAAGCTTCAACAAGCATTCAATGCGATTCTGCAGCAGTTTTCTTCAAACGATAACAGAAAACCAATGCTGTCTGCAAATCATAATTTGTAGGCACAAAACTCAACATGTTTACAGGTTTGAAACAGATACAGATGTATGGAACTTGGGTTACTGTGTTTTGACATTCATTGTCAGCTGTTACAAGGAACAGATGGCACTGCAGATGTGGTCTCACGGGCCCTACGCTGACAGCTAGCACCATCTAGAGGGAAATTTCGTTTTCAGACTTCTACACCTGATAAACAATTCCTGATGTGACTTATTATGACATAGTGGATTGTGATAATAATACAGACACCTTTCTTTACTATATACCTGAACCAGGATGCTTATTGCTTCTCTGGCTCATTCTATTTCTAGAATATGAATCAATCAGTACAAAGATTCCTTTTCGCAAACAACTAGTATAATAAAAAAAGTTTGTTGGTAAAAAGTACTGCTTTTGTTTATGAATCTATGAAAATTTAATGACTGAAAAATTCACAAAATCTCCCATGATTGTCAGTGGCGTACTCCTTCCAACTGGGGGACCACTTGGAGGGGGCTCACCCACCTTAGGTGATTGTTCACACCTCCTGAACTTCTCACAGAGGGACCAACTGGCAATTTGAGAAGGTCACAACTCAGGTTAACACTCCTCCCTAGGCCTGGCCTGTACAAGGATACATGCAAACTGCCTGTTCAGCCGGGGCTGGGAATTACACGCTACCCAGGCACCTGTTATGCATCAAATGTGTGGGCTGGCCTTCAGGAGCACACAGGGAGCAAGAAGAAACATAGAAGAACCTCAAACACCAAAGCAGAGGAAGGGTATGAGATGGAAAACGAAGAAAGAAAGAGAAGACAGATGAGGGGCTGTTCTGATGTCAGGCTATTAAAACCTCAGAACACATTCTCAAAAATATCCCATACAGGGTCTCCAATGGAGGGGAAAAGGACAGCAGAAGAATAGAGAGGCAGCACAGATAGGAAACTGGTGCTGCGAAGGCTGGAACACCAAGGTAGCCAAGCACGAATTCACCAAAGAGTGGTGAGGCCCCTAGGGGGTCAGCAGGGCAGTGTGTTAGATCCGCTGCTGTTCAAGATATACACCAATGAGTAGATAATACATGTCAATAGCCGGCAGTTTATGTGTGCTAATGACATGGCTGTAGTTGTCCGAGGGGAGCCCCTTCGAGGAAGTGGAGGAGAAATTAACTAGCAGCTCTGAAATACTGGGGGATTATCATCAACAAAACCATCTGAAACCAAACCAATCAAAGAAGCAAGTTTGCAGTTTCCACCTCAGAAACAAGGAAGCTGAAGAAAAATTATACACTCCTGGAAATGGAAAAAAGAACACATTGACACCGGTGTGTCAGACCCACCATACTTGCTCCGGACACTGCGAGAGGGCTGTACAAGCAATGATAACACGCACGGCACAGCGGACACACCAGGAACCGCGGTGTTGGCCGTCGAATGGCGCTAGCTGTGCAGCATTTGTGCACCGCCGCCGTCAGTGTCAGCCAGTTTGCCGTGGCATACGGAGCTCCATCGCAGTCTTTAACACTGGTAGCATGCCGCGACAGCGTGGACGTGAACCGTATGTGCAGTTGACAGACTTTGAGCGAGCGCGTATAGTGGGCATGCGGGAGGCCGGGTGGACGTGCCGCTGAATTGCTCAACACGTGGGGCGTGAGGTCTCCACAGTACATCGATGTTGTCGCCAGTGGTCGGCGAAAGGTGCACGTGCCCGTCGACCTGGGACCGGACCGCAGCGACGCACGGATGCACGCCAAGACCGTAGGATCCTACGCAGTGCCGTAGGGGACCGCACCGCCACTTCCCAGCAAATTAGGGACACTGTTGCTCCTGGGGTATCGGCGAGGACCATTCGCAACCGTCTCCATGAAGCTGGGCTACGGTCCCGCACACCGTTAGGCCGTCTTCCGCTCACGCCCCAACATCGTGCAGCCCGCCTCCAGTGGTGTCGCGACAGGCGTGAATGGAGGGACGAATGGAGACGTGTCGTCTTCAGCGATGAGAGTCACTTCTGCCTTGGTGCCAATGATGGTCGTATGCGTGTTTGGCGCCGTGCAGGTGAGCGCCACAATCAGGACTGCATACGACCGAGGCACACAGGGCCAACACCCGGCATCATGGTGTGGGGAGCGATCTCCTACACTGGCCGTAAACCACTGGTGATCGTCGAGGGGACACTGAATAGTGCACGGTACATCCAAACCGTCATCGAACCCATCGTTCTACCATTCCTAGACCGGCAAGGGAACTTGCTGTTCCAACAGGACAATGCACGTCCGCATGTATCCCGTGGCAACAAACGTGCTCTAGAAGGTGTAAGTCAACTACCCTGGCCAGCAAGATCTCCGGATCTGTCCCCCATTGAGCATGTTTGGGACTGGATGAAGCGTCTTCTCACGCGGTCTGCACGTCCAGCACGAACGCTGGTCCAACTGAGGCGCCAGGTGGAAATGGCATGGCAAGCCGTTCCACAGGACTACATCCAGCATCGCTACGATCGTCTCCATGGGAGAATAGCAGCCTGCATTGCTGCGAAAGGTGGATATACACTGTACTAGTGCCGACATTGTGCATGCTCTGTTGCCTGTGTCTATGTGCCTGTGGTTCTGTCAGTGTGATCACGTGATGTATCTGACCCCAGGAATGTGTCAATAAAGTTTCCCGTTCCTGGGACAATGAATTCACAGTGTTCTTATTTCAATTTCCAGGAGTGTATATGCACTGGAAAGGGCAAGAGTTAGAGCACTGCTACAATCCCAAATACTTAGGCATGTATTTGGACAGAACACTGACATTTAAACAGTACTGTTCAGACACTAAGCAAAAATTCAGTGGTAGGAACAGTATCATTTGTGACCTTACCAACAAAAACTAGGGTGCTGACTCCACAAGTGCTTCGATAAACAAATCAGTCATCCTGCAGTATATCAGGATGTTTGATGCCCATACCAAATGCTCTCATAGGCACAGCTCCCCCCCGTATACGGAGGCAAGTAGCTGCCGAGGTGGAGAGGGAGAGAAATTTGACAGATAATCGTCACTCTCTACACAGGCACCGACAACAGTCCAGGCAGTTTCACTCAAGAAATAGCTTTTATCAGAAATTAGAGCCAATCAACGTCACCGACAAAGACAGGAGACTTCAGCTATCCTATGCTGCAACTGAAGGAAGAACTTGTGGCTGGAAGTAACAAACCATCACAACCAGAAAGGCTCTCAACAGGCTGAGGAATAGGACTGCCCAACAGACTGCCCAATAGGACTATTTCGATGGAGAAACACTATGTGACTGTGGGAATGGCCGCACGGATGACCACCAACTGGTGTGCCCAAACCTCATCACGAGCTGTATGCGACTAGATTTACAGGTAGCTAATGATAAGGTGATCTGTGTATCTGATTATTGGGCAAAATATAAAACGTAAATTTTATCTCTGTTGGCTTATACTAGATTTTAATGTATGATAATCTGGACACAGAAACTATGATATTATTAACATTTTTGTTGCAAAAAAGCTCAGAAAGTGAAATCGTAAATCTATTATTTGAATAATGAATAATTATTTTTTATTTGTTTGTATTTTTAAACTGTTTGTTGATTTGTTTTGCAACTGACCTTAACTCAATCAATAAAATAAGTCAATGTTATGAGATGGTGATATTTATTTCACAACACATTACCTAAATTACTGTAATAAAACTTTATTTTTATGGGTGGGGGTTATAGAAAGATTGGAAAATTTAAGCTTGCCCACCTTGGCAAAAATCCTAGTTCCAGCCCTGCATTTTGCCATCCTTTTCTGTCTATCGCTATTCCCCCTGCTTCAGTTCAGCAACATTTTCGAATAATTTTAGTTTTGGCGTTATTCTCATCTGCTCCAAATTCTATATCAAATATGAACTAATCACTCTAACTACTGGAACAAACATGGCATTTTGTAACACACTTATCAGATTCAATGAGAGTTACTTGACTCAAATTATTGCTAATTTAAATTTACATTACCTTCTCTCTAATTTTGTATGGAATAGATTGGAAAGGTCACCATGGAGTCATTATGTACCAACACATGATATATACTGATCTCAGGATGAAAGTATATAAACTGGTAATTTCAGAAATGAAAATGTTGCGCACTTACCTCACGTAAGAGACCAAATAACACATCTGTGCTGAGAGAGCGTTCATGTGCTTCATCCATTATAATTGCACTGTAGTTGTCTAGATCTGACTCCCGGAGAGACTCTCGCAACAGTATACCGTCTGTCATGTATTTTATAATAGTTTTCTGGAACAACAAAAAACAAATTTATGAAGCCACAAATATGAAATTTAATTTTTTTTTTTCATTTTATAGTAAATATTGCTATCTACATATGAAGCAAAAATGCAATCTCACTCCATGAATCAAGCTGTAGCAGTCAAAGCTGCACTGATAATGATTAATTCATACACGTAGCTAATTGCAGATAGGTGAGCTTTAGCTGCAAAAAGGGAGCAGCAGTTAACTGTATGGATATACCAGTGAATTGGCCAATAGAGCGATTGTATGTCACTAATTTATTTCAATACATATTCAGGAGCAACTGAATTAGAGATATGTACCTAACAGAGTGAAGCACCACCCACTTTTAACCTTAATGATAGGGCTGTCGGCTGGATTCTATTAAAGACATCAAAAGTACTGGAGAGCCTTGGTAATTAATGATTACTCAATCACTACTCACAACTCAGAAAATTCACTGTCACTGGGTCCTAAGTGCAATTCATCTTACTCAGTGGCATCACAGATGTGCTAAATAAGACTGAGGTGAGGTGACTTAGGGGTCAGACATGCACTCTCACGCCTAGTACATATCATTCAAACCATTCTGATGAAATTTTGAAGTCACTGACTGGTACACTGTCGTGCTGAAGGTTCAGTTCACTGAAGGGTATTGCAGCCAAACAACTGGATACCCATAATGCAAGCAGGATGTTGAACCTCATATGGTTTTCAACATACTCACATGCAATTACTGTCAGCCACTGTAATGCGTATCCAACTCTTAAAATGACCATTTTCCAGACAGTGGAAAATCAAGCATTGAATACCGATAAACTAATGAAAAGGGTAAATTGCTACTCACCATATAGATGAGATGTTGAGTCACCAAAAGGCACGACAAAAAGACTGCTATACATTTAAGCTTTCAGCCAACAGGTTTTCTTTTAAGCATAACTCACACACAACACATGACCACTGTCTCTGGTCACCAAGGCCAGATTCATTTTTTGTTATCTGCGCCTTCAATAGCAGTGTTCTTGTGCACGTAATTGTCTGTGCCATAAGTAATGGCACACACATGTGGAACAGTATCTTATACTACAGTACTTACAGAATGGATGTAATTATTGGTGGTGCAGCTGTCCATAATTTTTATTGTCTTTTATTAAACTACTGAATGATTTGCTGCATTATGACTCATGCATATGAATAGCCGTCAACAACAACAACGACAACAACAATCATTTACACATTGTCACCGATGGCACCATATTTGTATAGTTGCAGTTTTCCTTGAACTGAGGCACAAACACAGTCTGATGATATCCCAGTCATATGAAACACACTGAACAGTTCATCTCAGACTCAGGGGCCTCTTTCTTCAACAGATCAGCTATCTCTGACTCTGCAGCTCATGAGTGTAGGCATGATCTGTGCTATAAACAACTTTCTATCATTGTTGGCTGCATTTGAATCAATGTGTACTGATTACACACACACATATTAAAGTTCTGTTTACAGAAATTCTCAAAATAGTTTCAGTGGAATGGTTTGACAAAATGCAGTGGTTCTTTTTGAAACATTTAAAATTATTTTAAAATCTTTTGTCTGCAACTTTAAAATTTAGAGTATGACAATTCAAATATATTTGAATCAACAAAAAGTTCAAGTAGTAATAGTCCGACTGAAGCTACTCATATTGAGAAAATGGGAGGAGCCATCTATATTTAACTTCAAAAAACCTTTTATAACCATGATCGCATTAACCGGTTTCATCAGTTGAAACTGTCATCTTATGATCTTCAATAAACATGATTTATAACCAAGAATTTTTTAAAGATCAGATGATGACAGTTTCGACTGTCGAAACTGATTGTCAAAAACATATATTAATTAATAACATTCTGAACACAAATGAAATATCTGTACCTTTTTCAATCATTTCAAAGATTAATAAATCCCCAATGAAAATTGAACTTACCATTTCAAATCAAAGCAAAGAATGGACAAATAATGTTTAATAACAAGACCATTGATAAGCAGATACTATTGTGTTTATTCTCCCACTGGAACTTCCTCCTGAAAAGTGCATTCTTATTTATGTTCCTCGTCCTTCCGCCAGTTAAGTGCAATGACGGGTATACAGATTCTGTTACATAAAGACTTTGTGCTATGAAGCATTGATTATAAAGAACAATGCTCTTCTTGTTGACAGGGGTGGGGGGTGTTCTTCATAGTTAAAAGACCATTACTTCTAGACTGATCTGAGGTCACATTTATTGAGTTTGGAGCATGTGTAAAGGTGGCTACAGGCCAGTTTTATGGAAGCAAGTTGAACTGTACCACATGACTTTCAACCAGTCACTTTCTTCTTTTTGTTCTGTGCACATCCTGTTGTGTTCTTAATGTTTACGGTTCATTTCAGTTATAGTGGTCAGTGCATACAGATTATTTTTTTTTCTCATAGTGTTTGCCATGAGTGATAAGAAGCAATCACACCAAGTACCATACAAACAAGCTAGAGGAATAATGATCTGTGTGGACCAGTGTTTTAAAACAATAGTTTTCTGGCAAATCAGTGATGGCACAAGGTGTGTGTCATGCAGCTGCCAAGGATCAGCTGCACATGGAAGAAGACTGTGGGGCTGGTCTAAGGACTTAACAGGGAATATCCAGTGAACAGAATGTATCTACTCAAAACTGCATCTCAGCTGCTTTAAAGCCATGAGGCAAGTACCAAAACTGGAAAAAGATGTGTGTGATATCGACAATTTCACAAACAACGTTTTGTAATGCATAATATGTATGCCAAAGGTGAATATCTTACAGCGGAAAAATCAGTTTTGCACATGAAAGAGGCTATAAAATGAGTGTGGAAATGGTAAACACAATGTTCTGGTTGCCAAAAGTAATAAGCCTTACAGAGCTTCATGTCAGAGCAGCAGAAACTGGCATTACTCCACACTGTAAGCAAATTTTTAAAGCGTCAAAGACTAATAATTCTGAATATTACTATTCTGACGTGCTGTACAGTGTCTTTAACAGTGGTTTAGACAACAAATGTTGTCTTGTGTTATTATTATGGACAAAGCTGGCATCCCCTATGTGCAAGTTAACAAACCTCTAATTATGAATACTGAAAAGGCAGATAATATTGCGTGGTTAGCCTCTAACGGAATACATCAGAGTTTGGCACAGACCATAGCAGAATTGGTGATTCTTGTCAATGCACACAAGCCTGCCTACTGAATTTATGGGACAGACGAATTTGCCAAGAAAAACAGTACATTCAGAATTGCCGATGCTGAGAGATTTAAAAATGAGGCAATACAAAGAATCTCAACACTTGTGCGAGCTGCTTGCATAAGACATACAGAATAAGCTCATATTTTTTACAGTCAGAAAATGCCTTAAATATACTTTATCATTGTGAATACCCAATGTAAGCAATGCAAACAGTCATATGATTGATGAAGAGGATCACTATTGCTACAAAGATGAAACATTATGTATTTCCAGTATTTAAAGAAAGAAGCTGCATTATTATTATTGACAATATAGTTGCGTGTACATCTTACTCTCTCACTAAACAATCACATTACAGAGAATGGACTTCACTGTGGAAAACTGTGTACGCCACCACATATTCAGCTATCAGATTGCATGAACTGACAGAAACAAATCAGCAACGTTGGGTCTTATTTTCTGTCTCTCTGCACAGAATATGCTCTTCACCCACCTTTGTAGATTCTCCAGGCTCTTTAGGATGCTTCTACTGTCCAACAAAATTTTGTCAGTAAATGTAACAATATTATGAAAAGGACAGTTGCAACTCACCATATAATGGAGATTCTGAGTCACAGATGGGCACAACAAAAAGACTGTCACAAAATGAGCTTTCATGCGGGCGCGCGCGCACACACACACACACACACACACACACACACACACACACACACACACAGAGCTTCTCGCACACACATGACCACAGCCTCAAAAAAAGGCCTTGTTGGCCAAAAGCTTATTTTGTGACAGTCTTTTTGTTGTGCCTATCTGTGACTCAGCTATATGGTGAGTAGCAACTATCCTTTTCATAATATTGTTACATTCCGTCCAGGATTTCCCACTGTTTGATACTCTCAGTAAATGATTCTATGAATTTCTGTAGACACAGTGGTGGGAGAGACTCCAGAAACGTTTTTTTTTATGGTTGACTTGCGCCTGAAGATGGGAACAGAGCAAGCTTTATTCATGGACTACCAATTTGCTGGACCTATCTAGATCACAGGAGATGCTCATGTTTTATTTCACTATAATTTACCATCCTTTTTACGGACAAAATATTTCTTCAGGCATAAGAAATGTCTAACACAACACGGACTTTTCTCTGAATCGGCAGCTGCAGCGAATCATACAACCTGCTCTCTCCTTTTCCCCATCAAGGAGCAACCGCAATGTCGAAATTATACATCATAAAGCCCCCAAAATCTATTTGTCCACTGAATTGGCACATGACTGCCAAAACATGAATCACTTGGCACTTAGCCCCTTGTTAATCAAGTCATCCTATCAGGGCGTAAAAAAGTGAACTAATCTTCACCCTAGTTAATAATTTTTCTACCCTCTTTAAAATATTTACACTACCCAAGCTGAACCATGGACCTTGCTGTTGGTGGGGAGGCTTGCGTGCCTCAGCGTTACAGATGGCCGTACCGTAGGTGCAACCGCAACGGAGAGGTACCTGTTGAGAGGCCTGACAAACGTGTGGTTCCTGGAGAGGGGCAGCAGCCTTTGCAGTAGTTGCAGGGGCAACAGTCTGGATGATTGACTGATCTGGCCTTGTAACACTAATCAAAATGGCCTTGCTGTGCTGGTACTGTGAACAGCTGAAAGCAAAGGGAAACTACAGCCGTAATTTTTCCCGAGGGCATGCAGTTTTACTGTATGATTAAATGATGATGGCATCCTCTTGGGTAAAATATTCCGGAGGTAAAATAGTCTCCCATTCAGATCTCCGGGCAGGGACTACTCAATAGGACGTTGTTATCAGGAGAAAGAAAACTGGTGTTCTACGGATCGGAGTGTCGAACGTCAGATCCCTTAATCGGGCAGGTAGGTTAGAAAATTTAAAAAGGGAAATGGATAGGTTAAAGTTAGATATAGAGGAAATTAGTGAAGTTCGGTGGCAGGAGAAACAACACTTCTGGTCAGGTGAATACAGGGTTATAAATACAAAATTAAATAGGGGTAATGCAGGAGTAGGTTTAATAATGAATAAAAAAAATAGGAAAGTGAGTAAGCTATTACAAACAACATAGTGAATGCATTATTGTGGCCAAGATAAACACAAAGCCCACACCTACTACAGTAATACAAGTTTATATGCCAACTAGCTCTGCAGATGATGAAGAAATTGATGAAATGTATGATGAGATAAAAGAAATTATTTAGGTAGTGAAGGGAGACAAAAATTTAATAGTCACAGGTGACTGGAATTCGACAGTAGAAAAGGGAGAGAAGGACACATAGTAGGTGAATATGGATTGGAGGTAAGAAATGAAAGCGGAAGCCACCTGGTAGAATTTTGCACAAAGCATAACTTAATCATAGCGAACACTTGGTTCAAGAATCATAAAAGAAGGTTGTATACATGGCAGAAGCCTGGAGATACTAGAAGGTCTCAGATAGATTATATAATGGTAAGACAGAGATTTAGGAACCAGGTTTCAAATTGTAAGACATTTCCGGGGCCAGATGTAGACTCTGACCACAATCAATTGGTTATAAACTGTAGATTAAAACTGAAGAAACTGCAAAAAGGTGGGAAATTGAGGAGATGGGATCTGGATAAACTGAAAGAACCAGAGGTTGTAGAGAGCTTCAGGGAGAGCATTAGTGAACGATTGACAAGAATGGGGGAAAGAAATACAGTAGAAGAAGAATGGGTAGCTTTGAGAGATGAAATAGTGAAGGTAGCAGAGGAACAAGTACATAAAAAGACGAGGGCTAATAGAAATCCTTGGGTAACAGAAGAGATACTGAATTTAATTGATGAAAGGATAAAATACAAAAATGCAGTACATGAAGCATGCAAAAAGGAATACAAATGTCTCAAAAATGAGATCGACAGGAAGTGCAAAATGGCTAAGCAGGGATGGCTAGAGGACAAATGTAAGGATGTAGAGGCACATATCACTAAGGGTAAGATAGATACTGGCTACAGGAAAATTAAAGAGACCTTTGGAGAAAAGAGGACGACTTGCATGAATATCAAGAACACAGATGGAAACCCAGTACTAAGCAAAGAAGGGAAAGTAGAAAGCAGAAAGGTGGAAGGAGTATATAGAGGGTCTATACAAGGGTAATGTTCTTGAGGACATGGAAGAGTATGTAGATGAAGATGAAATGGGAGATATGATACTGCGTGAAGAGTTTGACAGAGCACTGTAAGACCTGAGTCGAATCAAGGCCCCAGGAGTAGACACCATTCCATTAGAACTACTGATAGCCTCAGGAGAGCCAGCCGTGACCAAACTCTACCATCTGGTGAGCAAGATGTATGAGACAGGCGAAATACCTTCAGACTTCAAGAAGAATATAATAATTCCAATCCCAAAGACAACAGGCATTGACAGATGTGAAAATACCGAACTATCAGTTTAATAAGTCACAGCTGTAAAATACTAACACGAATTCTTTACAGACGAATGGAAAAACTGGTAGAAGCTGACCTCAGGGAAGATCAGTTTGGATTCCATAGAAATGTTGGAACATGCGAGGCAATACTGACTGCGACTTATCTTAGAAAATAGAATAAGGAAAGGCAAACCTACATTTCTAGCATTTGTAGACTTAGAGAAAGTTTTTGACAATGTTGACTGGAATACTCTCTTTCAAATTCTACAGGTGACAGGGGTCAAATACAGGGAGTGAAAGGCTATTTACAGTTTGTACAGAAACCAGATGGCAGTTATGAGTCGACGGGAATCAAAGGGAAGCAGTGGTTGGGAAGGGAGTGAGACAGGGTTGTAGCCTCTCCCAGATGTTATTGAATCTGTATATTGAACAAGCAGTAAAGGAAATAAAAGAAAAATTCGGAGTAGGTATTAAAATCCATGGAGAAGAAATAAAAACATTGAGGTTCGCTGATAACATTGTAATTCTGTCATCGACAGCAAAGGACTTGGAAGAGCAGTTGAACGGAATGGACAGTGTCTTGAAAGGAGGATATAAGATGAACATCAACTAAAGCAAAATGAGAATAATGGAATGTAATTGAATTAAGTCGGGTGATGCTCAGGGAATTAGATGAGGAAATGAGGCACTTGGGGAGCAAAATAACTGATGATGGTAGAAGTAGAGAGGATATAAAATGTAGACTGGCAATGGCAAGGATAGCGGTTCTGAAGAAGAGGAATTTGTTAACATCGAGCACAGTACAGATTTAAGTGTCAGGAAGTCGTTTCTGAAAGTATTTGTATGGAGTGTAGCCATGTATGGAAGTGAAACATGGACGATAAACAGTTTGGACAAGAAGAGAATAGAAACTTTCGAAATGTGGTGCTACAGAAGAATGCTGAAGATTAGATGGGTAGATCACATAACTAATGAGGAGGTTGGTAAGACATGTTTTGAGGCATCAAGGGATCACCAGTTTAGTATTGGAGGGCAGTGTGGAGGGTAAAAACCATAGAGGGAGACCAAGGGATGAATATACTAAGCAGGTTCAGAATGCTGTAGGTTGCAGTAGGTACTGGGAGATGAAGAAGCTTGCACAGGATAGAGTAGCATGGAGAGCTGCATCAAACCAGTCTCAGGACTGAAGACCACAACAACAAGCTGAAGTTAGGCTTTGTTTGCATGTCAAAAGATTACACACACAGTGTCACGTGTGTAAACAATGATAACATCAAAATTTACTACACACACTTCACTTCAAAAATATTATCTAGTCAAGTGAACAGTCTGTACACTTAAATCACTGTGTACAGCTACAGAGCATCACATTAGAGAACATAGATACAAAATGTTTTGATGAAATGTTATTAAGTGTAAAAACATGTACTACCTCTGATGTGCAATCCTCAAAACGGATTGCATATCCCACTTCTTCTCCAAGGTGCGTGCCCATTTCATCCGAGACTCTCTTGGCTACAGACATTGCTGCAACTCGACGAGGCTGCGTGCAGCCAATCATTCCATATTTACTGTAACCATCCTCATGAAGATACTGAGTTAATTGAGTTGTTTTCCCACTGCCAGTTTCACCAATAATTATCACTACATTATTCTCTCGGATTACATTAAGTAGCTGAAAATTAAACAGAAAAATTGCATTAGTGATAAAAATGTAACTTTTAACAATAAAGGAGAAATATAAAGGTAATGGTACATAGGGCATGTAGCCTAATTTATAGAGACAAGGGCTCCCAAACTAAAAAAAAATAGATACAAAAATAAACATTCAGTATCAACAATAAGGGATGGAAAAAATGCAGTTCAAAGAAACAGAACTAACTCTTATAAGAGCATAACTAAAGGGATCAAACACTATGAAATACAAACAAGAACTCTGATCAATGGAGCATGACAGACCTAAGAATTTCTGCAATCATGGAATGACTGCAGCATACACAGGGCTGGGTTAAGGACCAAGTGACACAAGCTGCCACTCAGGATGCCACACTGGGAGGGACACCAGAGGTGCCACAACTGTAAGATTTCTATACAGGATGTTATCACAATTCGTAGCAGCCTCTTGGGGCACTGGGCTGACAAGGGGACCATATGAACTTCCCCTCACTGCATTGTTCTGAAAGCACAGTCCACCCAAGAACTTCAATTTCGCGAAGAGACAGTAATCTGAGGGTGCCAGGTCAGGGGAGTAGTGTGGGTGAGTCACTGCGCCCCATCCAAACGACACAATAAAGTTGTGAGTAAGCCAGGTGGTATTGGGGTCCGGCGTCGTCATGGAGGAGGCACACCACGAGTCAACATTCTTCTCGATTTGTCTTTTATTTTTTCTAAACTTCTGTAGGATCTCTCAGTATGCAGGAGCACTGATGGTGGTCCCTTTGGGCACGAAATCCACCGACAAGAGCCCTCTCCAGTCCCAAAACAAAGACACTGTAATTTTCCTCTCTGAAGGTTGAACTTCAAACTGTTTGGGGAGGATGGAGAATGGATATGGTGCCAATGCAGAGGCAGTCTTTTTGACACCCATGTTTCATCCCCAGTCACAAGTGAGTCAAGAAAGAATTTATTCTCAGTTTGAAAACACTTAATAAATTTGTGTGCAGCGAACACGTGATTTTCACAGTGTTCCGAAGTGAACATTTTTGGTACCCACCTTGCACTTCTTAAATCTAAGTCCTTCTGACATGATTTCATCCAGGAGACTTCATGAAATGTGCGTAAAATTTACTTTAAGGGAGTCAAGAATCACACAGTGATTAATGTGAACTTTTCCTTCAACCCACTGTACAAACTCTCCTGGAACGAAAGACAGTCTCCCACTTTTTTCTTCATTGTAGATGTCGGTACAGCCTTACTTAAATAATCTAACACACTTGGTAACATACCAACAGTTCATTACCTTGGAACCATAGGTTTCCACAAGCTGGCAATGGATACTGGCCACCATTTTGTTGTACAAAATCAGAAACCGAATGACTGAATGAATCTCACACTTGCTGTCAGTGGAGCAAGAGGAGGATGCACTGGATCAATGTGTTATGTTGCTCTGATGACATTCTGTAATTGACTGAGGTGCTCAACAGCCCTCTATTTAAACTGGAAGACACAACTCTCAACCAGTTTCGAGAAAGTCGAGTTTAAAATTTTAGATGTGCTTATATACTATTTACAGTCACTTGTATTCATAGACTCCATACCTGTGGGATTAATTGCTTAGTCTTAGAAGCGCAAGCTCTCTGGATCAAATCTCGTCGCCTGTATTCTTTCTGTTTCTCTTTGCCCCCTCTTTCCCACCCCATTTTCCATGTAATTCTGACAATGGATATGTGTGATGTGCCACAATTCTGCGTGGTACGGAAGAATCATTTATGAATGTAAATCATGTTTGTTTTGAATAGTGACTGAAAAAACAACACACATGCAAAAATTCAGCGTTCATTACATGTGCTATATGTTGCAAAAATTATTATTTTCCAAGTTTCTATGATCAGTACCATATGCAGAGTTCATAGGTTACACATTATACTTCTTACTACGGAGTCATTCCACGTCAAATCATGCAGGTCATGTCACTCATCACCTCAAATTTTCATGAAACTTTGCATGTTTGCCTATACTTACAACATAAGAACTTGCGCACAATCTTTATGCTCTAGGACTAAAACTTTTTTCTGTATCTATTTTAAATGTAGAATATTCTGATAACTGGGCTCTGAAAGACTGTCAGTTCAAAATGGTACTTACCTACATAAATGCCAATAACTCAGGTGTTTATGAACCTTTTGACTTGGAATTTTTTTTTTAAATAAGAGAAGCATATATTTAACAGATACCTAATTATTTAAGCAGTAAAGTTACAAAGAACAATACAAAAAATAATTAATGTATGTCACTTTCCAATTTCCAGAAAAAACTAAAGACACATTGATAAATGCTTATATTACATTCTTCAACCTGGTGGGAACTTATAATTGGTCTTAAATAACTGCCAAGACAGTACACATTGTAATAAAACAAAATTATTAATGGGTTTTCTACAAATACACACACAAATAAATCTGAAATCACAATACTTTGTTGTGTGGTGGAAATAAATACTGCTTCAGATTTACACGGAGCTTTTTCTTCTTGTTACTTCATGCATGGCAATAGCCAATGCAAAATTTCTCCATATACTTCATGTACTTTGAGTGGAAAAAATGGAATTTTTTTACAAATGTAAATGCTGCAACTGAAGTTTGTCATTTGGATTGCATTGCTTCAGACAATAATAACAATAATAATAATAATAATAAGAAAAATAACAAACTATCATATTTTCAACACATTATTGTCATATTTTCCCAGATGTCACACAAGGGATGTATCTTTATTGGCAAAAAAAATTAAAAACTATTCTTGACTTGTGGGAATATACACTCCTGGAAATTGAAATAAGAACACCGTGAATTCACTGTCCCAGGAAGGGGAAACTTTATTGACACATTCCTGGGGTCAGATACATCACATGATCACACTGACAGAACCACAGGCACATAGACACAGGCAACAGAGCATGCACAATGTCGGCACTAGTACAGTGTATATCCACCTTTCGCAGCAATGCAGGCTGCTATTCTCCCATGGAGACGATCGTAGAGATGCTGTATGTAGTCCTGTGGAACGGCTTGCCATGCCATTTCCACCTGGCGCCTCAGTTGGACCAGCGTTCGTGCTGGACGTGCAGACTGCGTGAGATGACGCTTCATCCAGTCCCAAACATGCTCAATGGGGGACAGATCCGGAGATCTTGCTGGCCAGGGTAGTTGACTTACACCTTCTAGAGCACGTTGGGTGGCACGGGATACATGCGGACGTGCATTGTCCTGTTGGAACAGCAAGTTCCCTTGCCGGTCTAGGAATAGTAGAACGATGGGTTTGATGACGGTTTGGATGTACCGTGCACTATTCAGTGTCCCCTCGACGATCACCAGTGGTGTACGGCCAGTGTAGGAGATCGCTCCCCACACCATGATGCCGGGTGTTGGCCCTGTGTGCCTCGGTCTTATGCAGTCCTGATTGTGGCGCTCACCTGCACGGCGCCAAACACGCATACGACCATCATTGGCACCAAGGCAGAAGTGACTCTCATCGCTGAAGACGACACGTCTCCATTCGTCCCTCCATTCACGCCTGTCGCGACACCACTGGAGGCGGGCTGCACGATGTTGGGGCGTGAGCGGAAGACGGCCTAACGGTGTGCGGGACCGTAGCCCAGCTTCATGGAGACGGTTGCGAATGGTCCTCGCCGATACCCCAGGAGCAACAGTGTCCCTAATTTGCTGGGAAGTGGCGGTGCGGTCCCCTACGGCACTGCGTAGGATCCTACGGTCTTGGCGTGCATCCGTGCGTCGCTGCGGTCCGGTCCCAGGTCGACGGGCACGTGCACCTTCCGCCGACCACTGGCGACAACATCGATGTACTGTGGAGACCTCACGCCCCACGTGTTGAGCAATTCGGCGGCACGTCCACCCGGCCTCCCGCATGCCCACTATACGCCCTCTCTCGAAGTCCGTCAACTGCACATACGGTTCACGTCCACGCTGTCGCGGCATGCTACCAGTGTTAAAGACTGCGATGGAGCTCCGTATGCCACGGCAAACTGGCTGACACTGACGGCGGCGGTGCACAAATGCTGCGCAGCTAGCGCCATTCGACGGCCAACACCGCGGTTCCTGGTGTGTCCGCTGTGCCGTACGTGTGATCATTGCTTGTACAGCCCTCTCGCAGTGCCCGGAGCAAGTATGGTGAGTCTGACACACCGGTGTCAATGTGTTCTTTTTTCCATTTCCAGGAGTGTAGAAAATCAACTTTAGCTGTTGTGGTCCAAACAATGATTTTTAAATATGTAAAAAACTTCTGACAGCTGATACCAGATTTATTTTTATCAAAACTCTGATAATATTTTTTAAAAAAGTAAAAAGAAGCAGCACCCTAGGTTTTGATAGACATTGGATGTTCATTAAACATGTATCACACCATTGTTCAGAAGATCATTCAAATCAGGTTATGTAAACCGATAACCTGTAGGCAGGCTGCCTCATGAAAGTACAGAGCCGAAAGTTATACATTTAACTGAAACATTTTCACTGCACGGGTTAACTTTATTTAAACTGTCGAACTAGCATCTTTAACCAACAATTATTCTAGCCACACTAATGCTAATTTAAAATGTAAATGTTCAGCAATGAAGATCTCTGAAACTATCAATGAAACTTCTTAAGAGAATGTCTGTTTTTAATCCACCGTAACAAATTATATTCTGTTTACTTCATATTTTTTCCATTAAAGTAATACATTCTGCCTAATGATGTTGACTTAGATACACCAACTGCACATAAAATGTTTTCCAAAGGCAACTAACAAGTCTTACTTCTCAGGCCAAAAGAATGACACTGCTGGTCCAGGTGGGTGGAAAAAATGTAGTTCATCATAGACATTTGTGACGACAGCAAAGTACCACCTGTCATTATATACAACTTGTAGTGCGTTGAGAATTTCGGGGTAAATTCTAGAGACACTCATATTTCACCCTTGAACACATGATATTTTAAGGATGAGTGTGTGAGTATGGAAATGCATCTACTGCACCATGGTTTATGTGTGTGCAGGATGGGCGTGTGTTACGAGAAGACTAAAGTTGTGTCGGTCTATCGGTGTTGACAAGTGGTGACCGCGCATGCCTTGGAAGCCGTATGTCCAGTACAAGGAGTAATCCAGGGCTACTCTTTGACAGTGAAGTAGTAGTGACTGCTGACAACAATCGAAATATGCTTTATCTAGAGTCTCTTATATTCTGTTGTTTGACTTGCTAGGAGCAAGAACTGTTTTGACAAGGGTTATTAAAACCAAAAGAGACTGCAATGATATATGTTAAGTACTAAGCTCTTCCAGATGGGGTTGATTTGTGAGACTTGAAAGCGCATGTGAAACTTGTGTAGTTGCTTTAGTGTGAAGAAGAAAATATAGCGAAGTTGATATGAAAGTATTCTGAGAGTAAGAAATCATTTCAAAAGTAGAAAAGTAGTTCAGTATCATTTCCCTAACCAGCATGAAATCTTTGGAGAAGAAGCATTGTGAAGTTCAACACAGCCATCTGTCCTGAGAAGAAGATCGGCTCCACACAATATGTAAATCACCTGTGAGAGATGTGCGAGTCTTGCACCCCAGTGCTACACAGTCTACGGTCATCAGGAAAACGTTAGAAACTGCTACAAAAGAATTTTTTTGAGGACGAGTGCATGTCCATTGTGGGGCATTTTCATTCAATGAAATAATCAAGGAAGGCTTTTCAGAAGAAGTTACTCTTCTAATCTCTAAAGAATCACAAGAAAGTGGTTTGCAATGGTTAAAATTCCTGGTACCAGGTATTTTGTGGGTTGTCAAAAATCTGTTACCGAGGTTCTTGTAAAGGAAATCTACACTGACTTTTTCTAAGAAGTGTCAAGAACGTTGTCAATATTAGCTTTGCGGAAATCCTAAATGCCAGATGTAGTTGTTATTTGTGTATCATCTGCTAGTTGACGACTAGCTCTTCTCAATTTACGTTTTACAGTTCCTCCCAAACCATCACACACAGATTTACTGTGGCTAGTAGCGAAAAAGGAATGCTCAGTTTCAACAGAAATATTGTTTTTGTGCTCACACAAGTTTTTAAAGCTTTTTCTATTCTTATATTGAGCAGCACATCCAGCAGTGAAATAATGCGCTTTCTTCACTTGTGGGTAATGCTCCAGCTACTTAACCAGTTCCTTCTGGAAAGCATTTACAAATCCTACATCATGTTCCGTTGAGTGGTACTTAAGATAAGTAAATAAATTAGTGAAAGCAAAGTGAAGTAGAAATTAGAAAATAAATGAAGAACTTGGTTTAGTTTAGAGAGTTACATACTGACAAACAGCGGGCAGAGCAGAAGAGACAATGACCGTGAAGTCGGCAAGTTAAGGTGAAGCCATCGCCCTCCCCACATAAGCGGACGCTGTCGATTCAGCCGTCAGGGCATCGCCCGACCGGCTCACGTGTTTCTCAGTTGTCACATGTGAGCAAAGGCCCTCGCCTACATTCCAAGAGCCAATGACCGACGTTAAGAAGATTCTTCGAGAAGCTTTTCAACATGACAGAAGAGGCAATGACCATGAAGTCGTTCACCTCCAGTGAACTGAAGTGAATAAATACGCGAGACGCAGTGGGCCCGACAAGGAGAGAAGAGTAGCAGTAGTTTTCAGTCAGTTTCGGTGCTGAAGACCGTCATGCAAGAAGAGACTACATCATACACAGATGCACCATGTCCGCCGCTGTAATGGAACAGCAAGCAGCAGCCTCAGCGCCAGAAGACAGAAGTTAAAAGGTATTTGAAGACTGATTTTTACATACCCGGGTGACTCGTGAGGACGGGAAGGAGACGGCCTCACATCAGCAGTCACCTGTGAGCTGGGATGAAGATCTGACAGCCGAAGACTGGCAAGTGGGAGTCCGTTGTTCGAGTCCGGGACACTGGCCTTCCACCGCCATGCCGCTCCGCTGGCCGACGCACAACACACGCGGCCGCTTAGAGAAGAGAAACACTGGGACGCCACATCCAAGGTATCACTACCCGATGCGCGACTTTGCTCTCAATAATTAAACGGGCCACCGCACAAGGTGCGTCTCCAGTCAACTGGGTGAGACGGCGACACGAGATACACACCACCAGGCGTAATCAGAAGCTGCCGCAGCAGAAGGCTTCGCAAACGGCACAGCTGCCACTCTCCGAGCCAGAACATCCAGTAAGATACAGTTGTACAAAACTTTCAATAAAAGTTATCTTATGTAAAAATGCTGTTTCATTCTACCTCATCCCTGAGCCAAGGAAGAACCCACCCTGCCCACATGTTGTTAAGAGAGAAAAAGTAATTTATGTAGTATTTTCACTCTGATATAATGCTTTAGAATCAAATGCCCTTTGCAGAAATGCTCATCCTGACAATTGACTAGCATCAAAAGAGAAAATCCAGTTACATTTAGTGACAGAATTGTTACACTTATAAAGCAATGGTTCACTATTACCAATTCACTTTCTTCATTTACCACATTAACACACACGGGATGGATTGTACAGCTGCTTCTGGTCCAGTAATAACTCTGAATTTCATTCTAAATTACAAAACTGTAGTGTTCAGCAAAGTCAATTAACAGAATTGCTTTTTCCGGGGTTAGATTTTCTTTCAATTTTTTCAATGATTTTGACTAACACTTAGATATAAATGAGTGTGGTTTAAGTGCCTGTAATTTTATTACCAACAAGTTGATGTATTCACCAACAGTTGCAGGCTGTTTTACCAGTTCTGCCTGATGATCTCTGTCTATCTACTGGATGAGCTCAATTTCATCATCAGCATCTTTGTAAGCTAATTTATGTTTTAATTATTCATTAATTTCTGTTTGTTATCACTGAGACAATTATCACAGTGATTAAGCATGCAGTAGTTTTCAGAGTCACATATAAGAAATTTTATAAGTTCTTTGTATGTTTCTTCAATGTGTTCTGCACCCAAAAGCAATTTTACATTTTGGTGGATAAACACACACACACACACACACACACACACACACACACACACAGTGAATGAGTGCCGGCAGCAGCAGCCAAAATACACCACTTCAGTCTTAGCGAACAGAATTTAGAAATACCAATGTTAATGTTCGTATTCTCTCATTTAAAACAAGAGTACAGTTCTCTTAAGTTGCAAAGGATGAGTCTGTTACGCATATACATATTCTTCTGAATGCTAACTTCATCTTTTGATCCTTTTAACATTTGAGTATGTTTATCATTTTGGTAGAAATCAGTGACAATCTTTACTACTTCATGGGCAATAACTTTCCCCCTGTTTGGTTTAAGAACTGATAAAATACCCTTTTCTGTTTTCAGCTTCCTTGCTTGTCGAACCACGTACTCACTAACACTGAATTTTGACATTATGTTTTATTTTGATCAAGAGGGTGGAGCTAAAGTTAAAATTTCAATTCCTTAAGCTACTCTTACACTAACCACATTTTCTTTCATTAACAATATCATGGCATCAAAATCGTTGGCTTTCTTAACAATTTCATCATCAAATTTTTCTTCTCTACGGTCAGGATCTTCAATACTGCAATCTAGTGCCTGTCCCACTTCTCTATCCAAATCATGCTTCACTTTTTCTAGCTTCTTTTTGTCATATGATGCCTTGCTGTGATTTGGAATGGAGTGAACTTTTAAGGAAGTGCACCCCAAATCATGTAAAGTTTTATTTGCATCCTCAATACTTTGACTTTTTAGTACTGATTCATGAGATGTCACCTCCGGATCATTTGCATCACTTTCATTTCTTTCACTGATGTAAGTTTCCTGTTCACAAATCTTACGACATGTTGTGCACAGTTTTTGGCCTGGTTTTAGCACTTAATGTTTTAGACAAAGACTGGCCTCAAAGATTTTTTAACTATTTGTCTGTGTTTTTTTAAAAGGATCACAACAAGTTCTTTGATGACTTTCAAAAACTTTCAAGTAATAGTATTTGTGATGTTTAAAAACAGTATCTGTGATGTCCACACATAGCAGCACTTTCTTGATCTTGTGGAATGCTTATATTGGATAGCAGCAATATGAAGTCTCATTGGGCTTCACTCAACTCTTCTATTTTGTGTAGAGTTTTTACTAAGGTACAGGTTGCCAAATGACATGGTGCTTTTAGTAATTTTCCAACAGTGCATCAACTCACATTTTCCAATGCAATTAACTGAGTACTACTTCACTTAAAACATACTATGTACAAGTGGAATGACAGATCTGCGCCACAAACAGGTAAGACCTGTCACACAGAAAGACAATGAGCAACTGAGGCCAAATAGATTAAGTGTTGCATGCCAGTTATTCTCAACAATCAATTTAAGAAATTGTTTCATTCCTTTCATGCCTATAAAGGTTTCAAAAACAAGTTACTGCTGTCTAAGAACTCTTTTGAGCAGGTGATTGACTGAACACATAAATAATATATAGTATAGTCTTTAAAAAATTACTGAATTAGTCAAGTGAAAGGAAATAAATTTTCTCACTTACAGTTAACTTGCCTGCCTAGAATGAGTTATACTTAAATATGCTAATTTGCTATTCTTGCATCTGAGGCGGGGAGTGGATGAACTAACTTAAAATGACACTTTTCCATCACAGCAAAAATTATTCTGATTTCAGATATGTGTGTGTCAATTATCAGAGGACCAAATAAAATTTTTATTTTATTAGAAAGCTTACAATCTACGGGATTATTTAGGGCCAAAATCAGGTTCCCAGCAGGTTGGAAAAATGCGATACAAGCATTTTTCCACATCCTCGTAATTTTTCTGAAATTGAAAATTGACATACATTAATATTGTTTAAAAATTTTCTTTGGAACTTTACTGCTTCAATAACTGGATATTTGTTAACTACATGCCTTGCTCAACTTCTGAAAAAAATAAAGGAAAAAAAAAATCCAAATCAAAAGCTTCATAAACACTTGACATCTGAGTTATGGGCACTTATGTAGATAAGTATCATTTTGCATTGAAGTTCTTGCAGAGCCCAGTTATCAGAATATCACTACATTTAAAGTTCAATATAAAATATAGTTGTAGTCTGAGACCCCTATGTTATAAGCAGATATGCTAAGTTTTGTGAAAATCTGAGATTGAGGATTACAAATGCTTGAATTATTGGGTGTTTTGATGTATAATGACCCTAATGTAGATACAATAATATAAATAAAATGATTATACTGATTTGACGGTAAGTTATTTTGCATCCTTTTTTCCCCTCCAACCTCCTACAAAAATCTTTTTTTCTCCTTTTCTCGGGGTAAAGGACGCAAAGGTAATAAACGAATCATTGAATATCGAATAATTTGCAGTCATAATAAATCTGGTGTTAGAATTAAGTAAAGTATCAGCAGTGAGATTCGATACAGAGACCTCGCACTTGTTCTCTTGTCTGCCAACTCCTTGAATGCTAAAGACTGGGCAAAATATTGGCTTGGAGCATAAGTGCGTAATTTTTTTTTCCATTAGTTTAAAAAAAAAAACGTAACAGTCATCAATAATAATTTCTCCTTCACTATTTAAAATAGTCTCCCGGAACGGGTAACTTTTTGATTCTGCGACTGGAGAAATTGTGTAGCTTTGAGGCAAAGAACTCATCGAGCCACGTTCAGAGTGCATTTTCATCTGGAACGGCAGTTCCTTGAAGGCTGTTCGGTACAAAGAGGGAAATGTGAAAATGTGATGAAGCAAGACCAGGTGACTGAGGTAGATGCGGAAAGACTTTCCAATCTAACTGTCAGCCTAGCAGAATCCAGGCAGATGTTATTGTGGAGTGACATCACTTCACACAGTCTTCCTGGTCTTCATCCACGGATTGCATCTGCAAGACGTCTCAGTTGTTGACAATACATGTCAGCAGTGAATGTTACACCTCAGAGAAGCAACTCATAATGTACCACAGCGTCACTCTTCCATCAGATATATAACATTATATTTTCTGGATGCACACAGTCTTTGTACGGGGTGTTGCTGCTCTGTTTGGGTTCGAACATTCCTTCCTTTTCCTTATATTAGCATAAAGACGACATTTCTCATCACCAGTAATGATCGGGATAGGAATGGTCGGTGTTTTTCATAAACCAATTAATGACGAGCAAGCAGAGATGCACATACGGTCTGCTGATGATTTTTGTGATTTTGGCTTAGGGCATGCAGCATTCCATACGCCAATTTCTGTAGCCCACAACGTGCAAATGTTGCACAATGGTGGAATGATCACAGCTCGTCACATTTATCAGTTGTCAAATACAGTGATGTGGATCATTGTGGATTAATGCATTTAAACAATTTCCCCGAACGTGTAAAGTCACTAATGTCAAAACGATCTTCCTCGAAATGAGAAAACCGTATTCTAGTCGTGCTCTGTCAAATGGCATTATCCCCACACACAGCTTTGCACCTCTATTGAACTCAAACAGAAGATTATGTCAGAAATGTTCCAATTTCTCCACTTGGCATTCCATTTTCTGGCATTCACAGCTCCACTCAGTATCTACAAAAGACTATACGTAAATTTAAATGGCAACATTGACCTATGAGGGTAATTCCAAAAGTAAGGTCTCCTATTTTTTTATAAGTACATAGTCACGTTTATTTCTACAATGGTTTACGTCAGTTTACAGATTGAACATTTAGCTATTTTTCGACATAATCACCATTTCTGTCGATGCATTATTGTAGACACTGTGGCAGTTTTTGTAGGCCCATGTCATACCAGCTCGCCGCCATGCTTTTCAGAAAGTTATGAATCTCTTCTTTCACCTCGTCATTGGAGCTGAATCGCTTTCCGGCCAAATGTTCCTTTAACCTAGGAACAGGTGATAGTCACTGGGAGCCAAATGAGGACTATAGGGTGAGTGGGTGATTGTGTCCCACTGAAACTGTTGCAGGACAGCAACGGTTTGCGGAGTGATGTGTGGGCGAGCGTTGTCGTGGAGAATGTGTACGCCCTTTCTGAAGAGAATGGTGGTGAGCTGGTATGCCATGGGCATATAAAAACTGCCACAGCATCTACAAAAATGCATCAACAGAAACGGTGATTATGTCAAAAAATAGCTAAATGTTCAAGCTGTAAACTGATGTAAACCATTGTAGAAATAAACAGGTCTATGTACTTATAAAAAAATAGGAGACCTTACTTTTGGGATTACCCTCGTACAAATAAAAAATGACAATCGATAAATAAACCCTTAGCAACCAGAGTGTCAAGTGTTCTCAAAAATGACTGAGATGGCATCTTCCTCTTCATCCATGTTGCAGTCCTAGTTGTGCTCCATACAGCTGTAAATATGAATGACATCGGTAAAGAGAAGTTCTTACAGTCTCCTCTCGAGAGAGCCACTGGGAGCACCCAAGTGCAATTTTTGTATACAGTGCATATCACAATTACTGACACAGATGAAAGTGTATGAGGGAAAAAGGCGGAAGTGCCAAACGGAGAGGGGTTGGGTGCCAAATGATAAATTGCTTGTGTGGAAAAACGTTTTTGAACCAGCCCTGAGTATATACAGGGTGGGCAAAGTATAGCTGGCCTATTCAATATTTATAAGACCCCACATGTAACTCACCCTTGTTAACCAATTGCCCATCACAGATAATGCAGAAAACCAGGATTTTGAAACACTAATCAGCTGCTGTCACAAGTCTGCGGATGCACATCTAACGCATGCGCTGTTAAAAGTGCTTCACTCTGTCATGATGTTTGAGTGAGTGAGATGAGCAGATATATTTAGTTACCAGTTGAATGCAACAGAAAATGGTGCTCACAATATAAGTGTGTGTTCATTGTCAAGTGCTATGCAAAGGACTAAAATGCAACTCTCTACTTTTACAAGTGCCTGTCTACTGCACAATGACCCCCCCCCCCCCCTTCTTTGTCTTTTCTCGTGTCCCTGAGGGGGCAACATTTTGTGCCAGTTTTGGTAATGTTAGTGGTAGTTAGTAGCTGGATGCCCCTTCTTGATGCATCACTTCCCTACGGGACAGGATCTGTAAACCCGAAATGTCTGCATCTAATGTTAATCTCACATTCAAGTCTGAGAACATATATGTGTACCAGTCTGGTATTTACCTAGTTGGATGCAAGAAAATTACTGAAATTACTGAAAACCACAAACCCTACAGGAACACAATGGCTTTAACTCTGTCTTGATTTGCATTATTTGGAAATACAGAAATTATCCAGAGTAGAGGTTACCTGTAATTGTTATTGCTGTTGCATACACTCTTCCAATCAAAAAAGAGATATCTATGCAGATACTGTACATGACTGGAGTAATAAAAAATGGATTAACTGGAACTACAGTGAAGAAATAAAAGCTGTATGTTTCCAAATTGTTTACAAAACAATCTTATCCCCTTCAAAATATTCTCCATTACAACTAATACATTTGTCCCACCGGTGCTTCCACTGTTCAAAACCTTTCCTGTAGTCATCTTTAGAAATGGCTGACAGCTCATCCATCTTTTTTTTCTTGACTTCTTCAATAATGTTGTCAAATCAGTGTTCTTTCATGTGCAAAAATAAGAAAAAGTTGCATGGAGCCGGTTTACGTGAGTAAGGTGCTTGGGGCAAGGTAACCATGCCATTTTTAGCCAAAAACTGTCTTACAGAGCTGGCTGTGTATGCAGGTGTGTTGTTGTGGTGCAAGAACCAGTCTCCTGTCTGCCACAAATCAGGTCTTTTCTGGTGAACACTGTTGCCCAATCTTCTTGAAACTTACAAAGAAAAGGTTTCATGGATGGTCTTACCTGGGGGAACAAACTCTGAATGAACTACACTCTTGGCATCAAAAAAGCAAATCAGCATTGTTTTGATGTTTAATTTGACTTGAGGGCATTTTTATGGACACAGTGATGACGATGTCTTCCATTGGCTTGACTTTTGCTTAGTTTCTGGGTCATAAACATAGTACCATGACTCGAAACCAGTAATGGCCTTTGACAGAAAATCTGGATCAGTTTCAAACTGTTGTTTCAAAGCACGACATGTTCCAACTCCACTTCGTCTTGATTGTCAGTTAGAACCCGAGGGACAAACTTGGCAACAACCCTTTTCATTCCTAAATCTTCCATTAAAACTCACTGAACTGAGCCCCAATATAAACCACTAACTTCTGACAATTGATCAATTGTCTGTCGACAGTCTGTGAGCAACAGCTCTCAAATTTTCATTGATTCAGGTAGATGATGGTCATCCAGAACAAGAACAAGAACAGGACATGTCGCCATTTTTATATCAAGTAAACCACCTGTACACTTTGAGTTCTACCATAGTGTCATCTTGGTAAGCTGTTTTCGACATTAAAACAGTTTCAGCCGCATTTTTACTGAGTAGAAAGCAAAATTTCACAGCTGCACATTGTTCGCTAAGCTTGCCATAATAAAAAACGGAACAAGAACAAAACAGCACTATCAAAAACAATCACTGCAGTTGAACACAACAAGCCAGGTTGACAACACAGGTGGCACTGAACTGGCACTGAGTTGTGCTATACATACCTAGTGACAGAAATGTGTACTACACAAGCTCCACCCACAGCAATGTTATTATGCCCCCCCCCTCCCCCCCTGGGTACCCCCTTGCATATCAGTGTGCAACCTGGAAGGCTGGGGTAATAAGTCTAGCAATGAGCAACCTGGTTCGGATCACTTAGCATATTGTTTTTACACGCACAATCCTGTGATCCATTGAGACTATGTACCACACAGGCTACACCACGAGACATGGGCTGGGCAGGCTAATAGTGGCAGCGTGCACGACTCTGCCCGGTATTAATGGTATACTATGTAATGTAGCAAAAAGACCACACATCATTTGGCTAAAAATCATTTCAAAGAGTCAGGTTCAAGGCAACTACTGGAGGATAGTACGGGATGGAGGAAGATACTGTAGTGGTAGATCAGAAACGTGCGGGGACAAGATAGTGGGCTGCTAGGTGCAGACTAAGTGAACACAGATATGTTGCAGGCAGTGTTCCTAGCTTCTCTTTGTGTTGTTTTTACTGTTGTTATTTGGTGCAGCTCTCCATGCCACTCTATCCTGTGCAAGCCTCTTGATCTCTGTGTAACTACTGCAACCTATGCTCTTGTGAATCTGTTCAGAGTATTCATCTCTTGGTCTCCCTTTATGATTCTTATCCCCCCCACTACTAAACTGGTGATTCCTTGATGCCTCAGAATGTGTCCTACCAATGGATCCCTTCTTCTAGTCAGGCTGCGCCACAAATTTCTCTTCTCTCCAATTCTATTCAGTACCTCCTCGTAAGTTACGTGATTCACCCATCAATAATTTCAGAAAAGACTTAAATCTATACTCAATTTTAACAAATTTATCTTCTTCAGAAATGCTTTTCTTGCCATTCCCAGTCTACATTTTATATCCTCTCTACTTCAACCACCATCAGTTATTTAAAATTCATCTACTACTTTAAGTGTCTCATTTCTTACTCTAATTCCCTCGGCATAACCTGATTTCATTAGACTACATTATATTATCCTTGTTTTGCTTTTTTTGGTGTTCATCTTATATCCTCCTTTCAAGACACTGTGCATACCGTTCAACAGTTCTTCCAAGTCCTTTGCTGTCTCTGACAAAATTACAATGTCATTGGCAAACCTCAAAGTTTTTATTTCTTCTTCCTGGTCCTTAATTCCTGCTCCAAATTTTTCTTTTGTTTCCTTCACTGCTTGCTCAATATACAGAGTGAATAACATCGGGGATAGGCTAAAACCCTGTCTCACTCCCTTTTCAACCATTGCTTCCCTTCTGTTCTCATCAACTCTTATAACTGCTATCTCTCAGTTTACAAATGCTATAAATGTAGGTTTGCCTTTCCTTAACCTGTCTTGTGAAGGAAGTCATAGGGGTCAGTATTGCTTCGCACGTTCCTACATTTCTCCAGAATCCAAACTGATTTTTCCTGAGGTCGTCTTCTATCAATTTTTTCATTCTTCTGTAATGAATTCGTGTCAGTATTTTGCAACCATGATTTATTAAACTGATATTGGTAATTTTCACACCTGTCAGCACTTGTTTTCTTTGGAATTGGAATTATTACATTCTTCTTTAAGACTGGGGATATTTTGTCTATCCCATACATCTTGCACACCAGATGGAACAGTTTTGTCATGGTTGGCTCTCCTAAGGCTGTTAGCAGTTCTAACAGGATGTTCTCTACTCCTGGGGCCTTGGTTTTACTCGGGTCTTTCAGTGCTCTGTCAAATTCTTCATGCAGTTGCGTATCTCCCACCTCATCTCCATGTACGCCCCCTTCCATTTCCATAATATTGCCTCTAGTACATCTCCCTTGTATCGACCCTTTGCATGCTCCTTCCACCTTTCTGCTTTCCCTTCCTCACTTAGGACTGGTTTTCCATCTGAGCTCTTGATATTTATAAAGTTGGTTCTTCTCTGTTAAAGATTATTTCTACAACAACAACAATGAAGACAACAACAACAAGTTGTCAAGATTATTGAATTACAGATAACTGATTGGTACAAAATATAATTAAGCAAATTTAAATGTGAAAGAGATATAACGGCATCTAATAAAGTGTACCTCTTGTCGCACTGCAAAAACAGGTAAGTATCGTCTCTGCTGGAGTATAGATTTTTTCTTCGCAAATTCGCTTGTTGCCTGAGTAGCATTTTGCATGTGTTCTGCAAACTTTTGATCAGTTTTATAATCCGTTTCATCATTTTCATTTTGTCGTATGTCCTGTAACACAAACATAAAACACAAGAATAAAATAAAACAATCTTTTGTAGCTGCCAGATGTCAAAATGGTAGCAAAACACTAAGCAGTTGCAAGCAATTTAAAACAGATTTAAAGTGATATTGTTAAGGTGTTTACAGAAGGTCAGTAGTACGGTAAACTGTTAATTGTTGCTACTACTTCAATCTAAAAGTCATCTTGTGCACATATACATATTTTAACATTTCGCGTCATGATAATGTTTCTAAAGGGCACCTAGATTTGAACACCCTTATATTTCTTCAGATTCTTATTCAGATGTCACACGTATCTTGTTCTTCATCTCTGTTCCTGTAACTGATAAGATTTTGAGCACTGTAATGTCTCGGAGGCTGAACATATAATCTACCTTCTTAAAAAAGACCGTGCTTTGTACTCCATCAGACAGTGCATACTGCACATTACAAAGAGAAATATTTCAAGAAAACTAAATGATCTTGGTATAGATTCAAGGGAAATGGAAACAAGCTTATGATACATGCTTTTTATCAGTAATGTTTGAAATGATGGGTTATGCTAGAATAAGAGAAGAATAGAGCAACTCTAAAATGATAAAGTGCTTCTGACATATTGACTGAAATCTGCATGTGAAGTTCTTATTCTGCAATGATTCTCAGCTATGTAGCAGCAGCTGCTAAGCTGCAGTCGCACCTTCCATCATTTTGATTCCCTTCAAATACAGTAGTTGTCCAAAACAACTGCATGTATGCAACAGTGGCAACTTTTGTTTTTATGTGGAACTACTCTTGCCAATGAGAGTTCCATACTTCTGTCCTTCTGTCGATGTCTTCCTTTCTGAAGGCTATTTTCTACTGTTGCCACTCTGGTCATCATTCTGATGTACTTGTTCTTCCATGTTTCTTTGTTATCTGGCACATCCTCCTCAAATTTTAGTCTCTGTATTTTCATCAATTGTAGTCTCTTAACGTGTGACTAAGACACTGGCAATGTTTCAGTACATCACAAAAGGCTTTACGATAACTTCATGAATTTTTACCTTTAACATAAATGTTGCCAGTCTACTGGTAGGAGCCTCACAAGTATGATGATGCACGACATACTACATCCAAACTTAGACCAAAATTCATTCCATGGGCTACTGAATACGACAATCCATTAAAAACTGGTATAGCTGCAGATATATTTAAGTTTGTTTCCACTGTAACATACTTTATTGTCATGATATTGAAGAGTATATGAAACACAGTTTTGTTCACAGTCTTACAGAACTTGGTGTGCATTCCTAGAGCTGACCTTACAATATGGATTTATAATAGTGCAACGATAGTTCAGGTATACATGCCGATGTCACAAGATGGAGATGAAGAGATAGAGAAAGTATATGAGGATACTGAAAGGGTAATACAATACGTAAAGGGAGATGAAAATCTAATAGTCATGGGGGACTGGAATGCAGTTGTAGGGGAAGGAGTAGAAGAAAAGGTTACAGGAGAATATGGGCTTGGGACAAGGAATGAAAGAGGAGAAAGACTAATTGAGTTCTGTAACAAGTTTCAGCTAGTAATAGCGAATATCCTGTTCAAGAATCACAAGAGGAGAAGGTATACTTGGAAAAGGCCAAGTGATACGGGAAGACTTCAGTTAGATTACATCATGGTCACACGGAGATTCCAAAATCAGATGCTGGATTAAGGGCAATCACATAAGTTGGAAAGAAAAACACAAGTACAAAGAACGTACCTGCGAAGAACCATGGGTAACAGAAGAAATACTTCAGCTGATTGATGAAAGAAGGAAGTATAAAAATGTTCATGCAAATTCAGGAATACAGAAATAGAAGTCAGTGGGGAAGGAAATAAATAGGAAGAGCAGGGAAGCTAAGGTGAAATGGCTGCAAGAAAAACGTGAAGAAATTGAAAAAGAAATGACTGTAGGAAGGACTTAATCAGCATATGGGAAAGTCAAAATAATGTTTGATTAAATTAAAAGCAGGGGAGTGGGATAATGGTGTACAGCTGGGGGGGGGGGGGGGGGGGGGGGGAGTGAGGGCAGGCGTGGGTAACATTCAAAGTGCAATAGGAATTCCACTGTTAAATGCTGAGAAGAGAGCAGATGGGTGGAAAGTGTACAGTGAAAGCCTCTATGAGGGAGAAGATATGTCCAATGTCGTAGAAGAAGAAATGGGAGTCAATTTAGAACAGAGAGGAGATCTAGTAGTAGCATCAATATTTAAAAGAGCTCTGGAGGGCTTATGATCAATAAGGCATAAGGGGTAGACAACATTCCATCAGAATTTCTAAAATCATTGGGGGAAGTGGCAACAAAATGGGTATTCACATTCTTGTATAGAATGTATGAATCTGGCAACATACCATCCGACTTCCACAAAAATATCATCCACACAATTCCGAAGACTGCAAGAGCTGACAGGAGAGAATGATTGCATAATCAGCTTAACATCTCATACATCCAAATTGCTAACAAGAATAATATAGAGAAGAATGGAAAAGAAAACTGAGGATGTGTCAGATGATGATCAGTCTGGCTTTAGGAAAGGTAAAGGCACCAGAGAGGCAATTCTGACATTGTAGTTGACAATGAAAGCAAGATTAAAGAAAAAACTAGACACGCTCATAGGATTTGTCAAGCTGAAAAAAGTGTTCAATAATGTAAAATGGTGCAAGATGTTCGGAATTCTGAGAAAAATAGAAGTAAACTTTAGGGAAAGATTGGTAATATACAAGATATACAAGTGCCAACAGGGAATAATAAGAGTGGATGACCAAGAACGAAGTGCTCTTATTAAAAAGGGTGTAAGACAGGTGTGTAGTCTATTGCCCATACTCATCAATCTGTACATCGAAGAAGCAGTGATGGAAATAAAAGAAAGGTTCAGGAGTAGGACTAAAATTCAAGGTGAAAGGATATCAATGATACGATTTGCTGATGACATTGCTATCCCGAGTGAAAGTTGAAAAGAATTACGTGATATGCTGAATGGAATGAACAGTCTAATGAGTACAGGGTATGGACTGAGAGTAAATCAAAGAACGACAAAAGTAATGAGAAGTAGCAGAAATGAGAATAATGAGAAAGTTAACATCACTGGTGGTGATCAAGAAGTAGATGAAGTTAAGGAATTCTACTACCTAGGCAGCAGAATAACCAATGCTGAACGGAGAAAGGAGGACATAAAAAGTAAACTAGCAATGGCAAAAAGGACATTACTGGGCAATAGAAGTATACTAGTATCAAACATAGCCCTTAATTTGAGGAAGAAATTTCTGTGAATGTACGTTTGGAGCATAGCACTGTATGGTAGTGCAACGTGGACTGTGGGAAAACCAGAACAAGAGAATCGAAGCATCTGAGATGTGGTTCTACAGACGAATGTCGGAAATTAGGTGGACTGATAAGGTAAGGAATGAGGAGGTTCTACGCAGAATCGGAGAGGAAAGGAATATGTGGGAAACACTGACAAGGAGAAGGGACAGGATGATAGGATATCTGTTAAGACATCAGGGAATAACTTCCATGGTACTAGAGGGAGCTGTACAGAGCAAAAACTGCAGTGGAAGACAGATATGGGAATACATCCAGCAAATAATGGAGGACATAGGTTGCAAGTGCTACTCTGAGATGAAGAGGTTGGCATAGGAGAGGAATATACGGCGGGCGGCATCAAACCAGTCAGAAGACCGATGACTCAAAGAAACACACAGCACAAAAGCTAAAACGTCAAGTTAACCACTCTGTGTAGTAGTGGCACTGGATGGTCAACAAGCACATGTGCAAGAAGGTGGTCAGTCTTCTCCCCCCCCCCCCCCCCCCTCAAGTTGAATATGAAAAACAATGTTGACCAAAATCTCAAGAACGTTTCCAGTATTGTTTATGTGCCTATCATCCACTCAATGTCTGAGTTATATGGAAATTCTGTTACTGCTTCCATTAATTGTGTTACACCAAGGGGTTTGCAATGTCATATGAGAAATGAAGAGACAGAAATAATGTGACAGATATATGTTGTAATGTAAAAACAGCTAGATGTAGACTTGGAGTTCACATGAAACATAATCTTCTGTAAAGAGTTAACTTTACAGTGACAGGTGCAACTGGTGCAGTGAACACATGCAACTACTAGATTCTTTTCCAAGATAGAAAACAAGTGTATTAGTATTGAAATATTCTTAATTCCACTCATACACTCCAACCAAGTCGCACAACCTTAATAATCTCTACAAATACTTTTTAATTCTGCTGATAATGTTAATTACAAATGCTATATACAGTTCCAACAATGTTTTGCAGCACTGCTCAATCTTCATGAAGTATGGCGTTACCTGAATGATTAATTTTCAAGACAGGTTAAACCAGCCCCACTGGATGAGCACTTTATTTGTAACACCTTATACCTCAATTTGGCTAAGTCTAGATCACAGCCAGCGGCAGTCAAGGTGGTGTTTCTCTACTGATCATAGGTTGGCAACAGCTGTTTTGCTTAGTCAATGGGATGTTCTTTTAGGTAACCAATGACAGGCGAAAAAAAGGGAATAAACTTCTAGCATTGAAACAGTAACCATTCTCTTCTTTGCTGTTGTCACTGCTACGAACAAAACATAATTTACAATCTTGATTATCACAATTATTCATTTTTTTAATACATCACAATTTCAAAGGGTGCAGTTATGCTGGGACACAAGAGCAAAGATTAAATTCATATTATTTGTTGTCAAGAGTATTTAACTAAAGCAAACAATAGGGAGTCCAGGTTAGAATATCAACAATATTATGAAAATGACAGATTGTTACTCATTGTAAAAATGACACTTTGTGAGTTGCATACAGGCACAATAACAAAGCTGTTACACATTGAGCTTCCAGCCAAAGACTTCGTCAGAAAGGAAACACACACACTTTCACACAAGCAAGCACAGCTCACACATACAATTTCTACCTGTGGCCAGAATGCAACTGTCTTGAATGGAAGTGGGGGAGGGGGGAAGGGGATGGTTAGTAGTGCACTGATGGAAGGACCGTTCAGGGACTAGATGATGGTGGGACAGCACTGCCAACTGATAGGTGAAGTGTCAGGTAACTCTGGATGGGGAAGGGGGAAGGGGAAAAGGGGAGGGAAGAAGCAGGAAGTGGAAAAGGGGCGTAGCAGAGAAGGGAAAGGCCTGGTGGGTGCATTGGCATGTTGTGCCACAGGGCGGTCCACTCCATCAGAGGCCACACCACCTGTGAAAGCAGTCATCCAGCTGTCCACCAAGATGAACAGATACTGACGAGCTGTGGACAAAAGCAAAGTGGACCACACTGTGGCACAACATGCACCTGAACATGACAATGCTTGATTTCAATGGCTGCTTTCTCAACCTAGGCAATCTTGATCCTCCCCTGCACCACCAGATTTTCTGAACTGTACAGATGGGAGTTATTACAACACATTCTCCACTCCCAAAATTACCATGGCCTCAATCTATGGTAACCTACTTTCCCCACACCCTCCCTCCAACAGTTTCTGACCCTTCTGTCCTGTCACCTCCTCGAAATTCAAGTCCCCCCACCCTCACTGTGTGCCACTCTCTGCCTACGCACCCACCGCACTTTTCCCCTTCTCTGCTCCTCTCCTCCTCTGCTCCCCACCCTCCCACTTCACTCCCCCACAGCCTCCTGACACTGTGTCCGGCAGCCTTGTCCTGCCAGTCTACTCCCTGCATGCTCCACCAGGCAGCACTCAGTCCACTGCCCACACCGGTACTCTGCTGTCTCAGGATTGCTGCTTCTGTTCAATGCAGATGCATTCTGGCTGGAGTGGCCAGAGATAGCAGTCATGTGTGCATGAGGTGTGCTTCCTGGTGTGTGTGTCTGTATGTTTCCAGTGTGTTTCCTTTATGAAGGAAGCTTTTGCTGAAAGTTCAATGTGTAACAGTTTTCTTGTTGTGCCTGTCTGCAACTCAATGTGTCATCTTTGTGATGAGTAGCAGTTTACCCTTCACAAATATTTGACAGTTTTTTCTGAGTACGTTATAAATTATGAGATTGTGGTTAGGTTGCAATGTTTGTTGGGAGTTAGCAAAGCTACAAAAACGTGATTGTGATGAGGCGGATCTGTAACTTAGCCTAAGTTTAGAATGAGTTAGAATGTGATGGCGTGGTTATGAGTTGGCGAAGCCAACAAATGTGGAAGCTAAAAAGTGGTGTATACACAAACAAGATGTTTCTGTGGAAAAGTCACTTACATGTGAAAGTGTTCAAGAACTCACCTTTGGCCACCGTTCTCGAGTAATTTGTAATCTTAGAAAGAACTAAAATATTTATGAAAAACTTAGTGTTTTGTCAGCGTGTGTTACCCCTATCACATATGCCAGTCAAATTTTAAATAATGGTATGGCAGGTATTCTGGGCCCGAACGTTTTCTAAGATTTGAATAAGACCCAAACGCTCTGTGATTTAAGAAATTCACTGCACATTCTCACACATAACATAATTCATCTTGTACAAAAGGAAATTTACTGTGAAAGCAATGCTTCTCAAACCACCATTTGGGTATTTTCCTGCGACCTGTTAGAAATGTAAACAGTTGTGATGTCATTCTCATTAAAAGCAGTTTGTTGTTATGAAGTATTGCACACAGCCAGTACATATGTACCAACTTACCGGCCGACTGACTGAACAATTTTATGGCAGCCTACATGTCCCTACCGACTGCACTCAAGAGATTACAGCACTGCCAAGTTGTTGGAATTTCTTTATCTTGGGTTCATATTGTTTACATTACATGAGATGCCACTTGGTTTTACATAGGAACAAAAATGGGAATTTGCCTTGATTGTTTTAGGGATAACAAGCACAAAAAAGTCAAGAGAAAGGTGTGGGCAAAGAATTGGTTCATATAACAAAAGAAATCCATCCACATTCTGTTACTTAAGGGGCTGGGATACAATGATTTTCGTAATTACCTAAGACTGGATGAATCGTGCATTACAGAGCTGCTGAACATCATCAAACCTTTCTTAACGTGGATAGCTACATTACGTGTGTGTGTGTGTGTGTGTGTGTGTGTGTGTGTGTGTAGCGCCCTACAGGTTTCGTCCTGTAGTTGACACATTTTGTTGTCGGTAGACGATTGTGTGTGTGCTGTGTTTCGTTGTTGCAAATGGCACATTTTCTTTGCTACTAAAGTTTTATTTTGGTGTTATTCACTTATTTATATTTTATTGTCTATAGTAGTGGTTTAAAGTAAAATTCTTTGTTAGAGTATCAGTTCTTACCACTCAAAATTACAAAAATTTAACTGAAAACTAAAACAAAGGAAAATTTCCAGAATTTCAAAAAATTCAGAGTTTTTCCCCGGATTTTTCTTGAGTGAAAAAAATTCTTGTTTTTTTTTTTCTGAATTTCCTGTGTGTCCTGTGGTGTAAATACCCTTTAAAACACCTCTTTGTCATGACAGACTAACTTGTAGCTTAGCCAGAGGTCTTGGGTAGGTTGGAATAAGACAGCTTTACTTGCAAAAGTTAAATTAATAATCTTTGTTGTCATATATATTTGGTTATTCTGAATATGATACTTATTATGAGGTTGTGGTTAGGAATGGACTTAACAGCACAGATTAAATTAAATTAATAATTTTGCTGTCAAAGTATTTGCCTTGTTTCCCGGAATGTGCAAAGATTTCAGAGGTGGTGATTCATTGATTTGAGCAGTCACAATATTCCTTCAAAACATGATGTCTGTCTGCTGTCCTTTCACTGACTGCATACACCTAGCAGCTGACAGCAGCTGACACACACTATGTACTTCCCATCATACCTCACTGAGAGTGCTGAGAATGAAGCTGCACGAAACATGTAAGTATGCCACTGGCCCTGATCTAGACTTTTACCCTTCAACTTTTATTTCTGGAAAATTATCTTGTTAAAAAAAGGACGACAACGATGACAATGATGATGATGATGATGATGATGAGGAGGAGGAGGAGGAGAGGATGGATGTATACTGCATTACCAATGGACGCCACATAAAACCTTAACAAAATCCAGAAGTTAAAAACTTGACACATTATGGAAAAGAGTGATCCAGTACCACTTCTCTGAATTGTCACAATAACTTTACACACAACCGCAGAGAGTTAAAGCCCTTACTGAGGAACCCAATACATGCACAATACACCACACTTCTCAGATTTCGTACAGCATCAAATGAGGATTATCTGTAGTTTATATTCCAAATCATAACAATGATTTTGACATGCTAGCGATGCTATCTGCTGTATAATTAACTTAGGTCACTTTGATATCTGTGACAAACATATAGAATAGCATGTTTAAATTTTGGAAGAATTAGAGGTAGGCTCTACCTGCAACATTACTGCATACAGAGCTGCGACATCATTCTGACTATTCACTACAATTTCAAAACCAGGAAACAAAACTGTTTAGTTAGTTTAAATTGCTGCTGGTGGATAGGAACGAAAAGACTCACAAATGAAAATTTAGATCCACTGCAACACAAGCTAAACAAGTGCCAAGCTCAATAATTATCACCTTACCTTTTCATCTGTCTTCTGAACACCCATGATGTTTCCTATTGTTGTTCCTGCAAGCTCCCAATGCTTCTTCTGTGCTTTTCGTCTTTCTTTTTGTTCTCTAAAAATTTTAACTAAATTTGAACCTTTCCTTGCTACCATTGCCATATCTGATGTGGGATCCTGCAAACAATAATGGATAGATTAAATTTCTGTAAAATTTTCTAAGAATTTTATTTTATCTGATTTGATCCATTATAAATGGATTTTGAAAGCCTGCGACTGTGAAAACACAATAGGTTTGTTTATAAATAAATCTTCTGCCACCAGTCACGATTTTTCTTTATTTTACTTTTCGCACGACACGTTTCGGGAAATGATTCCCATTTTTAAGTTTTTTTTTTTTTTGGTGGGTATTAAGCCATTTCTATTGATGTTGTCAATGTGTGAGAGTCTGTTTCATTTCGTCGACTTTTACTTCAATGTATAAGGAACACGTGATTTTTTAGATGGGTATCGATTCTTTTGGTGAAGTTAGTGGCGAAATTTAGAAGAATTTGTACTTACAGTTTCCTTATGGTCCATTTGTGCAGAGTTTCACACACACTAAACATCACACACAACTTGTTGTACACTTTACACATCGAAAATATCTTATATAAACAAAAGAGTTACAAAGATCTTCTTACAGGTAGTCCACAGAGATATCATTATATGTGTTCCACACACCTTTTGTACAGAGGTTATTTAACTTACCAATTTGGCTCATAAATTTTACAATTGTTCTTATTTCTATGTTTTACTATTTTTATTTAAGTATACTATCAAAACATCTGAAGAAATTCATTGATTCACTTTCAAGTTTTTCGTTTAATATTATATCTCCAGTTCTTCTAGCAAATCCATTTTATCTCTCTTATTTAGCCGGTGGAGTACTCTGACAATTTGCTCTATTTTTCCAAAAGGGTGTCCTGTATTATGTTTCTATGTTGCTATTGCTGACGTAGTGTGTTTCTTGTGTGTGTAGGCTTTAATTTGCTCTGTGTACCTGGTGTTGAAATTTCGGCCTGTTTGTTCTAGGCAGAACATGGAGCATTCCTGGCATGTTACCTTGTATATTCCAGAGTCTGAATATGGATCCTGATTACATTTTATATTATGTATTAGTTTTTGTTGTAGTTTATTAGATGTAGAAAACTCACTTTTTACTTTGTGATTTTTGAAAATATTTGCAATCTTCTGTGATACATTGCCTATGTATGGAATGCAAGATATACATTTGTTTTTCTCTTTTTCTTCTGTGGTGCAGTTTGCGCCTGGGCCTTTCTTCACTTTGACTAGGATTGTGTCAACCATGGGAACTTTGTAACCATTCGCAACTACAATCTTTTTCACTGTGTTTATTTCTTGTTGCATATTTTCTTGGTTCAAAGGTATTTTTGTTGCCCTATGCAGCATTGACCCATATGTTGCCTGTTTATGGATATTTGGGTGACATGAGGTTGCAGGGATTGTCGTGTCAGTCATTGGGTTTTTCCTATAAATTTTGAATGTGCATGTGTTGTTATGCCTTGTAATATTTAGGTCCAGAAAGTTGATGCTTTTATTTTGCTCATGTTCCACTGTAAATTTGATTTTCTCACGTAGATTATTAAAATAATTTAAAATGTCTGTGATGTCTTTGGTATCCCCTTTCACTAACAGTAGTGTGTCATCTACATATCTCCTAAAAATTCTATTTTCTTTAGGCAATGTTCTTGGCTGTCAAATAATTTTTGTTATAAATGATTTATGCATATGTCAGCTATGGTACCATTGCTAGGCCATCTGGTTGTTTATAAATGTTGTTACTAAAGGTAAAGTAGTTGTAACTTAGGGTTAGCTGAAGGAGTTCCATAAATTCAACAATCTCTGTGTATGAAAGTTTCTTGTGTTGCATAAGGTTCTTTTGTATTACCTTTAGAGCTTGTTGTATGGGTATGTTTGAGTAAAGGTTGGTGATGTCACGTGATATAAACTGCACATCTTGGGGGAGCATTCTGATACTTAGTTCTTTAGCTAGTATCATGCTGTTTTTTATGGAATATGTTGTTTCATATGTATAATTTTTCATCAGTATGTTATTCAGTTTTTGTGACAGTTTGTATGCTGGGCTATTTATAGAGTTGACCACGGGACATATTGGATTTCCATCTTTGTGTATTTTTGGCTATGCTCTTAGGTGTGGTGCTTCTGGATTCATGTATGTAAGGTATTTCTTTTCAGTTTCTGTCAATAGGAAATGTGTGTTCTTTAATTGTTCCTTAATTTAATTTGAAATTGTTTGATTGGGTCTTTTTCAATGTGCTGAATATTATTAGCAGCAAAAAATTCATTGGTATTGTTTATGTATTTTTTTTTCTTTCATCACAACTAATGTATTGCTTTTATCTGACTTCACAACTATGGATTGGTTGTTTTTCAGTTCGTTATTTATAGATTTTAGTGTTTTTGCATCATTTATTGTATATTTAGATCTAAACTTATCTTTATTCATTTCTTTCTCACGAAGCTTGCTTACTTTGTGACCTACTGCTGCAAAATTAAATTCAAATACAAAAGCAGCAATAGGTCACACTGAGAAATGCATAGAAGAGGGTGGAATCTGTGCAGGATATGGTGGCTGATGTGCAGTGACCATCTTTCATCAAATGCGCTGGGCAAGTTCATTCATTTGTTCGGAAAGCGAGGCCAACAAGTGTTTACCAGCTTTCAGCCAGTCAGCGATGGTAAAATCACGGCGCACGCCCTGCAATCTTTCTCAAACGATTTTACAGAAACTATTTGGTAAAAAAATTTCATTTCTGCTTTACTTATAACTTTATACGTCAGGTTCACTATGATGTGCCCATAATTTCATTAATGGTCACAGTTATTGTGATATTTACGTGTAAGTAAGGCACTGCACGAAATTCGGAAAAGTTTGCAGTGAAAAATAGAGGTCGCTATGATTTTGCATTTGTGGCATATTACATAATATGCTGCTGCATACAAAATTAAGCTAACATATTGAATTTTTTTTAAGGTTTGGGTAGAGGTGTCTGTCACCAATCTTGAGAAAAATCATCTCACATAGCACTCTTGTTATCTACCATGTTATTCCACTAACTACAGACTTTTTTGATGAAAGAATGTAATTTTTAAGGGCCATCAACAGCTGAGGAAATGGGAAATGCTATGGGGTTTGGAACAACATAAGTGGAGACATTACATGTTTTTTAGTACTGAGGATGTGCTTTTTCATAAGCTACTGGCCTTATTTCTCCCCAGTTCCTAATTTAATAAACTTAATAAATAACTGCTTCAGAATCCCTCACAACTGTGTCTGCACAATATGTTAGTGAGGTAAGGCTGTGCAAACTCCACTGTATTTTGGCAAAAACAAGCAAATTTTAACACAGTAACCACAGAAACTTGTAGGTTTTATTCAAAATTTGTCACTCATGATGCTTCTCTGAAAGTTAAAAAGGGTTAACAAGTCAGGCAAAAATAAATCACTGCATTTTCAGCAGAATTCTGTTTCAAAGCTAACCAAAGCAGAGATAACAGATCTTTCTACCATTAAAATGTGGGTGTGGAGTGCGTCCACTTAATATTTACAAAAGATGTGATGTAGGTTTCTGTTTAGAATGGCGCTTCCCCTCAGTGTTCCGCATTTACGCTGTATCACCTGCAACCGCCACCACTATCACTATCCCCAAGCGTGCCCTGCTGTCTGTGCACCTACTGGCCACAACGTTCTGCATGGACTTTACTGCTGAGCAGTCAGCATATTAATGGCAGAAGAATAACCTACAGAAAAAGTGCTGGATGCGTGACTGAACAATTTTTGCAACAAAAAATTATGGTAGTTCAACAAACAAATCTGCAAATACAGCGTACCAGGGGATGAGAAAATATTTAAATCCACTGGTACAATGATGAGTGACGGCTAAAGTGTAGGCATCCCAACATAAGTCCTACATTCACTCAATGTTCTCTGTATCCAGTCAAAAAAAGGTGCTAAACAACAGAAGAACAGTGGAAGTATTAATTTGAAAAGATAATGGCAATACCATGAACTACATTCATTTCAACCAACTTACCACTCAACTTAAAAAGCTGTAACTCCTGGCAAGATTAGTGTAAAGTAGGACTATCAATAAAGCACAAGGGTAAACATCCAGTGTTGCTGACTGAATGTAAGAGTCAGGTTTCTGGAATGGATAACTATATTTATCATGTTTGCACATTGGACTACAATAAAACTCATTTGTCTTTGCACCCGTTAGCAAAACACAAAATGTAGTTTATAAGAAGATACAATGAATAGGTTAGATGCTAAAGAAATGAGATGATTAACTCCAAATAATGGAAAGTCCAGGTTGGAATATCAACATTATTATGATTGGTTGGTTGGATGATTAAAGGGACCAAACTACTGTGTAATCAGTCTATTTCCCTCGAACAGACAGGTCTACAAGACTGTAGATCAGAGATAGCCTACTGCACAAAACCCAGGAGAAGAAAACCCCAAGGTCTATGAAAGGTCAACGAAGGCGAGAGAGTGGACAAAAAGAAGAAAACGAGAGAGAGGAAGAAAGGCAGGCTATGTGCCCCATCTAGAGAGCAGCCAGAAGCCCCTGAAAGCAGAGTGCAATTAGGGGACATACATCCCCCCCACCCCTGCCACTTACCAGAGGTACATCACTCATCAGTTGCCTAGGAAAGATTAGCTATATGAACAGGGCAAGAGAATCACCGAGAGACAAGAGATGAACGCAAGAGGGGAGGGGAGAAGGGGAGGGGGGGTGGAAGAAGAGTAAAAGAGCAGGTAGGGTGAGGACTGGACTGGACTGGACCACTAAGCCCAGACAGCTGCAGTCCAGTCTGGGCAGAGAGGCAACAGAGTATTTTGCCAACCCGTTAATGGAGTAAGTGACCCTTCATTAATTAGAGTAGTAAAAGCCCCATTCAAGAATAAAATGTTAAATGAAGTCAGCTGCTGAGGCATTGTCTCCTGACACCAGGGGTAACGAGTCAGGGAGCTCTAAAGAGTCTGCCGCACGTTGAGACATTCCAGCAAAACATGGACCACCATCAAACGGTGACCACAATGATAGTGGAGTCGGTCCTTGTGACAGAGGAGATGATCATGAATCAGCCATGTATGGCCGATGCAGAGCCAGCAAAGGTTGGTAGAATCCTTGTGGGAGGCCTGTGTGGAGGACCTTCATAGATTCATTGTCTCCTTTATCATCCGCAGTTTATTTGGTGAAGTCAGAGTGAGCCATTCCGTATCCAGATTCCTAAAAATTGATGGTGTGATAAAGATTGGAGGTCTGTTTCTGGAACACTGATCTCAAGAATTGGTTTACAGGTAGCCAGTTTTGCCAGGCTATCCTTATCCTGGGATCCCGATGCAGCCCAGGGTCGAGATAACAGCCACTGAGCTTCCCCATTGTTCAAGGGCATACTGGATAGCAATGAACAAGAAATGGCGAGGATAACACCGGTGGAGAGCTTGCAAACAGCTCAGGGAATCACTGTAGATGAGAAAGAACCCACCAGTGCAGGAACGGATATATTCAGGAGCACAAGAGATGGCTACCATCTCTGTAGTGAAAACACTACTGCCATAAAACAAGGAGCACAGCACAGTGTGTCCCACATGAGTATAAGCAAAGCCTACATGACCAGCAGCCAGTATAGATTACTTCTGAACGCAGGGATGCACCACAGATGGATAAGAATTGGTAGGGGAGGGCTTCAAGAGGAACCTATTCTTTCGGATCTTGTGATAGATCAAGACAAAGCTGTGGCTGAGGGATGCACCATGGAGGTGTACGTGACTGGGTCTGGAGGAGAGGTGGAAGAGGAAACAACTGCAGTTAAGAGAGGAGGACCGAAAACGGATTGGATTGTAATCTCTGATCTGGGCCACTATTGCGAGATTGATTCCCATGTTTGGAAAGAAGACGGTAGCTCAGATGCTTAGGAGAGATGTGAACATGGGTAGCATAGTTGACAAGCTGCTGTTGGCACTTGATCAGTGAGGAGGGACTGCAGCCTCCATGAGTAAGCTGTTCACAGGGCTAGATCAAAAGGCTCCTGTCGCAAGTTCAACCCTGCAGTGGTTTATCGGATCCAGTATCCATAATACTGAGGGCAACGCTGAACCGTATGCCAGACTCCCACAATCAAGGTGGAATTATATCAGGGATTTGTACAGCAACAGAAGGGTAGTGCAATCTACACCCCAGTTGGTGTTACTCAGGCAGCAAAATATACTAAGCACTTTCGCTTAAGCTTGAGAAGACTGGGAATTCACATCAACCAAGAATCGAAAACCAGTCCTAAAAAGCGCTATGTCTCTGCCATATTGAGTAGTTGGTTGTCGAGGTAAAGCTCTGGTTGTGGGTGAATGGTAGGACATCACCAGAAGTGCATGACATGAGTCTTGGCAGCTGAAAACAGAAAGCCATGGGTGAGAGGCCATGCCTGCACCTCTTGTACAGCACTTTGCAGTCGAAGTTCAGTTTCACCCAGAAGTCATCTGTTGTGACTGTGCCACGACATTTAACAGTGCCACCACGACAGTACGCGCAAACGGCGATAGAGGCGCTCCGCAACTCGGCTGAGCGCGGGAGCGCCACCTAGCTACGAACGGCGCCGGCCGCATGTCACGGCACGGCAGTCGAATAAGAGATACTGAGTTGTTATCATGTAACCAGCTATTGTTTCTAAGTGAGTGTGGTTGAATATCCACGCAATTATTGGTGATTAAAGGTTATAACACTTTTAGGCGACAAGGTCGGATATTTTCACTGTGTTGTGGATTTGTGTGTTCGTGACGGGGCAGACATGGAACAGCTTATGCAAGCGCTCATTGAACAACAAACACAGCTGACGGCTGCTATTCAGGCACAACAAACACAGCTGATGGCTGCTATTCAGGCGTTGTCGACGTCGCTTACTCATCGTCTGTCTTCCTCTTCTCCGCCTCCATTCCCTCCTTATGACGAGGCCGCTGAAGACTGGGAGGATTATGAGAAGCGTTTGCGGCAACATTTCTTGGCTTTCGGTGTGGCCGACGCTCCTATGTGTAAGTCGTTATTTCTATCTTGGATTTCCCCACGGATCTATCAGCTGCTATCTCAGTTAGCCCCTCTGCAGGAACCTGCCTCTCTGTCCTTCCAAGAAATGTGTTACTTATTGTCTAACTATTACCGAAAAAACACCCACGTCGTTGCCGCCCGCGTGGCGTTCTACCAGTGTTGTAAACAGCCCCATCAATCTTACCGGGCTTGGGCGGCGGAACTACATGGTCTGAGTAGGAAGTGTCAGTTTGTCACGGACACTCATCATGAGTCTTATGCTGATTCAATGATTAGGGATGCTATTCTACGGCTTGCTCCCGATAAAGAAGTTCGGCAACGTGCCCTACAACTGCCAAACCCGTCGCTGTCGGAAGTTCTAAGCATCGCTCAATCCTTTGAAGTGTCTCACGCTGCTGGTGCGCTAATAGACGCGTGGTGTGATGTAGGCGCTGTACAGTCAACTTTCTGTGGCGGCGGTTCACTCGCGTAAACAACGTCGCGTTGGGCCACAACGCTCGCAGCGAAAACAGCAACCACAGAAGCAGGTTCGTTCGGCACTTCCTTCTTGTCCACGTTGTTTCGTACAGCATGACAGGGCCGCGTGTCCAAAACGTTGGGCCACGTGTAATTCATGTAGGGAAAAAGTCCACATTGCTTCTGTGTGTCAGTCCCCTAAAGTTCCTGTCGACGAGGACGAGGCATCGGACATGGATGTTAACTGTGTGCTTTCTCAAACAAATAAGTTGTTTGTTACTGTTCGTGTTCTGGATAAAGACATTCGCATGCAAGTGGACACTGGCTCTGCAGTAACTCTCATTAATTCTCGCACGTATTTGGAGTTGGGCTCCCCTCCCTTGTCTCCAGTTACGCGAAATCTGAGAACTTATAATAAACAGAAAATTCCTATCATTGGCCAGTTTGATGCTTCCACTGCCTACAAGTCTGTTGTTAGGCCCCTCGCGTTTTATGTGGTGGATCATGCGGGCACTGAAAACCTGTTCGGTTATGATGCTTTCCAGTTGTTCGGGTTCTCCATGGATGATGATGTGCACCTCATATCTGAGGATATTCCCTATCAACAGCTGGATGGATTGTGTTCTGAATTCTCGTCCATGTTCTCTGCTGGTCTGGGTTGTGCCAAGGATTTTGAAGCCCACATTACTCTTAAGCCTACAGCTCGCCCTAAGTTTTTCCGGGCACGCCCTATTCCGGTGGCGTTGCGTGCACCTGTCAAGGCTGAGATAGACAGGTTAACAGCTTCAGGGATTCTCCTTCCTGTTACCTCCAGCGAATGGGCATTGCCAATCGTGGTGGTTTCTAAACCAAACGGGAGTCTGCGATTGTGTGGTGATTTTAAAGCCACTGTCAACGCTCAGAGCCTCATTGACACTTATCCTCTTCCCCGTCCTGAGGAGTTATTTACCAAGCTCGCTGCGGGCCAATTCTTTTCCAAACTTGACTTATCGGAGGCGTACCATCAGTTGCCGTTGGATGCTTCTTCCAAGGAATTTCTCGTCATCAACACTCCTTGTGGGTTGTATCAGTACCAGTGGTTACCTTTTGGCGTCGCTAGCGCGCCGGCCATTTTTCAGCAGTTTTTGGAACAGCTCACGGCTTCCGTTCCTGGCTGCATAAACTATCTGGATGACATTGTTGTCACGGGGGCCTCCACTGAGGAGCACCTTCACAATTTGCGTTCACTGTTTCGGGGTTGCATTCGGCTGGGTTGAGGTGCAATCTGGACAAGTCACAGTTCTTCCAACCCTCCATTGTGTATCTTGGTTTCCACTTGTCCCGTGAGGGTATACGTCCTCTACGTCAGCACGTTGCGGCCATTAACGCTCTACCCCGGCCGTCTACGGTCAAAGAACTTCAGGCGTTTCTAGGCAAGATTGCTTATTATCACAAATTCATTCCATCCGCGGTGGCGGTAGCTCATCCTCTGCATCAGCTGTTACGCAAAAACGTCCCTTTCTGTTGGTCCGACGAGTGTGAGCAGGCTTTTGTCCGCCTAAAGGCTCATTTGCAGTCGGCGCCTTGTCTTGCCACATTCCGTCCAGGCCAGCACTTGGTTCTGGTGACTGACGTGTCACAGTATGGCCTAGGGGCTGTTCTCGCCCATCGGTATGAGGATGGGTCGGAACGACCCATCGCCTATGCTTCCAAGACCCTCAACGATGCGCAACGGCGTTACTCTCAAATCGAAAAGGAGGCGCTCGCTATCATTTACGCTCTAAAAAAGTTCAGCGTTTTTTTGTATGGTTCTAAGTTTCACCTCATCACCGACCACAAGCTGCTGGTCTCTCTGTTCAGCCCATTGGCGTTGCTTCCGGATAAGGCAGCTCAATGCCTGCAATGTTGGGCCTTATACTTGTCTCGTTTTCACTATGAGATTCACTATCGCCCCACGGCCCAGCACGCCAACGCTGACGCATTGTCGCGATTGCCGATGGGCACCGACCCGGTTTTCGATCGTGATGAACTACTCTGTTTCCACGTTGATGAGGAAGAACGTCGTGCGGTCGAGGGTTTTCCACTTACAGGTTCACAGGTCGCATCGGCTACTGCGCGGGACCTGGTCCTGCGTCAGGTGATTGGTTTTGTTCAACGGGGTTGGCTGGACAGGACCAATGGCTGGGCATCGGATCCCCTTCGCAACTACCATGCCTTGTGCCTTCGTCTGTCTGTTCGTGATGGTGCTGTTCTTCTGGCCACAGATGGCACATCTCCACGGGTCGTGGTGCCAGCCTCTCTTCGCAAAGATGTTCTCAAACTGTTGCATGAAGGTCATTGGGGTATTTCTCGGACTAAGTCCCTGGCCCGCAGGCACGTTTATTGGCCCGGTATTGATTCGGACATCGCCCACATGGTTGCTGCGTGTGGTCAGTGTGCTCAACAACTGGCTGCACCTCGTACAATGCCCTCTCCGAGGCCTGATCCGGCGCAGCCATGGGAACGGGTGCACGCTGACTTTGCCGGCCCCTTCCTCAGTACTTATCGGCTACTGTTGATTGACGCCTTCTCGAAGTTTCCGTTTGTTGTTCGATGTCCGTCGCCCAACACTGCGGCAATGACGCTGGCTTTGTCCAAAATCTTTGCGCTAGAAGGTCTTCCATCCACGATCATCACGGACAATGTCCCTCAGTTCTCTTCGCAGGCCTTCCGTGATTTTTGTACTGGACAAGGGATTCATCTTGTTACAGCACCGCCCTTCCATCCGCAATCGAATGGGGAGGTCGAGCGCCTTGTCCGCACTTTCAAAAGCCAGATGAAAAAATTCCTTAGTGTTTTTTCCACAGATTACGCTCTGCTGCAATTTCTGAGTTCTTATCGCTTCACGCCTCTGAGTGATCGCAGCCCTGCTGAACTCTTGCATGGCCGCCAACCGCGCACTCTACTGCATCTGCTTCACCTTGTCAGGCCTTGTGCTGTGTCCCCTAGTGCGGAAAAATACTCGGTGGGCGCCGACGTGTGGGCACGAGGGTATGGATCTCGCCCTAAATGGATTCCAGGGGCAGTCAAGGCTCTTCGTGGCCGCCGGCTTTGTGAAATACGTACGGACGACGGCATGGTTGTTCGCCATTACGACCAGATGCGCCCACGAGTGGTAGCCACACCGGTGCCACCGCACCTTCCTTCGCCTCCACCAGCCCGAGAAGCCAGTCCTGTTGCTGCTGCCAATCTACCGTACGTGTTGATGCAGCCGACGTCGCTACTGCTTCCGAGTACGCCGGAACCAGCCCCAGTCGCGATGCCGCCTTCTCCGGGACCCATCTTGCTGGGTCACACCCCCAGGTCCACGACATCTATGGATGCTGCTCTCCGGAGTTTTCACCCATCATCTCGTCCAGGAGGCACATTCCACGCACGAGCTTCCGACCTGGACATTTTCGACCATACTCTCATGTCTCTCCGTGGGATCTTCTCGGGGCCTCACAAGAGGCCATGGATGTCTCCGCACTGTCCATGTCTCCAAGGAAGTGAGTGTTTTTTTTTTTTTTTTTTTTTTTTTTTTCCCAAGGGGGAAAGTGTTGTGACAGTGCCACAACATTTTAACAGTGCCGCCACGACAGTACACGCAAACGGCGATAGAGGTGCTCCGCAACTCGGCTGAGCACGGGAGCGCCACCTAGCTACGAACGGCGCCGGCAGCATGTCATGGCACGGCAGTCGAATAAGAGATACTGAGTTGTTATCATGTAACTAGCTATTGTTTCTAAGTGAGTGTGGTTGAATATCCACGCAATTATTGGTGATTAAAGGTTATAACATCATCAGTATACAAGGAGGGGTGATACGAGGACCCCACAGCTGCTACTAGCCAATTGATTTGCTACCAGTAAGAGAGAGACACTCAGTATGAGCCCTGTAGGACCCCATTCTCTTGGATATGGGGAGTACTGAGCACCAACTAGAACCCAGAAAGTGAAGTACAACAGGAAGTTCTGCATAAAAATTGAGAGCAGATTGCAGAGACCCAATTTGTGCAAGATAGCAAGGATGTGGTGTCGCCATGTGGCGTAATAATCCTTTTGCATGTCGAAGAAGATGGCTACAAGTTGTTGACATCGAGCAAAAGTTGTTTGGATGGCAGACTTAAGGTAAACCAGGTTATCAGTATTGGAATGGCCTTGGTGAAACCATCGCCCTCAGACAGAGCCAGAAGACCCAGAGACTCAAGGAGCCAACACAACAGACGGTTTACCATCCATTCGAGCAATGCACAGAGAACAATGGTGAGACTAGCTGGGTGATAACTGTCCATCCCTAGAGAGTGCTTACTTGCTTTCAGTACTGGGATGATGATGCTTCCTTGCCACTGCAATGGGAACTGGCCCTCGCTCCAGATGCTGTTAAAGATGGCAAGGATATGAAATTGACAATTCACTGACTTCTGCTTGATCATTTGGTTGTTGATATGATCTGGCCCTGGGCTGAGTCAGTACAGAGGACTAGAACACTGAGAAATTCCCACTTGCTGAATGGAGCGTTATATGGCTCCAGATGGTGTATAGTTACAGACAGCTACTTTTGCTCCCCACGCTATTTTAGGACACAAAAGGCAAGTTGATAATTCACAGACACAGAGGCTCGAGCATAATGCAGAGCAAAATATTCGGCGATGATGTCTGAGTCAGTGTAGATAGTACCATCTTTGTCCAAACCTGTGAATGGGAGGTACGTGGCCTGACGGCTGAAACATACCATTACCAACATTCTTCTTTCTGTCATTTTACTATGTGGTGGACCCGTGTCTGGAGCCATTTAAACACAGTGAGGTACTCCATTGATGGGTGCCACTTACGGTGCTGGAGAGCCCACCTACAATCTCTAATGGCCTCTGCGATTGATGACAACCACCCAGGTAATGTCTTTCATCAGGGAGGGCCCGAGGAACAGGGGATAGCCAAATCAGCTACAGAAAGAATGGCTTTTGCTGTATTCTGGACTGCCTCATTGATGTCTCCGTGTTTTGAGGAGTCAAGGGTGAGAGCAGAGGCTAAAGCACCCCAGTCAACACTGTTGAGAGCACGTCTGGGTAGGCATCCACAGGAATGATGCTGAGGGAGGGACACAGGTGATCGTGAACTCTCCAATGGGTGGTTGGGAGAACACAATGTCTGCAAATGGAAAGGTCAATCACTGAGAAAGCTCCATGTGCCACACTATAGTGTGTGAGGTTACCCGTATTCAAGAGGCCCGTCCTTGCCCCACAGCCTGGCACCCTTGTCCTGCCCCACCTAGTCCCTGCATGCTCAGCTAGGCAGCACTCACTTCTCTTCCCACATCCATACTCTGCTATCTCTCTGCTACTACAGATTGCTGCTTCTGTTCAACGCAGTTGCATTCTGGCTGTAGCTGATGAAGATAGTGATCATATGTGTGTGAGGTGTGTTTCCAGTATGTTTCCTTTCTGAAGGAGGCTTTAGCTGAAAGCTCAATGTACAACAGTCTTTTCGTTGAACCTGTCTGCAACTCAATGTGTCATCTTTGTGGTGAGTAGCAGTTTATCCTTCACAAATATTTTACTGCTTTTTTCCTGAGCATGTCATGAATTATGAGGATGTGGTTAGGTTGTAATGTGATAGTCTGTTTTTCAGTTGACAAAGCCAACAAATGTGAAACCTAAAAAACAGGGTTTTGTGGATCACTTCTGCTACCCTTCTTGTAGATGTGTGTGACCTGTGCCTTCTTCCAATCACTGGGCACTCTTTTTTGTTTAAATGATCTACAGTTTACAGTCCTGAACTGTTTTACTCTCCCTGGACATTCTTTTGGTTATGCTTTAATCACGCTCTGTCAGGCTGCCTATATAGATAACTTTTATCAGCTACTGTGTACCCTACTTTTCATTGTTATTTGCAATTGCAAGGTTTTCTTAAATATACGTTTTACAACCAACTGTGTAAATCATGAGCACTACGAAAGATATACTGTTGTGCTGAAACATTATGACTGCTGCTTGTCACGAGACTGGATGACACGTAACGTGGAAAGGAAAGTATGTAAGCAGAGCAGAGACAAATGGAGAATCATTCTAGTGATGATACAGCTGCAAATGGGGAAATCCACTAACGTAAGTGATTTTGACACAGGGCACATTGTTTTGGCCTGGCATCTGGGAATAAGCATCTCAGAAACAGTGAAGCTGAGTGGTTGTTTGTGTGCTACTGTCATGAGAATGTATGGAAAGTGGTTGAAGGACATCAAGCACAGATCACAGGTGTTAGTAGCTTGCCCAATCTGTGAAGTACAATAGGTGGCAATCTGTGGTAAATCTGATGACATAGTACAATACTGGTGCGGCCACAACTGTTTTGGAGAACACCATTCGGCACACGCTTTTGAACATGGGACTCTGCAGCAGTAGGTGTTACCATGTTGACCCAACGAGTTACAAATGCAATGGAGCTCATACCTGAGCTCAGACTCTGATCAATGGAGACACGTCACTGGATCCAATAAATCACATTTCTCGTCGCGTCAGGTCGATGATTGTGTCCTGATACACAGGCGAATGGCTCCCTAAGATATGCAGTTTGCCACAGATGGAGTCTGGTTGGTGTAATATTATGCTACAAGAGACATTTACCTGGGCTTTGTGTGACATGCGGTAGTAATAAAATGGACAATGACGCATGCAGGCTACGGGAACACTACTACAGACCACCTGCATACCTTCATGTCTTTGTCAAAAAGCAATAATTGGGCTATGGTGGTTTGAGGATCGTCCACAGTGTACTCATGTTATTGGCCTAGCCTCTCAATCTGCCTGATTGAACACATATGGGGTGCTACCTAGTGCCAGCTCTGCACCCACAGACCACTGGCCTCTAATTTATGGAAAGTGTGTGACCTGTGAATAGACATCTAGTGCCACATACCTCTGAAAACCTGCCAAGGACTTGTTGAAGCCTAGCCACACAGGACTGTTCCCGTACTGCATTCCAATATTAGACCAACATGCTATTAATCAGTTGGTCGCAACGTTTTGACTTCTTATTGTATTTGTGGAGGGATCAACCAGTCCAGGACAAAACAGTTGCACTGATGAATTGTCAATTTATATTGTGACAGCAAAGAACCATGACAAGTCATGCCAACCTTTAAATAGACAAAAATATTTGTTGACAAGATATTTGATAGGGCAGGGAACAATCACAAACGTTTCCTAGTTTAATTAAAGGAAACTTATATCTGCACTTCATGCACGATCTGTAATAGTTTAATAATTTCGAAAAATCTGGCTCCAAAATTAATGGTGCCTGAATAAATTTGGAAATCATGTCAGATTTTTACAAGAAATTTACATATGTATGTATGTGTGTATACTGCTTTGTTTTCTGGGCTGTTATCCTTGACACTATTATCTTCCACATAATATTTTAATTTTTCATAATAATAGGGAGTAGCCGAAGTCATTTTTAAATATCATTCAATTTACTATTAATAAATGACACTAAAAAAAAGTTACCTGCTTTATTCAACACCCATACACACCGGTTATTACAGTACTGTGTTCTATTTACTTACCTTCACTGGAACTACTGGCTCTGGTTGTTTTGTAAAAACAATACGGCCATCAAGGAATGGAGGTACAATGTTGTGCACCAGTAAATGAACTCGGTCTATGTTTTCTTCATCAAAATCTTCGTCCACGTCAACAGACTGTACAACACCACTTGTTAGCATTCGATTTCTTTCCCAGAGTTCATTGTCCTGTAAACGTAAGAAACAGTAGTTGAAAATACAGATCTACGAAGGACCACATAAATTCACAAGGAATTGACAGAAAATTCCAGAAAAAGTAGTTTGAGGTACAAGCAAATGAAAACTACAACATTGAATAAAGTACCACAATATGTTGTTTTTTTTCCAAATAATGAAGTGTTACTTTTTAATTTTTCAATTACTTTCTGTTAAAATATTATTCCCTATTGGGCATGGGGGGCTACAGGAAACCTCTTGGGAAAAAATACTATGGGTAAAAGAAACAAAAGAAAATAAATAAGAGGACTGTTAAGGTGCACACAAACAAAATAAAAAATAATATTTAGTGACGGAAGAAAATGATTGGGGGAAAAATAGTGTTTAACAGGTCTCAAGTGTCTGTAGAAAATGATACCTAGAGATAAATGTGATTAAAATGAGTAAATATTTTAAATATACCATAAAATATACAATGAAATGATGGAATCTTCTGTGGCACAACACACACACACACACACACACACACACACACACACACAAACAAACACACACACAGGGGGGACAGGGGGGGGGGAGAGAAAGGGAGGGGGGAGAGACGGAAGAGGAGGAAGAGGGGAAAGACGGAGAAGACGGGGGAGGGAGGGAGGGAGATTATAGTTCAAGACAATGAAAATAACCTTGTCCGTAAACTATACAACAAACATTAGAAACAGGACGAATCATCATAACAGTCACTCACATTGCACATGTTACATTCTTGTCATAAGAATTCACACTTTACAAGAATATTTCTTAAAAACCAGAAAAAAATCTCATTTCACTCTCAGAGCATACTGCTTTATAAGTTTCTAAGTTTGGCAACTAAAATACTATGCCAGATGTATGCTGTTGACTGATCACTGCACTAAAAACTGATGCCCCAACAACAACATAGAACACCTAAACTACATATATTCAGTGTGTACCATATGCCTCTCCCACTGTCTGCCAAAATGGGAGTGTAATTTACAGCTGCCATCTTGTCAATAAAATGCACTCTTTTCATTCCTCGAAGGTCAATGGCTTGCAAGAAATGGATCAAAGTGCTCCATTTCTTCTCAGTGGCTGGGCAGAGGAATGACACCGTCAAAGAGAAAAGTTGTTTTAAAGTGGTGGGAAGTGAAGAAGGAGGAGACTGACTGCAAATTCATTGATAATCACTCTTTCTCTGGTTAACTCATGAACTTTCAACCACAACAGTGACATTACAGTCAAAGGAGTAATAATACTTTGAGAAATTCTGCAAGCCTTGTAAGTTTTATTGTCTGCTAGCTCAATCAGATTATTTCCTTCAGTAACAATGATCCCTGGTAGGTATACAGCAGCATCTTTCATAGCACCAAAGACAAGTATTTACATTCTCTACAACATTCTGTCTGCCGGGTACATTTGGCAAACCACATGGAGGATCCAAAAGTAATTGGAGCCCATGAGAAATGTCTTTATTCACCCCCATTCATCTTTAGCATGCCTTTCAGACCACAAAAATTTTTCACAACGAAATGTAAATTTTTCTGGAATTAATGTTTGAAGTTATGATCAGGTAAATCATCTGATCAATCAAGGGTATTATTACATTTTCGACCCATCAACATACACAATACTTAAAAATATACTTCTATTAACAAGATATAGATTACATTCTTTGCAAAATTTTATGAAATTTAAAGTAATTCTGCTCCTTATACGAAGGAAAGGGTCATTCATATTGTATAAACATTAATATTTACTACAGCTACTCACATTGACCCTCTCATGGCTACTGAATTGATCGTCCCACCTTTCTGCCTGCCTGACTAGCTAACAGTGGCAAACATATTGTTTGCCTGGCTGGCATGTGAATGATTCAGATGAGGACCACAGCAGGATACTGCCACTGTAGAGTGATCCCAAGTTCCAGCTGCGTGCAGAACCACTCTTCAATAACACTATTCTTAAAATCAGTAACACACTGTATGGTCACAGTGGTTGCAGCTGATGATAAGCACGAAAGAGAGCTTCAGAACTGATCCTAGCTTTCTGTTATAAGTTTATTATGGACTGATAAAATATTAATTCTGAAAAATGATAAGAATTTTTTTTTTTTATCTGTGATTGCAAAATTCTGTAACTTGAGATTTACACTACTAATATATGTGCCTAAAACCTACTAAAATTCCATTAACACTGGACAAATGTGTTTCAAGATACACAATGTAATCAAAAGTATCCGGACACCTGGCTGAAAATGACTTCCAAGTTTGTGGCGCCCTCCATTGGTAATGCTGGAACTCAATACGGTGTTGGGCCACCCTTAGCCTTGATGACAGCTTCCACTCTCGCAGGCTTACATTCAATCAGGTGCTGGAAGGTTTCTTGGGGAATTGCAGCCCAATCTTCAAGGAGTGCTGCACTGAGCAGAGATATTGATGTTGATAGGCGAGGCCTAGCAAGACGTTGGCATACCAAAACATCCCAAAGGTGTTCTATAGGATTAAGGTCAGGGCTCTGTGCAGGCCAGTCCATTACAGGGATGTTATTGTCATGTAACCACTCCGCCACAGGCTGTGCATTATGAACAGGTGCTCGATCATGTTGAAAGATGCAATCGCCACCCCCAAAGTGCTCTTCAACAGTGGGAAGCAAGAGGGTGCTTCAAACATCAATGTGGACCTGTGCTGTGATAGTGCCATGCTAAACAACAAGGGGTGCAAGCCCCCTCCATGAAAAACACGACCACACCACAACACCACCACCTCCAAATTTTACTAGTGGCTCTACACACGCTGGCAGATGATGTTCACTGGGCTTTCGCCATACCCACACCCTGCCATCGGATCGCCACATTGTGTACCTTGATTCATCACTCCACACAATGTTTTTTCACTGTTCAATCTCCAACGATTAGGCTCCTTCCACCAAGCGAGGCATTGTTTGGCATTTACCGGTGTGGTGTGTAGCTTATGAGCAGCCGTTTGACCATGAAATCCAAGTTTTCTCACCTCCCGCCTAACTTTCATAGAACTTGCAGTGGATCCTGATGCAGTTTGGAATTCCTGGGTGATGGTCTGGACAGATGTCTGTGTATTGCACATTAAGACCCTCTTCAACTGTCGGTCAACAGACGATGTCGGCCTGTACGCTTTTGTGCTGTACATGTCCCTTCATGTTTCCACTTCACTATCACATCAGAAACAGTAGCCCTAGGGATGTTTAGGAATGTGGAAATCTCGCATACAGACATACGACACAAGTGACACCCAATCACCTGACCACGTTTGAAGTTCTTGAGTTCCACAGAGTGCCCTATTCTGCTCTCTCACAATGTCTAATGACTACTGAGGTCGCTGATATGGAGTACATGGCAATAGGTGGCAGCACAATGCACCTAATATGAAAATCGTATGTTTTTGGGAAGCAATGGTTGGGAAAGGAGTGAGACAGGGTTGTAGCCTCTCCCCGATGTTATTCAATCTGTATATTGAGCAAGCAGTAAAGGAAACAAAAGAAAAATTTGGAGTAGGTATTAAAATTCATGGAGAAGAAGTAAAAACTTTGAGGTTCGCCGATGACATTGTAATTCTGTCATCGACAGCAAAGGACTTGGAAGAGCAGTTGAACGGAATGGACAGTGTCTTGAAAGGAGGATATAAGATGAACATCAACTAAAGCAAAATGAGAATAATGGAATGTAATTGAATTAAGTCGGGTGATGCTCAGGGAATTAGATGAGGAAATGAGGCACTTGGGGAGCAAAATAACTGATGATGGTAGAAGTAGAGAGGATATAAAATGTAGACTGGCAATGGCAAGGATAGCGGTTCTGAAGAAGAGGAATTTGTTAACATCGAGCACGGTACAGATTTAAGTGTCAGGAAGTCGTTTCTGAAAGTATTTGTATGGAGTGTAGCCATGTATGGAAGTGAAACATGGACGATAACTAGTTTGGACAAGAAGAGATAGAAGCTTTCGAAATGTGGTGCTACAGAAGAATGCTGAAGATAAGGTGGGTAGATCACATAACTAATGAGGAGGTATTGAATAGGATTGGGGAGAAGAGAAGTTTGTGGCACAACTTGACTAGAAGAAGGGATCGGTTGGTAGGACATGTTTTGAGGCATCAAGGGATCACAAATTTAGCATTGGAGGGCAGCGTGGAGGGTAAAAATCGTAGAGGGAGACCAAGAGATGAATATACTAAGCAGATTCAGAAGGATGTAGGTTGCAGTAGGTACTGGGAGATGAAGAAGCTTGCACTGGAAAGAGTAGCATGAAGAGCTGCATCAAACCAGTCTCAGGACTGAAAACCACAACAACAACAACAACATGTTTTTGGGGGTGTCCGGATACTTTGGATCACATGGTTTATATACTTTTAAAGTGGCCAGTTCCTAGAGAAGGTGTCTGAAGCTTGGACATCTTGTGTTCCACTTGGCAGTGAGTGTTGCTGAGAAACTGCACATATTTCGTTGAACTGTTCACCTTTTGAAACATCTGATACATCAGTTCTCCACAACAATTCATGCTCTTTTGTAGATTACAAAAGGGAATTTAATTTGTTTGAGCGTGCATTCTGTTTACTGTTCCACATGGCAGCAAGTATTGCTGTGAAACTACACTAGTCCGTTACAATGTTTTCCTTTTTTCCATGGGTAAAAGGCTGGTAGTGCAATGGATGCACCAGCCTCCCACTCGTAATACCACAGTGAGAAGAGCCTGTACTCAATCTCTTGTTTGGGCAACAGCACGGTCATCGACTTGCATCACATTGTTCTTGTAGGAGAATGGTACTGACCTTTTGGCTAAACCAATATCCAGCATTTGTTTCATTCTTTAAAACGTACTGACACAGCAAGGCATGCAACAGTATTTGGACTGAATCGGAAGTAGTAGGAGAGAAACTAGACTGACACTTTATATGACACAGTGAAACGTATTTTTATGGCTCAGTGTTGCGTAGAAAAGGCAAACACCTAGGTTTGCGTCCCCACACTACCTTTACCTGCTATGAAGTTTCATTAGTGAACACAAGCAATAGTGTGAAGTTTCATTTGGCAATTCTGAGGTGAATCCTTTCTTCCAGATAAGTTGGTGAAGTAACATATGCAGAACTTTTGTGAAAGTATTGGACAGAGGCACCAGTGAACTTAAGCTTGCAATGAGACCGTCAGATGTGTTTAGGTGCTTCAGTCGGTAAGAGCACTGCCTGTAAGTCAAAAGGGTTGGGTTTGAGTCCCAGTATGGCATGAAGATTAAATTTTTCAAGAAGTATCTTCCTTCAAGGTTAAGGATTATTTTCTGGTTGTTATCCATTACTCTTGTGACATATGATGAGAAGATAACCACGGTGTATACATGGACAAGGAAAAAAAAAAAATCTCGGATTTCTCGGTTGAAAATACACTTTCTCCCGGGTGAAAATACATTTTCCCCCCGTGTTATGTGAGAGTATACTTTTCCTCGGCACTGTAAAACATATCAGTCTTTTGAATGTTTATGGTTTTATACACCGACGTAGAATTACCCGGCACATTAGAAAACGAAACTCAGGGCGGATGAGGGAAACACGTTTTGGAAAGATCTTTGATGTCACAAAAGAAACAAGACATCAGAGGACATTTCAACTTCATCGGAATTTCCTGAACCACACTAAAATGCATAATTAGGCTTAAAGTGCACATCTGTATGTCCAGATTCGGATGTAAATTTTCTTGAGTACCAGTACTATATTATCTCATGTTTGGTTCTTTATTATGGCATAATGCCATGCGAGCTAGAAGATGGAAAACGTGCACTTGAAATGCAGCGAACAGTTGAAACTAGCCAACAGTGTGAAATTAAACACTTTGTTTCAAATAAATTGACTGCCTCAGCGCAAAAGATTAATAAAAGCTAGATCTCTTTAGCAAAACGACAAAAATAACTTCAATGTTCTGCAAGGTGATTAAAGCTTGACTGTCAGAAAGGTGGAAATAAAACCTGAAAAAAATAACATATTTTAACCTTCCGTAATTATGTGAACATATTTTAATTCATTTCAAGCTCCCGGCCACAGAAATCCGCTTTGTTTTCATTTGATGTGAGTGTAATAAATGAAGAGGAAACAGCAAAATCATTAAACATAAACACAGGTCATGTGGAGACTACCTACCTTCCCACCACAACACAGACTGCTCTGTGCATCAGCCCAGGATCTACGATATTTCTGAACCGAGGCAATACTGGATAGTGGCGCCCAGCCACGCATCCGTAGCCAGATGCGGGAGAAGGTACTACCCATATGTGACTCAACTGTGCATGCAAAAGAGCCTGCCCGCAACTGCTCAAATGAATCTAATGTCGACAGCTGTCACGTCACGCTCATCGGGGGCAATTTGTCGTTATGAATCAATGCGTAGTCTTTCTAAAACCTTTGACACACTTTGCTGTCGGCAGCCGCTTGTATGAGCACTATGTTTTGTTGTTGTATTTGGCCTATTTCCTTTGCAACTTAAGTTTTTTTTTCGTTTTTTCTTCCTCTTGTTAATGTTTTGTTGCTGCAGTATTATCCTGCAGATGCGGGACACAGTAATATCCTTTGTTGGAGTATTGGTTCTTAAGAGTCAAAATCACAAAAATATAAATGAAAACTAAAACAACAAAACATTCCCAGAATTATAAAAAATTCCCGGGTTTTTCCCGGTTTCTCCCGGATGAAAAAATTCCCAGGTTTTTCCCAAATCTCCCGGCTGTCCCAGGTCGTATACACCCTGATAACATCCCACGTTCTTGAAAACGTACATCCTTCCATTTTTGTGCCCAATTCTAGTTGTTGAAATGCCTCCACATAATACAATAATGAGGCAACTGGTACCAGTAATCACTCCCTCAGCTTCAGGATCTCGGTCATCAAATTTGAACCCAGACTGCACAGGTTATATGGTTCATAGTAAGTTCAGCATATAACATCATCCTGGGTTTTGCGTAGTTTATGGAATGCTAGAGACATAGCAAGCACCGCCCCAAACACATAAAGAAGACAACAAATGAAACAGATGGACCATATGTTAATTTTCTCCAGCAGGTATGGCTCCTTACTAATGTGGTAATTGTAATCATTGTAGTACAGACAAAATCCGCCACAGTACTGCATCATCACATGACAAGCTAGAGTTTAATAGCATGATAAAGACACTAGCAGGACAAAATATTTTTAAGCAGGACAAATTAATGACTTGAATGAACAGCCTGAAGGAAAAAACAATAAAGAAATAGATACAATATGCAAGTACAGACAATATAGACTGACAATAGCCACACATAAAATACCTTATTAATCTGCCGTTGTTGAGCAGACAACCGCTTTTTTTTTCTTTGTTCAAGTTGCTCCTCTTTCTTTTTGGTGTAATCTTCACTGAGATTTGAGAAAGGATTGTGTTCTTCATCATAGCCATCATCCAGTGAGTACCACTCTCTATCCAATCTTTTCTGTTCTTCTTCCCACAATTCTCGTTCCTCTGCCGAGGACCACTGTACATCATTTTCTATTAAAAAAGGAAGACAGATTTAAAAAAGTAGTTAAGTATGTTACTAACATATTGTAATCCCCTTATTTTGCTAATGGGATGGATACGAGTATCACACTACCAACTAGAGATTTCCCATAGCCAAGTTGAAGAGTGCAACATTTGTACAGACAATAAACAAGAATGAATCTTTCTGATCCAAACATTAAATTTCTCTTTAAATTATTCTTGTGATAGTCCTTTGCAGATAGGATTCTTATAACCTCGGCACTATTGATACTCAACTCAAATAGCACAGTACATGTTGTTTTCTACTTTAAATGCCCCTCTATCTGGTGACAAAACAACCAAATACATTCTCTCCTTGGCATGAATATATCACAGTTGAGTCATGTCCACTAATTCCCTGCTTACAATGTCGATGAATGCATCTAATGAAATTGTGTGGAAGGAGAACCAACAGTCACTCATTAGAATTAACAGTATGCCAAAATGCTGCTAAAGTTTGAAGTATGCTGCTTCATTTAATGATCAAATAACCTAACGGAATGCAGCCGGGTGACGTCATCAACAACTGCCAATATTTCGACAGGACCACACCCTGCCATTTTCAAGATATAACCGCAGCAAGTAATTGCTCTGCAAGGGAATTTAAAACCTCAGTTGTCAGAGAAACTATGGGCAGATAACACACACACACACACACACACACACACACACACACACACTGTAAACACTAGCACCATCACAAACCAAAGATGACCAGAGTCAGAAGTTGTTGATAGTGAAATTGATAATCAATGGGTGGAGTAGCATAAACTCTGTCACTCTGTTTTTCAACAAGGAAAAGATCAGAATTCCATGCAGACTTTAAACAAAAACCACTTTTTCTACTTGTGAGGTTTCTTGCTAGTTTAATTTCAACAGCTTCCTTAATAACACTACCCCAATAGCTGGAAGTGCATGCCACAATCTATTTGTTGTTATATTCCAATATTAGAGAAAGAAAGTTGCTACTCACCATATGGCAGAGAATCTAAGTTGCGACAGGCACAACAAGAAGATTCACACAGTTATAGCTTTTGGCCAGTAAGGCATTTGTCAGCAACAGAAACACTTACACATCTGCAGTCTCAGACAACTGAAACCAGGTGGTTTCAGTTGTCTAAGACTGCAGACGTGTGTGCAAGTTGCGTTTGCATGGGTGTGTGTGTGTGTGTGTGTGTTTCTATTGCTGACAAAGGCCTTAATGGCTGAAAGCTATAACTGTGTGAATCTTCTTCTTGTGCCTATCGCAACTTAGCATCTCCGCCATATGGTGAGTAGCAACTTTCCTTCTCTAATATTGTTACATTACATCCTGGATTTTCCATTGTTTGATTGTTGTTATATTCCATAGGATGACTGGTGCCAGGGCAATGTTCTGCAATCGCAGATTCACTCGGCTGTTGTAGCATGAGTGTCACTTATGTTCAGCACATTGGTCCTCCAAAGTCCTGACAGTCTGACTGATACATGACATGACAAAACTGCAAGGAAAACAGTAGACATCTTAAGTAAAGTAGATCATTCTTTATGGAACTCAAAAGTACCCCGATCTTAGATGTTGGTCAAAAAATACACTTCACATCATATGTTCACAAAATGGACCACTCCTGTTCAAAATGCTCCCTGTGTAAAGCAAAACGTCATAGACTTTGGTGCCACCTCAGTATTATCATCACTCACTTGGTGCACAGTTGGTCAATAGTGCAAATCATATCTAATTTGTCTTTCGCTATAACCATTCTGAAGAAAAGTGACTTCAAGATGGGTGAACTCAGTTGACAAACTCTCAGGGATCAAGATGAGGTGGTCCCTGTGAACCAAAGTATGCACTACCACTTCATGTTGAGCTGGACCTTCTTTGCTTAGGACTGGTTTTCCCTCTGAGCTCTCGATATTCTTTTGAAATGGTTCTCTTTTCTCCAAAGGTCTCTTTAAATTTTCCTGTAGACAGTACCTATCTTACCCCTAGTGATACATTCCTCTAAATCCTTACATTTGTCCTCTAACCATCCCTGCTAAGCCATGTTGCACTTCTTGTCGATCTCATTTTTTGAGACATTTCTATCCCTTTTCGCCTGCTTCATTTGCTGCATTCTTATATTTTCTCCTTTCATCAATTACATTTAATATCCCTTCTGATACTGATGGATTTCTACAGCCTTCATCTTGTTACCAGCACGATCCTCTGTTGTCTTCACTATTTCATCTCACAAAGCTACCTATTCTTCCTCTACTGCCCTATTTTCCCTGTTCTTGTCAATCGTTCCCTAACGTTCTCTCTGAAACTCTCTGTAACCTCTGGTTCTTTCAGTTTACCCAGGTGCCATCTCCTTAAATTCCTACCTTTGTGCAGTTTCTTCAGTTTTTGTCTATAGTTCATAAACAATAAATTGTCCATCTGTCCTTGGAAATATATTACAATTAATAACCTGGTTCCTAAATCTCTGTCTTACCATCATATAATCTATCTGAAACCTGGTGTCTCCAGGCTGCTTCCACATATACAACCTTCTTTCATGATTCTTAAACCAAGTGTTAGCTATGATTCTACCAGGCAGCTTCCTCTTCCATTCCTTAACCCGAGTCCATATCCACCTACTACTTTTCCTCCTCTCCCCTTCCTACTATCGAATTCCAGTCCCCCATGATTATTAAATTTTCGTCTCCCTTAACTACCTGAATAATTTCTTTTATTGCATCATACATCTCTTCAATCTCTCATCATCTGCGGAGCTAGTTGGCATTTAAACTTGTACAACTGTGGTAGGCATGGGCTTCATGTCTATCTTGGCTACAATGGTGCATTCACTATGCTTATCCGTGTTCTTATATTTTGTTCATTATTAAACCTACTCCTGCATTAACGTTATTTGAATTTGTATTTATAACCCTGTATTCACCAGACCAGAAGTCTTGTTCCTCCTGCCACTGAACTTCGCTAATTCCCACTGTATCTTTAAATTTTGTAACCTTACTGCCAGATTAAGTGATCTGACATTCCATGCCCCAATCCGTAGAACGCCAGTTTTGTTTCTGCTGATAATGACATCCACCTGAGCAGTCCCCACCCAGATATCCAAATGGGGAACTATTTTACCTCCGGAATATTTTACCCTAGAGGAAGCCATGATCATTCAACCAAACAGTACAGCTGCATGTCCTCGGGACAAATTATGGCTATAATTTCCCCTTGCTTTCAGCAGATGTACCAGCACACCAAGGCCGTTTTGGCTGATGTTTATTACAAGATCAGTTCCAGACTGTGGCCCCTGAAACTACTGAAAAGGCTGCTGCCCCTCTTCAGGAACTGTCTGGCCTCTTAACAGATACCCCTCCATTGTGGTTGCACCTATGGTATGGCTATCTGCATTGCTGAGGCACGCAAGCCTCCACACCAATGGCAAGGTCCATGGGGGTGGAGAGGGGGTCAGTGTGAATAGGCTTCCTATAAACGGCACATCCCAAAAAATCGAGGAAGGGAAGACAGCCATATTTTTCCACCTCCATCATGAAACAAATATTCTGGAGGATTGAATTCAGGTATTCTAAAAAGTCTTTCAAATTCTCACTTATCTACGTGTCTGAAAAACAAACACACACACACACACACACACACACACACAGAGAGAGAGAGAGAGAGAGAGAGAGAGAGAGAGAGAGAGAGAGAGAGAGAGAGAGAGAGATTCCAAGGCATGTTCCTTGACATCTTCCATAAACCAATTGGCAATAACCGCTAACAACGAACTCCCCATTGCAACTGCATGTGTCTGCTTGTAGTACTTGTCATGGAATAAAAAGTAAGTGGGAATCAACACACGGTGGAATAGGTTTGTTAATTCAGCAACAAAGCTAATCTCAATCAACCATAACAAATCAGACAGAGGGACATGCGTGGAGAGTGAGACCACATCAAAACTTACTAGAATATCAGAGTCATTAAAACACGTTCCTTCTAATCTAAATAAATCTACTGAGTTCTAAATGTGGGACTCACACTGACCTACAGGGTTCAACAGAGTAGCAAGGTGTTTAGCTACACAATATGCTGGAGCACCTATGTTACTCACAACTGGATGAAGAGGGACCCCTTCTTTGAGGAATTTAAGGATGTCATATAATCTAGATGGAACAGCATAATAAGAATTAGGGCTTTTAGTCACCTGTGACAATGCTGCAAAATATCACAATAATCATCAATAAGGAATTTCTTACTGCTTTGCCACACAAATTCATGGCAATATCAAGCAGGAGGCATTTATCTACAACATGAACATTCATATGCGTTAACAGATACACATTTATTATGGAGAAGGCCTAGGAATATCGTTAGAGTGTCTGCTTCGATCACAATGAAATGATGCATAAATGAATACTTAAATAAAAATAAAATAAAGTTGGTTAACCAAATTATCTGCAAAGATAAGTTTTATGAAGGACATGACTAAAACTGTCACCATCTTGATATTCTGTGTACAATGGGCTGAGATGAAGGCACTGTTAGTGCAATGAATAAAGTGTAATTACTTACAAGGGAACCTCCCCATCGCACCCCCCTCAGATTTAGTTATAAGTTGGCACAGTGGATAGGCCTTGAAAAACTGAACACAGATCAATTGAGAAAACAGGAAGAAGTTGTGTGGAACTGTGAAAAAATAAGCAAAATATACAAACTGCGTAGTTCATGGGAACATAGGCAATATCAAGGATATAGGGACCGCAGGAGCGCCATGGTCTCGTGGTAAGGTGAGCAGCTGCGGAACGAAAGGTCCTTGGTTCAAATCTTCCATCGAGTGAAAAGTTTAATTTTTGATTTTCAGTTTATGTGACGAACTCTTATGTTTTCATCACTTTTTTGGGAGTGATCACATCCACAAGAAAACCTAAATCTGGCAAGGTAGAAGAATCTTTTTACCCATTCGCCAAGTGTACAAGTTAGGTGGGTCGACAACATATTCCTGTCATGTGACGTACATGCCGTCACCAGTGTCGTATATCAGATGTGTTTTCCTGTGGAGGAATCGGTTGACGTATGACCTTGTGATCAAATGTTTTCGTTTCCCATTGGAGAGGCACGTCCTTTCGTCTACTAATCGCACGGTTTTGCGATACGGTCGCAAAACACAGACACTAAACTTATTACAGTGAACAGAGACGTCAATGAACGAACGGACAGATAATAACTATCCAAAAATAAAGAAAGTAAAATATTCACTCGAGGGAAGACTTGAACCAAGGACCTCTCGTTCCGCAGCAGCTCACGCTACCATGGGACCACTCCGCTCCTGTGCTCAGATTGTCCAATATGTTGCCTATGTGGCCCATGGACTACTCAGTTTGTATATTTTGCTTATTTTTTCACAGTTCCACACAACTTCTTCCTGTTTTCTCAATTGATCTGTGTTCAGTTTATCAAGGCCTATCCACTGTGCCAACTTATAACTAAATCTCAGGGGGGTGCGATGGGGAGGTTCCCTTGTTAGCTGTGTACTGTTATTGATAGTCAAGTTGAATGTCCACTGCTGTCCATGTCCCTCTCTTTCTACACTTGTTTGTTTCCTCAGCAGTAAGTCTTTAATACATTCAATCCCATAACATTCATTTTCAGACTTTGGTGAAGCCAACACCTGGTGGTATCTTAATAAATTTGGAGTGCATCTGAAGATTTGGACATACTGAATACTAACTCACAGTCCTTCATCCGTTAATGGAATAAGTAACAGTGTATTTTAGAGAAAAATCTGATCACAGAGGACTATACAAAAGCACTTTTCATAACGACCTCAGCCAATTACAGAGCATAAATATTTTTATGGCACCCACGTTTATTTTATTAGTGAGTGAGCTTAACAATGTTAACACATTTTTGTGGCCCTAGCAACGGAAGGAAATGGTACGTGTGTGTACTTACAATGAAACTGGAAGTCAGAACAGAAATAGGAAATGCAGTCCTTTCCAAGTCTAAGGCAACTTGTGGTCTGCAGTGAAATATACCATGTTTCTACTGATAATGGTTTACTTGGTGTTGTTTCCACACACTATTTGAACAACTGATAAATAATTATCTTCAACTAGAATCACAAAGGGATCACAAATTTAGCATTGGAGGGCAGCGTGGAGGGTAAAAATCGTAGAGGGAGACCAAGAGATGAATACACTAAGCAGATTCAGAAGGATGTAGGTTGCAGTAAGTACTGGGAGATGAAGAAGCTTGTACAGGATAGAGTAGCATGGAGAGCTGCATCAAACCAGTCTCAGGACTGATGACCATGACCACAACAACAACATAGAATAATCACTGTAGTCTGAGCAATGAATAAATCTGTCATAAGTGTGATCACATAAAAGGACCCTGTAATGAACATGACTATATCAATGAAGGTCAAACACTACCAATAAACAAGGCCACATATGATTTGCCTCTCAACTGCAAGGCTATTTATGGCAGTATTTCTAAAGTGTCATTAAATTCTGATGGAAAAGAGGTATTATGTGGCCAGTTTACTAAATTATTGTGTCCTGCACTCACTTTACCTTCAATGCATGACTACATTGACATATGACAATAATTTAGTCTTCTCTAGGAGAACTGACTGCCAGAGGTCAACATAGTTATTTTCGGCAGAAGTTTTTCATGTGTGACCTATTATGTAGCAAAGCATAATGTATTACCTTTTCCTGGCAGAGGTGTAGCACCAGTTCTCTTCCTGTCACGGGCCCAGCTATTGAATCTGTGAGCAGGGGTAGGTCTTGGAGTTTCATCTTTCCGTAGGCGCTTTTCTGTTCCTTTTCTGATTGACCAGTCACTGTCTGGTTCTCTTGTCTGTGGTGTTGGGAGATCCCAACTGGAATACTTTGATGGTGTCGGATCGTCGTCATCCCAGCTTGTTCTGCAAGCATACAGCAGAGTATTTTTATAATGTAAAATAATGGTTTTAAATGTAAAGCACAAACAGCTGGGCAACAAGAGGCATATGTACAGTAACGACTAGCCTATCTGATTGCTCATCTACTGTCTTCTTAGAATCTTAAGCTGCAATATAATTTTCTATGTTTTCCCTTAATGTATTATATAACCTGTATCTCTGTAATTTTCTAAACAAACAAGAAGAACAAGATAGGTTTCCCAACTAATTTACTAACTTCCTACTAATATGTAGACTGTCTATGAAATTAAGTCATCAAACAAATCTGTAGGAGACTTTTTACTAAATAATCCTTCCATACCACATATCCAAGGGAACATGGAATGCCACCTATGTGATATTATAAGACATAATTCTTACTTGGATGTGGGATCCTTTATCTTTATGACTGGTGTGAGAGGCTCATCTCGAAAACGAGGTGTTTCAATCCAGCTGTGAGCAGAACGGGAAGATCCCCGCTCAGATCTTTTATCAACATCTCGTTCACGGCTCCTCCTTTCATTGTGATGACTTCTTTTATCACGATCTCTTTCTGCATAACAGTAATTCAGGGGAAATTGTCTTACTAAGACCTCAGCAAACAGAAAAAGATACCAAAAGACAGACTTTCTAAGTAATAAGTAATTTTTAAAAATATAAACAATTATGTTCACTTGCAATGTGAGCTGTACAAGTGCTTCACTTTATCTCTTTGAAATATGAAATAAAATTTGATACACATAAGTATTCTATTGGTTACCTTTATAATGGTGATGAGAATGTTTATGCCTGTCATCATGTGCTCGTTTCTCTCTATGTTTATCTTTTGTAGATGCATGGACACCTCTCTCTTTGTTTTTCTGTAGTCTTTCAACTAATCTCTGGCGAGCTTCATCGGATATTCCTCCTGTGTATGTTGGAGTTTCTTCTTGAACATGGCGATAGTGCCTTTAAAATATTAAAGTAAGTCTTAATACCACAGCTAAAAAAAGAGATGTGAAATTTTAAATGTTAACTGTGGTTCCAATGTGTTTCTGAAACACGACATTTAAGTGAAACCACATTTACCATGAAAGTGCAACAGTAAAACAATTGGAAACCATTACAATCATGAAACTTCTAACAAGCTGCACATGACAATCACACCACCATGAAGGAAAGGGTGAGGAAAGGGGAAAAGGAGGGAGAGAGAGGGAAGGAGGGGTGGAAGGGGTGGCTGAAGACTTACACAATTTGTCTGGAAATTAATGTCATTGGCTAAATAGCACTTATGATGTTGGCATATCATTGGTATTGGTCATAGCCAACTGGGTGATAGCATACAGTAGCCAATGAGAATCGCTAAATCTAATGATTTCTTTCAGCAGAAAATATGAATTGATTATGTTTGATTTCATATCGAGAGTGGCACAATACCTTTTACTGATCTGGTTATTACAAGTTTTAAGTGTAGTTAGTGATTTTTGTATATCTTTGATAATTGGAAATAACCTAAATGTGCTGCCAGATTGACCTGTAATTTTAAAGTGACAACTAGCTTGTGTGTTGGCAAATCCAACAAATGTCAACACAAAAATATGATATCTATAATAGACTGAATTGCAGAGTAACCTCAGATACACATTTGCCATTGCAATAACATACTTTTACGTATTATTTCCAGTTTTGCTGGAAATTCGGAAGATGTGGTTAAACTCTAACCTAATAGAACATAAAACTCTAACCTAATAGAACACAATATTAGCCAAATTTATTTAAGAACTGTAGGAAATTATGAATGAGCGTTATGACTGCTATCGACACGCGATTCATGATTCATCCTACTCAGTTCTCATAGTTCACCACGTGAACTGTTACCAGTGTAGGCATGCAAGAAACAGCCATGGACATCATAACTGCACTTTTACCTACATCACCAGTTCTGTTGCGATGCCCCTATTGCTCAGAACTGCCCACCCAAGCTAACAGGTGAGGATTGTCAGCTTCCCAATGCGACCAATCCCAATTTCATCTGAGCTTGTGGTGAGTCAGGACACGTCCCTACATGAAACTTGTCAATGGTCTGTTTCCAGCCGTGATGCATCATTCACTTGAAGAATGGTACACAATCAAATTCTACATGAAACTTGGAAAGCCCACTGCCACAACATTTCCAACGATTGGGCGGGTATTTGGGAATGAATGGCTGTCAAAAGAGCATGTGTTTCAGTGGCACAAGGTGTTTCTGCGAAGTCGGGATGACGTCAATGACAAAAATATCTCTGGGTGCCCGTAAATGTCGAAAGTTGAAGACAGTGTGACTCGTGTATACAGCCAGTAGAATGAGTGTTCATCTGGTAGCTCAGACACTGAATATTCATAAAACTGTTGTTCATGAAATTATAACTGAACAATTGAAGATAAAGCAAAACTGGTACTAAAAAGTTTGATTGACGACCACACGTCCAATGGAATGCTAATTTGTGAAGAACTTCTGGAATTTTTTTAAAACAAGGCTACCTTTTTTGGAAAATGTTACAATGGGAGATGAGTCATGGGCTTTCAGATGCCATCCTGAGAGGAAGAGACAGAGCCCTGAGTGGCCACACCACGTAATTACAAAAAAAAAAAAGAGAAGAGAAGGAACGCTCAGTGTCTTTTTCAATGATTATACACAGTGAAGAAGCAATGACAGAAATAAAAGAAAGGGTCAAGAGCAAGGTTAAAATTCAAAGTGAAAGGACATCACTGACAATCTTTGACAACAGCATTATTATCCTCAGTGAGAATGAAGAAGAATTACATGATCTGTTGAATGGAACAAGCAGTCTAATGAGTACAGAATGTGGATTGAGCATAAATCAAAGAAAGATGAAAGTAATGGGAGACAGCAGAAATGAAAACAGTGAGAAACTTAATATTAGGATTGCTGGTTACAAAGTAGATAAAGTTACTAAATTCTGTTACCTATAAAAAAAAAATAGGCAGCAATATAACCCATGATCGATGGAGCAATGGCGAGAAAAAAACCAGAGTAGCACTGGCAAGAAGGCATTCCGGGCCAAGAGAAGTCTACTAGTATCAAACAGACCTTGATTTGAGGAAGAAATTTCTTAGAATGTACATTTGAGCACAGCATGGTACGGTAGTGAAACATGGACTGTGGAAAAAATGGAACAGAAGAGGATCAAAGCTTTTGTAATGTGGTACTATGAATGAATGTTGAAAATAAGGTGGACTGATAAGGTGAGTACACAAGCAGACTGAAGTGACGAATGAAAATTTACACCAAGGCTGGGGTTCAAACCCAGGTCTCCTGTTGACTAGACAGATATGCTAACTACAACTCCACCCCGGCCAACTGCATGGACAACCCCAGCACGGCTCCCTCCATAATCTAAATTACAGATACATCACAGATGTATGACTTTGGAACTGCACAGTTTCGTTTGATAAGGTACACTCCTTAAGGAATGAGGTTCTCTGAAGAATCGGCAAAGAATGGGTTATGGAAAACACAAGAAGAACGGACAGGATGATAGCTCATCTGTTAAGACACCAGGAAATAGCTTCCATGGTACTAGAGGGAGCTGTACAGGGTAAAAACTGCAAAAGAAGACAAAGATTGGAATACATCCAGCAAATAATTGAGGATGTAGGTTGCAATTGCTACTCTGAGATGAAGAGGTTGGCACAGGGGAGGAATTCGTGGCAGGCTGTATCAAACAAGTCAGAAGACTGATGAAAAACAAGTGTAAGTGTTCAAAAAGCTGAAAACGAGGTCACGGGCATCAAACCACACACTGGCGGTTCTTGAATGCTTCACCAAGACAATGCACTGAGTCCTGGCCTTGTTTTATTTCTGTGCTACAAGACACTCTTGAAAGAATGCCATTTCAAGAACATTGACAATGTGACAGCTACTATTCGCATACCTTAAAGGACATTCAAACTCAGGCCTTCCAGGATGCCTACAGCACATCAAATTCTCGTCTAGAAAGAATGTATTAATGCAAGAGCATCTTATTTCGATGAATTTATGGTCAATAAATTAATTTTTATGGACTTAGTGACACTTCTTTCCCGTCAAACCATTCTACGCTACATAAATACTAAACTAGTGGACTACTTTAATTTCTAAGGAGGTAATTACTGATGTTGCTTCACAGCATAAATTTACACTGAAAATAAAGAGCAAACAGTAATAAATAAAGCCATAAAATATAAGCTATTTGGACCTTAGGTTTTCAGCAACTGAAAACACAAAAGGAAAATTAGGATATATTTTCAGTGCCTCATGCAATGAATTGCTCATTGCCTCAAATTAAATTTGTTATTACATTCAAACAAAAGTGCAAAACAATTTTATCTTAGCACAATTTGTCCAACAAGACTGCACATGGATGCAGCAGTTATTCCTAATTTAAAATGAATCTGGCTGATGAGTTCTCAAAGTCATTCTCTCTTACCTTATTTGCTACTTATATAATTTCAATTGTCTGTAGCTTCTGCGAACTCCTCTGAAAATGTACACGACACACACAGCAGATTAAAGTGCAAAATCTGATGCAATATAAAAGTCTGCACTCCCCCTTCATATTCTACCCGCAGATAGTTTATAGGAAGAGATGTCGCTGGTAATGTTGTGCATATTCTCAGATTTCTCTAATTTTGTAATATATAATTTGGGGGAAGCAATATGTTTCTAGACTTTTACTGAAATGTACTAACAGCAAACTGCTTTTCTGTTTTGGAAAATATATACACAATAGGCTCTAATAAAACTATCAAAACAAAAGTTTCAGACAGACTGGAATTAAGTAAATTAAGATACTAAATGTTTTTGGGCATGCACTTGTTACAACATGAAACGCAAACCAAAGATTACACATCATCTTACATAATAATTAATGAAAAGCACAAGATTGTGTATGTTCTATAAAATTAATTTATTTTGTTAAGCCGTGTTTGGTTTACAAGGCCATCATCAGACTTCAACTGGCCATTGCTGTCAAATAAGATGATGTTACACATTGAGAGTGATGTACAAACACGGATCAAATGTCATTAGCGGTAGTGGAGTAGTAAAGTAATTAAAAAGTGTTAAAAGTTAAATAGTAAATAAATATCATGGGAATAAATCAGTAAAACACCAAAACTAAACATTTGGAAAAAATAACTATACAATAATTTCATTTAAATTAAATTAAGAATGAGAATAAAATAAAATTAGGCTAATACAAAAGTACAGACAAATAGCCTGAAGAGGTATTACACACTGAAGGTGATGCAGAAACAGAGTGAAAGACAGGACTGACAAGTGTAATGGAAAATACATATGCTAAAATATATATCAGTGGTATGAATAATCTCTCTTACTGTGGGGAAGGTGTACATATCACAAAACAACAGAATATATGGAGTAAATGCTGTAGCTCAGCAACTTAAGCAGATTCTTGAAACGAAAATATCAGAAAGTTTGGCCTACTCTACTTCATATATTTATATTTGTTTCTGTCAAATTATATAAAAATCTGAGAACATTCAACACACATACATAAGGATGTAGTACTCATAGCCTGTAGTCTACATTAGGTTGAATGCCTATAGCCTGGTTATAAATTTGGGAAAACCGACAAATGTATAATCACAAGAATGTATTACTTTCTATACATTGCACATTCTGTAACGGTATTTTCTTGTCTGCTGAGAACCATTTTCCCAACAATGTTTCCAAGTTTTTAAGATATCTGAAGGAGTTAACTGCAAGATCTTCTCCAACCAAATCTTTCATTTATTGTGGCACCCCAATACTGTTTGAGTTAAAATATCTATGATTGTATGTCAGTCAGCACAGTGGTTATGTAGTGATAACAAACTACGTTGATAGCTAGCACCATTGGGTCCGGCCAAGCTGATAGGTTGTACCGCATTCTTCATTACTTTCAACACAAAATACCCACTGTTCAAAAAATGTTGAAAACACAATGTAAGCTCACACTCTTGGAACTGTGGTACACAACTATTCAGTCTAAATCACACTATTCATTGCTTAAATGTTATTCTGTCTCAGAATGGAGCACATTATGCGATAATTAGAACAATTGGCAGACAGGTGAAGCCAGTATTAGCCAATCAATTTTAAAAATTATATTGTGAATAGGATAGATTACTACACCATCTAACAGGGATGCTAAGCCACAAACAGGCACAACAATAAGACTGTCAAACGAGTAGGTTTTCGGTGAAAAAGGCTGTTTGTAACACAGCAGTGAGTAATAATGGTAATATGCAGTGCCTAATCTACAGCTTCTTGCAGACGGTCTTTTAAACTACTGGTTATGCTGACAAAAGCCTCAATAAATTTATTCACTTCTCAACAATCAATTACAGTTCAAAAACAACAGTTAACTTTCATAAATACAGAAGGAGATCTGGCTTACATTCTTCCTTACCCAGCTTTTGTGTGGTATTCAGTCAGAAAATATCTTTGACCACCAACCCGGTGATTTAAAGAATTTACTAGATAGTACAATGAACTCCATATACAAACTGAAATCATATCTGCTTGACAACTTCTCCTAATTCAGAGAAAATATTTGAATTGTAAACCCTTTTCAGGTTAACAGAAACGTCTGATTCCACCCGTCTGCTTTGACCAAAGATGTCACCAATATGGCGGAAACAACCATTCACAACAATTAGCATATTGCGAGTATGACGTCATTATATAAACATAACAACAAACACAAAAATATATCGAAAACCCATCCTACACATATTCCCCAAAAATATAATGAAACTAACGGGACAAGTGGGGGAAACTGGGGGCTTTTGGGTGGGGACAAACAAAAAATAAACACACCACTAGAGAGAACCACCGACCGCAACAATACGCCACCTATAAGCACGCCACAAACACAAACTAAACCAAAAACATCACTTAACACACAACACATAAACATACCACAAGAGAGCACCACCGATCACATCAAAACAACACCTACAAACACGCCACTCCCACAAACTAAATTCCGCACCTTCGTGACACCACACACCACAACAGCCTTACGTCGCGGCTCAAAGCCGATGGGTGGAATCGGACACTTCCGTTGACCCGGTTTTTCTATGTGTGGTTTTATTTTAGGGAGGGAGAGCAGGGGGGGTGGGGATGGGGGGGGGGGGGAGGAATATGTAATTGAACTAGTAAAGTATAAATCACTGTTTTTAGAAAAAAAACACACACACAAATAAAAATTAGCTTAACACAATTCTGTCAATGGTCAGCTTGCTGACATATTTTTTTTCAATGGGAAAGCACATTATAATAGGCTAATACTTTTTCCGCATCATAGTGTGAGGTCGCAATTACAACACGTGGAACTTGTAAACAGCTTAATTAATTACAAGATACTCATGTTAATGGTTAGCATGAACCATCTACACTGAAACACTATATAATTTTTATAAATTAACTGGCATGAGGCACATAACTGCAAGATACTATGTGCACATTCCTTGTTCAAGGAATGTGCAAATAATTAAGTTCAATAATAATACTAAAAACAAAAACTGAATTAAATAAAGAGAAATATTCTATTAAGCAAACAGCAACAGACACAGAAAAGAACAAATAGAAATTTTTCATGCACTGTATCCTGTCCAGCTGTATCTCCAAAGATCGGAGGTCAATGGTGATTTTCCCCATATACTCACTGAAGAGATCTACTCGCTTCAAATATTTGGTTTCTTTTGCTGATGGGAAGAATACTTACTGCTTCCAAAGTTAGCATCTGTGTCTGATTTTGCTCATTTCTATGTCTGTTGCCATACCTTTCGTACACATTTTATTTAGGGAGCAAAATACCTCATATCAAAAATTATGGTATATTATGAAGATTCTTTGGATTAAGTATTTTGATAATAAGCCCAGGTAAACATGCATCTCACCTGTCTTTAGATTTTCGTTTGTGCTTTCTGTGACCATTATCATCCACTCTTTTTTCATCACCTTCAGATTTGTCAGACAGATGCTTAACCTTCTTTGCATCATTTTGCTCTGCCTCTTGTTTCTCCTTTCTGCGTATTGCTGGAAGTATTTAAATACGTTTACCATTAGGGGCTGTGGGAGTATTTCTCAAAAGTCTTCAATCACATTAATTATTTCTCTTTGGGAAAGATGTATAATCCAAATGTTGTGTGAAACAAGGCTTCTGGTATGTTAGAACTGCCTGAAAACAACATTCTTCACAGATCACACGTTTAAACTGGAAACTTAGGTAAACTGTTTACATATGTGAAAAAATACCAGATTAAGGGCACAACCTCAACACTTTATCTGGTGTGCAGTGTGTCACATTAATGAACTTACCACAAAGCTGGACGCAACTCTTAATCTTGAGTTGTACAACGTAAAATAAATTATACAAGCATATGGACAATTATGTCGTCCGTCTGATTTTATGGATAACTGCTGAAGCAGTTGCGTTCACTGGTTGCTCCAACTTATTAATCAGGGACTACACAAAAATGTGCTTATTGTAAATTTTACATCCTTAATTGTCCAAGTAACCAAATTCTATACCAAAATTTATATTCCAAGCAATTTGTCAGCACCGGCAGAAAACTGTACATTTTTTTTCCTTTGTGTACGGCTCCATATATCACGAATTACTCAAATCAGTTTGGAATCGTACACAGCAACGACTGTCGTATAGTACAACAAGTAAAAGACCTTACTGGGCGCTACTTCAACATTTATTATACTGGAAGATAACAAGTTATTACATCTAACTCTGGAACAAACAATCAGAAAAATTGTAACTTTTACCTGCTAACTTATCCAATCCAAGAAGTGACTTCTTCGGAGCTGGTGTTTTAAATACGCCGTCATCATTAACCGGTTTCTTCTTTACAACTAAACCACCTACTTCTTCAGTGATCCCTTCCAATCTATAAACACCTTCTTCGTCTCCTTCCATTACAATGTTTCTGAGTGCCTAAGTTTTTCTGAAGTCTGGTACGTGACACTGCATGTTATTTCCAGAAATTGTAGCGGCAGATTGGAATTTTCATATCGGAAAACATTCTACAGAAAATTGTAAACACAAACACAGAAAAGAACGCTTATCATCATATTATTGTCATGCCATCACAAAAGATATATTCCACTTTCGACTGACTTAAGTTTTCACACTTGTAAACATTGAACAAACCAAAGATCTTCAAGAAAAGTATTGTGCACAATCGTAGATCATGTTAAATGTGATCTATGAACACAACATTAGTGCCAAAGACTACTAAGAACTTATTCTTGCAACACAATACGTAAACTGGAATAGTTGCAGCAGCTTATTCTTGGTCGGGAATGTAAATCATAATTTCTAAATATCGCGAGCACATAGAGTAATAGCTAACAGACCATGATAAACTTTTGAAAATCGTAGTCCATCAATAAATAATTAGATTGATGTCTTTTTTTCAGACATGATCCTCAATCCCTTTCTGAGAAAGACAGGAAATTGTTGCTAGACCACAGCGAGAGAACTCAATCAAACATGTTTCTCAATCAGACATGTTCCTCAACTATTTTCTGCGGAATACAAGAAATTGTTGCTAGACCATAGCGAGAGAACTCAATCAAATTAGACACAAAGTTTAAATATTCCTAGAAAGAAACCAACTGATACATGTTAAATACCGATTACCGGTGAGCCACAATAATAGCTCCCGCGTGAGTTACAGTGAGAACAGAACTTTTAGTACTGATTTGTTGCTGAAAACATGAGGCCTAGTGTATGACAAACCTTCAGAGTTGTGTATTGTAGATGTATGTTGTTTTTAACAACTTTTTAAACTAAATGAGAGGTCGGTATCTGAACACTCTGGAGTGGGGTTTTAATTCCCCATTCGAGAATGCACATTTAGACTTTCCATGGTTTCCGTGAATCATTTTTGGCGGAAGCCAGTGTAGGACTTTCAGCGCTGGTACTGCTGACTCCTTTCCACGCCCTACCATCCGAATTAGCGTCCTGCCCACAGGGTCGGATGAAGGCCCAGGAGACACAAGTTGCCTCTTGGGGAGCCAAGCTGAGAGGGGCACCCGAGTGCAGGATTTCTATACAGTATCACAATTGGCAGCAAAAATTGATGTTGGTGAAAGAGTATGAAGGAAAAAGGGTGGAGGGGGACGGGCAGGCAAATGAAAAGTCGCTCATGTGGAAAAATGTTTCTCAAACTGGCCCTGTCTGCCACAGTGTCCTTGTTGATGATGAGTTGTTAAAGTTTTTACGTTCCTTTCCTCTAGTCTTCTTGTAAAGTGATAGATTTGACGAGTAGCTTTATGCCTTCTCTCTCTTATCAGATTTGTTATAACATACTTTGTTATCATCGTTAACATGCTTTTGGCTTTAAATAACAGCTGACTTTAGAGGTGATCAGCAGAAAGTACACATTTCTCTTCTTCAGACAACCACAACTGTTATTAACTGTCAATGATAAAATCCGCTACAGTTGTAAAAAAATATGTATTTCTATAAAGCAAATCACTACACAGTTTCAGGATGTATGTCCCATCTTCAGGTTCATATCAAAATGTGAGTCCACTAGGATGCATAACTAAGATGAAAATAGGTCAAAATATGTTAAAATAGTGTACGCCTGGTACATGACATGCAAGGATGCACTATTTCAACATTTTTTTGCCCATTTTAACCTTAGTTATGCATCCTTGTGGACCCACATATTAATATGCTCCTGAATGTGGTACATACGTCCTGAAACTGGTTACGGCTTTCCTTTTAAGAAATAAGTAGTTTTTACAACCGTTGAGGATTTTAACATTGACAGTCAGCAGGTGCACTGATTCTTTAGTTCCAAAAAGCATTTGACCGCGTATCTCACCAATGCTGATTAACGAAAATCGATTATATGTAGTATTAAACGAAATTTGTGACTGGACTGAGGTTACGTTCTTTAGGGAGCACAGCGTGTTAAATTTGATCGATTGTCATCAGCAGACGCAGAAGTAATTTCAAGTGTGCCCAGAGAAGCGTGTTTAGACCCTTGCTTTCCACATTTTAAATCAGTGACCTCACAGACAATATTAATAGTAAGCTCAAACATTCGGCAGATGATGCAGTTATCTGTAGTGAAGTACCATCTGGAAGGAAAGCTGTACAAATATTCAGTCAAGTCTTGATGAATTTTAAAAGTGATACAAGGACTGGCAACTTGATTTAAAAGTTCAAAAACGTAAAACTGTTCACTTCAAAGAGGCGTAATATCGTATGACTAGAATATCAATGATGTCAATGAGTCGCAATTCGTATCAGCCAACTCATATAAATAGGTTAAGAATCTGTTGAAAGTAAAGCAGATGGCTTACTTCGAACTGCAGCGACTCATACTAGAAAATTGCTCAATTGCGTAGGCCCTAAACCAAACAAGAAAAACTTGGGTATTGAGCCTATTTTTCACAATAATGTTGAAGAACCTGGACTGGTAGATGTCTGAACACAGACGTCACTCATACCATGAGAGCTTTCTTCCATTGTTTCAAGAATCAGTATTAAGTGAGGAACCCTTTTCGTATGTCATCCACAGGGACTGCGAAGACAGGACTAGACTGATTATAGTGCGCATGAAGGCATTTAAGCAATCATTCTTCCCACACTGTGTAAGCGACTGAAATGAGAATAAATCCAACTGTGTGAGGTAAAGGGAAGTACCCTTTGCTGTGCGCCTCACAGTCCTTTGCAGAGAGTGGATGTAGGGGTAAAGCTATTTTTGAAAGATGCAGACGACACAAGTAATGAAGGTAGTCTAACAAATTTGACCAGTTTCATTATTTGGAGAATTACTGGCTACGAAAAAGATTGTTACAACTTGGACGTAAAAGATTTTATTTCAATGAAACAATAGAAGGGAAATCACTTGCATGCAATTCGAAAATACGATTATTGCTAATTAACATTCGCATTTGTGATGTAGACGAAATTTAGCAGATGGGAAGATGTTTGGGACGAAATTAATTATTAACAGGAACTAACAGAAAATGTAGTCAGATAATGGTTCAATTGTTAATAAACTTAGCTGAAATTTTTTGTCTACAATTACGGTTATTGGGTCAAGACACAGAGAATAATGGAAAATTAATTTCTCCTGTTCCTAGAACTGGATTTCTTAGTTCTTGGCAGCTTGTATTCCAGTTTTCTTAATTTTAGCCACGGTTTATGATCTAGAGGATATTCAGTTTTTATAGCGTTGTAGTAAAACCTTCCTGGCAGATAAAACTCTGTTGGATAAAGAACTGTGAGGGCAGGTTGTGAGTCGCACACTGACAGTTCAATCGTATTCGCTTAGGCAGTGTACAAGCTGTCTGATCATTTGACTATTTTCAGCATCTTGACCGGAGTAAGTCGCGACCCTTTTGTTTGGAGCAGGGCGGAAGATCTAAATCAGAGGCTCAGACGAGTCTGCGATGATAGCGGATGCGAATTTCTCGACCCCCGCTATCGGGTGAAGAATTGTAGGGTTCCCCTCAATAGGTGAGGCTTGCACCGCATGCAGGAAGCGGCTACTAGGGTAGCGGAACACGTGTGGTTTACATATGGGGCTTTTTCAGGTTAGAGAAACCCCTTACCCCAGTAGGGAACAGAGACGAATTGCCTGCCAAAATCGAAGATACATCAGCCACAATGTACTCAGAGAATGTTCGTGCTCACAGATCGGATATAGAAAAGTTAATATGATATTACAGTGCAGGAGCATCCAAGGAAAGATACCAGAATTTGTATCGCTTATTCAAGGTTATATTGTATAACTGAACTTAATGAAGGGATCAGTTAATAAGACACATTCTGAGACATCAGGGGATCTCCAGTTTAGGGCTGGAGGTAAGTGTGGGGGGTAAAAATCGTAGAGGGAGACTAAGAGGTGGATACCGTAAGCAGATTCAGAAGGACGTTAAGTTGCAGTAGTTGTTTCGAAACGAAGATACTTGTATAGAATAACTTGTATAGGAGAGCTGCATCAAGTCAGTCCTTGGACTGAACCACAACACACACACACACACACACACACACACACACACACACACACACACACACACATTGCACATATAGTATTAGGAACAGAAAGTTGATTGAAGCAACGAAATCCTAAGTTCAGGTTGTAAGGATATTTTCTCCAGTAAAGAGATGCTTTAAATAGTTTCGATAACGAAATTCAGTCTCGAAATAGAGCAGAAGCCCAAAGAGATTCTGATCATATGTAAATTACACCAACAGCAAAACGCAATCAATACCTTTAGTATGTGATAACAGTGGTGATGTCACTGATGACAGTCCCACTAAAGATGAGTTACTAAACTCGGTTTTCCGAAACTCATTCACTGGATAAGACAGATCCGCCAGGTTAGCCGAGAGCGCTAATGCGCTGCTTCCTGGACTTGGGTAGGCGCGCCAGCCCCGTTTCGAATCCGCCCGGCGGATTAACGACGAGGGCCGGTGTGCTGGCCAGCCTGGATGTGGTTTTAGGCGGTTTCCCACATCCCCCTAGGTGAATACCGGGCTGGTCCCCACTTCCCGCCTCAGTTACACGACTCGCAGACATTTGAAGCACGTTCGCGCTATTTCACGGTTTACACTAGATGCATACAGATGGGGTACACTGATTCCATCCCAGGGGGTATGGGATGGTGACAGGAAGGGCATCTGGCCACCCCTTCAATTAATCATGCCAAACCCGATCGTAACCATGCCGACCCTGCGAAAACTGCGGGACAAAGGCATAAGAAAAAGAAGAAAAGAAGATTCACCAGAGAAGATGGAGTTAATATTGCAGAATTAGAATCTAGGACAACTGCCAACATGAGTAACTCAGAGGCAGATATCCTCAGTGCAGTGCAGCCACTTAAATAACTTAATAAAGGCGACACCTCCGGTGCAAATCGTGTACCAGTCAGGTTTCTTTCAGAGGATGCTGATACAATAGCTTCATTACTGCTCGCTACAACTGCTCGCTCATCGAAGATTTTGTACCTAAATACTGGAAAGTTGCACAAGTTACACCAATACCCAAGAAACGAAATAAGAGTAATCCGCTGAACTACAGACATATATTACCACATCGATTTGCAGTAGGACTTTGTAACATAGATCATATTTGAACATTATGAATTATCTCGAAGAGAACGACCTACTAACAAGCAGCACGGATTCAGAAAATATCAGTCCTGTGAAATGATGCAGGATTTGGGATGGACATCAAGGAGGAATCTTCTCACGAAATTACAATCACCAGCTTTCTCTTCCGAATGCGAAATTATTTTGTTGACGCCGACCTTCATAGGGAGGAACGACCACCATGATAAAATAAGGGAAATCAGAGCTCGTACGGAAAGATATAGGTGTTCGTTCTTTCTGCGCGTTATCGAGATTGGAATAATAGAGAACTGTAAAGGTGGTTCGATGAACCCTCTGCCAGTCACTTGAATGTTATTTGTACAGTATCCATGTAGATGTACACTCCTGGAAATGGAAAAAAGAACACATTGACACCGGTGTGTCAGACCCACCATACTTGCTCCGGACACTGCGAGAGGGCTGTACAAGCAATGATCACACGCACGGCACAGCGGACACACCAGGAACCGCGGTGTTGGCCGTCGAATGGCGCTAGCTGCGCAGCATTTGTGCACCGCCGCCGTCAGTGTCAGCCAGTTTGCCGTGGCATACGGAGCTCCATCGCAGTCTTTAACACTGGTAGCATGCCGCGACAGCGTGGACGTGAACCGTATGTGCAGTTGACGGACTTTGAGCGAGGGCGTATAGTGGGCATGCGGGAGGCCGGGTGGACGTACCGCCGAATTGCTCAACACGTGGGGCGTGAGGTCTCCACAGTACATCGATGTTGTCGCCAGTGGTCGGCGGAAGGTGCACGTGCCCGTCGACCTGGGACCGGACCGCAGCGACGCACGGATGCACGCCAAGACCGTAGGATCCTACGCAGTGCCGTAGGGGACCGCACCGCCACTTCCCAGCAAATTAGGGACACTGTTGCTCCTGGGGTATCGGCGAGGACCATTCGCAACCGTCTCCATGAAGCTGGGCTACGGTCCCGCACACCGTTAGGCCGTCTTCCGCTCACGCCCCAACATCGTGCAGCCCGCCTCCAGTGGTGTCGCGACAGGCGTGAATGGAGGGACGAATGGAGACGTGTCGTCTTCAGCGATGAGAGTCGCTTCTGCCTTGGTGCCAATGATGGTCGTATGCGTGTTTGGCGCCGTGCAGGTGAGCGCCACAATCAGGACTGCATACGACCGAGGCACACAGGGCCAACACCCGGCATCATGGTGTGGGGAGCGATCTCCTACACTGGCCGTACACCACTGGTAATCGTCGAGGGGACACTGAATAGTGCACGGTACATCCAAACCGTCATCGAACCCATCGTTCTAGCATTCCTAGACCGGCAAGGGAACTTGCTGTTCCAACAGGACAATGCACGTCCGCATGTATCCCGTGCCACCCAACGTGCTCTAGAAGGTGTAAGTCAACTACCCTGGCCAGCAAGATCTCCGGATCTGTCCCCCATTGAGCATGTTTGGGACTGGATGAAGCGTCGTTTCACGCGGTCTGCACGTCCAGCACGAACGCTGGTCCAACTGAGGCGCCAGGTGGAAATGGCATGGCAAGCCGTTCCACAGGACTACATCCAGCATCTCTACGATCGTCTCCATGGGAGAACAGCAGCCTGCATTGCTGCGAAAGGTGGATATACACTGCACTAGTGCCGACATTGTGCATGCTCTGTTGCCTGTGTCTATGTGCCTGTGGTTCTGTCAGTGTGATCATGTGATGTATCTGACCCCAGGAATGTGTCAATAAAGTTTCCCCTTCCTGGGACAATGAATTCACGGTGTTCTTATTTCAATTTCCAGGAGTGTAGATGTAGAAGAGGGCGTAAGTGATCGCTACGGGAGAAGGTACTAGGGGTTCGAGGCTTTGATGCTGACATGTCCGCAGTGTTTTGTGCTCTGGTCACGGGGGTGTACGGATAGAATCCGTGCACGGTAGATATAGACGACGGTTCGACTCGGCGTTGCATCACGGTTGCATTGCGAAAGGGTGCTGACGACCCCGTGTTCTTGAAGGGCCAGCACATGTGCAGCGTACAGCATGGTGCATCACTGCCAGACTCGTAGTGAGCATAATTCGCAGCAACGGCAGAGTAGTTCAATCCGATTTCCCCCTTGTGGAGTCCAAGACGATGGCTTGTCTAAAGTTCATCACACGCGTATGAATGTGTGGAGTTAGAGATAGTCAACTTACTATAGCCACGGTTTCAATCAAGAATTTGCACGGTTATGTACAGTGGAATTGTCGTTGTACTTTACCCGAGTGTAACTTCACGAGTGGACAACTAGTAATTTTGTAGACGAGTGAGTAGAACTACTATCCACATAAACTTACGCGTGAGCTTGGAAACAGAATTATCACGATTTTCACACCAGTCCAGAACGATACGGCAGAGAGGGACGTGAAGAACACGTCAGCCAATTGCACGGTGACCGACCCCTCTCCATCACGACAACACAGCGGCCTCTATGCGAAGAAAACATAATAGCCGCGCCTGACCAGCCACGGTCCAGTTCTACAATAGCTTCAAGACTAGTCATTTCGCTTGTCCTATGAAGCATTATCTATACTGAAGATACTTGCTTATTTTGTCTGTCGCTCTTTGCTTCCGACATAACTATGTACGTCTCAAAGATAAGTTCTGCCACGTACTTTTCGTAATAAAACTCATTAATACTATTTGCTTGAATTATTGTCTAGCGATCCGAGAAACCATATTCACTAGATCAAGCTACATGCAATTAACCACTGTTGAGGGAAATACTTCCAATTATAGTAAATCATATGCAAATAAATTATTCCAATCGTTTAGCGTCAATAGAATTCATATTTATCCAAATTCATCATTTTAGGATCTGTGTCGAGGGATGTAATTTCGTGTTATCCACTTAACTTTGTTTACAATTGAAAAGGTAGTTCATAAGAGAGTGGCCTGCATTGTAAATCCATACTGAAATTTTGGAGGGGAAATATTAGATTGAGGATTGTTAATGTAGACTGGGATAAGCTCATTCCTCTTTCTTTAAAACTGTGAGATTGATATGCTGATTTATGTGTCAGACAATTAGTTAAAAGTTAAATCTTAACGGGGAGCAGGGCGCACCCCCAATTACTTCAGAATAGTGTTGAATTTGACAGTATTACGGACCTGCATGAGACTGTGGGTTCTGATCAGTCACTAGAGGAAGAGGCAATTTATTCCAGAGAGCAATCAAGCCCAAAAGGTGACGAAAATGACGGTAACATTTCGAATAACATGCAATTTGGGAATAATGTCAATTAAATGAGTGGCAGTACTCGAGAGGAAACGGCAAAGGTTAGACAAGAAAATGTTCAGGCAGTGGTAGTCACAGGTAATTCGAAGGAGAGACGAGCGTAGTAGAGCAAACTGCATGTGGCCCCACTTTGCATTGTTTCCAAATTTATTCAAGACAGTCGATCCAAAATGGCGGCCCTAAATGAGGCAAAGTCGCAGTGACGTCATGTAGGGAAGCTCAAATTTTGACAGGGCAATAGGTCTCCAGTAACCTAACCCCACTTCTGCACTCTTCTGCCCCTCCCCTCCCCTCCCCCACCTGGAATTTGGCGGGAAAAGGACTCAGTCAGTGTTAGGCTGCTGGGTAGGATGGACATAAATACGCATTGTTTATTTAAACAATTTGAGAAGTCATAGAAAATAGCTCCCTTCGGTGCGTTCACCATGAGGTCTGGAGTCCAACTGGCCTAGTTCACAACACCACCACCAGAAGGCGGTATCGGCCCTCTCCTTCCTTCTCCCATGACGTAATCCAAGATGGCGGTCTGGGGAAAAACGGCAGGAAAAGGACTCAGTCTGTGTCTAGCTGTTGGACTGGGAGGATCGACGTAATTGTTTATTGTGTTTAGTTGTTGAGATGTCTGTGCTGGAGAAGCATCTGAGAACTGTGTTGATAGTAATGATATTTGTTGAAGATGAATACGCTTCATGAAATAATGAAAATGGGGCTAAGTTATGCTTTGCAACTCATGTTCATAAATGTATGTGCTGTAACCATAGATCATTCGATAAAAGTCCAGTCAGTCAGTCTTCCAAAGTGCAAGAGCCAACACGTGCACTCCAGAGTACACACTCTGCTCCAAGACAGGACACGCACCGGGCTTCCTGCCCCCCCTCCCCCCCACCCACCACCACCCCCGAAAGGGTCACCGGGCCACGGCCCCTCCTGCCGGAGGTTGGAGTCCTCCCTCGGGCATGGATGTGTCTGGTAAGTCTAGGGACCGATGACCTCAGCAGTTTGGTCTCTTAGAAATTCACACACATTTGAACATTTTTGTCTCCAGGCCGGCTTATGGCACGGCCACACGGTAGCCACAGGGCACATGCTAAGCACTTCACGTCGCGTTGGAAATACTCACAGCCTTTCTCCTTCTCGTCCCCAGAGCACAGATACCCCTTATTTTTGAACATGAACTGCTTCAGGAGTTATTACATCTGGAGTCGCAGAATACTGTCTTATACATAACTTGAAGATATCAGAGGAACTAACTGGACTGCATCAGGAGTTAATAAATCCAACTGAATATGTCTCTAAATATACCTTCAAAAAAAGATCACTGCACAGTAGTTTGCCTCAATTTTTCGATGTATACCGCTACACTCGAACATGGACTCTAAAAAAAGATCGCTGCTCCCTTGTGAAACCTCCCTGAGACACTTCACACGCTTTTGTGGGAAACAGATCCCGAAACCTATTTTTTTTTGGTCATCAGTCTACTGACTGGTTTGATGCGACCCGCCACGAATTCCTTTCCTGTGCTAACCTCTTCATCTCAGAGTAGTACTTGCAACCTACGTCCTCAATTATTTGCTTGACGTATTCCAATCTCTGTCTTCCTCTACAGTTTTTGCCCTCTACAGCTCCCTCTAGTACCATGGAAATTCCCTCATGTCTTAGCAGATGTCCTATCATCCTGTCCCTTCTCCTTATCAGTGTTTTCCACATACTCCTTTCCTCTCCGATTCTGCGTAGAACCTCCTCATTCCTTACCTTATCAGTCCACCTAATTTTCAACATCCGTCTATAGCACCACATCTCAAATGCTTCGATTCTCTTCTGTTCCGGTTTTCCCACAGTCCATGTTCACTACCATACAATGCTGTACTCCAGACGTACATCCTCAGAAATTTCTTCCTCAAATTAAGGCCGGTATTTGATATTAGTAGACTTCTCTTGGCCAGAAATGCCTTTTTTGCCATAGCGAGTCTGCTTTTGATGTCCTCCTTGCTCCGTCCGTCATTGGTTATTTTACTGCCTAGGTAGCAGAATTCCTTAACATCATTGACTTCGTGACTATCAATCCTGATGTTAAGTTTCTCGCTGTTCTCATTTCTACTACTTCTCATAACCTTCGTCTTTCTCTGACTTACTCTCAAACCATACTGTGTACTCATTAGACCGTTCATTCCATTCAGCAGATCATTTAATTCTTCTTCACTTTCACTCAAGATAGAAATGTCATCAGCGAATCGTATCATTGATATCCTTTCACCTTGTATTTTAATTCCACTCCTGAACCTTTCTTTTATTTCCATCATTGCTTCCTCGATATACAGATTGAAGAGTAGGGGCGAAAGGCTACAGCCTTGTCTTACACCCTTCTTAATACGAGCACTTCGTTCTTGATCGTCCACTCTTATTATTCCCTCTTGGTTGTTGTACATATTGTATATGACCCGTCTCTCCCTATAGCTTACCCCCACTTTTTTCAGAATCTCGAACAGCTTGCACCATTTTATATTGTCGAACGCTTTTTCCAGGTCGACAAATCCTTTGAAAGTGTCTTGATTTTTCTTTAGCCTTGCTTCCATTATTAGCCGTAACGTCAGAATTGCCTCTCTCGTCCCTTTACTTTTCCTAAAGCCAAACTGATCGTCACCTAGTGCATTCTCAATTTTCTTTTCCATTCTTCTGTATATTATTCTTGTAAGCAGCTTCAATGCATGAGCTGTTAAGCTGATTGTGCGATAATTCTGGCACTTGTCAGCTCTTGCCGTCTTCGGAATTGTGTGGATGATGCTTTTCCGAAAGTCAGATGGTATGTCGCCAGACTCATATATTCTACACACCAACGTGAATAGTCGTTTTGTTGCCACTTCCCCCAATGATTTTAGAAATTCTGATGGAATGTTATCTATCCCTTCTGCCTTATTTGACCGTAAGTCCTCCAAAGCTCTTTTAAATTCCGATTCTAATACTGGATCCCCTATCTCTTCTAAATCGACTCCTGTTTCTTCTTCTATCACATCAGACAAATCTTCACCCTCATAGAGGCTTTGAATGTATTCTTTCCACCTATCTGCTCTCTCCTCTGCATTTAACAGTGGAATTCCCGTTGCACTCTTAATGTTACCACCGTTGCTTTTAACGTCACCAAAGGTTGTTTTGACTTTCCTGTATGCTGAGTCTGTCCTTCCGACAATCATATCTTTTCTGATGTCTTCACATTTTTCCTGTAGCCATTTCGTCTTAGCTTCCCTGCACTTCCTATTTATTTCATTCCTCAGCGTCTTGTATTTCTGTATTCCTGATTCTTGCGGAACATGTTTGTACTTCCTGCTTTTATCAATCAACTGAAGTATTTCTTCTGTTACCCATGGTTTCTTCGTAGCTACCTTCTTTGTACCTATGTTTTCCTTCCCAACTTCTGTGATGGCCCTTTTTAGAGATGTCCATTCCTCTTCAACTGTACTGCCTACTGCGCTTTTCCTTATTGCTGTATCCATAGCGTTAGAGAACTTCAAACGTATCTCGTAATTCCTTAGTACTTCCGTATCCAACTTCTTTGCGTATTGATTCTTCCTGACTAATGTCTTGAACTTCAGCCTACTCGTCATCACTACTATATTGTGATCTGAGTCTATATCTGCTCCTGGGTACGCCTTACAATCCAGTGTCTGATTTCGGAATCTCTGTCTGACCATGATGTAATCTAATTGAAATCTGCCCGTATCTCCCGGCCTTTTCCAAGTATACCTCCTCCTCTTGTGATTCTTGAACAGGTTATTCGCTATTACTAGCTGAAACTTGTTACAGAACTCAATTAGTCTTTCTCCTCTTTCATTCCTTGTCCCAAGCCCATATTCTCCTGTAACCTTTTCTTCTACTCCTTCCCCTACAACTGCATTCCAGTCGCCCATGACTATTAGATTTTCGTCCCCCTTTACATACTGCATTACCCTTTCAATATCCTCATACACTTTCTCTATCTGTTCATCTTCAGCTTGCGACGTCGGCATGTATACCTGAACTATCGTTGTCGGTGTTGGTCTGCTGTCGATTCTGATTAAAACAACCCGGTCACTGAACGGTTCACAGTAACACACCCTCTGCCCTACCTTCCTATTCGTAACGAATCCTACACCTGTTATACCATTTTCTGCTGCTGCTGATATTACCCGATACTCATCTGACCAGAAATCCTTGTCTTCCTTCCACTTCACTGACCCCTGCTATATCTAGATTGAGCCTTTGCATTTCCCTTTTCAGATTTTCTAGTTTCCCTACCACGTTCAAGCTTCTGACATTCCACGCCCCGACTCGTAGAACGTTACCCTTTCGTTGATTATTCAATCTTTTTCTCATGGTAACCTCCCCCTTGGCAGTCCCCTCCCGGGGATCCGAATGGGGGACTATTCCGGAATCTTTTGCCAATGGAGAGATCATCATGACACTTCTTCAATTACAGGCCACATGTCCTGTGGATACACGTTACGTGTCTTTAATGCAGTGGTTTCCATTGCCTTCTGCATTCTCATGTCGTTGATCATTGCTGATTCTTCCGCCTTCAGGGGCAATTTCCCACCCCTAGGACAAGAGAGTGCCCCGAACCTCTATCCGCTCCTCTGCCCTCTTTGACAAGGCCGTTGGCAGAATGAGGCTGACTTCTTATGCCGGAAGTCTTCGGCCACCAATGCTGATTATTTATCAATATTTAGGCGGATCGAACCCAGGACCGAAGACGCTTTGATTATGAATCAAAGACGCTACCCCTAGACCACGGGTACTATCCGAAACCTATATCAGCTGCAATATCTACTTTTACACACCAAAACGATGATATTTGGAAGTCGAAATAAATATCGCTGTAACTCTAAAAACTGGACGCTCGCCTCTTTTCGAGTTTTAGCTGCATATTTGAAGGCACTGCCAGAGAGAGAGAAAAATTTCTGAGTCCTGCAGCTGTTGTGGTGTTCATCACTTTCCTGAAACGGTGAGTGGGCTTAGTTTTATATTTGCTGCTGATGGAGTCAGGTGCGTTATTTTCCTCACTTCTCTAAGCACATACTGGTGACGAAGCACAGACAGGAAAATCAGAACACTTACACAAACAGAATTCAAAGCACTGTTCTACAGCCGAGAAAAATGGCTGGAAATTTGACGTATTGTAGATCCGCCTCTTAACATAGCTCTGCATAGAACGCGCAGCAGATCCACCTTGAAACCCTATAACGGATGTGGTATATTGTGGATCCATCGCACATATCCAGAGCGTTGTTGAAGACACATATCCATAATACGAGATTTGGGATAGAGTTTGAAGGTGGATCTGCCGCGCTTTATTCGCAGAGCGATGTTCAGAGGAGGATCCACAAGAAGCGGATTTGCGCTAGGTGTTGGCAACTGGACTACGTTTGCAATCAATTTTAGAATATGGAGCTAGAAGTGATGTCATGATCGCATGGATAGAATCGATAAAATTACGGAAAATGACGGAAAATACGTATAAATTAAGGGAAAATAGGCCAAAATGCGGGAATATTGAGGGAGAACTTGCTTGTTTTCTGCTTGGAGCAGGGACATTCTTGTACATAGGAACGAGTATGCGACAGCAAGAGGAACACGAGCAAATGTTGACATGGAAGCACCGGGAACCATGGAAACAGTCATTCTTCGTCGATAGCGATAAGACGGTTGGAATAGAATGCTTAACGTGGATGGCCACCAAAGATAGAGTAATAAATTTATATATGTCGGATCACAATCCCAGGTGTGATCCCAAAGTTATTGGCGATCGCCTTATAAACTTTTATAAAGTATCCTTAGCTAGAGAGCGTTTTATTACCCGCTGGGGTGACTGCAGTATACAGCTACAGAATGGATCGCGTGTTTGAGCCTGTACAGGTCTATTTAGGTATTTTAGACGCTAACAGACATTATTTACAATTTGCTTCTCTGCACTCTCTGCCAATAATAACCTTGCGACGTCAGCTAACAAACAGTTGCTGTTTCACACATGCTTTCCTACGGTTACAGGGCTCTGCTCTTAAAACATGTTATAACGCTAGAGCGGTGCTCCTTCCGACCCGTTAATCGCGTGAAATGCAATGCTGTTAATAATCCAATGTAAGAAATGCTGTTGTCTATTGAGGTAATAGTGATACATGCAAGTCGATTGCTGTCTTCGACGCTTTCTTGGAAAAGAGAGCCATCTGCCTCCAAACGTACATGGATGTGCGTTGAAGGACGATAGGAAGTAGATGCAGTGATCGGTTGAGAAGAAGACAGGGAGATGTTGCTAGTGGTACTTTATCACACATTTAATAAATTTTTTTCGTTGTTCTCTCGGGATGCATGAGTTTTGTGGTATAACCTGCGATCGACTGGTATACAATAGTGTTTTCTGTGTGCGACTTAGAGCATTATCTACCTGCGATCGTTAACAGCTAACCTCTCAAAACCACAGTCATCAGATTACTTTCAATTCATGTGTGATGAAACGCGTCTGTCGGTGGAAAACCTGTTTTAGTGGCCTCGTCTAGACGGAAGAAGATGTATGTAAAGTAGCCTGTTTCTCTGCCACATCTTGGACGTAACCGAGTCTTCAGTTTCACATGTACGAAACGACTGTTACTATACCTTTCATGTTCGTCCTATCCTAAATGCATGCAAGTGGATCATCGGGAGAGGGCTAGTCATGCACCTCTGGAAACGTATGTAGTGTTTGTGTTACAAAGATTCGATGTTTTCTTTGGTGTGCACTTTACAGTTTGTCGCCATAGTTTATCGCAGTGAAACTTCCGTGGAGAATGCATGTCATGCGCTGGGAATATATTTCTTACATTGGATTATTAACAGCACTGCATTTCACGCGATTAATGGGTCGGAAGCAGCACCGCTCTAGCGTTATAACATGTTATAAGAGCAGAACCCTGTAGCCGTAGGAAAGCATGTGTTTATGTTCTCTCTTACCAATATCTTCTTGGTACTGACCGCAGAACAATACTTCTGAATTGACAGCGCAGTAGATTTACTTAAAATGCTTCAAACTAGATCCGTCTGGAGATCCATCACGCATAAACGACATGTTTCTTCTTCATAACTGTCTGTTATATCATCACAACACTTTCATATCTGCTACACACCGATAAGGGATGCTAACCCCCTTGACATACACGCATCGGGAGTGATCTTGTGCATTTGGATGGATGCCGTGAGGAAGAATGGTGCGGGACAACATACAGACTTGGCTCGTTCTGCTCTTTCACGAGACATGGAATGTAGTGGTCTACTTCTGGTCAGCTGCAAAATAAATCGACGACTGTCCTAAGAATGTGAGAAGACTCTGTGGCTCCCACCCACATAGGGAAAGATGGACACTATGATGGATGTGCTAGAAATGCGTAGATCGTTGTCTGGTATACTTTGGTATATATATATAAGTTTGGGAATCAACAATGAATGGACGTACTGCACAGTCATATGCCGACATTCGCAATCTAGTTTGCTCGCAAAGTAGTGGAGGGGTGGTTTAGCGATGATACAGAAACTGAGTAGTTTTTCAGTGGCCGGTGTTGAAAAACTCGAAAATTGTTAAAATTGATCGCACTATCAACTGTGATGCTCATTGCAGTACATCGACGGTGTCTTTTCCACCCCATCCACCCACTGGTATGCTGTTGATTACCCTATATGATTGAGTGACATCGCTTGTTTGAGATGGAAAAGCAGTTTTGGTGGGACCAACACCTTCTGAGGATGGCCAGCATCAAAACAGTGATTGTGTACGTGACTGCAATATGAGGGTCCGCAGCTCGCGGTCGTGCGGTAGCGTTCTCGCTTTCCGCGCCCGGGTTCCCGGGTTCGATTCCCGGCGGGGTCAGGGATTTTCTCTGCCTCGTGATGACTGGGTGTTGTGTGATGTCCTTAGGTTACTTAGGTTTAAGTAGTTCAAAGTTCTAGGGGACTGGTGGCAATAGATGTTAAGTCCCATAGTGCTCAGAGCCATTTGAACCATTTTTTCTTTCTTTTTTTTTTTTTTTTTTTTTGCAATATGAGGAATCAGCCGACCGAAACACCGAGTCATCTGCCTCCCTGTCACTGTGAAAGATTGGTTTAAATGCAGAGGTCATCAGTCACCTTTGGACAACTGTTTGGAAATGTTCCACATTGACAGAAAACTCTTCCAGTTTTCTTATGCTGTGACTGTTTTTTATTTCAACCATCCAGCATGTGTGTTGTGGGAGCAGCAACAACGTGATTTATACTGTGCGATGTCCAGTTCTTTGTGAGATCTAATGGATCGAAACATGTTAATGTCAGTTTAGAACCTGACACAGACTTTGAAGTTGTGGTGGAAGAAAGACAAAATGTATGGCTGTGTTCAAAGCTGTAGTAATACAGTGCTTGGATATGTTACAGCAGAAAAAACAATGTATCAGACAACAAAACAGGGACCCTCTCTTGCGACTGATAGTCTGTGGGATACAGCCCTCCTACAGTACAGGTGACGAAATTTTACACTGGTCTGTAGAGGAAACTTTGATCACTGTGTGGATCAATACCTCTGTATTTAATGGGGGTTAGCGCATATGCTCAGTGCCACCAGACAGTATTTGGTTTCGATATATACATCAGAATACAGGTATGCAATAAAATCTTATCGAGTTCTCTGTCGGAGGGCGTTAGCAGAGCTTTTATAGTTCGTAGCTGTTCTCTGTTGGATGGTACAAAATAACGATGATTGAGAGGACGTTTGGGTGACAGACGTGAATTCACCCTTAGGGGCGCAGATCTCGTTCAGAGTGCAGTACCTGTATGTAGTTTGGAGATGTACAGCAATGCAGTAGCAAAATCCTTGTCCTTCTTCCAGTTGCCGTAATGTCTCTTATAATACCTCGTGTAGCAGGAGAAAGCTACGTTTTGGCGCTCACCTTACGTATAGTACACCGTTAACAGTTGTTGTTGTTGTTGTTGTTGTTGTGGTCTTCAGTCCTGAGAGTGGATTGATGCAGTTCTCCGTGCTACTCTATCCTGTGCAAGCTTCTTAATCTCCCAGTACTTACTGCAACCTACAGCCTTCTGAATATTCTTAGTGTATTCATCTCTTGGTCTACGATTTTTACCCTCCACGCTGCCCTCCAGTAATAAATTGGTGATCCCTTGATGCCTCAAAACATGCCCTACCAACCGATCCCTTCTTCTAGTCAAGTCGTGCCACAAATTTCTCTTCTCCCCAATTCTATTCAACACCTCCTCATTAGTTATGTAATCTACCCATCTAATCTTCAGCATTCTTCTGTAGCACCACATTTCGAAAGCTTCTATTCTCTTCTTGTCCAAACTATTTATCGTCCATGTTTCACTTCCATACAGGGCTACACTCCATACAAATACTTTCAGAAACTACTTCCTGACACTTAAATCTATACTCGATGTTAACAAATTTCTCTCCTTTAGAAACGCTTTCCTTGCCATTGCCAGTCTACATTTTATATCCCCTCTACTTCGACCATCATCAGTTATTTTGCTCCCCAAATAGCAAAACTCCTTTACGACTTTAAGTGTCTCATTTCCTAATCTAATTCCCTCAGCATCACCAGACTCAATTCGACTACATTCCATTATCCTCATTTTGCTTTTGTTGATGTTCATCTTATATCCTCCTTTCAAGACACTGTTTATTCCATTGAACTGCTCTTCCAAGTCCTTTGCTGTCTCTGACAGAATTACAATGTCATCGGCGAACCTCAAAGTTTTTATTTCTTCTCCATGGATTTTAATACCTACTCCGAATTTTTCTTTTGTTTCCTTTACTGCTTGCTCAATATACAGATTGAATAACATCGGGGATAGGCTACAGCCCTGTCTCACTCCCTTCCCAACCATTGCTTCCCTTTCATGCCCCTCAACTCTTATAACTGCCATCTGGTTTCTGTACAATTTATAAATAGCCTTTCGCTCCCTGTATTTTACCCCTGCCACCTTTAGAATTTGAAAGAGAGTATTCCAGTCAACATTGTCAAAAGCTTTCTCTAAGTTTACAAATGCAAGAAACGTAGGTTTGCCTTTCCTTAATCTTTCTTCTAACATAACTCGTAAAGTCAGTATTGCCTCACGTGTTCCAACATTTCTACGGAGTCCAAACTGATCTTCTCCGAGGTCGACTTCTAACCGTTAACAGAGCTACGCAAAATGCCCCCATTTCCACTGAGTGGTCAAAAAAGATGGTCCTGTCACATTAAATCAGCTCAACTTGTTTCTCCATGGGGTACAGACAGTGGTAGATGTAGTGCTCTCCGACTTGCGTTCGGTTCCGACTTAAACTGGAATGACCACATGCACAGATCTGCAGGGACTGAGGAGCGGTTACAAGATCCGCAGGGACTGTCTAAAGGAAAGTGGAGTTTTGCTGTAGCAGTTTAGGTTCGGAAAAGGTGACTCGTTTTGGGATATGAGAGTGGTACAAATATGATTCACCAGTGGCTGTAATCATTAAAAGAGATCTCCGTAGAATCTAATGCAAGCATGTTGCTGAATGGAGAGACTTGATTCCAAATTGAGGACAGCATTTCTACCAAAAGCGTAACACTACAGATCTGAAAAGCCAGTGTACATTTCTTACGACCTCAATCTAGCATTGCTTCTTTAAGTGATCCGTCACATAGCACACCATCTACTGTATGTGATCATTCTCAATCAGCCATCGGCTATAGCTCAGTGTATATATTGCAGAACCTGTGACATGGGATCGGGATAGAATGCGTTGCAAATACTAGAGAAATATCTAGCTGCGGCGCGAGGGAGTTGCAAATACCAGCTTCGTATCACGTTCCTTAGGCGAATCACTTTCTAAGTTCTTTGATTTTATTACGAGCTTCCATCACTGGCGACGTGCACCTGCACTTTCGGTCTGTTAGTACACATCCCGCGATTGCCACCTATATTCAATGTCGCGGTATTTGTGTGGAAAGCCACTTCATTTGGAACCAATACGAATACTTCGATTTATAAAGCTTGTGTAGTTAAACATGGATACCGTTAGCGTACTTTTGTGCGCCTGTAGAACAAAGACCGCTTGTGACAGTAACATAGCTCACTGTTGCCATTGTGGTTTCTTCATAGCTGATCGTTGTTTGTAAGACGATTACGAAGGCTTTTGACTGTGTTGACCACAAAATATTACTGCAGAAGTTGGACCATTATGGAGTAAGGGGAGTAGCTTACAATAGGTTCGCCCCTTACTTTAAGAACAGAAAGCAGAAGGTAATTCTCGGCAATATTGAGAGTGGTAGTGATGTTCAGTCTCAATGGGGCACTGTTAAGTGGGGCGTTCCCCAAGGGTCGATGCTGGGGCCACTGCTGTTTCTTATTTATATAAATGATATGCCCTCTAGTATTACAGGTGATTCAAAAATATTACTGTTTGCTGATGACACCAGCTTGGTAGTGAAGGGTCTTGTGTGTAATATTGAAACATTATCAAATGATGTAGTTCATGAAATAAGTTCGTGGCTCGTGGCTTGTGGAAAATAATTTGATGCTAAATCACAGTAAGACTCAGTTTTTACAGTTTATAACTCACAATTCAACCAGAACTGATATTTTGATCAGACAGAATGGGCATATTATAAGTGAGACAGAACAGTTCAAGTTCCTAGGTGTTCAGATAGATAGTAAGCTGTTGTGGAAAGCCCATGTTCAGGATCTTGTTCAGAAACTAGATGCTGCTTTATTTACCGTTGGAACAGTATCTGAAATAAGTGACAGTTCAACACGGAAAGTAGTCTACTTCGTATATTTTTTGGGGTAATTCTTCTGATTCAAAAAGGGTATTTTTGGCTCAAAAACGGGCTGTTCGAGCAGTATGTGGTGTAAGTTCGAGAACCTATTGTCGACCCCTATTCAATAGTCGGGCAATTCTGACATTGCCCTCACAGTATATATTTTCTTTAATGTCGTTTGTTGTTAGCAATATTAGCTTATTCCCAAAAGTTAGCAGCTTTCACTCAGTTAATACTAGGCAGAAATCAAATCTGTATGTGGAATGAACTTCCTTGACTCTTGTGCAGAAAGGAGTGCAGTGTTCTACTGCATCCATTTTCAATAAATTACTACAAGAACTCAAAAATCTTAGCAGCAGCCCAAACGCTTTTAAGTCTAATCTGAAGAATTTCCTCATGGCTCACTCCTTCTATTCTGTCGAGGAGCTCCTGGAAGAGCGAAAAATTAAACAAATTCCAGTGTTACATTGTTGATTTTCTTTATTTAAACTTAGGAATTGTCGCCTGAATACGTTTCTTGTATTTAATTTTATCTGTTTCTACTATCGTGTTATAATTTCGTCTATTGACTCGTTCCATGACCATGGAGACTTCTCCTTAATTTGGTCCCACGGAACAATAAATAAATAAATAAAAATAAATAAAATTACGTCTCTCTTCCTAAGGCATACTGGTGCCACTCGCAAGAAAAAACAAATGAAACATATCCATCCATCGCGGATTTTCGCTCTGTATTGTTTGGCTTCGCCAGCATTCAGTTATTGGCGAAGTATTATACTTAGTAGTAGGAGATGAATGTTAGATTCGCCATGATTACCTGCTTATAAAGTATGTGTCTGTTGCGAGATGTGCAAAGAAAATGACTACGTCTTGTCATAAGGGAAGAATGGATTTGACGTGGAAAACTGTGATAGCCACAAGGGGAATGAAAGATTCTTTTGTATGGAAAATTAAGTGCAGTCATAAGAACGGTACAGGCATTTATACTTCCAGAGCCACAGTTGTCAAGAGGGATTCTTCAGTCTTTGTCAAATGTCGTGAGACTGAGATTGCAATTGTAATATTTGATTGTAAGTACAGCGGTCAAATGTATATGTTGCCAGTTTCCCAGGACGATTCTGGGTGGTGTGCGAGGCACGTGGCGACGGTAGTCTGTGGCCAGAACGACTGACGTTCCCGGTTTACGGCAGGAGCCATCTGGACTGGAGAAGCTGCCTGGGGTACAGGAATGTAGCTAACCCAACGGTGTTGCCCTCTAGGAAGCTGAATAGCCAACTAATACTCAGTGTGTGTTGGGCGGCCTTCATGGATGCATATGTTCCCCGTGGAAATCTCATGAGAAGGTACAGTACGGGCATGCGGACCTGTCGGCAACTGACTCCCTTCCCAACCATTGCCTCCCTTTCATGCCCCTCAACTGTTATAACTGCCATTTGCTTTCTGTACAAATTGTAAATAGCCTTTCGCTCCCTGTACCCCTGCCACCTTTAGAATTTGAAAGAGAGTATTCCAGTCAACATTGTCAAAAGCTTTCTCTAAGTCTACAAATGCAAGAAACGTAGGTTTGCCTTTCCTTAATCTTTCTTCTAAGATAAGTCGTAGGGTCAGTATTGCCTCCTGTGTTCGAACATTTCTACGTAATCCAAACTCGTCTTCCCCGAGGCCGGGTTCTACCAGTTTTTCCAGTCGTCTGTAAAGAATTAGCTTAGTATTTTGCAGCTGTGATTTATTAAAATGATAGTTCGGTAATTTTCACACCTGTTAACACCTGCTTTCTTTGGGATTGGAATCATTAAATTCTTCTTGAAGTCTGAGGGAATTTCGCCTGTCTCATACATCTTGCTCACCAGATGGTAGAGTTTTGTCAGGACTGGCTCTCCCAAGGCTGTCAGTAGTTCTAATGGAATGTTGTCTACTCCCGGGGCCTTGTTTCGACTTAGGTTTTTCACGGGTCTGTCAAACTCTTCACGCAGTATCATATCTCCGATTTCATCTTCATCTACATCCTCTTCCATTTCCATTTGCATTTTAGAAGTGCGAAAATTCCCATTGCCAGCTAGCTTAAGAATCGCTTCGGCTAATGAACGGCTTCTGGCTGTGGCGAGTCTAATGGAGAATTCGAAACATTGTAGAATACGTCTCGAATGGAAAACAGCCCACAGATAAACTAAGTTATGTTTATTTTAAACCTTGACCATGTTTTCTGCTATAATAATATAGCCTTCTTCAGATGTCATACACACAAATAAATAAAAATGAATTGGCCCAACAGCTGCGTCAAGACCAATAAAACAAGTTTAACAGAGGTAGTGGCGCAGGACATACGGTGCCACATGTAATTTTACTTACGTTCGTAACAGGCTTATGTCTGTTGAAGTTTTTTTTATTTTATTGGTCTTGACGCAGCAGCTGGACCAAGACATTTTTCATATATTAGTATGTGACTTCTGAAGAACGCTATATTATTATAGCAGAAACCATGATCAAGGTTTAAAATAAACATAATTTAGTTTTTCATTCGAGACAATTTCGAAACGGTTGTTGTTTTCGCCGCCATGATAAAATAATGAAATTGTAGAATACGTTTGGCAGCAATGTCGCCGTTTATTCCCTGGGGTGGTGCAGAATTATCCTACTAAATTTACTCGCTAATAACAGTATTTTGTTATTTCGATAAACATTCCGAATGATTGTAACATAAGCGGGGACATAGTGGTAGAAAATTCATGTTTTTGAGTACAGAAAGCTCTATGCAACAGAAACTGCAGTTCATTTTGCCATTTTAATTGCGAAATTGCCGGCATATTCATGTCTGGGGTAATAAAAGAGCGCTGTTTGCCTGGGTTGTCTGCTAGCAGCGTAGTGAAAGGTGTTTGCTACTGCAAGGGAGGTGTGGTTTGTTTTAGGTTCTAATCTCGGTGGAAGCAGGTAGACTATCAGTAAAACAATATTAAGAAATTCTCCCGCCCCCAATACGTTTCATTGCTACCTTTACTCTGTACCGGCGCCCTGTGGATGTCAATATGAAACTCATGTAGAATTTCATACTTATTAGTGCCTACTTTTCCGCTTCTCTCAATAACTTAATTGACTTAAGTATGGCACTGAAGGATTTTTAGCTGAATTTCGTTAGGAGTCTTCAAGAATTGCTAAATTTGCATACTTTCATGGTAGGTCAGTAACGGTAATCCAGTGTGACCGGTCTGAATGTTGAGACAGACCGTTTCGCGGCCGAATGCGCATAATATGTTGCTAAATCGTAAAAATATGTGGTACTTTGTCTTACTAAAAGAGTTATGTTATCTCGATAAGCTGAAATTCATTTTTATTAGTGCAGTTCATACTAATTAGAATTTCTTCATTTATATCTTATATTCGCATGTTGTGTTTAACACACTAATCAGCATTAAGACAGTCTTACACATGATTGAAAACAGTCTGACAAGGTTTGGATAGTTTTTCAAGTTCATGCCTGTGCATAGTATGTTGGTAGCACTTCGTCGCCTTGCCTGTATTGCTGCGTAGCAATCTTTAATGTTGTGCGGGTCAGCATAACGAAAAGGCGAGGGGTCTCGCTCGTTTTGTCCACGACTGTACGTGGGTACAACATCAGACAATCAACACGCAAGTTCTGGACAGGATCTGTGAGGCTGGAAGAAAGAGGAAGGAGAGGGTGGAAATGAAGGCCTGAGTGAGGAAATATCGTGTAGTTCAGAAACTTTGGGTCAAATGTTTCCGTCTGTCGAATAAACTGAAGAAACTGTACTACAAGTTATTTTTCTGTCTATAGGTGTCATTTGCATATATTCAGACTCGCATATGCAAATACATATGAACTGGGACCACGTAATCCAAAAGTTGGTCGGTGTGCATCATATCTACCATATCGAAACCTTCCTTGAACAAGTAGGCAAGATCGTTGCAACAAAAGCGATGAAAGATGGGGTAGGTTGCTGTAGACTGGAAGACCTCGTAACATGATCAATGCGTGCTACACAAGAAGTTCTTCTTATAAAACATCAACAAACAGCATGCAAAACAGAGTCTGTAGGAACTGGCAAATGGTGAAAGTAGTTGCGACAAACACACAGACAAACAGTATTGTATATTACAGAAGAAGTGGCCAGTCGCAAAATACGATATACATCTGGAGTTGACAATGTAAGATGGCTGCTGTATAGGATTAAATATGGGAATTGATCCTCTTGTGATCCACACATTGTCTCGTTATCAATTCGTTGTCAGGGAATTTGTGATAGGTATTTTGATTTTGTTTATTCTGTTGATACAGACCCACATCATAGACGATGATTATTTGATTTATTATTATTATTATCCTCGCCAGTGATGCCAATGGACGTATTTGAGAAGATTCGTGAGCTATACTGCTCTGATGTCAGAGAACGTCTATATGTAGCATATGTTCGAAATGGAAAATGTTTTTGTATTTAGTAGGAGCATGTGGCTCCATGTTGGAATGACAAAGGGGTTGTTACTCAATTGAAAGATAAGATGGACGAGAATGATGACAGGAAGACACTGTGCAGTGCAGAATTTCTAAATGGTGACCAGTCAACAACTATTCCTTAGCCAGTGACAGCATTTGATAATGTATAAGTTTAACAATTCTTAATTCATATTATCTGTTAATAGCATTCAGGAGAATAGGTTACGTAGCGGGTGATCAAAAAATCAGTATAAATTTGAAAACTTAATAAACCATGGAATAATGTAGATAGAAAGGTAAAAATTGACACACATGCTTGGAATGACATGGGGTTTTATTAGAACAAAACAAAAATACTCCCCATATTGCTAGACGCGTGAAAGATCTCTTGCGCGCGTCGTTTGGTGATGACCGTGTGCTCAGCCACCACTTTCGTCATACTTGACCTCCCAGGTCCCCAGACCTCAGTCCGTGCGATTATTGGCTTTGGGGTTACCTGAAGTCGCAAGTGTATCGTGATCGAGCGACATCTCTAGGGATGCTGAAAGACAACATCCGACGCCAATGCCTCGCCATAACTCCGGACATGCTTTACATTGCTGTTCACAACATTATTCCTCGACTACAGCTATTGCTGAGGAAGGATGGGGGACATATTGAGCATTTCGTGCAAAGAACATCATCTTTGCTTTGTCTTACTTTGTTATGCTAATTACTGCTATTCTGATCAGATGACGCGCCATCTGTCGGACGTTTTTTGAACGTTTGTATTTTTTTTGTTCTAATAAAACCCCATGTCATTCCAAGTACGTGTGTCAATTTGTACCTCTCTGTGTACATTATTCCGTGATTTATTCAGTTTTCAAATTTATACTGACTTTTTGATCACCCGGTATATCAATGGACAACCAATGAGGGGGTGATGTATTGAATAATAACTGAGGAGGATATTCCAGCAGTAAAGGAAGAGGATAATGGAAAAATGTAGGTACAATGGTATGAAAGTGTGATGGACAGAAGGTAACTATAGCACCTACCCTCAGCTTCGAGTAATTGCTCAAAGTAAAAAAAAAATCAATGTGCGTATACTAAAAGGTAATAGGTAGTTGTGTGGGATATTTTTTTTCTGCCCACAGGAGATAGAGAACTTAATGACGGAGAGAGCCTTGGTCGAAAGGTCGACCAAGACTTATGGGTACCCGAGATCTTGCAAAACGCTTATGCGTAGAGTTGTGCATAAAATTCAGAGAACAACGTTACGTAAGTGGATATAATCACATTCATATAACTGAAATATTTTATGCAAAGCACGCCATGAAAGTTCTCAGGAGACATGAATGTTATACGTTCCCTGCAGTAATCGGCCGAAACATTATGACCACTGCTCGGCGCGACGTTGGCGTTGCGGTCACGTGACGCGGTAGCAAAAATGTGTAAGCGCAGCAGACACGGACGGCGGACCACCACAGCGGAGATGTGGGCTGCAGGTGGGGAAATTCATTGAGATAAGCCGCTCTGGCAAGGAGCAGATTATTACTACACAGAGGGTCTGAACGAGTGTTTCGAAAACGGCGAAGCTAGTCGAATGTTCACGCGCTACTGTCGTGAGCGTCTACGGAAAAGGCAGAAGAAGAGTGAAACTACCACTAGGTGCTAAATGATTGGACGTCCTCGACTCTTCACAGCGTTATAGTGAACTCACGTTGATGTCTCGGCGACCAAATTGGCCTGGTGTAAATCCTATGGAACCCATCTTGGTCGCTATCGGGCGCCATCACCGCGTTCGCAAATCAGCGTCCCGTTATTTACACGAATAACACGACCTGCGCGTAGATATCTAATGCCACAAACCTCCCTAAGCCTACCAACAGACTGTCGGATCCCTGATAAGCAGAATCAGTGATGTACTTCGTTCGAAAGATAGACAAACAGGCTATTAGGCAGGTGGTCACAACGCTTTGGCTCATCAGTGTTAGGAGTGACATCTCTTGGAATGCTGGGAGCACATCACGATTTAATTAATGTGGTTAGAACGAATGTAAATAACCTATGGCTGTATGTGGTTGTGATTGAATATGTCTTTCAATTTGTACCATATCTTATACCGGAGGCAGACTGAATGGATCATTCCTGAAGGCCATAAGTAAAATAGAAGACAAAAGAGAAGAAGAAAAAATTCGCCAGATGTAGATGTGTAGCCCGTGACAGCAGTTCAGTCGCGAACCATAGTAAACATTAATTCATTGTTCAGACTTGGTGCATGGGGGCTTAATTAAAAAGGAAAGACTATAAATGCAATAATTTTAGTAGCTGTGTGACCGGTTACGAAGTCTCGTAACCGGTTGGCCCTGACTAGTATTAGCACGCAATCTGACCGCATAAAATAAAAATAAAGAATGACAAGGAATTTCCATTAACACAATTGATTAATTAAGTCCCCTGCAACTATAAAAGCTACGAAACAATAAAGAAGAAATGTAACTGTTCTGTGTGTGGTAGTGTGACTCAACGTACATGTATCTAGCTCGGTTCTTTCTCAATAGGACAAATATTTTAAACACCATTTACAATGAACTAATTGAAAAACCAGAAATACTATAATTGCACATATAAACCAGAATTACAAGTCTAATAACTGAACACGAGCCAGATGCTTTGTTGACTGTACCTATGAGCAAGAGGGATTGTCATTAAAGAAAACTGTAATACCTTTTTACCTCATTATACACTCCTGGAAATTGAAATAAGAACACCGTGAATTCATTGTCCCAGGAAGGGGAAACTTTATTGACACATTCCTGGGGTCAGATACATCACATGATCACACTGACAGAACCACAGGCACATAGACACAGGCAACAGAGCATGCACAATGTCGGCACTAGTACAGTGTATATCCACCTTTCGCAGCAATGCAGGCTGCTATTCTCCCATGGAGACGATCGTAGAGATGCTGGATGTAGTCCTGTGGAACGGCTTGCCATGCCATTTCCACCTGGCGCCTCAGTTGGACCAGCGTTCATGCTGGACGTGCAGACCGCGTGAGACGACGCTTCATCCAGTCCCAAACATGCTCAATGGGGGACAGATCCGGAGATCTTGCTGGCCAGGGTAGTTGACTCACACCTTCTAGAGCACGTTGGGTGGCACGGGATACATGCGGACGTGCATTGTCCTGTTGGAACAGCAAGTTCCCTTGCCGGTCTAGGAATGGTAGAACGATGGGTTCGATGACGGTTTGGATGTACCGTGCACTATTCAGTGTCCCCTCGTCGATCACCAGTGGTGTACGGCCAGTGTAGGAGATCGCTCCCCACACCATGATGCCGGGTGTTGGCCCTGTGTGCCTCGGTCGTATGCAGTCCTGATTGTGGCGCTCACCTGCACGGCGCCAAACACGCATACGACAATCATTGGCACCAAGGCAGAAGCGACTCTTATCGCTGAAGACGACACGTCTCCATTCGTCCCTCCATTCACGCCTGTCGCGACACCACTGGAGGCGGGCTGCACGATGTTGGGGCGTGAGCGGAAGACGGCCTAACGGTGTGCGGGACCGTAGCCCAGCTTCATGGAGGCGGTTGCGAATGGTCCTCGCCGATACCCCAGGAGCAACAGTGACCCTAATTTGCTGGGAAGTGGCGGTGCGGTCCCCTACGGCACTGCGTAGGATCCTACGGTCTTGGCGTGCATCCGTGCGTCGCTGCGGTCCGGTCCTAGGTCGACGGGCACGTGCACCTTCCGCCGACCACTGGCGGCAACATCGATGTACTGTGGAGACCTCACGCCCCACGTGTTGAGCAATTCGGCGGTACGTCCACCCGGCCTCCCGCATGCCCACTATACGCCCTCGCTCAAAGTCCGTCAACTGCACATACGGTTCACGTCCACGCTGTCGCGGCATGCTACCAGTGTTAAAGACTGCGATGGAGCTCCGTATGCCACGGCAAACTGGCTGACACTGACGGCGGCGGTGCACAAATGTTGCGCAGCTAGCGCCATTCGACGGCCAACACCGCGGTTCCTGGTGTGTCCGCTGTGCCGTGCGTGTGATCATTGCTTGTACAGCCCTCTCGCAGTGTCCGGAGCAAGTATGGTGGGTCTGACACACCGGTGTCAATGTGTTCTTTTTTCCATTTCCTGGAGTATATATATATATATATATATATATATATATATATATTTTTTTTTCTTGTGTACAATTTCAAAGGTTCGTACAGGAACATACCTGAATATGTAAAGGCACCTCCGGATTGAGTGGATGTGTGCAAACGTTCGGCTTCAAACACTCTTCTCTGTTTCATAGTTACGCTTCTTAAATACTGTCGTAACTCTGAGAGTGTCTGCAACAACGAGAATTTCACCCGGGGAACGTCAATGCGCGTAGAACTCGCTCCTAGAGTGACTGACTACATACATACTGTCTTGGAAGTTAGGTGACTCAATTACATTATTATATTTCATACATCTTTCTGTGTTATTGACAACGTAATGGAAACAGGTTGGAGCAAGAATCTTTAGACTGAAGACGACTACTGGCAGGTCGAAACTGGTTACAGTATTGTGAAATGCTCGCGTGATTTCACAGGGCCGGGAAGAGGGTTCTCGCGGTGACAAGGTGGCCGAACTGGAGAGTCGCCAAAAGCCGGCCTGGACCGGTACAAGTGAACCGCGTCGTCGTCATCCCTGTTACGCATGGTGTCCATAATGTTCTGTTATCATTAAAAAAGGCCTAACTTTAATACTGTTAGAGAGAGGGCATCGTCGTCCGTTGTAAAATGTTTGGCAGCTCTCAAAGGTTTTTCTCTTATGCCAGAATTACACCCGTCGGTCGAAGAACTTCAACACGAGTTCTGGTCGTGTGTATGAGAGCCAGAACCGGCAATGCGGCGCCAACCGTTCTGATTGCTTCGTTTGATTTGTGCCCAGAGGGCGGCAACGTGACTGGCTGGTGTTTGGTAGACGTGGTCCCTGAAGGAAGCCACAGAAAGGAGCTCGGTGGCGTATTGTTCGTCTGTATGGGTCCCTTACCAGTTGGGTCTGATTCAAGAGATCGAGAAGGTCCAAAGAAGAGCGGCAAGATTCGTGACTGGTACATTCAGCCATCACGAGAGCGTTACAAATCTCATACAAAGTTTGAAGTGGTACACACTTGCAGATAGACGGCGCGCTTAACAGAAGGGGGTGCTCACTAAATTCCTCTTTACCGAGGATGTAGACCATATATTATTACCACCAACTTTCAAATCGCGCAATGATCACGATTTAAAGATAAGGGAAATAAGAGCTCGTACTGGGGTGTTCAGTCGTTTCTCCCTCGCGCGATCCGCGAGTGGAACAGAGGGGGGGAAATATAACTTTGGCGCGAATTGTGCCCTCCGCCACACACTACTTGGTGGCTAGCGCAGTATATATGTAGACGTAGATGTAGACGTCGCGGGAGCCGTGCTGTCAGTCCGGCGCTACCCGTCAACCTCACAGGAAATTTGTCACTCTGCGCGTCTAGCACGTTCGTACACGTGCGGGGTGCAAGATAGCGGGCGGCTGCAGCTCTTCGATCTGTGGTAGCAGGAGCTGGTCTAGTTAAACATTACCTAGTATAGTCTTCTCTCCGAAGGGAAATGGGCCACTAACCCTGTAGCGCATCAGGCTGCAACAGCCATTAAGCTTCTGGGTATCACGAATGCGTTCACAAGGGCTGTGTTGTGTTTCGCAGGACCAAATTTTAATGTTGCGGCGAGTCAGATGTCCGCTTCCATTGAAAACTGGCGCTTTTTCAGGAAGTCACTGCGGGCCTCTCTGGAGACCAGCGTGGGACGTGCGAGTGCACGACGCAGAGACGGTCGCGCAGTAGCAGTGACAGGACAGGGCCGTTTGCACTTCGATTTGTGAATAAAAAATGCATTTTCTTGCTGCAACTTATTTTATTTGTTCCAGACGCGTTTCGCCTTTTGCTTAAAGCCATATTCAGTGGAATCTACAACGACAGAGTTTTAGGCTATAAAACTGTTCAAGTCACGTTTTTTACGTAAATAATTGATTATTTACAGTTCTTCGCGTTTTGGTTGGCATCTGCGTTTTCTTTCATCTGGTCACATCCTGGAGGTCGCGCTGTAACTTCACTTACGAAACATAAGCACTTTTTTCTTCACAATTTCACTTTGCTTGCTCTTGTTTCTGTGGATCGCTATTATTCTTCTGATACTAGTTGTAGATACACTACTGGCCATTAAAATTGCTACACCAAGAAGAAACGCAGGTGATACACAGGTATTCATTGGACAAACACATTATACTAGAACTGACATGTGATTACATTTTCACGCAATTTGGGTGCTTAGATCCTGAGAAATCAGTGCCCAGAACAACCACCTCTGGCCGTAATAACGGCCTCGATACGGCATTGAGTCAAACAGAGCTTGGATGGCGTGTACAGGCACAGCTGCCCATGCAGCTTCAACACGATACCACAGTTCATCAAGAGTAGTGACTGGCGTATTGTGACGAGCCTGTTGCTCCGCCACTATTGCCAACACATTTCAATTGGTAAGAGATCTGGAGAATGTGCTGGCCAGGGCAGCAGTCGAACATTTTCCGTATCCAGAAAGGCCCGTACAGGACCTGGAACATGCGGTCGTGCTTTATCCTGCTGAAATGTAGGGTTTCGCAGGGATCGAATCAAGGGTAGAGCCACGGGTCGTAACACATCTGAAATGTAACGTCCACAGTTCAAAATGCCATCAATGCGAACAAGAGGTGACCGAGACGTGTAACCAATGGCACCCCATACCATCACGCCGGGTCATAGGCCAGTATGGCGATGACGAATACACGCTTCCAATGTGTGCGCACCGCGATGTCGCCAAACACGGATGCGACCATCATGATGCTGTAAACAGAACCTGGATTTATCCGAAAAAATGACGTTTTGCCATTCGCGCACCCAGGTTCATCGTTGAGTACACCATCGCAGGCGCTCCTGTCTGTGATGCAGCGTCAACGGTAACCGCAACCATGGTCTCCGAGCTGATAGTCCATGCCGCTGCAAACGTCGTCGAACTGTTCGTCCAGATGGTTGGTTGTTGTCTTGCAAACGTCCCCATCTGTTGACTCAGGGATCGGGAAGTAGCTGCACGATCCGTTACAGCCATGTGGATAAGATGCCTGTCATCTCGACTGCTAGTGATACGAGGCCGTTGGGATCCAGCACGGCGTTCCGTATTACCCTCCTGAACCCACCGATTCCATATTCTGCTAACAGTCATTGGATCTCTACCAACGCGAGTAGCAATGTCGCGATACGATAAACCGCAATCGCGATAGGCTACAATCCGACCTTTGTCAAAGTCGGAAGCGTGATGGTACGTATTTCTTCTCCTTACACGAGGCATCACAACAACGTTTCACCAGGCAACGCCGGTCAACAGCTGTTTGTGTATGAGAAATCAGTTGGAAACTTCCCTCATGTCAGCACGTTGTAGGTGTCGCCACAGGCGCCAACCTTGTGTGAATGCTCTTAAAAGCTAATCATTTGCATATCACAGCATCTTCTCCCTATCGGTTAAATTTCGCATCTGTAGCAAGTCATCTTCGTGGTGTAGCAATTTTAATGGCCACTAGTGTATTTTACCGAAAACTGTGATTTAAAGTCGTAACTGCTGTGTGTTCGCTTATTGTATGTCTCGTCCTGTTTGGGTTGTTTACATACATGTTACCAATCTAACATACTATGTTCTGAAAACTAATGTCTATTAATTTGTGTTATGCTTATTACTGTGTGTGTGTGTGTGTGTGTGTGTGTGTGTGTGTGTTTGTGGCTAGCTATTCAGGGTAAACTGTAGAAAGTTGAATATGAATGTAATAGCTGTCAGAGTGGTTCAGATTTTCGGTGTTCAGCTGATGTGAGTTTCGATTTAAATGTTTTGTGGAAAGGCTCATGGGCAAATGAGTGGAAAGGTGGTGGGTGGTATTATTATTATGACAATAATTCTCAGTTGAAGTGTTACTCTGTTATTATATCTATTAGTGTAAACCATGAGTTGTTTATCATGCTTACTTGACCATTCAGTTGGGTTTTCTTTTCTCCTTTGGTTTTCTGTATGTGGTAATATTCTTGTAGGGTTCAGAGGTGGTTTTAATTGTAAGATGTGACAGTAAGTGAACACAATGCAGTTACGACTTTGAATGACAGTTTTCGGTAAAATATCTACAACTAGTGACAGAAGACCAACAGTACTCCACAGGCATAAGAGCAAAATTGTGAAGAAAAAAGTTCGTAGCAAGAAAAACTGCTCATGTTTCGTAAGTGAAGTTATAGTGCGACCTCCACGATGTGACCAGATGAGATGCAACGGAGATGCCAGCCAAAAACGCAATCACTTATTTCGGCAAAAACGAGACGTGAACTGTTTTATGATCTACCAATATCGCATAGAAAAAGCAAAACCGTATCATTCTAAATTCAGCTGAAGATGCCTTAAAGTAAAAGGCGAAACGCGAGTGGAAGAAATAAAATACATTGCAGAAAGAAAATGCGGCTTTTATTTACATAACGAATATTTTGTGGTTGATGTCTATGCACACAAACTTGTCATTTGCACTCCTTACGCATAACGGCGTAACCGCTTATGAAACACTTCGTTGACAGTTGGTGTTGCTTCCCGCAATTCGTGAGATACACGACGAACTGACTTCTGGGAGGTGCGCTGAAACGCAGCTTGCACTCTGTGCTCGAGATCCAGGAAGATACTGTCTTTGAGGAAGGTCTTTCACATCTTTAAAGTTTCTGAATCGCCTCATTATGCTTGTGTCCGCCGGTGATGCCCTCCCTTATGGGCGTCGATATTTCCGCAGAACCGTTGTCAAAGACAAAGATTCGGATTGCGCTACAATAAACCACGATTCTACACTGAAGAGCCAAAGAAGCTGGTGCACCTGCGTAATACGGTGTTGCCCCCCCCCCCCCCCCCCCCCCGCCCCACCGCGAGTACGCATAAGTGCCGCAACCCGACGTGGCATGGACCTGACTAATGTCTGAAGTAGTGCTGGACGAAAATGAGACTATGAATCCTGCAGGGCTGCCCATAAATCCGTAGGAGTATCTTCTGAACAGCACGTTGCAAGGCATACCAGATTTGCACAATAGTGTTCATGACTGAGGAGTCTGGTGGCCAGCGGAAGTGTTTAAACTCAAAAAACTGTTTCTGGAGCCACTCTGTAGCAATTCTGGACGTGTGGGGTGTCGCATTGTCCTGCTGGAATTGCCCATATCTGACGGAATGCACAATGGACATGAATGGATGCAGGTTATCAAACAGGATGCTTACGTACGTGTCACCTGTCTGGGTCGTATCTAGACGTCTCAGGCGTCCCATACCATTCCAACTGCTCACGTCTCACACCTTTACAGAGCCTCCACCCGCTTGAACAGCATGCAGGGTCCATGGATCCGTGAGGCTGTCTCCATACCCGTACACGTCCATCCGCTCGATGCAATTTGAAACGAGACTCTTCCGAGCAGGCAATATGTTTCCAGTCATCAACGATCGAATGTCGGTGTTGTCGGGCTTAGGCGAGGTGTAAAGCTTTGTGTCGTGCAGTCATCAGGGGTACACGTGTGGGCTTTCGGCTCCGAAAACCCATATCAATGATGTTTCGCTGAAAGGTTAGCACGCTGACACCTGTTGATGGCCCAGCACTGAAAGCTGCAGCAATTTGCGGAAAAATTGCACATCTGTCATGTTCAACGGTTCTCTTCAGCCGTCGTTGGTCCCGTTTTTGCAGGGCTTTTTCCCCGGCTGCGGCGATGTCGGAGATTTGATGTTTTACCGGATTCCTGATATTCACGATACAGTCGTGAAATGGTCGTACGGGAAAATCCCCACGTCATCGCTGTCTCGGAGATGCTGTGTCTCGTCGCTCGTGCGCCGACTATAACTCCACGTTCAGACTCACTTAAATCTTGATAACCTGCCATTGTAACAGCAGTAACCTATCGAACAACTGCGCCAGACAATTGTTGCCCTACATAGGCGTTGCCGACCGCAGCGCCGTATTCTGCCAGTTTACATACCTCTGTCTTCGAATACGCGTGCGTACACCAGTTTCTTTGGTGCTTCAGTGTAGTACTTTCCAAGCTACGAATTTTTGAAACGGTGCCGCGACATTATGGGCAACGTGTGACGTCAACAGGTGCTAACAAGGGAACCTCCCCATCGCACCCCCCTCAGATTTAGTTATAAGTTGGCACAGTGGATAGGCCTTGAAAAACTGAACACAGATCAATCGAGAAAACAGGAAGAAGCTGTGTGGAGCTATGAAAAAAAGAAGCAAAATATACAAATTGAGTAGTCCATGTGCAAGATAGGCAACATCAACGATAGTGTGAGCTCAGGAGCGCCATGGTCCTGTGGTTAGCGTGAGCAGCTGCGGAGCTACAGGTTCTTGGTTCAAGTCTTCCCTCGAGTGAAAAGTTTGATTTTTTATTTTCAGGCAGTTATTATCTGTCCGTCCGTTATGCTTTCATAACTTTTTTGGGAGTGATTACTGTGGTGTCACCGCCAGACACCACACTTGCTAGGTGGTAGCCTTTAAATCGGCCGCGGTCCGCTAGTATACGTCGGACCCGCGTGTCGCCACTGTCCGTGATTGCAGACCGAGCGCCGCCACACGGCAGGTCTAGGGAGACTTCCTAGCACTCGCCCCAGTTGTACAGCCGACTTTGCTAGCGATGCTACACTGACAAATACGCTCTCATTTGCCGAGACGATAGTTAGCATAGCCTTCAGCTACGTCATTTGCTACGACCTAGCAAGGCGCCATTACCAGTTAATATTGAGATTGTAAAACATGTACCGTCAAGAGCGATGTACACCAATTATGGATTAAAGTTAAGTATTCCAGCAGCAACGTACCTTATTGGCTATATTAATTACATTGTCCTGTTCCAGACCTCACGCCAGTTTGCGTGAGCTTAAACGCGTGCATTTCGGCCTCCTCTAGCAACACGGCTCTTCTGCCAACACATCAATTACCACATCCACAAGACAACCTAAATCGGGGAAGGTAGAAGAATCAAGTGTACAAGTTAGGTGCGTCGACAACATATTCCTGTCATGTGGCGCACATGCCGTCACCAGTGTCGTATAGAATATATCAGACGTGTTTTCCTGTGGAGGAATCGGTTGACCTATGGCCTTGCGATCAAATGTTTTCGGTTCCCTTTGGAGAGGCACGTCCTTTCGTCTGCTAATCGCACGGTTTTGCGGTGCGGTAGCAAAACACAGACAATAAACTTATTACAGTGAACAGAGACGTCAATGAACGAACGGACAGATCATAACTTTGCAAAAATAAAGAAAATAAACTTTTCACTCGAGGGAAGACTTTTTATCAAGGACCTCTCGCTCCGCAGCTGCTCACGCTAACCACGGGACCACGGCGCTCCCGGGCTCACACTATCTTTGATGTTGCCTATCTTGCGCATGGACTACTCAGTTTGTGTATTTTGCTTCTTTTTTTCATAGCTCCACACTAGAGATGGACAAACTGAAACACGTAACTGTTTCGAAACAGATGAAACAGTACAATGTAATGTTTCGATACGATGTTTCGAAACAGTGAAACAGTTTGTTTTTTGTAATCTAATAAACCTACACATTTTATCATCTTGAATGTCTAGTGTATAAGTATGTCCATATAAACACAAATGAGGTGCGAGAGCGCTAATCATATCGCAGAAAGTATGAAACTATCACTTAGGCGTCTTGGCAATTTCGTATTTCCTGCAGCAAATGCGCTGCTTTCGTGTCGTGTGAGTTTCATACTTTTCAATTGGCTGAGGACAGCCATAGCTGAAGATAGAAGAACCACCACGAACGGAACTGGAGATGGGAGCAAACTGCAGAAACAACGGATATGCTACTGGGATTCCCACATTCCGTTAGTATGGGTAATATGCCCATCCTGCTAATTTCCATGCACACAAAGGGAATCATTGTGGATAATAGGCACGGTGGCTATAGACTCACAAATACCGCCAAATAATTCGAACAAATAACAAAATATAACAGAAAAAGTTTTTGTCTTTCAAGGTGTTTCGAACTGTTACTATAAATTCACCATACTTCCCAGCCCTTCCAGTTCACCATGTCAAACAGATTGCTTGCAATTATACCTACATAAAATTTATGTATATGTCTAATAACTGTCACTCTACGCCTTTTTTTTATCCAAAATGTTGTAGGCTTACTTGCGTTTCTTAATATGATTACTGTACATGAACAGAGAAGCGTATGTTATAAAAAAACTGTAATTTAACTGAATGATTTTCACATATTTATTACTTTGAATGTGAATAGTATGCGTTGTTTTATTGTTTGGTTAGTGTTTATAAAGCAGATGTTACGCCATTTCGGAATAGGACAGTCAGCTAGAAACGAAGCTTTATTTTCGGATATCTTAAGCTTCATGCTATTGCTTGTCAAAAAGATTTCGACACTCTTGAAAGTGTTTCATGAAATTGTATGTTGTGTTTCAGTACCTGTGCCGAGCCCGAATCTCGCCCGACACAGAGCGGAATGAAACATCACTGTTTCGATACAATTAGTCCGTTCCAAGCACAGGTGGACTGAAACAGCTTTATTTTGAAACAACGATACAGCTGTGTCTGGCTCGAGATCGAATCGGGTCCGGCTACCCGAGAAAGGCGCGGAATGAAACACCACTGTTTCGAAACAGTGAACCACAGCCGTTCCGAAACACTGAAACAGTTCCACGTATCGATACACTGTATAGAAACATAGAAAGAGTGGCCAAGTCTATTCCACACAACTTGTTCCTGTTTTCTCGATTGATCTGTGTTGAGTTTTTCAAGGCCTATCCAGTCTGCCAACTTATCACTGAATCTGAGGGTGAAGGGATGGGGAGGTTCCCTCGTAAGGGCTGTAAATTGGATCGAGAGCTCGGAGAACAGCTCTGTGGCGGAGTGTTGGCTGGTGCGGAGCGGCCCGCGCCACGTGGGAACGCGAGGCGGCCCCGCCCACCACGTGGTGGCTAATTAGCGTGCGTCCCGCTGACGGATGGCCGGTCCTCCGTCTCGCCACGCCCTCCGCTTTAGGCCGCCTCCGTCCGCTGACGGGGGCGAGACGGGTTAATCTCCGCCGCGCCGGAGCGCTCACACCCTGCCCCGGTTGACGAATGTGAGGCTGCGGCGCGGTCCCCACCGAAGCGTTACGATTTGCGGCACGGTACGCGGTGGGACTGGCTGTTCGACGCTGGAGCAACCTGTATCGATGCAGCGCCAAGAAGCACACAGTAGTGTGCCTATTAATTGCCGGCCGGGTTGGCCCAACGGTTCTAGGCGCTACAGTCTGGAACCGCGCGACCCCTACGGTCGCAGGTTCGAATCCTGCCTCGGGCATTGTGGGGTGCGTACTGTAAGACCTTCGGTACACACACCATCAGATTATTTGACTTGTCGCTCTAACGAAGTAGGCGAGTGTCAGCAATATGTCTCGTGGTCTTATCGTGGCGTGTTTTAATCTTCTGCCGTTAGGTCAGGCGATAGAAATGCCACTTGCACACTTAAAGTGGCAGATTGACGGTAAACAACTTTAAACAGAACGTGATTAATTTTCACACACATTTATTAAAATAATAACAATCATAAACCTTACTTAATGGATTCTGGATGCTATTTACAATTGACAATCTGAAGTTCCTTTGGTCTTGGTACGTTAATCTTATTCTCACATATCTCTGATACTTGACAAAATGTCTATTCATTTATCGTCATTGCTATGTACAGGTATACGGTAATCTTATTAGGCGCAGACTGAACTTGACTATAGTCTGGTACAGACTAATGCAGACTGGTACAGACTAATGCAGATAAATGCAGACTGATGCAGACTGGCTAATCGGAGGTCTGTACACTCGTTATAATACCTCGCGCGTTCAGGTATCACTGCGCGAGTGTGACCCGCGAGGAGAAAAGGTTCTACGTTAGCAGCAATCTCATTGGCTGCATTACATATTAATACGCGGATCGGCGGGAGCAGAATTTGGTCCGTCTCTAAGACAGCGCCTTCTCGTAGTGCGGAGACGGACGAGCGCTGCGCCTGCGCTGTTGTGCTTAGCGGGGCGCGCTCTAGTGGGAAAGTTGTGTACGCGCTGACTACGCGCAACTATGTACACAACAGGCATGGATGTGTGTGATGTCCTTAGGTTAGTTAGGTTTAAGTAGTTCTAAGTTCTAGGGGACCTCAGAAGTCAAGTCCCATGGTCCTCAGAGGCATTTGAACCAATTAATTGGAACAACACGATTAAACTTTAACTGTGCGTATTTATTGCTACGCAGGGTGTACATTAACAAAACCGACAAACTGCAGGGCCAGATCCCTGACTAGAAATGGCGGAAGAAAAGTCGTAACAGCATCGGTTAAGAAATGCATCGTTGCCACCGTAGATGGCGCTGACGAATGACAAATCCTCTCACTACGTCTCGTACTTTCCTTGTGTGCCGCAGGCTTTGTGATTGACGCACCGTGCTGTAAGCAGGAGAATGGTCCGGCATTCATGTCGGGAACAAGCCTTGATGATGTTTGTGTTGTATCCGTAATTGGAGAAACAACAAATAACGGTTGGCGCGAGTTCGAAATTCTGTTTATTGCCAACAGTTCCACAATACTAACACAACTTGGTGCTCGATCAAGAGCCACGACTGGGCTGCAGAGTCCAAGTCTGGTATGGTAAACAGTCGTAGCACAGTGTACCGTCATTCCTGGGTGCGATGTCGACGTAGCACGTAGGTAGCCCGACACTGCCAGGCGTGGCGGCGTATGCGGCTGTATAGGGCGAGTGGCGGAGGAATACGCCCGCCGTACGCGAGTCCGCTTGTCGTGACCTGTTACGATTGGCGGCGCGGCCTCACGCAACTGTTCCATGCGGCGTTTGCGCGGATGATGCTGTAGTATACAGAGAAGTTGCTGCATTAGAAAATTGTAGCGAAATACAGGAAGATCTGCAGCGGATAGGCACTTGGTGCAGGGAGTGGCAACTGACCCTTAACATAGACAAATGTAATGTATTGCGAATACATAGAAAGAAGGATCCCTTATTGTATGATTATATGATAGCGGGACAAACACTGGTAGCAGTTACTTCTGTAAAATATCTGGGAGTATGCGTGCGGAACGATTTGAAGTGGAATGATCATATAAAACTAATTGTTGGTAAGGCGGGTACCAGGTTGAGATTCATTGGGAGAGTGCTTAGAAAATGTAGTCCATCAACAAAGGAGGTGGCTTACAAAACACTCGTTCGACCTATACTTGAGTATTGATCATCAGTGTGGGATCCGTACCAGGTCGGGTTGACGGAGGAGATAGAGAAGATCCAAAGAAGAGCGGCGCGTTTCGTCACTGGGTTATTTGGTAACCGTGATAGCGTTACGGAGATGTTTAATAAACTCAAGTGGCAGACTCTGCAAGAGAGGCGCTCTGCATCGCGGTGTAGCTTGCTGTCCAGGTTTCGAGAGGGTGCGTTTCTGGATGAGGTATCGAATATATTGCTTCCCCCTACTTATACTTCCCGAGGAGATCACGAATGTAAAATTAGAGAGATTAGAGCGCGCACGGAGGCTTTCAGACAGTCGTTCTTCCCGCGAACCATACGCGACTGGAACAGGAAAGGGAGGTAATGACAGTGGCACGTAAAGTGCCCTCCGCCACACACCGTTGGGTGGCTTGCGGAGTATAAATGTAGATGTAGATGTAGAACTGTCTCTCGGGAAGACGCCGGCCGAAGTTGCCCTGACAGTGCGGGGGCACTCACAAGGGAACCTCCCCATCGCACCCCCCTCAGATTTAGTTATAAGTTGGCCCAGTGGATAGGCCTTGAAAAACTGGACACAGATCAATCGAGAAAACTGGAAGAAGTTGTGTGGAACTATGAAAAAAATAGGCAAAATATACAAACTGAGTAGTCCATGCGCAACATAGGCAATATCAGGGATAATGTCAGTTCAGGAGCGGCGTGGTCCCGCGGTTAGCGTGAGCAACTGCGGAACGAGAGGTCCTTGGTTCAAGTCTTCCCTCGCGTGAAAATTATGCTTTATTTATTTTCGTAAAGTTATGATCTGTCCGTTCGTTCATTGACGTCTCTGTTCACTGTAATAAGCTTACTGTCTGTGTTTTGCGTCCGCACCGCAAAACCGTGCGATTAGTAGACGAAAGGACGTGCCTCTCCAATGGGAACCGAAAACATTTGATCGCAAGGTCATAGGTCAACCGATTCCTACACAGGAAAACACGTCATATATGTTCTATACAACACTGGTGACGGCATGTGCGCCACATGACAGGAATATGTTGTCGACCCACCTAACTTGTACACTTGGCGAATGGGTAAAAAGATTCTTCTACCTCGCCCGATTTAGGTTTTCTTGTGGATGTGATAATCACTCCCAAAAAAGTCATGAAAAATAAGAGTTTGTCACATAAACTGCAACAAATGAATGCAACAGTTTCACAGTCGCACAGTTTTCCCTGTGCTCTGTCAAAACGTATGTTTTTAACGTTTTCCAATTTTTTCTGTATGTAGACCGTCAAATCCTGCATATGTCCAAGCAAATCTGAACATGTCCTGGAATTTTGGAGAGCCAAGTTGATTACGTGTGAGTGCCTCAACTTTGATAATTGACACACGTCAATTGTCTGAAAATAAAAAGTTAAAGTTTTTACTCGGGGGGAAGCCTTGAACCGAGGACCTCTAATTTCGCAGTTGCTCACGCTCACCACGGGACCACAGCGCTCCTGAACTGACATTATCCTTGATGTTGCATATCTTGCCCATGGACTACTCAGTTTGTATATTTTGCCTATTTTTTTCATAGTTCCACACAACTTCTTCCTGTTTTCTCGATTGATCTGTGTTCAGTTTTTCAAAGCCTATCCAATGTGCCAACTTATAACTAAATCTGAGGGGGGTGCGATGGGGAGGTTCCCTTGTCAGTATGAGGCCGCGCCTGCGCTGTACAGCTGTGCAGAGCTGCGCATAAGCGGGGCGTGCCGGCCGTTGGCTGTATGACGTGAAGACAGCGGCCACGCGGCTGCAGGCGCCACGGTGTGGGCATTGACTATACCACAGTTTTTGTACGGCCGAGCATTTCGGAACGGTCGGGAGGGAGCAGGGCTATACCAAAACAAGTACCCTCACAGACAGAAGCCACTTCACACAACGTTTGTAGCCGTTTTTCGGCGTTTGTGTGATCGTGGGTCCTTTCAGACAGACGAACGTGCAGGGAGGCGGCGGCGAACTGTTCTTACATCGGATATGGAGGATCACGTTCTACATGATATTGAGACGGAGCTCCAGGCAAGTGCTCTGACAACATGATGTAACCCAAAAATACGATTACGTGTATTCCGCATGACAACCGCTTCTATACCTATCACCTGCAACGAGTACAACGATAATCAGCAAGCCGGCCGGAGTGGCCGAGCTGTTCTAGGCGCTTCAGTCTGGAACCGAGCGACCGCTACGGTCGCATGTTCGAATCCTGCCTCGGGCATGGATGTGTGTGATGTCCTTGGCTTAGTTAGGTTTAAGTAGTTCTAAGTTCTAGGGGACTGATGACCTCAGATGTTGTCCCATAGTGTTCAGAGCCATTTGAACCATTTAATTATCAGCAGCATTTTCCCTCTACGGGAAGGATTCTGTCTATAGTTTTTGCACCAGACCATCACAATTATGGGATTCCTGACATCAGTCCTCTTAAAAAAAATGGCTCTGAACACTATGCGACTTAACTTCTGAGGTCACCAGTCCCCTAGAACTTAGAACTACGTAAACCTAACTAACCTAAGGGCATCACACACATCCATGCCCGAAGCAGGATTCGAACCTGCGACCGTAGCGGTCGCTCGGTTCCAGACTGTAGCACCCAGAACCGCACGGCCACTTCGGCCGGCAGTCCTCTTAGCCGGCGAAGCAATCTGTACCAGAACTGGCACCACCAATCTTCGTAATCGTCGTCTGTGGGCTACAGACATACCTCGGGGAATGGCTGAGGCGTCTCCTCAGCATCGGTTCAGCATCAGTGTGTGGGCACGGATTCTCGGCGACCACGTACATGAACCAGTTACCATTGCACAACGCCTCGACAGAGGAACGTACCCTGACTTCCCGCACAGTACTCTGCCTGCGCTGCTCGAGAATGCGCCTTCGGCAATACGACAGATTATGTAGTTTCTGCACGACGGATCACCGCCGCACTTCCGCGTTACAGTCCGCCGATACCTCAACAGCGTCTTCCCCGAACGATGGATAGGGTACGGAGGCCCTGTAGAATGGCCTGCTAGGTCACTGGAGTTGTACCTCTGGGGGCCTCTGAAAAGTTCCTGACGTGCAGACCCTTCAACAGCGTGTTCACCACGTCTGTGGCGCTATTCAGAGAGGGGCCGTAGCGTGCGGAAGCGTGTGGCAGACCACGGCACGACGTGTGAACGAGTGCGCTGCACCGCGTGGAGGCCGAGGCGTGTGTTGTGACGCGGATGTGACGCAGCCGTGTACTGTGTTCTGCGACAATTTTTTGTCGTTGCACGCTCACCGTGAATTTCCCGACACATGTCCGTAAGACTTTTTTTCCTCCATTCCCAGTCAGGAATCTGTTCATGCAGTTTGTCGGTTTTATTATGTTCACACTGTGTGCATAATGCAGTTAGGAGCTTACCGAATAAAGATAATTAATGTGCCCTCCTTCGGCTTTAATGAGCTTCTGAACATGTACCATAAATTCGACCAGGTTAGACCAAATGTTTCGTAGTTCGTCGTCATGAAACCTCATTTTTACCACATTTACTTTCACGCGCTCTTTCGTTGAGCAGTACAGTTTGCCAAGACGCCTTTTCGCAGTGCTCCACAAACTCTCGGTGCGATTTAAGGCAGGTGAATTACCAGGCTACTGAAGCACATTAATGCAGTTTTCTTCCATGGACGTCTTGAGTCCTTCCGAAGCGTGACGCGAGGCCGGATCGTGCTGGAATGTTCCTCCACCGTCTGCCAAGGTCTGTAGGAATGCACAATCCTGCACCTAACGATCTCTATGTATATACTTGAATTAATCGTGCCGCTAACGGAAACTAATTAATGTCCCAGGGCCACCTGCAATGAAAAAGCTCCAAAAATTTTTATGTGAAGGTATTTCAAGATACTCAGCTCTTACAGCTTCATGCGTGCGTCGCTTCACAGCTCTTTCCCTTTGTCCTCGAAAATTCCACGTTTCGAGTCATCGGAGGCCCAAGATTTATGTAGTTTTTTCTTCAAGGCGGGCGTTGACAACTGCTTTCTTTATTGTCTTTCGTGCCATGCGCCCACTCTCAAGAAGCCCTCGCCGAACCGTTGAAGAGTCAGTACCCAATAAATCTCCCTGAACATACTAACTTGTCTTGTGAGGATGAATCCTACTGTTTCTAAGAAGGGTTTTGTCAGTTCTAGGGGGGGGGGGGGGGCGTTTCCGTCCACATTTGCCTTTTCTCCTTAGAGACAGTGAGGCAGTACCGCTATATGCCCTAATAAGCCTTGAAACACTAGATTTTTTCACGCCAACAACAGAGGCAATGTCTCTTACAGCCATAGATGTGTGTTAATGAAGAGCACACAATTGTTAATGAGATACTTCAAAGTAAAACACAGGGCACATTTTGAAAAGTTTACTGCGAAAAATGTTGCCATTGGCCGGTTTACGTCTGCTGCGTTTTATAGCATACATTGCTCCGTGCGAAATATAGCTAACATATGGAAAGTCTTTTAACGGTGGAAGGAATCCCACCTCTTTCCGTTCTCGAGAAAACACGTCCGCGACGAGGTTGGCAGCCACGTGCCCCACGCGCGACTCTCGTCGCCTGCTGCTGCCTCTTGTTTACCTTTTTCATATGCTACCGGTACAGACGGGGGCTGGGAATGAAATGAATATACAAGTCACCAGCTGATGATGCTGTCGGTATTTTTTTTTTTTTTTTAGTCGTGCTCCCTGGTTTCAGGCAACTTTCTGACATGCATAAAAGTGGTGTGAAAGCTAGATTCCTGTTACTTCTGGACAAAGACGGGAAGGACTCGTAGGGATTTTCCTTATCACCATCCATTTCTTCAAACACACTGTCTATCCCGATGCAGACTTCACTACACGCTGCTAGACCATCGACGATAAGTTACCTATCTTTAAATCCAAGGAGAAGAAATAAAAACGTTGAGGTTCGTCGATGACATTGTAATTCTGTCAGAGACAGCAAAGGACTTGGAAGAGCAGTTGAACGGAATGGATAGTGTCTTGAAAGGAGGGTATAAGATGAACATCAACAAAAGCAAAACGAGGATAATGGAATGTAGTCGAATTGAGTCTGGTGATGCTGAGGGAATTAGCTTAGGAAATGAGACACTTAAAGTCGTAAAGGAGTTTTGTTATCTGGGGAGCAAAATAACTGATGATGGTCGAAGTAGAGAGGATATAAAATGTAGACTGGCAATGGCAAGGAAAGCGTTTCTGAAGAAGAGAAATTTGTTAACATCGAGTATAGATTTTGTGTCAGGAAGTCGTTTCTGAAAGTATTTGTATGGAGTGTAGCCATGTATGGAAGTGAAACATGGACGATAAATAGTTTAGACAAGAAGAGAATAGAAGCTTTCGAAATGTGGTGCTGCAGACGAATGCTGAAGATTAGATGGGTAGATCACATAACTAATGAGGAGGTACTGTATAGGACTGGGGAGAAGAGAAGTTTGTGGCACAACTTGACTAGAAGAAGGGACCGATTTATAGGACATGTTCAGAGGCATCAAGGGATCACCAATTTAGTATTGGCGGGCAGCGTGGAGGGTAAAAATTGTAGAGGGAGACCAAGAGATGAATACACCAAGCAGATTCAGAAGGACGTAGGCTGCAGTAGGTACTGGGAGATGAAGAAGCTTGCACGGGATAGAGTAGCATGGAGAGCTGCATCAAACCAGTCTCAGGACTGAAGACCACAACAACAACAACAAATCGCGCAATGTTTCTTCTCAGTACTCCTCAAGCTCCGCGAAAATGAACAGCTGTAGAAATACTATCGTAACATTCTGTATTGTAGCAGCTGCCTGTACACGTACTGCCTTGAATAAAGTACCATACTAGGTGGTCTTATTAAAAACAAACTTTTCAGAGCTGCATTGTAACGTCTCTCAAACATCGGCACCTACTTAACCTTAATGTGACAGTAGTTTCTTAGCAGGAGATGTAGCAAGTCCAAAGTTTGCACCCTGCTTTATCAGGGTAGATGATATCAACTGTTTGAATTAAGAGAAACCAACGACGTAGCAGCATTAGGGCTTTGAATTGAATCGAAAGACAGCAGGTGAAAATTTGTGCCGAACTGGGGTTCGAACCCGGATTTCCCGCTTAATGCGGTTGGTCGCCTCGACTGCTTTCTTTTCTTCTGCTTACCTCTAGACGTCTTCCAGTTCGGGCGTTGGCCCGTAACACCCATACTACTCGCAAAACTTATCTAACCTACAAAGGAAAACAATATGTAATGCCACCGCCACTTTCACCCTAAAAGGTAACTAGGACTGATGTAGCCCACCACTTCACGCTCCACCCACTAGCAAAAATGAAACACTACCCCGATCGTTTTGCAAAAAAGGAGGGAGAAAGAGAAGAGTACAACGCTTTTTTAAAAACGTATTGTATTTTATCATCTTTTCTTATTCCCGGGGTGTCCACAGTGTAATGGTACTTCAATTACGTAACCATTACGGCAGCTCACCTGAACCTCTCGATACCAGCAGTATTCTACTGTGTTTCTGTAAAGTAGTTGACATATTTCTGAGACAACATTCAGATTTGATTTCATTAATGTAGAAGTACTTTGATTCATCGATATGTTTGTCCGCAGCTCGTGGTCGTGCGGTAGCGTTCTCGCTCGCCCCCCCCCCCCCCCCCCCCCTCTGGGTTCCCGGGTTCGATTCCCGGCGGGGTCAGGGATTTTCTCTGCCTAGTGACGACTGGGTGTTGTGTGATGTCCTTAGGTTAGTTAGGTTTAAGTAGTTCTAAGTTCTAGGGGACTGATGACCATAGATCTTAAGTCCCATAATGCTCAGAGCCATTCATCGATATGTTTATATTCTTATGTGTATTCTTTCTTTTGTCACAATGATCTTTGACGTACTTGTAACTCTGATTTTTGGGCGCGTAAGCGATTATTAGAGAGTTCGTAGTTAGGGAGTCGGACTTTGAGAAAGTCAAGTCTTGGACGTCGTGTTGGAAAGACGGGTACTGTAGTTAGCTTATAAAATGTGAACTTTAACAGTGAGGAAGATGTTTTCAAGTATGTTTTGTATTGTGAAGTGATGTTTTGTGAGTTACGTGATATTGCAACAAAAGCAATAAAAAGGAAGTGTAACTTAAATTCGGAGTGCTGATTATTTTTTTTAAATCACCATTTTGCTAACTTTGATAGGTTTGATCTTCAAGAATGGTTTGTGAAGCGCATCTACAAAACTTTTGAATACAGCAGAATAAAACCTAGGCCTCTTTGCATCCGAGCTTGGAATCACCACCACCTAGATTTTCGACGATTGAGCCATGATTTTACAACGAGACCATCGTGGGAAACACGAAAAGATGAGTGCCTAGTTTATTTATTATTACATGAAATGACTTTATTAACTGTGCTCTAATGACACCTGCCACATAATAACTTTGTTGTTGCCAGAAAATGCAGTATTTAGCAGCGTGAGCAACACCACAATCATTATTAAATTTTGACCTTTGTTGTGGTAGGGTTGTTAGAACAGCAACCGGACAGTGGGGTTTCCTGACCGTCTCGTCATTCACTGATAGTTAAACACCCTATAAACCATCGTTAATGTCTCTCATCACTCCATCCTGCGCTATATGTTCAATCTCTTCTCACACAATGTACACTCAATGCTCTGGAGGGTACGTAAACAAAGAACCCAAGTAATTGGCTCTTTACGACGTTAAGTCTGTGTAGCTGCTCATTAAATAGTGTCAAACAACTCTGCAACACTCTCACCCAAAAAGGCCGGCCGCGGTGGTCTAGCGGTTCTAGGCGCTCAGTCCGGAACCGCGCGACTGCTACGGTCGCTGGTTCGAATCCTGCCTCGGGCATGGATGTGTGTGTTGTCCTTAGGTTAGTTAGGTTTAAGTAGTTCTAAGTTCTAGGGGACTGATGACCTCAGAAGTTGAGTCCCATAGTGATCAGAGCCATTTGAGCCCCTCACTCAAAAGGTATGAAAACGCCAGACCTTTAAACCAAAGCGTGGCATCATGCCGAGCAGCGAGGTGGGAAGTGACGTCAGGCAGTATCAGTTCGGTGGGCTCTACGGACTGAAGCGTCCGACACAGCAACAATGCCAACATGCGGCGTGTTAGGAGCCGACGGTCGGCAGCCGCACAACAAACGAAACGTTGCCTGTCGATGTCCTGTCGATGTCGACAGCGGCGCATCTGGGGCCGAGAGGGTCCTCGGCAAGATGAACACAAACGTGTCGGGTGGGGACTTTTTCTTTTGTGCCACGTACCACAGTGCCCGTGCCTGACCTCTCCAGACACGCGTACCATCCCATCCAGAGTTCCGTCCTGTCGCACGCGAGTAGGGTCCCCGTCGATTCCCCTTCTGTTGGCAGCTCACCCTCATTGCAGTAGGAGTTCGGACGTGATGTACATCCGCACTGAAATAACCGTAAGAGCCGTCGCGCTCGTAGACACGAAGATACACACAAGATACACATGCGTGCTGTCTGTTATGTCGGACATATCCCGACAGAGCAGACACCAAGCATTTAAGAGTGTAACTGGATTCCATTCAGAGAATTTGAGGACATGTTCCTCACACCAGAACAAGAAAAAATGACCAGTAAACATGGGCCATAACGTACATACTATCAGAGATACGAGTACTTGTTGATCTTCGTGGGTGTGAAGTCATCTCTTCTACTGCAAGCTCTTTGCTTTTCATATTTTGGGAGGAGGTAGTGTAATAATAAAGATAAAAACATCCTGTAAACACGGACTCTAAAGTGCATACTTTAAGAACTATGAACACTTACTCAGCTCTGCTACTATCAAACGTACTTCTTCTGTTGAACAACCGGGGTCAGGGATTTTCTCTGCCTCGTGATGACTGGGTGTTGTGTGCTGTCCTTAGGTTAGTTAGGTTTAAGTAGTTCTAAGTTCTAGGGGACTGATGACCATTGATGTTAAGTCCCATAGTGCTCAGAGCCATTTTTTTTTGTTGAACAAGTCCTCATGGCTCTTGAGACATGCGGTTTAGAGCCCATGTTTACTGGAAATTTTTTTTCTTGTTTTGGTCCATACCACCTCGTCCCAAAATATGGGCAGCAAAAATCTTGCAGCAAAAGAGATGGTGTTTCACAGTATGGAGGCTAAACTGCACATAGCTCTTAAGGTATGCATTTTACAGCCATGTTTACAGACTTTTTTTCATGTTTTGGTGCAAGGAACCCATCCTCAAAGTCTGTGAAGGGAATTTACCTACTCCCTGTGTACGTGTGTATATCTTGTGTGTGTGTGTGTGTGTGTGTGTGTGCGTGTGTGTGTGTGTGTGTGTGTGTGTGTGTGTGTGTGTGTGTGTGTGTGTGTGTATCTTCACGATACTGGTTACTCCAAAAGAGGAAACGGTCTGGACTCATTCTGTAGAATTCCTGGAGTTTGTGTTCGTGTTGGAAGAACTGACAAGAAACCACAGCCGAACTATCTTTGATGTTTATAGCCATGTCCGGGTACACTCAGTACTTCCATTTCTTTTCCAGTTTCTTGAGCTTTATACAATGACAGGCCAGAAAAACGCACTCTTCGGAAGAGCTCACGATTCCAATAGAAACAGAAACGTGATTCGTGCTGTCTTGTTACTTGTACGGCAAATCATTTCGCGAGTCGTATGGTGCACTGTATCGCCCAGGTGGGAACACGGGTGCAGCCGTGAATGCAATTTGTCTAAAGAATTTTTAAATTGGATATTGTCTTAACAGTCAAAATAGATAAGTGTTCCTTATTGTGTACGTGATTAAAAAAAAAAAAAAACTGAGCAACCAACGGTAACTGGGTAAGGCCCCGTCGCCACGGAAATCTGCCTTTTCCTAAGCACCACGCCTCAAGTGTACTGAAGTGAGACGAAACTAATCAGGTTTAGGGGAAACGAGATTAGTGAGAAACTTAAGATCAAAACTGAGGCGTACGAACTAGACAACGTGAAGGAACTCTGCTGTCTTGAAAGTGAAATAACTCATGACGGAAGATACAAGGAGGACGTAGAAAGCATACAGGCACAGGAAAAGCGGGAATTACTGACCAAAAGAAGATAACTAATTTCAAACATCTACCTTTATTTGAGGAAGATATTTCTGACAATGTACACTAGACAGCAAAAACAGTGGGCTGCTGTTGAATGCAACCAACGTAACGTACCTTCGTCGTAGGTCCTCTAGGCGCCGAAAGCCTGTGGGGTACAGTCATTTGGCTATGCACAATGGTTACCACAAGAGACCACTACACAACCCTGCTCATTATGACAATCAATCCAGATCTAAACTAGTGCCCTGATACAACGAATGTTAGAAAACACGTTATTGTAAATTAAACCTCATAACAATAAGTGACACTTCAGAAGTCGTATCACATCCGTTAAATGACACGACGAGTTTCTGTTCACGATCTAAATTTGAGGCCACTGTTCACCAAACAAACCTTACGCGTCTGATCGAGACGCGATTAGGCATAAAGAGACGTAAAGTATCGAAGTTTTCACCAGTATCGATTTACAAGGCCGAATGTCCAAACCTGCAAATAAATGCCGATACGTTTAACACTGCATCGGAAACCCCATAAGCTTACATCGCTCCTGAGAAGTAAACACGAAAGGTATCTAATAAAGTGCAAAGCACAAGTGTGAAACGCCATAAAGTAAAGTTGTGGTGATGGACCGAGAGTAGAACATGGTACCTGTATGAACTGTTAACTAAGCACAATCAGATGTCAGATAGTAAATATGTTCACCAACCGCGTGATACTGGAACCTGAAACGACGATATGAGTGATTTTTGGCTGGCTTGTTTCTTCACCAGTAGCAAGATGTGCAAATGTTCGTGTAGATATAATGCAACCAATAGTTTTGTGCCGCTAGGGACTCCAACCCTAAGCATATCGTTGTTGTTGACTCCCTTTCACTAGTTGTTAGGGCCACGCCGTTTGTAGAGACCTGGAGGAGTTTGGCATCGTGAGGAAACAACAAAATGATGGGACAGTGTCATCTCTAAGGGTTCAAATCCAGAGAAAAATTGTAATCGCAGCTCGAATTCCAGTCGAGTGCCAACATTTTCAAAATCTCACGGTCACTCAAAATAAGAAATGAAGGTCTTATGACCTTGCTGACGACTGGTTCGTGAACTAAAATTGTTGTGACTTGGCAAGACAGCCAAGTCACAATGAGAGGAAGCCGAAAGGCACGCGTTAAGCTCACGCAGATTGGCGTGAGGTCTGGAACAGTTAAAGGAATTAATAGTAGCAAATAAAGTACGAAGTTGATGTACTACTTAACTTTAATCCACAATTGTAGAACATCTCTCTTGACGGTACATGTTATAACCACAATATAAAATAATATCAAATGCTATGGCGCCTTGCTAGGTCGTAGCAAATGACGTAGCTGAAGGCTATGCTAACTATCGTCTCGGCAAATGAGACCGTAGTTGTCAGTGATCAATCTCTGGCTAAGTCGGCTGTACAACTGGGCGAGTGCCAGGACGTCTCTCTAGACCTGCCGTGTGGTGGCGCTCGGTCTGCAATCACTGACAGTGGCGACACGCGGGTCCGACGTATACTACCGGACCGCGGCCGATTTAAAGGCTACCACCTAGCAAGTGTGGTGTCTGACGGTGACACCACAAAAATAACGTTCCTAGCACAAAAAAGCTTACTAGAGACAGATTTTCTGCAAGCAGCGACTTACACTAACCCAGCTGTGTTTCAGTCAGTAGCGAATGGACATTTTTCATGTTGATCTGGAACCACTGCAAAGCCCCACGTTCTTTATTTGACGTTACTGGGGGTGCAGACGGTATGTTGGTGGCTATTAACAACTGGTATCCGAGCTGGAATCGAACCCCAAGCTAGTCTCAGTCCAACCAACCACCGAATTTCACAAGTGTTAGGAGCATATTTTTGTCATAATGTGGTACGCAGCACACGGTACGAGAAGTGTAGACTGAGATTTGAGCCGTTATTGTGAATAAGCTACTCGTGGTCTAGTAGTCAAACGCGTCCTTTTCCTTTCTTTTTTAGGACGTATTCCTTCTATCTGCTAAGAGCATCAGTCTTACACAGTGTCAGAGACACTTCTGCTCATTTTCTAACCTCGCGGAAACGTGTTTGGGAAAGGGCTTATGGGTGACTGTCATGGTAATGTCAATTTCGGCGCCATTAGCCAGTAGCCGCCTGATACAGACCGTCGTCCCACATGAGACTGCGACGTTTCGGGCATAGACACTATGATCTACAGATAACTTTTTTGCGCTCGAATTAGGAAATATAACATTACGTAAAGTTGCGTATGGTATAATAATATGTTTCAGCATGCCCCGTAGCGATTTTGTTTGGTATCTTGCTTTCAGCGTATTTAACTGTTCAAGTTTGTGGTATAGCTTCTGGCACGACAACTTGAATACTTCCCATTTTTGGCATTATGAAGAGCGTAGTTTACGCATTAGAAAACGGAGTAAAGTGTAGCGTATGTGACATTGTGTTCTGTTTCGTTCCGTTTGTGTTTAATAAAAGGTTAAAGCAGTCGAGGCAATTGGAAACACTTGTGCCCGGTACGTAGTGAGTGCTATCGAGAAAGCCAAGTTGTGTAGTTTCAAGTACGATTGTTCTGAGATAAATTAATCACCACATTCAGAAAGACAAACATGCTATGATTATGGACTTTTCTCCGACTTACTACTGTGGTCAATGATAGTGCAGCCGATAACGTATGAGTGCGATGACCAGTTAATCTTGATGCGACCTTTGCTTTCAGTAGTCGTATTGAGATCAAAAGAAAGGAAGAGGATTACGGTACAACGTCTCATCAAAAAGAGATTAGATGCGAAGCAGAACATCGAACTGGGAAGGATGGGAAAGGGAGTTGTCTGTGCCCTTTCGAAGAATAGGTCCTGGCATTTTCCGTAATAGACTGAAGGAGGTCACTATAAACCTAAATCAGTGCTGTCTGACGGCGATTTGAAGCTCTGAATGGTAACTTCATATGGAGAAAATAGTGGGCAAGCCATAACAAAACATTATCTCAAACGATGGCCTGTGCATATCCACAAGTTACATTGCTATTGATACACATCTGGTGGTACAAAGAAGGTGTACTGTGCTATGTACTGCTTCTCAGGGATGTGTCTTCCGCAGTTGACATTTGTTGCCAACAAATGAGATGCGTTGCAGGCGCAGAGTATTCCATGCGACCTGGAAGACAGTACCAGGGAGATAGGTTGACAAACATGCTTACCGCACGTCGTCCAATATGACACCTGCAAGTGTTCACCTTTATCATCCCTTATCGATAAACGGCCAAGAATCTTTTTTGTTTGTTTTGCTTTCGCGATTGCGCTTTAAACGTGGCATAACTCAGAAACACCAGGTCGTTACATGCGTCGGACTGGAAAATTATCTGCACATCATGAGACGGTTTTCGTTAAGGAGGTGCGATTTATTGTTGACCATTTCTCTGATATTCGTGTCTCTTTTGTTCAATAACCTAATGGGAAACGACATTAATGGTTCAAATGGCTCTGAGCACTATGGGACTCAACTGCTGTGGTCATCAGTCCCCTAGAACCTAGAACCACTTAAACCTAACTAACCTAAGGACATCACACACATCCATGCCCGAGGCAGGATTCGAACCTGCGACCGTAGCAGTCGCACGGTTCCGGACTGCGCGCCTAGAACCGCAAGACCACCGCGGCCGGCACGACATTAATATGCACTACACTAATACACAGGTGTCTCGTCATAATAGCAATTAAACGTGAAGTCTTTTGTCATACTCGGGTAGCTTTACCGCACTACAACGTAAATACGACAATGTGGGTGAATGAAACACAGTTAACAAAGCGATCAGTGATACGATTTCATTAACAGATTTGTGTATCATCAGTAGCAGTTCCGCAGTATTGTGTGTTTCTTAGCTCTAGATCTACTAGTTACTGAACCTATCGAGACATCTTATGATGACAAAATTTCTAAAGATGTCGTTCTCAGTTTAGTATAGCTCTTTCACAGAAGAGGTAAAATGTTACTCTCGCCACAGGTTGGAACTGAGTGCGTCAACATTTTAATCGCCTCCTCATTGCCCTTGTGTTGGCTGCTACAGATAATTAGCAATGTAGACAACGACATTAGTCCTAGGTGTTGTGTGAAAGTAATCTGCCCTGTCTGAAAATACATATTTGTGTCGATGACAAACCAAACTGGAATTGGTTCAGAATCTTTGATTGATATACCACGAATAGAGCAAATGAATCTTGGAAGGTAGTTCTCTGTGATTCCAGGAAGTAGCAATACTGTGACAGCTGTCACCAGACATTTTCCAGTACATTGTCATGACCCTACCTTAGTGGTAGCAACATGATTATATTTGACAGAAAATGTCTTTCTTGGGGGGTAACAATTTAGGAGTGCATCTTGTGGATCAATGATGCAGTGGCTTAATTACTTTTCCTACGCACAACTGAGTATACTGGTATTCTAGCATTTAAGATGACGGAGAAGAATGAAAAATTGCACAGACCGCTGGATACATACGAAAGAAAATAACCGTAATCCACTGAGTTCCAGATCCATTTCATTGACATCGACAGTGGCAGGACGTATGAACAAATACTTTTTCCAAAGCTATGGAATACCCTGAAATTCATTGTCTATTGACATCAAACGACCATGGATTTTGAAAACCTCGCTCTTGTGAATCACAGATGACACTTTATTCACACGAAGTACTCAGTCCAGGGGTTCTCAAACTGATTCGGTATTTATAGAGTTCCAAAAAGGCTTTCCATATCATTACTCACAAGCAGCTTGCAACCACATTGCTTTCCTATGGGCTATCGTCTGAGTTGTGCGACTGGATTCGTAATTTCCTGTCTGATAGTTTACAGTTCGCAGTAACTGACGGGACATCACCTAGTGAAACGGAAGTGTTGAGTGGGACTATATACCTAAAGTGATGTATACCTTCTGCTATTTGTAATATACACAAACTATTGCCGCGCGGTCTTAGCCGAGTGGTCTAAGTCGCTACAGTCATGGACTGTGCGGCAGGTCCCGGCGGAGGTTCGAGTCCTCCCTCGGGCATGGGTGTGTGTGTTTGTCCTTAGGATAATTTAGGTTAAGTAGTGTGTAAGCTTAGGGTCTGATGACCTTAGCAGTTAAGTCCCATAAGATTTCACACACATCTGAACATCACAAACTATTTAGCAAACAATCAGTTCTCTAAGATTTATGGCAGGTAATGCTAAAAAACTTCGCAGAAGAGCGAAGTGAATGGCAAAATGATTTTGAAAATATGTCATCAGGATGGAAGACGTGAAAATTGACCCTAAACAATTAAATCTTTTTGACGAGACGCTGTACCATAATCCACTTCCTTTCTTTTAATCCCACTACTACTACTGAAAGCAAATGTCGCATCAAGGTTAATTGGTCATCATACTTACAAGTTATCGGATGCACTATCATTGACCAAATACGTAAATCGCATGAAAGTCCTTCATCAGTGCCTGTTTGTCTTCTTGAATGTGGTGATCAGTTTAGCTCAGAACGGTCGTACTTCAAACGATACTTGACTTTCTCTGTAGCACTCACTACACAGGTGTTTTCAGTTGCCTCCACACCTTTCATCCTTTTATTAAACGCAAAAAGAACTGTGTTGTCACCGCCAGACACCACACTTGCTAGGTGGTAGCCTTTAAATCGGCCACGGTCCGTTAGCATACGTCGGACCCGCGTGATTGCAGACCGAGCGCCGCCACACGGCAGGTCTAGTCTAGAGAGACTCCCTAGCACTCGCCCCAGTTGTACAGCCGACTTTGCTAACGATGGTTCACTGTCTACATACACTCTCATTTGCAGAGACGACAGTTTAGCGTAGCCTTCAGCTACATTTGCTACGACCTAGCAAGGCGCCATATTCAGTTACTATAATTACTATCTTCAAGAATGTATTCTGAACAGATAATATTGTGAATCATGTACCGTCAAGAGCGACGTTCATTAATGGATTAAAGTTAAGTATCAAACTAATTACGTCCGCTTTCTGAATTCTCATTCCTTATCATGTTGCAGACATCACGTCAGTATAGTTCTTCCCTCCTCACGCCAGACTGCGTGAGCTAAAACGCGTGCATTTCGGCCCTCACTCGTAACACGGTGTTGGCTCTTCTGCTAACACGAAAGAACACAATGTCACAATTGTTAGACTTTATACTCCGTTTTAGATTCTGTTCTCTAATGTGAAAAGGACGTTCCTTGTAACGTATGCTTCCTTCTGGTAATATTTTAGTCCACTAACCAGTCGTCATGCAAGGTCATAAAACTTACATTTCTTATTTTAAGTGACCGTGAGATTTTGAAAATGTTGGCACTCGACTGGAATTCAAGCTCCGATTCCAATTTTTCTCCGGATTTGAGCCCTTCGAGATGACACTGTCCCATCATTTCGTTGTTTCCTCATGACGCCAAACTCCTCCAGGTCTCTACGAACGCCGCGATCCTAACTACTAGTGAAACAGAATTTGATAGTTAATGTCTCTTCGTGTGGAGGCAACAACTAAGATATGTGGGGGTGGAGTCCCAGGAAGCACAGAACTATTCGTTGCATTATCTCTTCCCGAACATGTGCACATCTCGCTAGTGGTGGAGTAACAAGCCAGCCAATAATCGTACGTACCGTCGTTTCAGGTTCCAGTATCACGCTGTTGGTGAACATATTTAGTATCTGACATCTGATTGTGCTTCGTTAACAATTCATATAGGTACCATGTTCTACTCTCGGTCCATCACACTTGTGGTTTGCACTTTATTACATACGTTTCGTGTTTACTTCTCACGAGCAGTATAAGCTTCATGGGGTTCCCAGTGCAGTGCTAAACGTGTCGTCATTTATTTCCAGGTTCGGACATTCGGCCCTGTAAACTGATACTGGTGAAAACTTCGATATTTTACGTCTCTTTATGCCCAGTCGCGTCTCGTTCAGACACGCAAGGTTTGTTTGATGAACAGTGGTTTCAAATTCAGGTCACGAACAAAACTTATGTCATTTAATGGGTATGGTAAGACTTCTGAAGTGTCACTTACTGTAATGAAGTTTAATTTACAAGCATTAAGACTATCTCATCTCTAATATTTGTTCTATGACGGTATATCTGGACTATTGTACAGCGTTTTACATAAGAAATGTGCAAATTTACCTAGTGTTATGCACTTAATCTGCTGTTCTGCTCCATGTCACCCAATCACACACACCCTCCCCTTTACTATTGTACCGCTAACACCACACTGATATAAAAAATTTATGCAAATTAATTAAATAGATATTCTTCATATGTACAGGATAGCTTATTTTAATTCACAGCATCCTATGGGTCAGTCAAATCGATCGAATATAGTTTAACCAAAAGATTGCTAGTAAAAAAACAGCTCCAATATATGCATGCCCCGCCCTCTGCCCCTGTCCACTGGACCACACAGGACAGTACTGCACACTCTCCCAGAAGTCGGGATGCACCGGCAACCCCCACAAAGCTGTGACACGACCGTCAGCTGCCAAGCCATGCACAGGTGCCCATTCGGGCCCCGCAGCCAGACTAGAAACCAGAGAAATTCTCCCCGAAATACGTGATCACCTAGGCACCGTTGCTGACACGACCAGATGGGAACAAAGACCTATTTTCAGAGCGCAGACGCTCCAAAAGTGCGCATGCTTTGACGCCGCCACAAGCCACCGCCGGAAGCAAGCCAATGCGAGCCATCACTCTCACACCACTGCTGTCAACAGCAAGCAGGTGAAAGTTGGGTCTGTTTTCGGGTATACCGTTAGAGTTCTTCGAGTGTTATACTGACATCAAAGAACTCCAAGGCGTACTCACACCAGCCCCATATGTGAGATGCCGCTGGGCAGTATGTGTGTTTACCGTTTGTGGTGTGATCCCTCTCTCTACCTGCAGTCCAGGGAAGACTTAATTGTCGAGCGACACACCCTCGCAGACGTTGCAGAAATCCATTGAACAATTGTGCATTGTTCCTAGCAGTCCTAATGGGATATGCGAGCTGTGTGTAGCCGAGCACACGTACCCAGCGTGGCTGTCGCATCGTTCGAATTGTCCGTTCTGCTACCAATCTCAGAAACGTTAAATGTTCTCACCGCTAAAAGCCTGTGTACACTCGCGAAAACACTGTTAATCATAAAAGCATTCTTGTTGTTTGGAAAGAGAGAACTCTTTAAGCACAGACGAGGGAAAATCAGAACAATTATGCAAACAGGACTCGAAGCACTGTCTTACAGAAGAGAGAAAATTGGTCGGAATTTTTGGTATCCTACAACTACAGGACTGGAGATGTCCTAATGCCACAGTGGCGGATGAGTGACGGCATCCCCGCCAGAGATGGATGGTTTGCATCATCTTGTCTTTGAATACACGGTTTCTCAGAACTTTCCATACATACCTTGCCTCCATCTTGTTCGAATCAGTTTGTAGACATTCCTACATCCCGACACAAAGGATTTATTCTGAATGAATCGGGCATTATGATTGGCTCTTATCGAATTTACTCTCCAAATTACTGATGCTGCTGATGTGGAAGCACAGTCCGCCTTTTCTTTCTTTCTGCAGATGAGACTTTCAGCGGCAAAAAACTATTTTACACAATTTGCCATATTGCGCCGACGATTAAACGCTGCAAAGTTCCTCTACATTTCGTCAAATACAGAAAGGCTCTTACTCGATTACGCTGCTCTCCCACTGAGGACAGGAGCTCGAATATTAAAGCGTGAAACCGATCTCCAACCCAGCAATATATCTCCGTGTACCGTGTCATTGTAGTAAACATTCAATTCGTATCCTGTGCCATACGAAATCGCCCCTTTTACACCATTTGTACATATACCGTGAAGACAGACAGCACTGTATATACCTCCTGCAGCACTAGATATTTTCTCGAAGCCGACAGTCACACATCGTCTACTCCCGATGCGTGATCAGAGTGGCCTCAGCAGACCGAAGTCACTCTCAGAACTATTCTACAAATTCGGTCTCGTTCCCCCTTGGCACAAACGCATTACTGTTTCTGGTCAGGACCTGCTTGCTTGCTTGCTTTTCTACACTCCTCTCCAGACTCTGGGATTACAAGAACACATGTAGTTTTGGATGGTCTGCCATAATATTATACCATTTTCGCGGTACTTCTCGATATCAAGCATACTGCAGTTTCCTACCGATCACTCGGGCAACGTCATCCTGAAGATATAGACTGGAAATTATTTCTATACATACCCGAAACTTTAGCTAGGTGGAGCGTGCTGTAAACCACTGACTAACTAGAAACTTGTCACATCTGCGAAGACATTAATGTGGAAACTCGACAGAAATATAGAAAACTTATATTTCGACTCACGAATACCGATGTCGGTGATGTAGCAGATTCCAAATCATCCCTATAATTTACAACGTCAACTAAGGTGTTTCTCATGTCTAGAGAACCGGCAAATATGTCTTCGACATGCTAGATGCACACACCACAATCGATCTTCTCTCAACTAAGGTGCAAAATGTGCAGAAGCAGTCAATCAAACAATTTACATGGGAGGGAATAACAGTCCAGTGCAGACACACTTCCATATTCAATCTTTTCAAATTTCCACGCAATCAAAAAAGCTATACAACACATACTAAGTATTAGTTCGCTATTCGATCGTCTAGAGGACAACACGATGAAGTTATCTACATTCTTACACTCCAACAGCCCTCTCTATTTGGACAGCACCTACCATTTATGGGAAACATGAATCATCCCCACACAGGTCACCGGCACTGCACGCCAACCACACACTGGTAGAATCATCATCCTAAGAAATCAGTCACATATATATTTTATCCCTGTACTTACAATTAAATGTTACGATTTTGGTCTCAGTTGAATGACGTTCGACAATGAGCGAAGTATCAGAAATACACCCTGTTGACGGGTGTGGCTCTGCAAATAGAAATATCCGATCCCTTCTTATGACTTGACATACTCTTCCCTTTGCTATCACAGTACTCGATGTCAAATCCATACATTCCTTATGAATGGACATATTCATTTCCTTTGCACATGCCAGAACACAAACACATACTTTATAAGCCTGATGCTAAAGGCGATCCTATTACACACCCCCTACTACTAAGTATAATACTTCGTCGATAATTGATCGCTGGCGATACGAAATAATACTGACCAAAAATCGATGGTGGGTGGACATGTCTCATAAATTTTTCTTGCGAGTGCTACCACTGTGTCTTAGAAAGACAGGTTTAATTGTCTTACAAACTGTTGCATGTTAAGAAACCTGATCCCAACAACTAATGTATGTTACTGTCACAAGCGGTCTTGGTTCTACATGTGCACGCAACTATCCATGTTAAAAACTGTATCCGCTTTATAAATCCATGTATGGCATTACCTACAAATCACGTGGTTTTTCCAGACGATGATTGTAGGAGTGTATACTATCAGACCAGCAGTCCGGTTACACATAGCCCATGACGCAACCTTGTCGTAAAATCGCTGAATTTTGAGAATGATTCGGCTAAGGAACGTGGTATGACACCGCTATTTGCAACTCCCTCACGCCACCACCTCTAGATGTTTCTCCAGTATTTGTAGCGTATTCTGTCTCGATACCATGTCAGAGGTTCTGCGATATATCCAGTGGGCTATAGGCAATGGTTGATTGAGAAGGATCACAGACAGTGGTAGATGGTATGCTGATTCAGGTCAAAAGAAATGTACACTAGCTTTTCAGATCTCTAGTGCTACGCTATCCGCTAGAAATGCTGTCTGGGATTTGGAATCAAGTCCCCCCATTCAAGCACATACCTGCATTGGATCGTATGGAGAAGTCTTTTAATAATTACAGCCACTAGTGAATCATATTTCTGGCACTGTCAAATCTCGAAACGAGTCATCTTTCTCGAACCTATCTGCTACAGTAAAATTCCCGCCACGTTTTAGGTAGCCCCTACGCATCCTGCAACTGCCCCTCAGACTCTGCGCTACCATACCTGCAGCTTTGCGCATGTGATCGTTCTAATGTAAGTCGTAACTCAGTAGGAGTCGGAGGAAACTATATCTACCACTTCCTGCAAGCCGTGCAGAAACAGGCGAAGCTGAGTTACTGCAACAGAACTGTGTTTTGATCATTGGATGGAAACGAAGCCTGCTCTTGCAACACAAGGCAGTATATAGTACAGGAACTGGGGTAAGGACGTGGATTTTGCTACTGCACTGTGGTGCAACTACAAGCATGTACTGTAGATCCATGTCCCTCACGGTCCATTCACGTCTATCGCCCCAACATTCCATCATCGTTATTCTATTCCATCTACCAGAGAAAAAATTACGAACTATAAAAGCTCCACTAACTTCACCTGATAGAGAACTCGTTAAGATTTTTACCACATCTCTCTCCTCCCATATATCAAAAACAAATACCACATGCGTGCTGGCATCAAGCACATGTGACGATCCTATTAAATATACAGGTGTTGATCCCCTGCACAGACCAGTTTAAAGTTTCATCACATGTACTGTAGGAGGATGACCATATCCTACATACCATACTGTACGTCGCAGGAGACACACCCTGTGACCCTGTGTCGTTGTTTGAAACATTGTTTTTTTTTCTGCTGTAACACTCTTTGTACACTGCCATAAATTTTGTTTTTCCGCCATGACTTCGAGGTCTATGTCAGGTTCTAAACTGACCTTAATACGTTCTGAGCCAGTGCCTCTCACAGAAAATTAGACGTCGCACGGTGTAAATCATCTAATCACTCTGGTTACCATAACGTGCCACACATACTGGACGATTTTAAATAAAAGACAGTTACAACATAAGGAAACTGGAAGAGTTTGGTGGCATTGTGGAGAGTTTCCAAACTGCTGTCTGAAAGCGGTTGACGACCCCTATATTTAAAATCATCTATGACAGTGACAGAATAGTTGATGGCTTTGCATTCCATTTTGACTGATTCCTCACATTGCAGTCATTTACGCGATCTCTGTTTCGGTGCTACCCTTCCCCAGAAAGTGTTGTCCCTCCGCCAAAACTCTTTCTACAACTCAAACAAGCGATGTCAGTCAATCATTACATGGTTGCCAACAGCGTGCCAGTGGACAGATGGGGTGGAAAAGACACCATCAGTGTACTCTAATAATAAACATCACAGTTGATAGTGCAAGCAATTTTAGCAATTTTACAGTAATTTCAACACTGAGCAATGCTGCGACAGCATGTTTCCCAATCCCAGTATCATAGATAAACCGCCCTCCTCTCTACATTGCGTGTATCATTGCTGATGTAGATAGATGACTGTGCAGTACGTCCATTCATTGTTAATTGTCGAACACATACATCATCAAAGTATACCAGACAGTGCTCTACGTATTTCTAACACCTCAAGTGTAGTGCTTAATTTACGATCTATCTGAATGCTGATGGAGGTCACAGAACATTCTCACAGTCTTAGGGTAAAATTAGAGACTGAAAGACCCCTCCCACTGTCATTGACCAACCCGCCCTGCAGCACCGCTGCCAATTTAATATGCAACCGACCAGAAATAGACGGTTACATACCACGTCTCGAGAATGAATGGAGCTGGCCAAGTCATCACCCATGCAAGTACACAAGATTTCTCTAGATGTCCCCATGTCGAGGAGGTTAGCACTCCTTATCAGTGTATAGTAATAGATTTGAAAGTGTTGTGATGTAATAGCAGACGGTTAAGAAGAACAAGAAACGGATGATTTTTATGCATGATGGAACTCCAGACGGATAGAGTTCAAAGCATTTTACGTAAATCAACTATGCTATCAATTCTAAAGTATTGTTCTAGAGTCTAGGATCAGTACCTGGAAGGTACTGGTAAGAGAGAACATAAACACATACACTCCTAAGGCTACAACATTCTGCACTTAAAAGAGGCTATAATGTTAGATCACTTGAGTTTCCGACCTATCAGTTGTGTGGAATGCAGTGCTGTTAAATATTCCAATGTAAGAAATATATTTCCAGCGCATGACATACATCATTCTCGCAGGTTTCTCTGCAATAAAGTATGGGATCGAACTGTAAAAGGATAAAAGTTCTTCCTTAAAACAATGGCTCTGTGTGATACATGCACAATATAGCTTTCCAGAGATGTATGGCGTCCACTGTCCACATCCGATCGTGGTTCATAAATTATACTATGCCCTCGTCAGTCCTATATAAAATGATCGTTAATAACGGAGCATACCTTTTACAAGGAAACAGATAGGAGCGGCGTCCGACATGTGAAATTACAAGTAATGTCGCTACTAACTTTGTAAACAGCACATCTGTCAAGCTGATGTATGCATTGGGGATTGTAGTGTCTCACAAACATCTATTGCTAACTTAGTTATGAAACTGAAGTATCAATTTTACACTTAAGGTGAGACAGGGGAATGGAGTACATTGCATAAATCTTCGTTCATTTAGGGGAATGTGTCACGTTTCATCACACATGAGATGGAAGTCCTCTGATGACCGAGAGGTTTACTGTTAACGATCGCAGATAGACACTGCTCTAAGACCCACACAGAACAAGCGGTTGTATACGAGTCGAACCAGGTTACGTCACACATCTGATGCATCCTAACAACATCAGGAAAGAAATGGTCAAATGACCTGCAGCAACATCCTCCCCCTTCTCTTTCTAGAATGCATCATCAGTCTACCATTAAATCGCACCTCGTTCCAACTCCATCTCAACCGACCAATCCATCCACTCTATGTCGTCCTTTAACGCAGATGCAAGTGAGTTTAGAGGCAGCTGGTTCTCTGTCTTTCTGAAAAGCGTCAAATACAGTAGTTAACTCACGTGTATCACTGTTACCTCAATAGGCATGCAGTATAATGCTGCCTCGATGGAGGAAAAGTGACTGTCTCCCTGGTCCCTTCAGTTCCATGTCGATGTTTTCTCAGATACCTCTTGCTGTCGCATGCTTGATCCCATGTACAAATAATTCTGCGCCAAACAGAAGACGCGCAAGTACTTTCTCAATTTCCCCCTCATTTTGGTGTACATTTGGTCAATTTATACCCATCCTCCTGTCATTTTTCGTAATTCTATCGATTTTATGTCAGTTCCACCCATGCGATCATGACATAACCTCTCGTTCTGTGTTCTAAAATTGCTTGCAGATGTAGTACATCTGCCAACACATAGCCCAGATGCACTGATCAGGGGTTGTAGTATAGCACTGTACTCGACTGTATCCAGTTGGCTACACATTTGGTGAGCGTCTGCTCTGGTTTCCTTATATCTGTGTACATGCATGTGTTGTGGATGGCTCCCAGGACCAGGTCCTCTCGCTGGTGGACCAAACTTCTAACATCAAGCATGTGTTCGGATGTAATGCTTGAGTGGCCCACCTGCAAGCCCTATCCCAGATGTGACGTGTGGTGGATCCGCCTCAAACATCAGTCTGGATATATATAGTGGGCGGCAGATCCACACTCAAATGCTCACTCGAATGTGGTATATTGTGGATCTGCATCCCAACACCGTTCTATACAGATACACACTCGAATGCTAACTCGGGTCTATTGCAGGTCCGGATTTATGATTAACGGTGTTTTTGGGACTGTGCACAAGCTTTTAGCGGTGAGAACGTTTAACATTTCTGAGACATATATTGGTAGCAGGACGAACATTTAGCGCAATGCGTCAGGCCATGCTGGGTACACATGCATGGCTAGACGCAGCTCGCATGTCCTGTTAGGATCGCTAGAAACAATGCACCCTGTGCTATTCTGGAATGGCTTTCTACAGCGCCTGCAAGGGTGAGTCGCTCAGCAATTAGGTCTTTACTGGACCGCAGGTAGAGAGAGGGATCACACCAGCAATGGTAAACACATGTGCTGCCCAGAGGCGTCTCGCGTATGGGGCTGATGTGAGGACGCCTAGGTGTTCTTTGACGTCACTATAACACTCGAAGAACTCTAACTGTATACCCAAAAACAGACCCAACTTCCATCTGCTCGCTGTTGGCAGCAGTGGTGTGAGAATGATGGCTCGTGCTGGCTTGCTTCCATCGGTGGTTTGTGGTGGCGTCAAAGCATGCGCACCCTTCGAGCGTCTGCACTCTGCAAATAGGTCTTCACTCCCATCTGGTCGCATCAGCAGTGGTCCCTAGATAATCACACATTTCGAGAGGAATTTCTCAAGTGTCAAGTATGAAAGGGATAACACCACCTCATGCCTGCGGGGCCCAAATGGGCACCCGTGCATGGCTTGGCACCTCACAGCCACATCGTAGCTTCGTTGGGGCTGCTGGTGCATCCCGACTTCTGGGAGCGTGTGAGGTAGCGTCCTGTGCCGTCCATTGGACCAACCCATAGGATGCTGTGAATTAAAAAAGCTATCCTGTACATATGAAGAATATCTATTTAATTAACTTGCATAAATTTTTTATATCAACATGGTGTTAGTGGTACAATAGTTAAGGGGAGGGTGTGTGTGAGTGGATGACATGGAGTAGAACAGCAGATTAAGTTCATAACACTAAGTAAATTTGCATAATTTTTACGTAGAATGCAGTACAATAGTTTAAGGAGTGGGTGACAAAGAAGAATGCGCCAGAAATGGCGTTCAAAAGCTTGTGAAATTCGAAAAGTGTAAACATTAGGTTAAGACACCCAGAGTACAGTGCTGAACATTAGGTTATGCAAAATATTTGGCCCATGTAATTACTTCTTACAAGAACTACCTATTTCCAAACAGCAGAGAATGATGAGCAAGAGAAATCCAACCCCACAAACTGATTTTTTTATAAATAAACAATATAACCTTGAAATTCCTGTTATGAGATCCATCCCCTGCACCAGCACCATCTTGGATTATGTCACAGTATGGAGAACAGTGCCCTCTGGTGTCAGCACTGTGTACTAGGTCAGTTGGATTCCGGACTATGGGGTGAACACATTTGATGGCGTTACTGTCTCTAATAGTTTAAATAAAGACTGAAAATAAAGACTTATGTCCAGTGCAGGCTGAGTCCTTTTCCAGCCAGTTCCTAGGAAGACGTGGCGGTCAGATGACTTGGGTTAGTGGAGTCAACCCAAGTGCCCTTTTTTCCCGTGACTTTCTTAAGTTAGTGGAGGTAGCCATGGTATTTTGCATTGTCCTGATGGAATTTGAACTTCCCACCATTTTCTTGGAGGGAGGGTGGAAGGGAGCGGATTACCAGAGGAGGAGAGATTAATTAATTGATCAATTTAATTAAGTAGTCAATCAAATTGATAAGAGTGAGAGGGGGGCCTATTCCATTAACTCAGACCTGAAAGTGTACATGTAGCAGCCAGGAGGGAGGGGGTTTTGGGAGGGGGAAGTGGCGAGAGGGACAATAGGTTAAGTGCCTGTCAATCAAAAGGAAGGATCCTTTTAGCAGAACAGTAGGTTAAGTACCTGTCAATCAAAGGAGAACAATAGGTCAGGTATCTGTAAATCAAAGGAGATCAATAGATTTGCCCCTGAGTGCATATCTGCCCTTGATGTAGGCAACCCACACTAACAAAATGGACTGACGCTCTCCCCCTACTGACGGGAGGGTTACTGGTGCAGCTCCGACGTCGACCAGTAGAGTGGAACCACTCGAGGGTACAGACCCTCCTGGCAATGTGACTGAACAGAGATTATGTTGAAAAATTGTATTTTGTAGCCAAAATAGTGAGAGCGAAAAAGAATTACATGATATGATGAATGGAATAAGCAGGCTAATGAGTACAGAATGCAGCTTGAGAGTGAATCGAAGAAAGACGAAAGTGATGAGGAGCAGCAGAAATGAGAACAGCGAGAAGCTTAACATGAGGATTGACGGTCAGGAAGTAGATGAAGTTAAGGAATTCTGCTAGCTAGGCAGCTAGATAAGCAATGATGGGCAGAGCAAGAAGGACATCAAAAGCAGACTAACGCTGACGGAAATGGCGTTTCTGGCCAAGAGAAGTCTACTAGTATCAAACATGGGACTTAATTAGAAGAAGAAATTTCTGAGAATGTATGTCTGCAGCACAGCATTGTATGGTATTGAAACATGGACTTTGGGAAAACTGGAACAGAAGAGAATCGAAGGATTTGAGATGTGGTGCTACAGGCGAATGTTAAAAATTAGGTGGACTGATAAGGTGAGGAATGATGAGGTTCTGCGCAGAATTGGAGGGAAAAGGAATTGTGGAAAACACTGACAAGAAGAAGGGACATCTGTTAAGACATCAGGGAATAACTTCGAGGGTACTAGAGGGAGCAGAAGAGGGCAAAACCCATAGAGGAAAACTGAGATTGGAATAAATCCAGGAAGTAATTGAGGATGTAGGTTGCAAGTGCTACTCTGAGACGAAGAGGTTGACACGGGAGAGGAATTCGTGGAGGGCCGCATCAAACCAGTCAGAAGACTGATGACGCCTCCAAAAAAAGTTGGGAATAATCTGATGTATTGACACCTTGAATAAAACGAACCTGCTTTAACAAAAAACCTTCCTCGTACATGTTGTTGAGAGTGAGAGGTCCTGGCAACACACGCTCACATTGGCCACTGCTCCACCTCCCCACACCTGCTGCCACCCTGGCAAAGGCCCTCGGAATAGGCCCTCACATCTTCTACCATGCCACGTACTCCCACCTGCTGCCACCCTGGCCAAGGACCTTGCGGAAGACACACACATTGGCAACCACGCAACCTCCTCGCGCCACATTACTACAAATTTCTGGTGTAGAATAACATATGTTCTCGCACACGATCTCATAACACGCTCGGCAAATGTATCTTGCGAATGTGAGGGCTCTGGTTGTCGCTCTGATGTACAATACTTCGGGATCAGATATTAGGCGGCAGCAGTGGGGCAGAGCCAGTGATAAAGAATCGGTACGTGCGAAATCTCGAAGCTGTACGTTCAGATGGTCATAACTGAGTAGGATCAGAATTATGGCCCACGTTTTGGGACGGAATCGATTCCTGTGGCTGATATCTAGCAAGACCACTTTTTCCTCCTTAAAATATGAGATCGAGTTGGTGATGCTTCCTTGTAAGATACCCACTTAGAGGAGAAGAGTCCTACTTATATCTCGCGGAAAGACCACGAAGGTAACATTAGAGTGATTCGAACTGACACAGAGGTTCATGAAATCTTCGTGCCACCTTTGCGACTGGAGGAGGTAATGGGTACGGTGGTAGTGAGACTTCCCTCCGCCACACTGCGTAAGGTGAAGGTGTGAAACTGCGACACGGGGTAACGAGACCCGGCAGCCGGTGGTGACCCGCTGGGCCGTCAGAGGGCGAGCGCGTAGGCGTCAGGCCGCCCCCGCTGCCACTGCCGCCCCCGCCCCCACTATCGACGGGCCACCTCTAGCGCTGCTGACGTACGCGCGCGGAGGTCGGGCCGCGACTCCTCCCACGCCGCTCACTGTCTGTTCGCCGCCCGCCCTCCTCTCAGGCAGAAACGCGCCGGAACCAACCCGGGGCGTCAGCTATCACCGCGAGGGCCCAGAGAGCTGCGGTCACACGGCCCGTCCGAACGGCGGTTCCGGTTTCATTCCCGGCTCTCGTGAGCCCGAACGCCACAACCGTTCGCTAAACTGTATCCCCCAAAACACTGGGAACTTTTCGTTACATCCTACAAAGGGTCTACCACATATCAGGGCCAGTGCGTAAGTTCGTAGCGTTTTTGTTTTGCATATTGACTATGACTTTATTTGTTGTTGCTGTTGTGGTCTTCAGTCCTGAGACTGGTTTGATGCAGCTCTCCATGCTACTCTATCCTATGCAAGCTTCTTCATCTCCCAGTACTTGCTGCAACCTACATCCTTCTGAATCTGTTTAGTGTATTCATCTCTTGGTCTCCCTCTACGATTTTTACCGTCCACGCTGCCCTCCAATGCCAAATTTGTGATCACTTGATGCCTCAGAACATGCCCTAAAAAACCAGTCCCTTCTTCTTGTCAAGTTGTGCCACAAACTCCTCTTCTCCCCAATTCTATTCAATACCGCCTCACTAGTTATGTGATCTACCCATCTAATCTTCAGCTTTCTTCTGTAGTACCACACTTCAAAAGCTTCTATTCTCTTCTTGTCCAAACAATTTATCGTCCATGTTTCACTTCCATACATGGCTACACTCCATACAAATACTTTCAGAAACGACTTCCTGACACTTAAATCTATACTCGATGTTAACAAACTCCTCTTCTTCAGAAACCCTTTCCTTGCCATTCCCAGTCTACATTTTATATCATCTCTGCTTCGACCATCATCAGTTATTTTGCTCCCCAAATAGCAAAACTCCTTTACTGACTAAATGACTCTGAGCACTATGGGACTTAACTTCTGTGGTCATCAGTCCCCTAGAACTTAGAACTACTTAAACCTAACTAACCTAAGGACATCACACACATCCATGCCCGAGGCAGGATTCGAACCTGCGACCGTAGCAGTCCCGCGGTTCCGGACTGCGCGCCTAGAACCACTAGACCACCGCGGCCGGCAACTCCTTTACTACTTTAAGTGTCTCATATCCTAATCTATTTCCCTAAGCGTCACCCGACTTAATTCGACTACATTCCATTATCCTCGTTTTGCTTTTGTTGATGATCACCTTATATCCTCTTTTCAAGACACTATCCATTCCGTTCAACTGCTCTTCCAAGTCCTTTGCTGTCTCTGACAGAATTACAATGTCATCGGCGAAGCTCAAAGTTTTTATTTCTTCCCCATGGATTTTAATACCTACTGCGAATTCTTCTTTTGCTTCCTTCACTGCTTGCTCAATATACAGATTGAATAACATCGGGGAGAGAGGCTACAACCCTGTCTCACTCCCTTCCCAACCACTGCTTCCCTTTCATGTCCCTCGACTCTAATAACTGCCATCTGGTTTCTGTACAAATTGTAAATAGCCTTTCGCTTCCTGTATTTTACCCGTACCACCTTCAGAATTTGAAAGAGAGTATTCCAGTCAACATTATCAAAAGCTTTCTCTAAGTCTACAAATGCTAGAAACGTAGGTTTGCCTTTACTTAATCTTTCTTCTACGATAAGGCGTAGGGTCTGTATTGCCTCACGTGTTCCAACATTTCTTCGGAATCCAAACTCATCTTCCCCGAGGTCGACTTCTACCAGTTTTCCATTCGTCTGTAAAGAATTTGCGTTAGTATTTTGCAGCTGTGACTTATTAAACTGATAGTTGGGTAATTTTCACATCTGTCAACACCTGCTTTCTTTGGGATTGAAATTATTGTATTCTTCTTAAAGTCTGAGGGTATGACTTTATTTATCGAGAGTAATTTTTTATTTGTAGTTCACTGTTGCTATTTGAGTCTACACGTGGTCATTTTGTCGTTTGGAGATACTGACTGTAGCTGTGGACGCCAGAAAATTGTGAGTCAAGTTGAGACATTTGAACATTTCGGACACGTCCTTGTTTTAGTTGAAGAGACGGGTGACAGCAGTGGACGCAGCCAGGAACATTTCCGCGGTGTACTGAATAGAATTGGGGAGAAGAGGAATTTCTGGCACAACCTGACTAGAAGAAGGGTTAGGCTGGTAAGACATGTTCTGAGGCATCAAGGGATCACCAATTTAGCATTGGAGGGCAGCGTGGAGGGTAAAAATCGTAGAGGGAGACGAAGAGATGAATACACAAAGCAGATTCAGAAGGATGTAGGCTGCAGTAGTTACTTGGAGATGAAGAATCTTGCACCTGATAGAGTGGCATGGGGAGCTGCACATAACCAGTCGCTGGACTGAAGACCACATCAACAACAACAACCTGCGCAGAATCGAAAAGTTACTCGAGTGTTCGCAGAATGTTGTAAATAGTGAAGGACCATGTACTAGTGATGGCTAAAGTCTGTGTTATGTGTATCTGATGTGTTTAATGAATTTATGGAAAACCGCTACCAACTTGTGCACCAACCCAATACTTAGTACTTACTTAAGTTTCCGTGTCTGGGCGAGAAAATCTAAACTCTCGTCTTCCAAAACGCGGTAGCTTTAATGGCCTTGTCATTGTACGGACGTAGATCTTCCGCCGCGTAAACAAGCTTCATCCGTGGGCACACTGGCAGATGTTCAGTGTCTGCCCTTTTCCACATTCACAGTGGTCATCTTCAGAGGAGCCCCACTTAACCATGTTTAATTTGCATTTAGCATTTTCTGTTATTAATCTGTTCTGTGTCCTCCATATACTTTAAGAAGTTGCTGCGATTGTTTGATTTCCTTTTTGACGTGCAAGTTTGTTTTTTGCGGATAATCCAACCGTTAAGATGGGCGGCCGGTCCCAGCACGGACTTACAGCAGTACTGTCCGTGGGATAAAGCTCTTTCTCGACTTAAGACCAGCTGGAACTGTTTGCTGGTTATACACTGAGTGCAATGCGTCGGTTTGCTCAATTTTCCTCTCTGTTTCACTGGCTACTTTGCATCTGATACTTGTTGCTGCTATAGCCGCAAGTGGGTAAATTTTGTGGACAAGTGTAAGCTTCAGGCAGCCGGTGACAATCCTGAGAGTCACATTCAAAGCGACGCCTCCCACACTAGTCCCTCATGTTCTCTTGTTGCAAAATTGGAGTCCCATAGGTGATGATTGAAGAGCTTCTGGTTGAGCTCCCCACGTTGAACTAGTCACTCCACGTATTTTTCCTTTTAGATCAGTACAGTGTTTTTTAAATGACAGTGTACTGTCTAGGCAATAAATGAAGCAGGCAAAAAGGACTACAATCGTCTCAAAAATGAGATCGACAGGAAGTGCAAAATGGCTAAGTAGGGATGGCTAGAGGACAACTGTAAGGATGTAGAGGCGCATATCACTAGGGGTAAGATAGATATTGCCTACAGTAAAATTAAAGAGACCTTTGGAAAAATGAGAACCACTTGCATGAATATCAAGAGCGCAGATGTAAACCCAGTTCTAAGCAAAGAAGGGAAAGCAGAAAAGTGGAAGGAGTATATAGAGGGTCTATACAAGAGCGATGTACTGGAGGACAATATTATAGAAATGGAAGAGAATGTAGATGAAAATGAAGTGGGAGATACGATACTGCGTGAAGAGTTTGACAGAGCGCTGAAAGACCTGAGTCGAAACAAGGCCCCGGGAGTAGACAACATTCCATTAGAAGTACTGACGGCCTTGGGAGAGCCAGTGCTGACAAAATTCTACCATCTGGAGAGCACGATGTATGAGACAGGCGAAATACCATCAGACTTCAAGAAGAATATAATAATTCCAATCCCAAAGAAAGCAGGTGTTGACAGATTTGAAAATTACCGAACTATCAGTTTAATAAGTCACGGCTGCAAAATACTAAGCTAGTTCTTTACAGACGAATGGAAAAACTAGTAGAAGCCGACCTCGGGGAAGATCAGTTTGGATTTCGTAGAAATGTTGGAACACGTGAGGCAATACTGACCTTACCACTTATCTTAGGAAATAGATTAAGGAAAGGTAAACCTACGTTTCTTGCATTTGTAGACCTAGAGAAAGCTTTTGACGGTGTTGACTGGAATACTCTCTTTCAAATTCTAAAGGTGGCAGGGGTAAAATACAGGGAGCGAAAGGCTATTTACAATTTGTACAGAAACCAGATGGCAGTTATAAGAGTCGAGGGGCATGATAGGGAAGCGGTGATTGGGAAGGGAGTGAGACAGGGTTGTAGCCTCTCCCCGATGTTATTCAATCTGTATATTGAGCAAGCAGTAAAGGAAACAAAAGAAAAATTCGGAGTAGGTATTAAAATCCATGGAGAAGAAATAAAAACCTTGAGGTTTGCCGATGACATCGTAATTCTGTCAGACACAGCAAAGGACTTGGAAGAGCAGTTGAACGGAATGGACAGTGTCTTGAAAGGAGGATATAAGATGAACATCAACAAAAGCAAAACGAGGATAATGGAATGTAGTCGAATTAAGTCGGGTGATGCTGAGGGAATTAGATTAGGAAAAGAGACACTTAAAGTAGTAAAGGAGTTTTGTTATTTGGGGAGCAAAGTAACTGATGATGGTCGAAGTAGAGAAGATATGAAATGTAGACTGGCAATGGCAAGGAAAGCGTTTCTGAAGAAAAATTTGTTAACATCGAGTATAGATTTAAGTGTCAGGAAGTCGTTTCTGAAAGTATTTGTATGGAGTGTAGCCATGTATGGAAGTGAAACATGGACGATAACTAGTTTGGACAAGAAGAGAACAGAAGCTTTCGAAATGTGGTGCTACAGAAGAATGCTGAAGATTAGATGGGTAGATCACATAACTAGTGAGGAGGTATTGAACAGAATTGGAGAGAAGAGGAGTTTGTGGCGCAACTTGACTACAAGAAGGGACCGGTTGGTAGGACATGTTCTGAGGCATCAAGGGATCACACATTTAGCATTGGACAGCGTGGAGGGTAAAAATCGTAGAGGGAGACCAAGAGATGAATACACTAAGCAGAGTCAGAAGGATGTAGGCTGCAGTAAGTACTGGGAGATGAAGAAGCTTGCACAGGATAGAGTAGCATGGAGAGCTGCATCAAACCAGCGTCAGGACTGAAGACAACAACAACAACAACAGTCTAGGCTGACCCCCAAGCATTTTGGTTTGGTGCAGTGTTTAGTTTAACTGCTTCCAACGTCTTGAGGTTTCTCTGTTACCCAGGTGGAATGCGCATGCTTAGTCTTTTTCTTGGTTAACTACAGCTGATTTCCTTCATAGTAGTTCCCCAAGGTATGCAAAGTCTCAGTAAGTTTTCTTTCAACCTCTTCAAGCGTTCTACATTGACCACTAGTGACAGTGTCTTCTGTCAATATCAATCCCTTAATTTCCGGCTGGTGTGCTGGTCTTTTGTATACATATCGTACAGAACATGAGAAAGAGCACTCTCTTGTGGCTATCCACTCCATGTACTTTTCTTTCACTGGATTCTTCGATTCTGCAACATGCCTCTCACCATATAAGTCAGTCGAAAGTCCTTAGTTATTTCCTAGACTTTCATGAGCAGTTGCTGGCGGTTTATTGTGTCACACGCAGCAGAAACGTCAATAAAGGAAGCAGAAATGGTTGTTTTTCTTTATAAACCATTTTCAATGTGTTGAGTCAGATTTATTATTTGTCTAGAACATGCTTTCCCCGGTCTCAGTCCAGCTATTCTTGAGAGAATCATTCTTTCAAATAATGCAGGCGTCAGGCTAAGGAAACAGGACGGAAATTTTTTGGCGCAGTCGTCTCTTCTCTAGGCTTTAGTTATTACTATTACTTGTGGTGTCCTCCACAGTTCGGCAACCTGAAATGCTTCATCATCCTCACCAGGCGTCCATTGTTCTGTTCGTATGTGGTCGGGGCCTGTTGCTTTATTTTCTTTAGTTTGCGCACTGCTCCTTCCCACCTCTCCCGGTGAGAATGGAGTTTCTAGAGATTCGCTCTCTCCTGCTATGTTTCACTTGAGATTAAACATAGCCTCCTTCTGTCTTGTCTTGTCAATCAGTGGTAGTTGCTGAGCGATCTGGTCCGAAGTGACGTTTCTGCTCGCCGGCGAACTTGTAGCACCATTGCTAAGATTTCTTGTCAGCCACCACGCGCGTTGACTCCTGCGTTTCCCATCCATGTGGAATAGTAACTTAGCCCGTCGTTTCCTCTTTTATTCAGCTGTGTCTCGGAATAGTTCTTGTCCCCTTTCCGTTGAATTTGCTGAGAAAGGCTCTGTGTTAGTCCCTCAAGAGGTCTTGTGAGATCGACACGTATAAATTGGGTCCGACATTCAAGTGGAATTTGCGTTCTTCACATTTTATTTACAAGTTCGACAAAGTCGTTGTGGTTTTCTGAGTCTGCTACTATGTTTTAAACTCCAAGTTCTTGAAGTAAAAACGGCGTTTGAAGGATACAATTCTTTTTCGGTCAACTCCATAAATAATACAAGAAACAGGCCAGAGTTGTGTCCTGGGGAAAAGCTTGTTCTGCTGCTTTGGTAACACGATGAACAATGTTCTCAACAACGAAGATGTTTTCAGGATTATACACATTCTGACATTTGTTGCTATTAAGTGATAGTTAGGGTAAAAATAAGCTTCAGTCCCTCTCTTTCTGGTCAGATTTCTAGTTCTTCCCCATATTTATCAGTTGATTTATATCTCCAGTTGACGCTTTGACAGTTAAAATCTCCCAATACAATCTCGATGTTTTGGTTGTGAAAATTGTCTAGGTCATGAAAGGTAAAAACAATATTAGGTGGTTTGTACACCGTGGTAATATTACACGACTGTAGTTCACTTGTTAAAGTTTCGATGTTGTTTCTATTCGTAATACTTGTGGCCTTAATCTCTGTATCTGGTCCTGCTAAGACAGTACTACCGTGTCGTTCATGTGGGCGTTGTAATACTGCCTTTATCCCTTTAATTTTTGGTCTTCGCTCGTTAGCCGTTTGTTTTGTACTTGCAGTGCTAAAATGTCCCATGAATGTCGTTCGCACTTTTCCGATAGTAAGACTCTCATGACAGTCCTTCACTATTTAACGAAGTCGTCACAATTTTTGGTCTTCAAAAGGTCCAGTTTTGTTTGTTTACCATTTTTCTCCAAAAGTTTGCAACGCCGTTTGTAAATGAACAATGTCACGGCACATAAATAAATGTAAACATCTGAATATAGTTTTACAGGCGTCTGAAATGTCATCTTGGGAAAATAGCGACTATAAAAGAGACTCATTTGCCGCTTGTTCATTACAAAATACCTTCAGTTTGTACAGTTGCAGTGTTGTAATATATCCACAACGGACAAGAATTGCTTACCAACGTTAATACGAGAAAGGACAGATGAAACATAATAGGCCGGTCGACAAACAATTAGGAGTTGATTAAAACTGTGTGCCCGACCGAGGCTCGAACTCGGGACCTTTGCCTTTCGCGGGCAAGTGCTCTACCATCTGAGCTACCGAAGCACGACTCACGCCCGGTACTCACAGCTTTACATCTGCCAGTATCTCGTCTGCTACCTTCCAAACTTTACAGAAGCTCTCCTGCGAACCTTGCAGAACTAGCACTCCTGAAAGAAAGGGTATAGCGGAGACATGGCTTAGCCCCAGCCTGGGGGATGTTTCCAGAATGAGATTTTCACTCTGCAGCGGAGTGTGCGCTGGTAGAGCACTTGCCCGCGAAAGGCAAAGGTCCCGAGTTCGAGTCTCGGTCGGGCACACAGTTTTAATCTGCCAGGAAGTTTCATATCAGCGCACACTCCGCTGCAGAGTGAAAATCTCATTCTGGAATTAGGAGTAACTTGGTAGATTTCTTCCGCTGGCCGGATTGAAACAAATCGCAGACCGGATCAAGCCCGCGGCCTCTGGTTGTCTATCCGTTCTCTAGTCCATCCGTTGGAAGTTACCACTGCATTCGACCTGCAGCAACCAGCACCAATCGGAACCTGTTTAATTATTTTAACTTTGGTCTTCCTCTACAGTTTATTCGTCACAGTTTCCCCTCCCCCCCCCTCCCTCCTCGCAAAATAGGGAAAAAATTATGATCTTCGAAAACATAACTCTCCTTCCGCTCTGGTACACGTGCAAGAGGTCGCTTGCTTTATCACAAGTATATGTCCAAGTGATGATGAATGTTATTGCCTTTTCATATAGAAAAGTATTATCTCCTGAACAATCTTCAAATCGTGAGGTACACCCTTAATTTTTATATATGAAATTAGTGAGTTTACTCGTGGCACTTTGGTTGTGTCTGTCTGCAGAAACTTTCACAACTCAAATTGATCATCAGATTTACTAATTTAGTACGATTGCGTTCTGAATTGCTGGTGTATCCATGTATCGGATGAATAATATAAAAACCGTGAATGGCTGGGGGAATGTGAATGAGAACAGTGCCATATTTAAGTTTACAAAAATAATGAGGTTTTATTCATCCTTTTGTAACTGATAAATCTTACAAAATAATGACAAACATAAGTCAGGAAAGGAGTGGTGCTTGACTAGCGAAGGTTGGGATGGAAACTATACGTTCTGCCCTGAATTAATCCCGTTTACGATGCAATCAGACTTCGTTTACACAAATCCACTATGAGAGCAAATTACACTCCTGGAAATGGAAAAAAGAACACATTGACACCGGTGTGTCAGACCCACCATACTTGCTCCGGACACTGCGAGAGGGCTGTACAAGCAATGATCACACGCACGGCACAGCGGACACACCAGGAACCGCGGTGTTGGCCGTCGAATGGCGCTAGCTGCGCAGCATTTGTGCACCGCCGCCGTCAGTGTCAGCCAGTTTGCCGTGGCATACGGAGCTCCATCGCAGTCTTTAACACTGGTAGCATGCCGCGACAGCGTGGACGTGAACCGTATGTGCAGTTGACGGACTTTGAGCGAGGGCGTATAGTGGGCATGCGGGAGGCCGGGTGGACGTACCGCCGAATTGCTCAACACGTGGGGCGTGAGGTCTCCACAGTACATCGATGTTGTCGCCAGTGGTCGGCGGAAGGTGCACGTGCCCGTCGACCTGGGACCGGACCGCAGCGACGCACGGATGCACGCCAAGACCGTAGGATCCTACGCAGTGCCGTAGGGGACCGCACCGCCACTTCCCAGCAAATTAGGGACACTGTTGCTCCTGGGGTATCGGCGAGGACCATTCGCAACCGTCTCCATGAAGCTGGGCTACGGTCCCGCACACCGTTAGGCCGTCTTCCGCTCACGCCCCAACATCGTGCAACCCGCCGCCAGTGGTGTCGCGACAGGCGTGAATGGAGGGACGAGTGGAGACGTGTCGTCTTCAGCGATGAGAGTCGCTTCTGCCTTGGTGCCAATGATGGTCGTATGCGTGTTTGGCGCCGTGCAGGTGAGCGCCACAATCAGGACTGCATACGACCGAGGCACACAGGGCCAACACCCGGCATCATGGTGTGGGGAGCGATCTCCTACACTGGCCGTACACCACTGGTGATCGTCGAGGGGACACTGAATAGTGCACGGTACATCCAAACCGTCATCGAACCCATCGTTCTACCATTCCTAGACCGGCAAGGGAACTTGCTGTTCCAACAGGACAATGCACGTCCGCATGTATCCCGTGCCACCCAACGTGCTCTAGAAGGTGTAAGTCAACTACCCTGGCCAGCAAGATCTCCGGATCTGTCCCCCATTGAGCATGTTTGGGACTGGATGAAGCGTCGTCTCACGCGGTCTGCACGTCCAGCACGAACGATGGTCCAACTGAGGCGCCAGGTGGAAATGGCATGGCAAGCCGTTCCACAGGACTACATCCAGCATCTCTACGATCGTCTCCATGGGAGAATAGCAGCCTGCATTGCTGCGAAAGGTGGATATACACTGTACTAGTGCCGACATTGTGCATGCTCTGTTGCCTGTGTCTATGTGCCTGTGGTTCAGTCAGTGTGATCATGTGATGTATCTGACCCCAGGAATGTGTCAATAAAGTTTCCCCTTCCTGGGACAATGAATTCACGGTGTTCTTATTTCAATTTCCAGGAGTGTATATTCAAATGGAATCACCTACGACCAGGTACAGCACAAACTGTGGTTCACGGAGAACAGGGGGCTGTGAATATCATTTAACAGCCCCACGCCGGTGCAGCAGAGCCCTCTCACCTCGATTCAGGCGGCGGCGGCTGTAATGTCCTGACGCGTCCACGGAAACGTGCAAACTGTGTGGACTGGCCTGATTATGAGAACGTGAGTGAACGGTGAATTTACATCCAAAACTTTTTCTTAAGAATTTACTTTATTTATTAGCGATTCATCAAGAACATTAACACATTTAATCACACTACGTGAGCGTGGAAGTAGTTGCCAGGGAGTAACTGATGAAATCAAAATGAAATTGCTTTTAATAAATGGGAATTTTATTCCTAAAAGCTTTTTTTTAAGAAACAGATTTAAAATTATAAGCAGAAAGCACCCTCTAAATATCAAGTTTAAATTTATTCAGAGGCAGAAAGAAACAAATTTCTGAGTGTATGAGCATTCGGGCTGAGAACCATGCCGCTGCCTTTCAACACGGCCGTAGTCACGACCGCTCACAACAACCTCTGAAAGACTACGCTGGTGCAAATCTGCAACACACCAGATTACCTTCAAGTAAAAGTTTTAACAATTCACAGAAGCACACAAACTATGCACACTGCAGGAGGGATGGAAATGGTACAAAACCCTAACATTAAAAGATTAACTTGCCACCGAAGGTGCAACTTGATTTTAACTTCTAAGAAAAGGTCTTACGGTGGGAGGGTGGCAATTTTATATACTGAAATGACCATTTAAATAAAAGCCCATAAAATGAAATCTTACATAAAATTATACAAGGTTGGCCAAACATGCTCTGCAGAACACATATACCGCCTCTCAAGATGGTAGGCAAGATAAAAACATATTTCAGGAATTAGGCCGTTACACTTGAAGCAATAAATTCGTTATCACAGCGAATCCGACGAATATGACACAGGCAGCTATTAACGTACGGCAGACTGATAGGGAAATTACCGAACAACCCGAACCGCAGGTTGCTCTAACCCACCCCTACGCCACAAGGGAAAAACGGACCACCCAATTCATAAATAACCACCTTCCCGCGGGTGGGCAAACGGAAAAGAATGGTGGGAGGACCCCAAAACAAAGCGGCTGGTGACGTCACTAAGAAAACAAGTACAATTTAACAAGTAAATGAAACAACATATCACCAATCACTTAACTTCTAATGAACTGCGATTTCTCGAGAAGACCTGGCGCAGCACCCCCAAATCGCTCTCCCGAGTCGTCCGCTGCCAGCCGCTTCAACGGACGCAGGAAGGCGCGCCGATCTCCCGTCTCACGGAGTTGCAGCTCGCACCGGCCAGACCGATGTCGTGGTTTGACTCCTGTTGCTCTCCCGTCGACCGCGAAGCCACTACCCATTTCTATACGGCGCGGCCCACTGGACTCACGTGGCGACCTCACATGCGCCGACGCTCTAGGCGGATAAGTCATCTTGTGTCTCAGTGCGCGACCGACCAACCGATCGATCCAACCACCAATGACCGTTGCCTGAGCAAGTCGAGCAGACTGGCGGCCTAACGCGCAGGAACTAAGCCCCTGACCGGGCGACCACTCGTTGAGTTCTCTCACTGCGCCACAGATTCGGACGAGAGACAGACTAGCAAGCTGGGGACGAGAGACTGACCCCAGACTGACTCCAGACTCACCCAGACTGACTCCAACTGACCGACTGGCCAACTGGCGAGCTCATAGCGCCCCTTAAATGCACTTGAACAGGCAACTTTTCCCCTTTCCCACCCGAGGGAGACACCAAAGCTGCGATTGCCACAGCGGCGCCACCGCCAGAAACGTAGGACGATTGCTTCACACAACGCGCTGCGGCGCGCTCTTCAAAACAGCAGTTTTTACCACGGCTCAGTGAGAAACTCCCCTATCAGAGCCCTGAAGTCGAGGCAGATTTCAATATGAGATGCACCCGTTCGCTGGTCCGGTCAAACCAATTTCACTCACAGGCACGACGGTGTGTGCTGGAATTGTCAAACTTCAGACGACCGACTCAGGACGAATAAGTTCATCCTTGTGACACACAGTGTGTCCGATATGATATGCAGTTTCACTGCAGGTACAGTTGTAAACTGCCCTTGGCTCTTAGTCCACCACGAGTTGCCTACCAAAAGTCTCATCCACTAGAGAAAGACCTGAGATTCTCTACCAGAGTAGGACCAGAAGACGAAGAAAGCAAAGCATCACAAACACTTTCCTCCAGGCCTCGTGTAGGAGCCAAATTAGCATTTGTACAAACCAGTTGAATTATCTCCATCGTATCTCCCCTCTTGACTGTTCTGCTGGCCTGGTAGCCAATCCAGACACAACACCGGGGTTCCAACACTGGAGGAGCAAGCCTCTGCTTTCCATATCCTGAGGGGATCCAATCAGCGACTAAAAATCTCTCTTGTCTGAAAAAAAAAATATTTTAGACTGGGGGGGGGGGGGCGTCGTTCTCACGGTAAGCAAGGCCATCTTTGGGGAAAAAACTGTAGGTAGGCTGTTTAGGTTTTTATGTTGGTAACGCCACGTAGCGCTCTGTATGAAAATCACTGACTGTGCTGTGTGCAGTCTGTGGCTGGTTTGTATTGTTGGAATATTTGCCATTTAAGTGTTGGGCAGTTGGATGTGAACAGCGCGTAGCGTTGCGCAGTTGGAGGTGAGCCGCCAGCAGTGGTGGATGTGGCGAGAGAGATGGCTGAATTTTGAGAGCGGACGATCTGGACGTGTGTCCATCAGAAAGAGTAAACTTGTAATACTGGATATCATTTGCTAACTATGCCGATCAGTAGTTAGTGCCTTCAGTAGTTAGAAACTTTTATTTAGCTGTCAGTATTGGCACTCGCTCTATAGCAGTAGTTTGAGTAACGAAGATTTTTGTGAGGTAAGTGATTCATGAAAGGTATTGGTTTATTGTTAGTCAGGGCCATTCTTTTGTAGGGATTATTGAAAGTCAGATTGCGTTGCGCTAAAAATATTGTGTGTCAGTTTAGTGAATGTTCGAGTACGTTCAGTTTTGCTGAGCTGTTTCAAAATCAAATAACGTACAGGTTTTACGGCACTGTCATTTATAAAATTTTTCTATGGGGATGTTTCAAAACGTCTAACCAGATAGGACCACAGTCCCTCATTTACGAAGGGACATAATCTTTCCAGGCCGACCATTTCCAATTTCTGAAAGAAGGGTGTTAAATTTCCCAGACAGTTCTGCCTGTGAAATATATGTTTTTTTTTTCACTCACCAAAAGAACCTGGCGTCAGGGGAGTTACAGCCACGCCTCCACTAAACAGGTGCACCAGCCACTCTGGCAGTCTGTCTTAAATAGCTTCCTGCGCCCACTTTCCGCCACCTGGTCGCCTTCGCGATGACTGTCGCCTGGTCCAGGTAAAACGTTTTGCCAGCCGGCGCCCTCCTGCTACGAACCTAAGTGGGGAGAGTGGAGCGCCACAGCCCGAGGTCCGTCAGCAAGTATAATTCACACAGCCCTGCTTCTCCAAATTGCTCGCACAGCCAGGTAGCTGGACACAGCATTTATGGCCCACAATCCATCGTTCTCCCTGACCTCCGCCACTTCCACTACGGTCCCTAGGGTACAAGTTCACTACAGGCTACACATGCAGTTATAAGGACAGTAAGCTCACTATTTCCTCACGCAAAAAAAGTCATAAAGCACACATACCAAATGCAGTTTTGGGGAACACAGAGATCATGACCTAAAATATGAATATTATATTTAATTGACAGAGTAATTGGGTTGCCACTTTTCACACAGACCATTGTACCAGTGTCGAAAAATTAAAGAAAAGCAGAACACGGTTACTGGCTGATCGCAAGGGCTATTTGCTGTCAAATCTCTGAACTGCCTCACCGTTTCGCACTCTTCTCCTTGCAACGAGAAGTGGCAGATGGCTTGCAGCGCCACCATGCCTTTATTTCGCTATGTTATTTATGTAACTACATGACAGAATCTACTAAGAACGCGAGAACACGAAATATTCGCATTATCTGAAAATTACTGGCCTGATAACAAAATAAAATCACACGCTAACCTTACTCTCTAAATCATGCAGTGTGTGTCACAATTCCTATTACAGGCTAATCGGAATTGTAGATGACTTGATATGCAACTCGTTCAGGGAAATGCATCAGATCGCTTTAAAATCTAACTATTGATGTTCTGCACACAGTGAAGACGAAGAGATCGGAACCGGTGTCGGGTTCTCTTCTACGTGATGAAGAACGTCCTCTTCAAAGTCGAGAGTGCAGTGCGGACCTCATTTTGCCTGGTGTAGTGCAGCATCGCGACGTGGCATCGACTCAAAAATTCGTTGGAAATCCACTGCAGAATATAAGCCATGCTGCCTCTATAGCCGGCCGTAATTGCGAAAGCGTTGCCGGTTCGAGCTTTTGTGCACGAACTGACCTCTCAGTTATGTCCCATGCAATTCATGCCAGGTGATCTGCGTGGTCAAATCATTTGCTCGAACTGTCTAGAATATTCTTTGGACCAATCGTTGTCAACTGTGGCCCATTCACGTGGCATCCTACCACCCACAAAAATTTCGTCGTTGTTTGGAAGACATCACCAGCCACCATCAGCTTGAACAATGTCTTGTTGACAACTTGGGTCGATGGCTTCGTGGGCGTCTGCGCCACACTCGAATCCTACCATCAGTTCTTACCAACTGAAAGCCGGAGTCATCTGATCAGGCAACGGATTTCCAGTAGCCTGAGGTCCAACCAATTCGGTCACAAGCGCAGAAGGAAAACTACAGGAGATGTCGTGCTGCTAGCAAAGGCAATTGCATCGGTCGTCTGCTGCCATAGCCCACTAACGCCAAGGATACGTTCGTCGTACGCCCCACATTGATTTCTCCGATTATTTCGCGCTATCTTGCTTGTCTGTTAGCACTGACAACTTTACGCAACTGATTCTGCTCTCGGTCGTTAAGTGAAGCACGCCGACCACAGCGTCGTCCGTGGTGAGAGGTAATGCCTGAAAATTTTTTTCGGCTTCCTCTTCATAGCGGAAAATTGAATTCCTTAACGATGTCAGAAGTGGAATGTCCCACGCATATAGGTCCAAATACCATTGCGCGTCTGTGTCAACACCTGTCGTGTGGTAATAATCACATCGAAAACCTTTCCACATGTTTCACATGAGTCCAAATTACAGCTCCACCAATGCACTGCCCACTTACAACTTGCGTGCGCAATACTATTGCCATATGTATATGTGCGTATCTCTATACTCTGACTTTCGTCACTTCAGTGTATAAAGTCGTAGGGTTCGTATGTTTAGAGGTTAATAAATATATTTTTTCGACGGTTCTGATGTTTTAAAATGGTTCAAATGGCTCTGACCACTATGGGACTTAACTTCTGAAGTCATCAGTCCCCTAGAACTTAGAACTACTTAAACCTAACTAACCTAAGGACATCACACACATCCATGCCCGAGGCAGGATTCGAACCTGCGATCTCAGCGATCACGTGGTTTCAGACTATAGCACCTAGAATCTGATGTTTTACTTTACAAGAGATTTTGCCTAGTCCTCTCCTTCCCTTTATTTGATATAAACATGAGTTGCTTCCTCACACTGCGCAGCACTCATTTTATTGTCTCGAACTTCTTCTCTAGACTACGAAAGAGGACAAGTTACTCTCTCACCTATTTTTCGCGTACAGAAAATTATTAAAGATTTTGTTACAACCTGACACACCTTGAGTGGGACTCTAGAAAGTTAAGAGGCTGAGCAGATGTTGATGTAGCCTGGTAGGGCACTAAAAGCATGAGGTATTTTTACGATTCTTAGCTCGTAGACACAGCTTGTTGGGAGTTGAAATCAATTGGCGGCGAGCCCATCCCTTTGTAAATCTTGCCAGACAGGCCAGCAGCCATACAGGGCAGACAGGGCAGCGCCTCGTCGAGAAAGGGCTCTAGCAGAACAATGCCATGATAGCTGGCGCAGCGCCAGCAGAAGCCTGGGCAGGGGCGACGGTCTAAAGGAACGCGTCTATCCAGTGGAGTCATAAACCGGGCATTGCGTGCACAGCCACGAGTGATGAAAATTCACATGTTTTCGTGTTCGCCAATAGTGCAAGTAGGCCAGTGAACCACTTCCCTGGGCTGCCTCTGTTGTATGAGAAAAATCCAGCACCTGAGAAACGTCTAGAGATTTATTTTTTCAGAGTCTCATGTTTCTTAATTCTTGCCCTGGTTCGACATACGTTTGTTGTGCTGTCGCGTCGGAGGGGAGATTTAGCGCTTCTAGAGTCTTGTGATTGGCTCAAGATGTCGTTCCTGCACTTTGCGGGAAAACGGAATTTGTTTCTGGAGAGGTGCGAAGCACTGGGGTGCGGGACTTTGGTCTGGTAAGTGGACTTCTGGTCGAAGCTCTGGCATGTGTGGTTGGTACTTGGGACCGGTCCTGAAACTGACTTCACTTGCAAGTATTCTAGACTGGGGAGCCTATGGTGAAGTTCTTACTGTACCGACAATGTGACTTCAAACGTCTCAGACTACTCGTTTGCCTATGGGACACTTATTTGTTTTTGGTTTACCAGTCTTGACATTTGGTATCCTTGTGGGCTCTGTCGTATAAGTGAGCCAAATTGGTCCTTGGTACGACCAGCGAACGGGTGTGTCAGACACTGAAATCTACTGCGATTTCAGGGCTCTTGGGGAGAGTAGTTTGCGATCAGCCTGCCTGATCGCCAGACCGCGAGACTTTTGCATTTCTTTCGTGGCCGCGATCGGTTCACAGGTGGCGCCTCCACGCCTCACCTCCGCCGCCGCGCACATCTCGACAGCTGCAGGTCACGTCGCCGCACGAAGCAAACAGGGAAACGCACTGCCGCACCGGAATTGTCAGGGCGCACAGATCTCAATCGCCACTTGCGCTCAGCTGCACCTATGTAGAGAAACTTCAGCAGCTTTGATCAGTAAGTCTGCTCAGTGTCAGATCAATTCAGCTTGCGTTATCCACATTTTTAGGGCCAGAGTACTTGACTCACTGAACATCTAGTTAAACAGTCTTTGCCAACCAGGATCCACCCAGTGGAGTATTAAATCACCTGTTAGTTGATTAGGGTATTCAATCTATAACTTGCTTAGTATGATTTATCTCTTGTTTGGGAAAATAAGTGTTGTTAGTACACTAATTTTTGCCAACATTCTCAATCAATTAAATAGTCCAAACAAGTTACCTTTCAACTACATTTGAAAAGTTTATCCAATTGGTGACACTGTTAATGGTTCACGTTTGTCCGTTTGTCATGTATGCCTACACTCGAAACAAATAATACTTTTAGGAAAGACTCCCTAATATATTACATCTTAATGTATATCATTTTAACATATTCCTCGTTTTGAGAAAATCCTAAACTCAGTATATTGAGATAAGGAAGAAATAGCTGTAAATAAACAAGTCAGGTAATACAAGCTCTTACATGAGCATTGAATGTGAGGCAGGTATTTCTGTACTGCTGATGTTTCTGCTACATGTTGGTGGTGCTTCATTGAGCAGCAGCAGGCAACCGATTGGCATGCGTCCCAGGTGGATATCTTGTTGTGCATTTACATGAAGTCCTTGTCTTATGAAGAGTCAGAGCAAACTTAAGAGGTATTCTTTGCTACAGTGTTATCCCCAGCGCTATTCCACAACTAAGAACACGGGTATTTGGGAGAGTTTGGCAGAATTTTGTGCACCATTGCACTGAAGTGCCAAAGAAACGGTATAGGCGCGCGTTTTCAAATACAGTGATATGTTAACAGCCAGAATACGGCGCCGCGGTCAGCGACGCCTATACACGGTGTTACAAAAAGGTACGGGCAAACTTTCAGGAAACATTCCTCACACACAAATAAGGAAAAGATGTTATGTGGACATGTGTCCTGAAACGCTTAATTTCCATGCTAGAGCTCATTTTAGTTTCGTCAGTAAGTACTGTACTTCCTCGATTCACCGCCAGTTGGCCCAACTGAAGGAAGGTAATGTTGACTTCGGTGCTTGTGTTGACATGCGACTCATTGCGCTACAGTACTATCATCATGCACATCAGTACGTAGCATCAACAGGTTAGTGTTCATCACGAACGTGGTTTTGCAGTCAGTGCAATGTTTACAAATGCAGAGTTGGCAGATGCCCATTTGATGTATGGATTAGCACGGGGCAATAGCCGTGGCGCGGTACGTTTGAACTGAAACAGATTTCCAGAACGAAGGTGTCCCGACAGGAAAGCGTTCAAAGCAATTGATCGGCTCTTAGGGAGCACGGAACATTCCAGCCTATGACTCGCGGCTGGGGAAGACCTAGAACGACGAGGACACCTGCAATGGACGAGGCAATTCTTCGTGCAGTTGACGATAACCCTAATGTCAGCGTCAGAGAAGTTGCTGCTGTACAAGGTAACGTTGACCACGTCACTGTATGGACAGTGCTACGGGAGAACCAGTTGTTTCCGTACCATGTACAGCGTGTGCAGGCACTATCAGCAGCTGATTGGCCTCCACGGGTACACTTCTGCGAATGATTCATCCAACAATGTGTCAATCCTCATTTCAGTGCAAATGTTCTCTTTACGGATGAGGCTTCATTCCAACGTGATCAAATTGTAAATTTTCACAATCAACATGTGTGGGCTGACGAGAATCCGCACGCAATTGTGCAATCACGTCATCAACACAGATTTTCTGTGAACGTTTGGGCAGGCATTGTTGGTGATGTCTTGATTGGGCCCCATGTTCTTCCACCTACGCTCAATGGAGCACGTCATCATGATTTAATACTGGATACTCTACCTGTGCTGCTAGAAGATGTGCCTTTACAAGTACGACACAACATGTGGTTCATGCACGATGGAGCTCCTGTACCGATGGATTGGTAGAGGCGGACCAATTCCATGGCCTCCACGCTCTCCTGACCGCAACTCTCTTGACTTTCATTTATGGGGGCATTTGAAAGCTCTTGTCTACGCAACCGCGGTACCAAATGCAGAGACTCTTCGTGCTCGTATTGTGGACGCCTGTGACACAATACGCCAATCTCCAGGGCTGCATCAGCGCATCAGGGATTCCATGCGACGGAGGGTGAATGCATGTATCCTCGCTAACAGAGGACATTTTGAACATTTCCTGTAACAAAGTGTTTGAAGTCACGCTGGTACGTTCTGTTGCTGTGTGTTTCCGTTCCATGATTAATGTGATTTGAAGAGAAGTAATAAAATGAGCTCTAACATGGAAAGTAAGCGTTTCCGGACACATGTTCACATAACATATTTTCTTTCTTTGTGTGTGAGGAATGTTTCCTGAAAGTCTGGCCGTACCTTTTTGTAACACCCTGCATAAGACTACAAGTGTCTGGCGCAGTTGTTAGATCGGTTATTGCTGCTATAATAGCAGGTTATCACGATTTAAGCGAGTTTGAACGTGGTGTTACAGTCGGCACGCGAACGATGGGACACATGACCTCCGAGGTAGTGATGAAGTGGGGATTTTCCCTTACGGATATTTCACGAGTGTACCGTGAATATCAGGAATCCGATAAAACATAAAATCTCTGACATCGCCGCGGCCGGAAAAAGATGCTACGAGAACAGGACCAACGACTAGTGAAGAGAATCGTTCAGCGTGACAAACGTGCACCCCTTTCGCAAATTGCTGCAGATTTCAGTGCTCGGCCTTTTACAAGTGTCAGCATGCGAACCGCTCAACGAAAATTCAGCGATATGGGCTTTCGGAGACGAAGGTCCTCTCGTGTACCCTTGGTGACTGCACGGCACAGAACTTTGCCCCTCGCTTGGGCCCGTCAACACCGATATTGGACTGTTGATGACTGGGAACATGTTGCTTAGTAGGACGAGTTGCTCTGAACCGCCGATCCTGTCGCAGCAACTCGGCAACGATGTCTGCAGCAGGGGAAAGAAAGGCAATCTGCAAACCAACAGGCTTCACAACAGCCTAACCCTGTACCCAATACCGACGGTCCGCCACAGATCAAATTATAAGTTCTTTTCCCGGTTACTTGAAAAATCCATAAAGAAAAACATTAAGCTGTAGCAGATTCAACCTAGAAGATAAGGATAGACGCACCAAAATTCACCAGTCCCTGTTGTAGACTAGTTGTATCGTAAAAAAATTTTTTCACAGTCCAACAAAGTCACAGAGTTTCTATATATTGGTTGTGCGGTCTGACACTTCTAGAATCAATCCTGTTCTCATTCAACGAAATATTCCAATTTAAAACCGATCCTCCCGACCACAATCGCCGATAGAGTTTCAAAACAGAATCCTAACACACTTCACAGTATCGATTATTTTCAAAATATCAATACGTGTCGACCTCTGACCAATAAAACTTCAAACCAGTCAACCATTGAAGATCGTCCACCCTGCCAGAACCTCTTCAAGAAGTCTGAATTTTAATAAAACTTGCCAATCTCACACATAAGTAATATTTACAATGCATGTCGTAACAACAGTCAACTGACTATTCCAACTTCCAACTCGAAGTTTATTTAATAGTTGATAACCAACTAACATCCAATTACAAACTTTATCCTTCCCCATCAACATTGAACTCCTTTTCATTTTATATAAAAAAAACCATAAAACATATTTTAATAATGGTCAGCATGATGTTTCAACGGTTCTTCCAGCCGCCGGCCGTCGACCACGATGCAATAGTCGTTAGCTCTCGTCGACCGCCGCGTCTGGAGTCCCCACTGGATCATCTTGCTGTCACGCTGGACATGAAAAAAAAAGAAACAAAATCTGATTAAATAACAAGTCTCCACTTAACATACTACGAATAAATAAATAAATATATTAACATTTCTTACCTGGCGTCGCTCAAGCGGTAAAGAAACGCAATGTTTCCTGATTAGACTTTTGAAAGATCACAGAGTTTCGTTTCAAATTTTATTGAACGGACACGTACGTAAGAATACTGTCTGACCACCTGCATCCATTCATGTCCATTGTGCATTCCGACGGACTTGGAAAATACCAGCAGGACAATGCGACGCCCCACACGTCCAGAATTGCTACAGAGTGGCTCAAGGAGCACTCTTCTGAGTTTAAACACTTCCGTTGGCCACCAAACTCCCCAGACATGAACATTATTGAGCATACCTGGGATGCCCTCCAACGTGCTTTTCAGAAGAGATCTCCGCCCCCTCGCACTCTTACGGATTCATGGACAGTCCTGCAGGATTCATGGTGTGATTCCCTCCAGCACTACTTCAGACATTAATCGGGTCTACGCCACATCGTGCTGTGGCACTTCTGAGTGCTCGTGGGGGCCCTGGACGATGTTAGGCAGGTGTACCAGTTCCTGTATCTAGAAAAGGCATTTGACAATGTGGTTTGGGACAAGCTGGCGACTATAATGAGGGAAAAGAGAGTGGACTGGAAAACCAGAAGATTTATAAACTCATTATATCTTAATCAAAAAGTTTCAGTTAAAGTTTGAAGAGAAAGTACAAAATGGATCAGACTAGGAAAAGAAGTAAGACAAGGATGCTCTCTATCACCTACTCTTTTCAACCTCTACTTGAAAAATATGATTGATCAATGCTCATTAGATGACAAAAGAGCAGAAATTGGAGGAAGAAGAGTAGGGTGTTTGAGGTTTGTGATGTCATGGTCCTTCTAGCCACAGGGGAAAAAGAATTACAGGATTTGGTGGACACCATTGCAACTAACGGAAAAAAATATGGAATGAAAATTAACACAAATAAAACAAAAGTATTGGCACTAGGAGGAAATAAGGAAATGACAATTATGCTGAATGGAGAAATACTAGAACAGGTGCAAAATTTTAAGTATCTTGGAAGCAGGATAGACACCGACTAGAAGTGCACCACAGAAATAAAAACAAGGATAGCAATGGCAAAAGAGGCGTTTTATAAGAAAAGGAGAATTTTCTACAGTGGTCTGGACCAAGAACTCAGAAAGAGACTCATAAAATGTCTTGTATGGAGTGTTCTTCTATATGGCGCTGAAACATGGACTATGAGGAAAGTAGACAGAGAAAGGCTGGAGGCTTTTGAGATCTGGACATGGCGGAAGACGGAAAGAATAAGTTGGATGGACAGAGTAAAAAATGAAGAGGTACTGAGAAGAGTGGGAAAGAAAAGACAGTTACTAGATGTAATAAAGAGAAGAAAAAGAAATTGGATTGGGCATATATTAAGAAAGAATGCGGACTGATAAAAACAGTTTCAGAAGGTTATGTAGAAGGGAAAAGGAAGCGAGGAAGGAAGAGATTCCAGATACTGGATGACATGATGGACGGTACAACATACAGCAGCCTTAAGAAGGAAGCAATGGATCGCAGAAAGCGGAGAAGCAAAGGACCTGCTAATATAGCAGAAACTGATGATAATGACCAGTTCCTGTGGCTCTCCAGTGTGTGATGCATGAATTGAGACTGTGAACAATAGTTATGGTAAGGGAGTGAAACTATAGCAGAACTTGGAGCAGAAGACGGAGCCGGAGCTATAATTGGGCGGCAGCCAGTGTCGGCGGCGCCAGCCACAGAACTGCACCACCGGCGGGAGCTGCCACCCCGCTGCCGTGAGGCATCGTCGTGCCGATGGCAGAACCGCCTCCAGGCAGTCTTCACAGGCAGTCCCGCTGCTGATTACGGCAACCAGTCGTTGCCTCTGTTCTAGATGCTTCGGCGTGACATACAAACGGAGATGCTACCGCAAAGTCAACGAGCAATTATGTGAGGTAGCAGTATTTTGCACCTTAGTGTAATATAATAATTGTTTGCAAAGACGAGTTAGATATCGGTTATTGTGTTATTTATCAGCCAATCAGCCTATTGAAATTAATATAGGGAGTATCAGACGGCATAAGACGCGTATTAACTTTAAGAAATTCTCATGTTGCATGAAGTCGGGGTTCAGGTGATATTTTCCCGGAGTTTTGCTGGAGCGGAGGAGCGGTACTGCTCAAAGGCAGGGCAGAAGGGTGCGGAAGTTACAACCGACCATTAGGAGTCGGCATGCGAAAGCGTCCCACTGGGGGAGACGCGCCACCGGAGCAGGTAGGCACCCATTGCGCGGACAACACAGGCAGGCCTTCGAGGGACGGCGCCTCGTTGGCGCTGAACGTTACGCCGACACCACTATGTCGAGATGAGCTGGCGCCTAAGGGAGCCTTCCCACGAATCTTAACGTTTTCTGGGGCTTTCTAAGAAACGCCGTTAAGCTAGTGCAATGACCTTTTCCCGCGCGAGGGCGAACAGAGAGACACGATCGGTGGGTTAAATTTTGAACAGAGTTTCGGTTTGTTCCAGAACATTCTAGGGGCAGTAAGGCGCAGAATGTTTTAATTGGCTGGAAGAAGCCAGGAAATAATAGTGGGAGCGAACTGTGCTGGTCTAGAGCCACGGGATTGGCCAGCTCGAAAAATAGCGTGGGGGTGCCGATGTTTGCAGAGGGAAGCTTTTGGAGCGTCTTAGCTCCTGTAGCGAGCGGACGTCGTGCTTTCGGCTCTGCTGTAGGAGAGTAAATCCTTTTCAGTGTGCTGTACAATACTTTGAATAAGTCTGCCAGCTGCAACTGAAACTAGAATTCAGTTAGGGGAACTGTCGTGTTTTACTGTTAGAGACAGGCTGATTCCGCCAATTACGGTTGGGAATACTGTCTCGCAGAAAGCAGACAGGAGCAGAACAATTTCCTTGAGCCAAACTTTATTAAAGACGTTGCTGGATTGTGCCTTTGGGCTGTTGAGTCCCGTCTTAACGAGTACGAGACGACTGGAAAGAAAGCAGAATTAGCTTTGGAGTAGGAGTTTACGAACAGGAAGCCTGTTCGCGAAAATAAATTCATTTTTGTTACAATTGAGGCTCCTCGACGACGCAGACGCCATCGGCAGCTTGCTGAACTGTCCACGACGCTGCATTTGGTAACGTGATGCTCAGCTTCGGCATTTAATCCGATAACACGCACGCCTGTGATTAGCAGAGCTTAGTTTTCCAGCCACGCTCTTATTGAGAATTTGGTAATTGAAGTAGGTTTGTTTGACATAGTTTATGCCGTCTGACAAGGGGAGAGAGTAGAAAATAACAAGTACAGATGCGTTATCCGACCTTACGAGTTAGTTTAGGAATTGAAGGACCATTGCTTTTACTAGCTTGATTTTATCACTTATAAATGTATGTCATTGTTCAGTTTGATGTTAGGAAGATTATTGTTCAATAAGTGTGTTCAATGCTATCCTTGTTTGTTTAGTAGTGATCAGTTCCCTGAACACTAGTTATCAAATATTAATCAAAATTAGTAAAGGGTCAGTTTTAATTAACATGTTGGGTCTCATAACAGGCCTTCAGCCAGAGCCAGCGACCCGTTCCAGTAGGGAAAGTGAACAGGTAAAAGCAATCTTGTGAAAACCCCCCGACATTTGGCGGACCCGCCTAGGATCCCTAAATTTCATTGATTGAAATAAACCCCTTCCAGTTAAAACTCGACTTCGTGACGGACAGAGCGCGCCAGTGCTGCGACCGCACGTAGCACTGCCGGTCCATCGGCTGAGCGCCTGCACTCTGGGGCCACTCGACGCTCGCTCGCCGTCCCGGCCTTGCGAAGCGGGTTCCCGGCCGTCCCTCCAAAAGCACGACTTGCGCAGTCTGGGACACTGGACATCGCCAGCCATCGTCACTTCCAGTTTCCAAGTCCCACGGCCGTACACAATAAGGAAGTTCCTCTGTCTGCGGACAATCTTCGCGTGTTACATAGCAGAGAACCGCCGCCCACATCCAGCCATCCTGCAACCCTCTTAGAGTATGAATTTAATTTGTTGGTGTAACGTAAAATTTGTTCATGTCAATAAAATACACTGAAGAGTCAAAGAAACTGGTACAATTTGGTGACCAGCGGAAGTGTTTAAACTCAGAAGAGTGTTCCTGGAGCAACCCTGTAGCAATGCTGAACGTGTTGGGTGTCGCATTGTACTGCTGGAATTACTGAAGTCCGACGGAATACACAATGGGCGTGAATGGATGCAGGAGATCAGACACTTACGTACGTGTCACTTATCAGAGTCGTATCTAGACGTATCGGGAGTCACATATCACTCCAACTGCACACGCCCTACACCATTACAGAGCCTCCATCAGCTTGAACAGTCTCCTGCTGATATGTAGGGTCCATGGCTTCATGATGTTGTCTCCATGCCTGTACACTTCCGTCCCCTCGACACAATTTGAAACGAGACTCGTCCGACCGGGCAACGTGTTTCCAGCCATCTAGAGTCCAATATCGATGCTGACGGGCCCACGCGACGTGTAAAGCTTTGTGTCGTGCAGTCATCAAGGGTACACGAATGGGCCTATAGCTGCGAAAGCCCATATCGATGATGTTTAGTTGAATAATTTGCACGGCGACACTTGTTGATGCCCCACCACTGAAATATGCAACAATTTGCGGAAGGGTTGCATTTCTGTCACATCGAACGACTCTCTTCAGTCGTCGTTGCTCCCGTTCTTGCAGGATCTTTTTCAGGTCGCAGCGATGTCGGAGACTTGACGTTTCACCGGAATCCTGATATTCACAGTACATTCGTAAAATGGTCGGACGGGAAAATCCCCACTTTATCGCTACCTCGGAGATGCTGCGTCCCATCGCTCCCGCACCGACTATAACACCACGTTCAAACTCACTTAAACCTTGATAACCTGCCATTGTAGCAGAAGTAACCGATCTAGCAACTGCGCCAGACACTTGTCTTGTGTACGCGTTGCCCACCGCAGCGCCGTATTCTGCCTGTTAACTTATCTCTGTTCTTGAATTCACTTGCGTATACTAGTTTCTTTGACGCTTCAGTGTGGTAATTATTCGTTTCCAACTGTTTCTCAAAGTACCTAGTTCAGTGTCATTTCCATCTTGCATTATTTTGACTCTAAGGATTTTGGACAGTCTGCGTTAAGGTTTGCTCTTCAAAATGTTCAAATGTGTGTGAAATCTTATGAGACTTAACTGCTAAGGTCATCAGTTCCTAAGCTTACACACTTCTTAACCTAAATGATCCTAAGTACAAACACACACACCCATGCCCGAGGGAGAACTCGAACCTCCGCCGGGATCAGCCGCACAGTCCATGACTGCAGCGCCTTAGACCGCGCTGCTAATCCCACGCGGCTAAGGTTTGCTCTTGCTCCATTCACGAATGAACGATGGAAAGAATTGACGCTAGTGTGCCTCTGTGAGAATAGATTACTAACATTAAATCATATTCACAACCCAGACGAAATGAAATGAGCGTATGGCAACGTTGGCCGCCAAGTGCAAATCTTATTGCAGTCGACGCCGCATTGGGCGACTTGGGCGCCGGTGATGGCTATGACATGATGATGACAACAACACAACACCCAGTCCCCGACAGGAGAAAACCTCCAACCCGGCCGGGAATCGAACCCGGGCACGCTGCATTGGTGGCGAGCACGCTACCACCCAGCTAGGCAGGCGGACCAGTCGAGACGAGGGGGCTGATAAACCATCTTACATTCTGATCTCAAAGCCGATGTTAGATATTTTATGAGGAGATAGGTGTCTGGGATTTGATATTTTGAAACATTTGATGTACAAGAGATGTATTTGCAATTGCGAATACTGTTAGACATCAGATGTACAACTTATTACTGCCACATGAAAATTTGTGCGGACCAGTGCTCGGACCAGGCCTGCGATCAATTCTAGGATAGTGATGAAGCGTTTCGAGGCCTTATCAGGAAGGCATAACAGTAGATATCGAACGAATTCAGAGAGTCGATTCTAGGATTGTAACAGATCAATACTTCTCATACGAAAGTGTGACGCAAATGATATGGGAAAGAAATGGTATCAATGACAGAAAGATGATTTTGTTCTCTCGTAAATCCAATGAAAAAACTTAAGAAACTGGTTTTTGAGGAACCCTGTGCCATAATTCTGCTCTCGCCATCAAATTTCTCACACAGCAATAATGGCTAAAATGTAAGTGATATTCGGCCGCGTACTGAAGTACATAGACACAAAGGCAATGGAAACACTTCTGTCATATAGTAACTGGTCGCAGTAATACATAAACACTTGACATGGTCCACCATGCACAGCTGTCCGAAACTTCTGTTCTGCACATGAACGCTGACACACCAGGAAAGAACTGCATTGCATTGTTCCTTTATAAAAAAGCCTATGCTTTTTCATTGCCTCAACTGAAATAATATTTACACTCAATTTAGAGATATTTTCAATGACCAGAAATAACCGCTGCATAAATAAATACGAATGCAAATGTTCGTTTGTTGGAATCGTATACATCCGAAAGTGCTTCACCGACTGCTTTTAAATAAGACCAATACTGCATTCTAATACACCCGTGTTTTTATGTTCCTACTAGAATGCCATCTGTTGTATCTATCTGTAAATAAATAAATAAAATATAATGTGTAATTCGTAAACATTTAATGCAAGAAACCTAAAAAGTTCTTGACCGAATAACTTGAAATTTATGGACAATACTCTAATTTTTAAGCAATAATGTACAGGTATTCTGTGTTAAAACCAACTGCAAGAAAGAAGATGCTGTGCTGTGTACAATCAATTGTTACAACAGGTTTATGCAGTCATTCTAAGCGACATCAGTTCCCAATCAAGATTTAGTTTCCCGTAACAGTAAACGAGGGTCAATATGAGAGGGAGGGAGGAAGAAGAAATGGACAGAGGGGGGAGGGGGGTCTTTGGACATAGGGATGGGGAGAAGGACGAAATGGGCAGACAGGGGAAGATTAGGGGATTGAGGGAGAGTGGGTAGGAGGTGATGGACAGTGAGAGGGTTAGGAGGTAACAGGATGGGGGAGGAGATCGATACAGAGAAGGGAGAGAAGGAAATGGACAGAGGACAAGGAAGCGTCGCCAAATTATGTACCAAGCACTTCACATCTACACCTGCCTACCGGGAACCGTCAGTGGACTCCTTGCGTTTGTGGCGGTGCCGTGACTGGGGAGCGAGGACTGGTGGGGAATGGTGTCGCATGAAGGTCAACAATGAACAGAGAGTTTGTACACTACAACAGATGACCACCATTGGCGATCATGGGGGTGACGTGGGGAGAGGTCCCATTCTTTCAATGTTTTGGAAAGGCAGAGCAGTGTTACTCTTGGCCTGTTGTTATGAGGAGCTACCGGCTATTACTACTGGTAGCAGCTGGTAGTGACTAAGGGAACTCTGACACACAGCAGTGTGTAACGAAAACACTGTGTCCTCACGTGTCACATCTCACGCGACAGTGCAATTCGTCACCAGGAGTGCTGGGCCACACACATCACCTGTGTCTGTGCACTGTCTGCCCGATGCTGCAGTAGTCCTGTGACCGGCAACATCCCCAGACCTGTCCCTGACAGAACACGCCTGGGACCAGTCCGGACGTCGGCTCTGCGCCAGTGTCAGTATTTAGGGTATCGAGGATCTGATACGACAATTGTGGGAAAGCTTGCCTCGGGATAGAATAGAATGGTTTTATGATGTTCTTCTTCACCGTATCAGTGCACGCATCCAGACCACAGTGGGTGCAATGTCATACTGATAAGTAGGCTCGTACTGGAAAATTCTTTGAAAATATGAGTTTTTAATTGTTGAAATAATATGACTTGTCATCTCAGTGCATGAAGTTTCGTTTTCTCTCCACATGCTTCAAGTTTTTTGTCTGACTTCCTGACACTTCAATTTATATTAGACTAGCTGTTCACTTCCACCCATCGCTGTGGCTCAGTCTGGTTAAACGGAAAAGAAAGAAAAGAGAAAGCACACTTCTCTAATATGCATGGGAATTGCATGTACATCCTAATCTCCTTCTCCCCCCTGTCTCTGTGCATCCACTCCTCCCCCTCTCTTTGTCCATCTCCTCCTCCTTCCCCTTTCTCTGTTCATCACCTCCTCTCACCTGTCACTGTGCATTTCCTGCTTCCCATATCTCTGTCCATCTCCTCCTTTCCTTTCTCTACACCATTTCCTCCCACCCCTATATTCACCTTCACTCCCCCCCCCCCCTCCCATCCCCCATATCTGCTCTTGAGGCTTCTTTTTTTTTTTACAATCGTATTGACCAACTAGGATCACGTTAACAACTTCAGTTCCTCTTCTTCCTTTGTTGTTGTTTCCTATTTTTCCAGTATTCCCTCATTTTCTCCCCATGAAGTCTCTTACTTTCTTCTGTCCATGTTGTTTCCGATTTTTTATTTCTTCTGCTTTGAAAGCCATCCAAATTTAGTATTTTGTTTTTAAAACGGTTTTTTCTGCTACTTCTGATTCTTTGATGTTGTTTCTTTCAAGATCTTTTCTTACTTCTGTAATCCATGCTATTGTCGATTTCTTCTTCCAGAAATATAGGAGTATTTGTTTTGTTAGTCTATTTCCATCCATTTGGTAGAGATGTCCAAAAAAGGTTAATCTTCGTTTGTCCATTACTTCAGATATTTTCTCTATATTTTTGTAGATCTCCTCATTACTTCTTATTTTCCAACCATCTGCAGTTTTCATTGCACCCATTATTTTTCTAATAATCCTTCTTTCCAGCACCTCTAGTTTGTCCATCTTATAGTTCATCATTAGACATTCAGATCCATATAAAGATTCTGGTCGTACCACTGTGGTGTAGTGTTTTAGTTTTGTTTTTCTAGATATACATTTCTTGTTGTAAATATTTTTGGTCAAACCATATGCTCTTTCCATTTTGTTAATTCTTAGATCTATTGCAGATTTTTCTATTCCATTCTGTTGTATAGTTTCTCCAAGATATTGAAATTTATTTACTCACTCTATTTCACCTATTTGTGTTTCTATGTATTTTGGTGCATTTTTTATATTTGTCATGAATTTTGTTTTTTCAGCTGAAATTTTCAGACCAGTTCTGTTTGCTAATTTTTCCAGAATGTTTATTTGAGTAACTGCTTCTGTCAGGTTTTCTGAAAGTATTGCAAAATCATCTGCAAAAGCCAAGCAGTTTACCTTAATTCCATTTGTTTTCCTTCGCAGAGTTATTGGTTCAATTTTGTGATTTTTTAGCTCTGAATTCCAGATCCTTACAATTTTTTCTAGAACACAGTTAAACAGTAAAGGTGATAAACCGTCACCTTGTCTAACATCAGTTTTTACTTCAAAAGGCTTCTTTACTATTATTGAAAACTTACATTCTGAAGGAGTATTCTCATCGTAAGACTAGTAGTGGAATAAAGCCGAAGTGATGCCAGTCTGCATTGTTGCCAAATGTATTCAATATGGCGGCTTGCCCTGACGCCATTTCGCTGGATTGAAGATGTGGCAACGTCGCGTTGTTGTTGTTGTCACTACTCCCACTTCTCCCCCCTCCCTCACTTCTCCTTCGCTCTCCCACATCCCTCCCCTCCCCCACTTTCCCTCCCCTCCACCACTGGTGAATTGGTGAGAGAAAGACTCAATCTGTGCTGAGGAAGGACATAAGGTACTCTCTTGGGAACTGTGCTCATTATTTATATGCCTAGTATCCTGCTGGAAGAATTTCCTATGTTTTGGTGGGAAAACTGAACTGCCAATTCAGCTATAGCCTCGCTGCTTGAAATTCAGATTACCACAACTGTTTGAAATTGGTGGGATAGTAGAGAAACACTCTTCTGAAGAAAAAAAACTGTCGACAGACAGAAAAACGCTCAGAAATCGATAACTAAAACAAAACCATAATCTTGGCGACACATCGGAAAACGATTTGTAACTCACGGCATATCGCAGAAAACTTCGAATTGCTCTCAGAAAAACATCTGGAAAACTTTGATGAAAAAAAAGACCTTTTCTAATGCCACGTTGCTTAGTACAGGTATGGGAACATCGTCTGCACAGTTATAGAAATGCACATAGAAAAATCAACTCGAAATATTTGCCCAGCTCTTAATGCACTACGTAGTGTTAAAAAGAATATTAAATATCAGAAATGTTGCCCTCCTCTTCTAAACGCATGCATAGAAAATCGTACTTATCACGATACGCAGTACTAAAGACCCAAAAACACATTTAAACTCGCCCACAGATCACGTAAAAACACGCAAACATACTGCAGAAAATCGCAATGCATGTGCGAGCTGTTGGGCTCCCCCTCCACGTGCCGGCTGATGCGCCGTGCTGCCACCTGGTGGCCAGGGAAAAAACCGCTGCGTAGGACTCTTGTATTGGTCCATCCTGTCTTCAACGTGGTACCTGCTCGAGCCTTTTGTCTCGCTACCTGCTCGCGGCCCACAATGTCCCTGCTTGTGTGTGTGTGTGTGTGTGTGGTGTGTGTGTGTGTGTGTGACTGTGTGTGTGTTTTTGTGTTTTAGTCCCTCGCCCCCTCTGCCGTGTATGACTGCCTTTCACAAATTATCCAAAACATGCCTCATATCTCTTGACGACCTAACTGGACTCCTAGCTGGAAACAAGCGTACAGTATCTCCCAGAACGACCAGGGGGTGCCTTAACAATACACAGTGGCACTTGTGGACATGTCTTCGAGCATACCCAGAAAACTTAAACCCATAGCTTTGTGTGGAACAGAACAAACTATTTTACTATCAGGGATGATACTGATCTATTTTCTAAGAAGGACAATGGAACCAGAACCACCCAGAAGAAGCTGACGGGTCCCTCTATGCAGGAGGAACTCATAACTTTGTCTGAAACACTGCAATTTATCTCATTGCCAGAGGCGATAGCGATCTACCAGATCCTTCTAAGAAGACATATGCTCTCAACATATGGTCTCAACAGTTTCCAGACCACCCACTAGAAGTCTGCAGGTCTCTCTATACCAGGAAAACTGAGGCTGTAGCTTTGTCTGAAACATAACAAAATATTCCACTGTTGAAGACGACACCGACTCCTTCCAGGGAGAAGATATTTCCCTGCTTACAAAGAAGCCTCGACCTACCCAGGAGCTGAAGCAGGCATTTGCTTCCTCTATGGGAACTTGCAGTTTTGTCTGAAGTATGGCAATATATCTCGACAGCAATCTACCGGCACTTCTAAGAAGGGGACCACCTAATAGAAGCCACAGCTTCAAAGACAATTGCTCAGAGTTCCTGCAATCGTATTGGCTGCTGCCAAAACTGGGGGAGGAGCTTGATGTTACATAAGCCCCACCCCTTCCGCAGTCACCTTCATTCTGCGTTGCCTTGGTCTGCAGCTGTAACTGTTTGCCTCTCTGTAATCGTCATGAAGCATTCTTCACCCACCGGCAGTGCCAGCGGCAAATTCCAGAGGCTGGACGAAGAAGAACTGCCTTATAAGTATATATTTTCGTCTTAAACTAATAGCTGATGTGTTTTTTCGTTAAAACCGGTTTCATAGCAGTTATGAGGACCAAGTAGCTCTATATAGTTTCCTAATTTCAGATCGAATTTCGTATCTGTGTGCTTGTTTATTTGTAAGCTTTTTTTTATTTCCGTAGCTCGAAAATTTCGTTAAAACGACTACTGTACGTGTGAACGAGTGCTGTTTTGTAATTTAATAACAGATAGCTCACATTTAGTAGCTCTCAGATATTTAGTTGCTGCTTGTGTTTTTTTGCGTCGCTGTTCATTAAAACGAGTTTTGCACCAAGTGCGTACCAGGAACTGAGCTCAAGTAGCTCTTTGTATTTTCATTAAAACAACTGTAGCGCTTAGAGACTTTACACAGAAGCGAGGAACAAAGTGGAATAGGCATTTGTATTCAAATACAGAGATATGTAAACAGAATACGGCGCTGCGGTCGGCAATGCCTATATAAGACAAAAAGTGTCTGGCACAGTTGTTAGATCGGTTACCGCTGCTGCAATTGCAGGTTATCAAGATTTAAGTGAGTTTGAATGTGATGTTATAGTCGGCGCACGAGCGATAGGACACAGCATCTCCGAGGTAGCGATGAAGTGGGGATTTTTCTGTACGACCATTTCACGAGTGTACCGTGAATATCAGGAATCCGGTAAAACATCAAATCTCCGACATCGCTGCGGCCGGAAAAGATCCTGCAAGAACGGGAGCGACGACGACTGAAGAGAATCGTTTAACGTGACAGAAGTGCAGCTCTTCCGCAAACTGATGCAGATTTCAATGCTGGGCCATCAACGAGTATCAGCGTGAGAACTTTTGGAGCTGAAGGCCCACTCGTGTACCCTTGATGATTGCACGAGACAAAGCTTTATGCCTCGCCTGGGCCCATCAACACAGACGTTGGGCTGTTGATGACTGGAAACATGTTGCCAGGTCGGACGAGTTTCAAATTGTATCGAGCGAATGGATGTGTACACATATGGAGATAACCTCATGAATCCATGGGGCCTGCATGTCAGCAGGGGACTGTTCAAGTTGGTGGAGAGTCTGTAATGGTGTGGGACGTGTGCAATCGGAGTGATATGGGGCCCCTGATACGTCTAGATACGACTCTGACAGGTTACGCGTACGTAAGCATCCTGTCTGATCACCTGCATCCATTTGTGGCCATTGTGCATTCTGACGGACTTGTGCAGTTCCAGGAGGACAATACGACAACCCACACGTCCAAAATTGCTAGAGAGTGGCTTCTGAATTTAAGCACTTCCGCTGGCCACCAAACTCCCAAACATAAACATTATTGAGCATATCTAGGATGTCTTGCAACACGCTGTTCAGAAGAGAGCTCCACCCCCGCGTACTCTTTCGGATTTATGGCCAGCCCTGCAGGATTCATGGTGTCAATTCCCTCTACTTTCAACATTAGTAGAGTCCATGTCACGTCGTGTCACTTCTACTTGCTCATGGGAGCCCTACACGATATTACGCAGGTGTACCAGTCTCTTTGGCTCTTCAGTGTAGTAGCATTCTGTGCACGTTTTCTTTAAAACTACTACTGTGCGTTCGGGACGGTGTATTCTCGTTCGTTATTTGTAATTTAGCATCACATAGCTCTATGTATTTTTGTCACTTCATTGTCGTTAACGAGTTCGGATTTAGTATCAAGTGTTTTCGTAGCTCAAATTTAGTGGCTCTATATGGTTTTCCGTTAAAACGGGTACTGTGAATGTAAACGACTGGTATTTCGTAATTTGATGATGAGGAAGCTTTATTTATCTTCATTAAAACGAGAGCAGTGTGTGTGTGTGATTAATCGAGTGTTATTAGCAGTTCTGTGTTTTCCAATTCTTTTTTCTTTTTGTTACAGCATTCATTAACGAAAAATTGGATGAGCTAATTCGGGAACTGGAGGCTGAATGAGGGTCGGTTGTTGGGGGCTACGCAGTCCCCTTACATCATGGAATAGTCTCGAGGTGCGATTCCATGGCACAACAGCCATGCAAGTACATGGTATAGTGTCCAAATTTCGTCGTATAATCTAATGACACAAAATGGTTCAAATGGCTATGAGCACTATGCGTCTTAACTTCTGAGGTCATCAGTCGCCTTGAACTAATTAAACCTAACTAACCTAAGGACATCAGACACATCCATGCCCGAGGCAGGATTTGAACCTGCGACCGTAGCGGTCGCTCGGTTCCAGACTGCAGCGCCCAGAACCACACGGCCACTTCGGCCGGCTAATGACACAAAAAGCTTACAATTCTTTTTCTAGATTATCTCGATGCGAATGATCTGATGTTGAAGAGTGAACAGTCTCCTTTGCTGTCTAATAGGTCTAAATACATAAAAACGAGGTTTTGTAGCAAATTTAGATAAAGTTTCCAAATCTTATTTTCTGTTGTTCTTGTTACAGTGTCCATAGATCAACCACAGTATGAGGATGGTGGGATGGAGCTCCCTGAACCCCAGTCTTCCATAACTTAATGGGTGGTTGAGATGGGACGTGAGCAGGAGTATTGCCAACCCCATTCTCCTCTAATGCCTGGCCGGGAACACTAAGTCCTAGGCGATACAGGCATCTGGGGCGAAGTGTCGTCTTGGGGAACTTGGGAAGTAAGTAATTATTATTATTATTGTTATTATACACTGAAGGAACAAAGTAACTTAATAAATACCTGAGTAATATCATGCAGCGCCCCGCGAGTATGTAGAAGTGTCTCTACGCAACGTGGATTGGACACGACTAACGCCTGAAGTAGTGCTGGAGGGAACTGACACCATGAATACTGCAGGACTGTCTGTAAATCCGTGAGAGTACGAGGGGGTAGAGATTTCTCCTGAACAGCACATTGCACGGCATCCCAGATATGCTCAATAATGTTTATGTTTGGGAGTTTGGTGGCCAGTGGATGTGTTTAAACTCAGACCGTTCCTGGAGCCATTCTATAGCAATTCTGGATTTGTGGGGTGTCGTACTGTCCTGCTGGAACTGCCGAAGTCCGTCGGAATGCACAATGGACATGAATGCATGCAGGTGATGAGACAGGTATGTGTCACCTGCAGAGTTATATCTAGAGGTATCAGGTGTCCCATATCACTCCAACTGCACATTCCCCATACCATTACAGAGCATCCCCTGTTGACATGCAGGGTCCATGGCTTCATGAGGTTGTCTCCATACCGGTGGACGTACATCCACTCGATACAACTTGAAACGAGACTCGTCTGACCAGGCAGCATGATTCTAACCATCAACAGTCCAATGTCGACGTTGACAGGCCCAGGCGACACGTAAAGCTTTGTATCGTGCAATCAAGGATACACGAGTGGGCCTCCAGCTCAGAAAGCCCATATCGATGGTGTTTCATTGAATGATTCACACGTTGACACATGTTGATGCCTCAGCATTTGAAATCTGCAGCAATTTGAGGAAGGGTTGCACTTCTGTCCTGTTGAACGATTCTCGTCAGTCGTCGTTGGTCCCGCTCTTGCAGGATCTCTGCCCGGCCGCAGCGATGTAGGAGATTTGTTGTTTTACCGTATTCCAGATATTCACAGTAGACTTGTGAAATGGTCATACGGGAAAATCCCCACTTCATCGCTACCTCGGAGATACTATGTCCCTTAGCTGGTGCGCCGACCATAACACCAGGTTAAAACTCACTTAAATCTTTATAACCTGCCATGGTAGCAGCAGTAACCAATCTAACAACTGCGCAAGACACTTCTTGTCTTATATAGGCGTTGCCGACTGCAGCAGCGTATTTTCCCTGTTTACATCTCTGTATTTGAATATGCATGCCTATAGCAGTGTGTATTGCACTTCAATGTATATAATCAGTGTGTATAATTAGCAGTAGTAGAAGCATGTGAATATACTAACTTATTGGTTCCCTCTTCACAGTTATAACATCACAGTATGCTGTGGCTCGGATGCCTAGGCAGGTGGAAACACCAGCAACACAGTCCCTTCCAGCATGGCCCACCCTGCAGGACGAGGCTTGCAGCATGCACAGGCCACTGCCACTGCCACTGCCTCCGCTGCCGCGGCCCCCACCACCGCAGCTCCTGCTGCCCCCGCCACCACCCCCACCCTGCTCTGGCGTCCGTGGGAGACGTTACCGCCCGTTGGTGGACACCACCACCTCCACCTCCACCTCAACTGTCCAGTGGAGGGACAGGCGCTACTGCTGATACATCCCATCAGACTGCATCGGCCCAGTCCAGTTGCTCCCACTTCAGAAGAGTGTTTCTCTACCATCCCACCAATTTCCACCAGTTGTGGTTATCTGAATTTCAAGCAGCGAGCCTATAGCTTAATTGGCAGTTTAGTTTTCCCACCAAAATATAGGAAATTCTTCCAGCAGGATACTAGGCATATAAATAATGAGCACAGTTCCCAAGAGAGTACGTTATGTCCTTCCTCAGCACAGATTGAGTCTTTCTCTCGCCAATTCACCAGTGGTGGAGGGGAGGGAAAGTGGGGGAGGGGAGGGAGGAATGTGGGAGAGGGAAAGAGAAGTGAGGGAGGGGGGAGAAGTGGGAGTAGTGACAACAACAACGCGACGTTGCCACATCTTCAATCCAGGGAGATGGGGTCAGGGAAAGCCGCCATATTGAATAAATTTGGCAACAGTGCAGACTGGCATCACTTCGGCCTTATTCCACTACTAGTTTTACGATTAGAAAACTCCAACAGAACGTAAATTTTCAACTAGGATCGTCAGCAGCGTCCTACCCAACAGATAACCAGTCATAGTGTTTCTGTGGTCGGCAGCAGCTCCTTCTCCCATCGGAATAGTGATCAACACGAGTTTGGTAACGTCATGCCAGAGTTAAACTACTTGATTATTGAGGAAACTCTTGACCAGTGAATCGCATTAGCGCGAATTGAGAAATCAGCAGAAGGGACCAAAGACCCAGTAGAAAGAAGGATCCTTTATTGTATGATTATATGATAGCAGAACAAACACTGGTAGCAGTTACTTCTGTAAAATATCTGGGAGTATGCGTGCGGAACGATTTGAAGTGGAATGATCATATAAAATTAATTGTTGGTAAGGCGGGTACCAGGTTGAGATTCATTGGGAGAGTGCTTAGAAAATGTAGTCCATCAACAAAGGAGGTGGCTTACAAAACACTCGTTCGACCTATACTTGAGTATTGCTCATCAGTGTGGGATCCGTACCAGATCGGTCTGACGGAGGAGATAGAGAAGATCCAAAGAAGAGCGGCGCGTTTCGTCACAGGGTTATTTGGTAACCGTGATAGCGTTACGGAGATGTTTAATAAACTCAAGTGGCAGACTCTGCAAGAGAGGCGCTCTGCATCGCGGTGTAGCTTGCTCGCCAGGTTTTGAGAGGGTGCGTTTCTGGATGAGGTATCGAATATATTGCTTCCCCCTACTTATACCTCCCGAGGAGATCACGAATGTAAAATTAGAGAGATTCGAGCGCGCACGGAGGCTTTCAGACAGTCGTTCTTCCCGCGAACCATACGCGACTGGAACAGGAAAGGGAGGTAATGACAGTGGCACGTAAAGTGCCCTCCGCCACACACCGTTCGGTGGCTTGCGGAGTATCAATGTAGATGTAGATGTAGATGTAGGGTTTCTGAGAGCGTGCCTTCCCCTGCTGGAGAGGGAGCTCACTCACGTTATAAATGATCCGCGGTACCCCTCCATTGAGTGCAGTGGAGCGCTGTGCTGCGAGCTCACCCTGTATTCATCATATTGCCGGTGTAAATTTTTATACAGTTAGAATTTGAAATACAGGTAAACTCTGGCATTAGTTAACCTGCAATTGTCAAACTTGATGGAATCATTTGCGGTATTCCCTTTTCTATTGGTCTGAAATGCAAGTACGATGAATGTGGACCTCTTCAATTGGATAGAGGTTTTTAATAGCCTGCATCTATCGCCTTGTAGTCGGAAGAGCTGAGTGCTCGAAAAGCTGCCGTAAAAAGGAAAGTTGATGGTTCAAGTACCGTGTGTAACATGCACGAGATAACTTTTAGCTACAGTGAAACGAGAGGAAATTATGCCTCTAACAGTTATAAACATTATCTATTCGACATACGAAAAAACAGTGGAATAAATGATGATAAATATTAATTATTTATATAATATTTTATGATGTAATTGGACTTATCGATGTGTATCACACAAAGACAATGATGATTGTAAATTCCTTTTATGATCTGCGTTTGTCTTCCTTTGTTTTTACCTTTTGTTGGTTGGCTTTTGTAGGTTGCGGACGCAAGACGCATATCAAACTGAGGTCTGTTAAGAAATTGTAATTATTTGTTAATTATTACTTGAGAATAGAATTCATTATTATTATAAATATGAGTGAATAAAAATTTGTAACTTTAATTCCTCTCTCGATAAGCATTATCTGTGTTAATTATTTCGTTCCGCTGCAAGGAGCACAGCCATTGATGACAGTGATTTGTATCGCGTTTTTATCTGTGTTTCTTCCGAAAGTATCAAAGGTGTGCTTGATGAAAATTAGTCTAAATAGTGCACAATATGAAAGCAAAAATTAATAAGCATTTCAAATACTTATCCTGTTAAAAGGACATTTGCTCTAACGATAGAAAGTCTCTATCAATTGTCCGCCTCCATCTCAACAATTATCTCAGCGGCAAATTCAAATTACGCAACTCTGCAGACATAAATGCCGAAGGTAATAAAAATGTGTAAAAATAAATCTGCACCGGTGGTCCCGAACTCATTTTAATGAAAATAATTCGAATCAGATTGGTTCATTTAAAAAACAGTGCTCATAGCACGATCCATATAACAAGCTTTCTTGCTGATGTATGGAGCCGAAATTAATTACGCACGAGTTGCGAAGAATATTGTTTCAGGTAACATACGTCAGTGTTGTGCGCGGCTGATATTCGGTGGCTTTAATGATCATTTTGCTGAAGATAACTGTTTCCATCATAATCAATAGTTGTATAGAACCTGTTGTATGAACTGTGATTTAGTGACACTTACACAGCTTACAGACAACACTTTAACACGACGTTAACTTGGAGTTCTTCAGCAACTTGACCAAATCTTTAGCCGGGAGAAAAATTATTTAGTGATTACTCACTGTAATAAACTAAGATTATCATTTTCATTTACAAATTAGTTAAATACCAAACCACTGAACAACACACCGAACGCCACACGTGGCATTCAGAACTTCTAAAAGCTTCAAACGCTGCTCATCTGATACAGCGATTTGTGGGATTTTCCATGTTATTTTATCGATGGCGATCCATTCGCCCTTTGAGCTCCTTGAATGTATGAGTTTGTTTGTACCAGAATAAATTCCTGTTTAGCATTCGTCATATGTCTTCAAAGTGTCCCATAAGCACTTTTACAGGTATACATGCTGTAAATCTCCTGTACTCTACCACTGTTCTACACAGTGGCTCGTCTATAAACGATCCAGCATTTTCTAAACCATTCAAATCCGGAGGAGAAGCAGAGACATACGTTTCAAGAGTTGATGCTGTACCTACACGGAGAGTGTGGTCAATGTCGACCTCGTTAAGTTCATATCGTGTCTCATGAAACAGAAACGCAAGAGCATTACGTACAGGGTTCGATGCCACTGTAGCAAAACCATACCTTTTCCTAAATAATCCATCAAGATATACGAAACTCTGCACAGGAGGATTAAAGCGTCTTGTTGTTGGATGACAATCTTAATTTCATCATTCTTCTCAAACAAGGTTGAAGTATAAGGTTTATGCAAGAAGTATGCCTTACGTATAATATGCTCATCATATTCTATCGGGTCAGTTATATCAAATGAGGTCATTGTGAGTTTTCAAACCTACTGTTTTAAGAGACCTGTAATTCGCACATATTATCACCGTGATGCTCGCTTGTGAAGCGCAGCGCTCTGAGTTGTGTGCAGCGGTTTTACACCTTATGCCCATCCTGTCTTAGTTGGCAATTCGTGGTCGCTGGGAATCTGGAGGCTGCTTCAAGTCCTGATGGGTTGAAAGTCGCCACCACTTTCGGTCCCCGGCGGTTTCCAGCAAGTTGAAGGTCTGCACGTCAGAGATCATTAAGAGGCCTCACTTTAGATGTAATTGAACGATGAATTCCTCACCGTCAAAGTCGACAATTTGATTATCCTGATCCACAATACACAGCTCCAGATAGTCCCATGTCTCAACTGTTACCGGAAAGTATATAACCTTGGTAGGGGTCTCAACTATGTTGTATCCAGTTCCAGTTGATAGAAGGAATCCGTAAATTGTATGAATCAATCCAGTGTTCAGATACAAGTTTGTTGCAATGTTACATTCGACACAGATTGTATTGACAGGAAATATGCCACAGACTAACCAGATCTGTAAAATTTATTAGGATCCTTCTTCAAAACGTGTCCTTTTGTGAAACCCTGTAGCTGCCCTACTGAGCCCTCTGTTTGGAATCAATCGTTTCATTCAGTATATTTAGTTCGGATTTAAGTGTGTTGATGTTTCCACGTAGCACAATTCCTATTCCAGACTGTTTTAAAATGCCATTTAAATCTTCAGTGTCGTATGCACAATTTCCTTTCTACCAATAATTTCCAGGTGATATTTATTGTTAGCCTCTGTGACATTCAGAATGTTGTTGTAAGTCTCCAGTCCAATTAGCACTGCACTCCACTCCCCTTGCTTAAATCAATCGGAGGGAAGTAATTCACACGTAATAGGTACTGACGATCATTCTATTAAAATCAGAATATACGACATTGCATCTGAACCTCAACTGACCAGTGGATGCTTAATGCATCTCCTTATAAATGCTTCTCCATAAACGTTGAGAGGACCATGATGCACAGATGCCCACACAGGTAAGTATTAAAGTCATGGAAGCGATGAAAATTGTAGAACACACGGAACAGTAGACGTTATTTGTATTTTTCCCAACATACGCCACCCAGTGGACTCCTGGTCCTCCAGAGATATCTAAATTCGCATTCTCTACATTTACACATAGTTTTTGATAGTATATCCCTCTTAAACACATCACGGAATCTTGGAATGCAGAATTTTTTCCCAACAAACTTGAGGAGTTCGCTAGAAGTTATTTGTTTTTAAGTTGCGTAGAGACCTAGTCCTTTCTTGTATGGTTTCAGGTATGGTCCTTTTCTTATGACTGCTGCTTCCATCATGCGGTTATGTTTTCCCGTTTCTTCTAGATGCTCCTGGAAGTTGTGTGCTGCAGCAACAGCAGCTGGTGAAGCCGTCGCTGAGAGACCTGCGAGTTCAGGAATGAGGAAGGGATGTCTTGGGTATCAGCTGAACCTCTGGTGCTTTAACCGGTCCTTTCTGCTTCAGAGGGCTGTTAGCTGTTTACGTCGCTGTCACGATACAGTTTTTTAAACACTCCTGCCCTGGCTTTTTCTTCCAAGTTTATCCCCTTATGACCAACAGCAATAAGTAATTGGTGCGTTGTTCCAGGTCTGCACTAGTTATACCCCAGAATGTGCAATTCAACAGCAAGTTTGTGAAGCGTACCACCACCTCCTATAATGTATCTTCTGTCATGTGTGTTATGCTACTGTGCTGGTTGCGGCCTGTTCACCCTATTATGTACGAGGGTAATCGCAAAAGTAAGGTCTCCTATTTTTCTGTAAGTACATAGACTTGTTTATTTCTACAATGGTTTACATCAGTTTACGGGTTGAACATTTAGCTAATTTTCGATATAATAACCATTTCTGTCGATGCATTTTTGTAGACGCTGTGGCAGTTTTGGTATGCCCATGTCAACCAGCTCGCCGCCATGCTGTTCAGAAAGTTCTGAACCTTTTCTTTCACCTCGTCGTCTGAGCCGAATCTTTTCCGGCCAAATGTGCTTTTAACCTAGGGAACAGGTGATAGTCACTGGGTGCCAAGTCAGGACTATAGGGTGGGTGGGTCATTATGTTCCACTGAAACTGTTGCAGGAGAGCAACGGTTTGCCGAGCGATGTGTGGGCGACCGTTGTCATGGAGAATGTGTACGCCCTTGCTTAACATTCCTCTTCTCTGGTTCTGAATTGCCCGTTTGAGTTTTTTCAGAGTCTCACAGTACCTGTAAGCGTTAATTGTGGTCCCAGTGGACATAAAGTCGACCAGCAATACCCCTTTCCGATCCCAAAAACGGTTGTCATGACTTTACCGGCAGACTGTGTTTGCTTGAATTTCCGCGGCTTTGGCGAAGAAGGATGCCGCTACTGGCGTGATTGTTGCTTGGTCACAGGTGTAAAGTGGTATGGCAAGGTTTCGTCACCCGTGATAATTGAGCCCAGAAAGTTGTGCTGTTCGGCCGCAAGGCGGTGAAGAAATGAGCGGGAAGCAACAACTCGTTGCCGCAAGTCGTCCTCAGTCAGCATGCGTGGCACCCATCTTGCGCACACCTTCCGGTAGTTCAATGTTTCCGTTAAAATTCTGTGAGCGGTGCTTCGGGAAACCTCAGGAACCAACATGCAGAGATCATCCAGGGTGATCCGCCGATCTTCACGCATGCTTTGCGCAACCTTCAACACTGTCTCCTCAGAAACTGACGGTCTCCCAGTCCTTTTTTCGCCGTGAATTTCGACCCAACCAGCTGCAAACTTTCTACACCACTTACGAACATTTTTGACATCCACGCACGACTCACCACACACTTCCGTCAATTGGTGATGGATTTCAATCGACGCAGTGCCCTTTGCATGCAAAAACCGAATAACTGCACGCAATTCGCACTTGGCGATAGGATCCAATGGGAGCTCTATTCTCAATGGCTGCCAAGCCAAGACTGAGCGCCTCAACGCGGTATGCGCATGTTTACACACAGCGCGTGAAGCACTCTTCGTAACAGTGTGACCAACTGCCACACAAACAGAGTTCTTTAGTTCTAAAAAAGTAGGTCCCGAGTTCGATCCCCGCTACTGCCTAAATTTTGATAAATAATCAGCATTGGCGGCCGAAGACTTCCGGCATAAGAAGTCAGCCTCATTCTGCCAACGGCCTTGTCAAAGAGGGCGGAGGAGCGGATAGAGGTTCAGGGCACTCTCTTGTCCTAGGGGTGGGAAATTGCCCCTAAAGGCGGAAGAATCAGCAATGATCAACGACATTAGGATGCAGAAGGCAATGGAAACCACTGCATTAAAGACACGTAACGTGTATCCACAGGACATGTGGCCTGTAATTGAAGAAGTTTCATGATGATCTCTCCATTGGCAAAAGATTCCGGAATAGTCCCCCATTTGGATCTCCGGGAGGGGACTGCCTTGGGGGAGGTTACCATGAGAAAAATATTGATTAATCTACGAAAGGATAACGTTCTACGAGTCGGGGCGTGGAATGTCAGGAGCTTGAACGTGGTAGGGAAACTAGAAAATCTGAAAAGGGAAATGCAAAGGCTCAATCTATATATAGTAGGTGTCAGTGAAGTGAAGTGGAAGGAAGACAAGGATTTCTGGTCAGATGAGTATCCGGTAATATCAACAGCAGCAGAAAATGGTATAACAGGTGTAGGATTCGTTATGAATAGGAAGGTAGGGCAAAGGGTGTGTTACTGTGAACAGTTCAGTGACCGGGTTGTTCTAATCAGAATCGACAGCAGACCAACACTGGCAACGATAGTTCAGGCATACATGCCGACGTCGCAAGCTGAAGATGAACAGATAGAGAAAGTGTATGAGGATATTGAAAGGGTAATGCAGTATGTAAAGGGGGACGAAAATCTAATAGTCAAGTGCGACTGGAATGCAGTTGTAGGGGAAGGAGTAGAAGAAAAGGTTACAGGAGAATATGGGCTTGGGACAAGGAATGAAAGAGGAGAAAGACTAATTGAGTTCTGTAACACGTTTCAGCTATTAATAGCGAATATTTTGTTCAAGAATCACAAGAGGAGAAGGTATACTTGGAAAAGGCCGGGAGATACGGGAAGATTTCAATTAGATTACATCATGGTCAGACAGAGATTCCGAAATCAGATACTGGATTGTAAGGCGTACCCAGGAGCAGATATAGTAGTGATGAACAGTAGGCTGAAGTTCAAGACATTAGTCAGGAAGAATCAATACGCAAAGAAGTGGGATACGGAAGTACTAAGGAATGACGAGATACGTTTGAAGTTCTCTAACGCTATAGATACAGCAATTAGGAATAGCGCAGTAGGCAGTACAGTTGCAGAGGAATGGACATCTCTAAAAAGGGCCATCACAGAAGTTGGGAAGGAAAACATAGGTACAAAGATGGTAGCTACGAAGAAACCATGGGTAACAGAAGAAATACTTCAGTTGATTGATGAAAGGAGGAATTACAAACATGTTCCGGGAAAATCAGGAAGACAGAAATACAAGTCGCTGAGGAATGAAATAAATAGGAAGTGCAGGGAAGCTAAGACGAAATGGCTGCAGGAAAAATGTGAAGACATCGAAAAAGATATGATTGTCGGAAGGACAGACTCAGCATACAGGAAAGTCAAAACAACCTTTGGTGACATTAAAAGCAACGGTGGTAACATTAAGAGTGCAACGGGAATTCCACTGTTAAATGCAGAGGAGAGAGCAGATACGTGGAAAGAATACATTGAAAGCCTCAATGAGGGTGAAGATTTGTCTGATGTGATAGAAGAAGAAACAGGAGTCGATTTAGAAGTGATAGGGGATCCAGTATTAGAATCGGAATTTAAAAGAGCTTTGGTGGACTTACGGTCAAACAAGGCAGAAGGGATAGATAACATTCCATCAGAATTTCTAAAATCATAGGGGAAAGTGGCAACAAAACGACTATTCACGTTGGTGTGTAGAATATATGAGTCTGGCGACGTACCATCTGACTTTCGGAAAAGCATCATCCACACAATTCCGAAGACGGCAAGAGCTGACAAGTGCTAGAATTATCGCACAATCAGCTTAACAGCTCATGCATCGAAGCTGCTTACAAGAATAATATACAGAAGAATGGAAAAGAAAATTGAGAATGCGCTAGGCGACGATCAGTTTGGCTTTAGGAAAAATAAAGTGACGAGAGAGGCAATTCTGATGGTACGGCTAATAATGGAAGCAAGGCTAAGGAAAAATCAAGACACTTTCATAGGATTTGTCGACCTGGAAAAAGCGTTCGACAATATAAAATGGTGCAAGCTGTTCGAGATTCTGAAAAAAGTAGGGGTAAGCTATAGGGAGAGACGGGTCATATACAATATGTACAACAACCAAGAGGGAATAATAAGAGTGGACGATCAAGAACGAAGTGCTCGTATTAAGAAGGGTGTAAGACAAGCCTTTCGCCCCTACTCTTCAGTCTGTACATCGAGGATGCAATGATGGAAATAAAAGAAAGGTTCTGGAGTGGAATTAAAATACAAGGTGAAAGGATATCAGTGATACGATTCGCTGATGACATTGCTATCCTGAGTGAAAGTGAAGAAGAATTAAATGATCTGCTGAACGGAATGAACAGTCTAATGAGTACACAGTATGGTTTGAGAGTAAATCGGAGAAAGACGAAGGTAATGAGGAGTAGTAGAAATGAGAACAGCGAGAAACTTAACATCAGGATTGATGGTCACGAAGTCAATGAAGTTAAGGAATTCTGCTACCTAGACAGTAAAATAACCAATGACGGACGGAGCAAGGAGGACATCGAAAGCAGACTCGCTATGGCAAGAAATGCATTTCTGGCCAAGAGAAGTCTACTAATATCAAATACCGGCCTTAATTTGAGGAAGAAATTTCTGAGGATGTACGTCTGGAGTACAGCATTGTATGGTAGCGAAACATGGACTGTGGGAAAACCGGAACAGAAGAGAATCGAAGCATTTGAGATGTGGTGCTATAGACGAATGTTGAAAATTAGGTGGACTGATAAGGTAAGGAATGAGGAGGTTCTACGCAGAATCGGAGAGGAAAGGAATATGTGGAAAACACTGATAAGGAGAAGGGACAGGTTGATAGGACGTCTGCTAAGACATGAGGGAATGACTTCCATGGTACTAGAGGGAGCTGTAGAGGGCAAAAACTGTAGAGGAAGACAGAGATTGGAATACGTCAAGTAAATAATTGAGGACGTAGGTTGCAAGTGCTACTCTGAGATGAAGAGGTTAGCACAGGAAAGGAATTCGTGGCGGGCCGCATCAAACCAGTCAGTAGACTGATGACCAAAAGAGAAGGAGACCTTACTTTTGGGATTACCCTCGTAGCAAATCGTCAGCATCAATCCAGCTGTTTTGCGTTGCAGGAAAATCAAGCCATATATTAGTGCCCTATTTCCTCGATGTCTTATGACACACTGTATGAGAAACGCATGTAGTTCTGAGTTCTGAAATTCCTCTGTGTAAAATTTCGGTGCCATTGCTATCCTTTAGGATGTAAGTACTAGAATGTGTTCTCTGCAATTAGGAAACTGTGAATATCTTGCTCGACCAGTTTGGGAGGTATGACTTCTCAAACACTGTCTCATGTTTTGTGGTACTTACCGAGTCACTTACATTAAATGTCTGTTTACATGGATTCAGCATTTTACTACAATATAGTCCATGAGTCCATTATCACAAACATCGATTGGTCTCATTATTATTGTGCTATATTTCGCTTGATTAAACTGTGGAATTATTTCTGGGAGGATATCTGTTCATTTGTATGAAATGTGAAGATTAAATTTACATCCACATTTGACGTTTTTTTTATATGTTTAGGCCTTCAGGTGGGTGAATGCTGAATAGTGATGTACTTCACACCGCTGCGTCACGGTCTTCATTTACCTATTGTAAAACTCTACGCTGTGATCGGTTTGAAGGTTGTTATTGTGTGCAACAAACCCTTCCTGTTTATAACAGATAATGCTCAGCCGAATTCAGAGTGTGTATCAACAACCATTAAAATATATTTGAATCGATTATTCGCATGTGAACATTCCCTCATGTCTACAAGATCAGCCTGTTATAAGTTATCGAAACCTTTGATCATAGGATGTTTATAAGGGTACGTTTTACGTGCTGGTTTGTGCAGTTCTCGAACTACTATGTTTATTCTTAGTCGATTACACGCATCTCTCTAAGCCCGTGAAACAACCTTGTTTGAATGAGCAGTATTAGCAGCAGGAGATGATGCCATGAGCAGTCATAGCGGATCTGTTAGCTCATTGAGATCGCAGGTCGTCAAAGTAAATATACTCTGGGGATCGACTGCTGATTTTGTAATGCTGGATGGCATTACCATTGTCAATGCTCTATTGAGCATCTAATACAGGTCTTATAAACGTTTTGTATTTCTCTCTGCATCGGTTTCCTTCATTGCTATATGCACCAGTCATTTGCAGTATTTCACCATACGTCTTCAGAGTTTTGGGAGAATACTTTTCGCATTTTAGGGGATTTAGCAAAATGAGGTTCAATAGACCTGGCGTTCTTTGAAATTCTCTGTCGACTATCTAAATTGTTTTTTCATTTAAACTTATAGGCTACGTGCCTAACATGTATGGTTTTTCACCGCTGCGCAGAATATTTTGTCTAACCTATTACTGCTCTGCTGGTTAATGAAATCGGTGACTTCGTCATAATACTGTAATTTCGCTGAGAGTTCATCGAAAGACTCAGTATTCGGTTTAAAAGTTTCTCTCAGTGTCTGCTCTTGATCCAAACGTCCTAGTCTTAGCAACCATAACCTCTCTCAAATTGCCTTCTGTGCACTGATGACTTTATACGTAGTTGACATATTTTTATATTCTAAGCACGCTGTTTCACAGGCTGTCCTCACATCATTTCACCCAATCGTATCAAACTTTACAGTTAAATCATGTACTTTCTTTCCAATTCCATCAACCATTACAGTTAAACCGTTTACATTCTTTTCAAGTGGAGTAACCCTGGTATCTAACTCACAGATCAGTCTCTGAAAGATCTGGATATACATCTCTAGATGCTTAACTTTACATTTGAGGGGAAGAAATTTTTCATCTACGTATAGACGAATTCCGTGCATACGCATACCCATTCTCTTGGATGGAGTGCCCGGCATGTGAACATATTTGCCTGTGGTGTGATGTATACTATCGTACCGACCTCTTTCATAGCTATATATACAGGGTGTTACAAAAAGGTACGGCCAAACTTTCAGGAAACATTCCTCGCACACAAACAAAGATGTTATGTGAGAATGTGTCCGGAAACGCTTAATTTCCATGTTGGAGCTCATTTTAGTTTCGTCAGTATATACTGTACTTCCTCGATTCACCGCCAGTTGGCCCAACTGAAGGAAGGTAATGTTGACTTCGGTGCTTGTGTTGACATGCGACTCATTGCTCTACAGTACTAGCATCAAGCACATCATTACGTAGCATCAACAGGTTAGTGTTCATCACGAACGTGGTTCTGTAGTCAGTGCAATGTTTGCAAATGCGGAGTTGGCAGATGCCCATTTGATGTATGGATTAGCACGGAGCAATAACCGTGGCGCGGTACGTTTGTATCGAGACAGATTTCCAGAACGAAGGTGTCTCGACAGGAAGGCATTCGAAGCAATTGATCGGAGTCTTAGGGAGCACGGAACATTCCAGCCTATGACTCGCGACTGGGGAAGACCTAGAACGACGAGGACACCTGCAATGGACGAGGCAATTTTTCGTGCAGTTGACGATAGCCCTAATGTCAGCGTCAGAGAAGTTGCTGCTGTACAAGGTAACTTTGACCACGTCACTGTATGGACACTGCTACGGGAGAACCAGTTGTTTCCGTACCATGTACAGCGTGTGCAGGCACTATCAGCAGCTGATTGGCCTCCACGGGTACACTTCTGCGAATGGTTCATGCAACAATGTGTCAATCCTCATTTCAGTGCAAATGTTCTCTTTACGGATGAGGCTTCATTCCAACGTGATCAATTTGTAAATTTTCACAATCAACATGTGTGGGCTGACGAGAATCCGCACGCAATTGTGCAATCACGTCATCAACACAGATTTTCTGTGAACGTTTGGGGAGGCATTGCTGGTGATGTCTTGATTGGGCCCCATGTTCTTCCACCTACGCCCAATGGAGCACGTTATCATTATTTCATACGGGATAATCTACCTGTGCTGCTAGAAGATGTGCCTTTACAAGTACGACACAACATGTGGTTCATGCACGATGAAGCTCCTGCACATTTCAGTCGAAGTGTTCCTACGCTTCTCAACAACAGATTCGGTGACCGATGGATTGGTAGAGGCGGACCAATTCCATGGCCTCCACGCTTTCCTGACCTCAACCCTCTTGACTTTCATTTATGGGGGCATTTGAAAGCTCTTGTCTACGCAACCCCGGTACCAAATGTAGAGACTCTTCGTGCTCGTATTGTGAACAGCTGTGATACAATACGCCATTCTCCAGGGCTGCATCAGCGCATCAGGGATTCCATGCGACGGAGGATGGATTCATGTATTATCGCTAACGGAGGACATTTTGAACATTTCCTGTAACAAAGTGTTTGAAGTCACGCTGGTACGTTCTGTTGCTGTGTGTTTCCATTCCATGATTAATGTGATTTGAAGAGAAGTAATAAAATGAGCTCTAACATGGAAAGTAAGCGTTTCCGGACACATGTCCACATAACATATTTTCTTTCTTTGTGTGTGAGGAATGTTACCTGAAAGTCTGGCCGTACCTTTTTGTAACACCATATATATATATATATATATATATATATATACCTGGAAATTGCGCCTATGCTTACCATCATTCAGTTTTCTTGTTTTATCAACAACAAGAAACCAATACTGTGTGTAATTCCAGCTACCTCAGTAGCGTAGTTGTTTGGAATGTTGGTAACGATCTGTCCCCTTTGTATATTAGATGAGTATTTATACTTTATATATGTTAAAAATACATAGCTCTTGTCCGTCCGAATGTTCGTTAGAGTATTTTATAAAATACACAGAAGGAAAAAAATTGTAACATCAAGAATGAGTTGCGCAACATTAACGAAAGTAGGTATACGTGTTTCTACATACGAAAGATGTTGTCTATTCAGATTTCATGACAGTCGCATAAGTAGAACCACTAAGAGGATGCGAATCAGGTTTGCTTCAAATACACGCAGTAACGACCGTGAGCGTTACTTCCCTGTCAGATTGGACGTGGTAAGTTCAAGAATGCTTTTAAGGCGACAAAGACGCCTCTATCAACACCTCACTGAGTTTGAACGGGGTCGTGTAACAGGGCCACAAGAAGCCGGATGTTCCTTCTGCGATACTCCAGAAAGACTTGCCAGGAATGTAGCAGCGGGCATAAGAAGGCGCACTCGCAAGGAGACCGGGCTCCAGACGGCTACGTGGCACTGCCCAGAGGATGGACCATCGAGCTCGGCGTACGGCTTTGGCTTCGTACTGGATCTGTAGCAGCAATCTGAGCAGCAGTTCGCACCACAGCGACAAAATTACCTGTTACAAATTGGTTACTTCAAGGACAACTTCATGTCACACGCCCTGTAGGGTTCTTTCCACTGAGCCCGAACATTCGCCATTTGTGACTTCAATGGTGCTAAGCGAGAGCTCATGGGAGGGCAAGGAGGTCTGCTGTGTTTTATGACGAAATACGGTTCTGCCCCGGTGTCAGTGGTGGCTGTGTGTTGGTTAGGAGGCCAGCCGAGGATCTGCAACCAACTGTCTGCGTGCTGAGCGCACCGGACGTACATCTCAAGTTACGGTTCTGGGGTGCGCAGCAGCAGTCTCGTGATTGTACCACGGACACTGACTGCACATTTGCACGGTAATCTTGTGATTCGATCTGTTGTGCTGCTGTCCATGAACACCACTCCAGGGGTTGTTTTCCATCAGGATAACGTTCTCCCACACACCGCTGCTGTACCCCAACACGCTCTACCGAGTATCGACACCTTGCCTTCGCCTGCTCGGTCACCAGATCTGTCTCCGTTCCGGCGCATGTAGGAAGTCACCGAACGACGACTCCAGCGTCGTCCGGAAACAGCATTAAGCGTCTCTGTATTGTACGGCCGAATGCAACAGGCACGGAACTCATCCCACAGACTGACATCGGGCACCTGTACGACGCAATGCATGCACATTCAACATCTCGGCGGCTACACCGGTTATTAATGTACCAAGATCTCAGATTTTCAATGGCTTATCTCGTGCTCACATTAACCTGTGATCTTGTAACGTTAATCGCTTAAAAATGGTACCTACACAAATGTATTCCCAAAATTATATTACTCTTCATTAATTATATTTTGGTGATGCGATTTTCACCTGTCAGTGTATGAAGCAAACTGATCAAGAACTTTTCGAGATTTTTGCTAATAACATTTCCTCATTATATATTACATGTTTCTTTATATATTATTTATACTTAAGAAAGTAGGTATATACACTACTGGCCATTAAAATTGCTACAGCACGAAGATGACGTGCTACAGACGCGAAATTTAACCGACAGCAAGAAGATGCTGTGATATGCAAATGATTAGCTTTTCAAAGCATTCACACAAGGTTGGCGCCGGTGGCGACACCTACAACGTGCTGACGTGAGGAAAGTTTCCAACCGATTTCTCATACACGAATAGCAGTTGACCGGTTTTGCCTGGTGAAACGTTGTTGTGATGCCTCGTGTAAGGAGGAGAAATGCGTACCATCAAGTTTCCGGCTTTGATAAAGGTCGGATTGTAGCCTATCGCGATTGCGGTTTATCGTATCGCGACATTGCTGCTCACGTTGGTCGAGATCCAATGACTGTTAGCAGAATATGGAGTCGGTGGGTTCAGGAGGGTAATACGGAACGTCGTGCTGGGTCCCAACGGCCTCGTATCACTAGCAGTCGAGATGACAGGCATCTTATCCACATGGCTGTAACGGATCGTGCAGCTACGTCCCGATCCCTGAATCAACAGATGGGGACGTTTGCAAGACAACAACCATCTGCACGAACAGTTCGACGACGTTTGCAGCAGCATCGACAATCAGCTCGGACACCATGGCTGCGGTTACCCTTGACGCTGCATCACAGACAGGAGCGCCTGCGATGGTGTACTCAACGACGAACCTGGGTGCACGAATGGCAAAACGTCATTTTTTCGGATGAATACAGGTTCTGTTTACAGCATCATGATGGTCGCATCCGTGTTTGGCGACATCGCGGTGAACGCACATTGAAAGCGTGTATTCGTCATCGCCACAATGGCGTATCACCCTTCGTGATGGTGTGAGGTGACATTGGTTACACGCCTCGGTCACCTCTTGTTCGCATTCACGGCACTCTGAACAGTGGACGTTACATTTCAGATGTGTTACGACCCGTGGCTCTACCCTTCATTCAATCCCTGTGAAACCCTACATTTCGGCAGGATAATGCACGACCGCATGTTGCAGGTCCTGTACGGGCCTTTCTGCATACAGAAAATGTTCGACTGCTGCCCTGGCCAGCACATTCAGCAGATCTCTCAAATTGAAATTTGTTGGCAATAGTGCGGAGCAACTGGCTCGTCACAATACGCCAGTCACTACTCTTGATGAACTGTGGTATCGTGTTGAAGCTACATGGGCAGCTGTACCTGTACACGGCATCCAAGCTCTGTCTGACTCTTATGCCCAGGTGTCCTGGGTACTGATTTCTCAGGAAGTATGCACCCAAATTGCGTGAAAATGTATTCACATGTCAGTTCAATATATTGGTCCAATGAATACCCGTTTATCATCTGCATTTCGTTTGGAGTAGCAATTTTAATGGCCAGCAGTGTGCAAACACACGTATCCGAATGCAGCGTTGTCTCAAAATTTCGAAGCATTTGGCGTAGAACTTTCGGAGATTTAAGATTCTAACAAGTCAAAATTTGCTTTCTTTATATAGATTTCCTCTATAATTATTACATATATACACCATGTGATCAAAAGTATCCGGATACCGCCAAAAACATGCGGTTTTCATATTAGTTGCATTGTACTGCCAGGTACTCAATATCAGCGACTTCAGTAGCCATTAGACATCGTGAGAGAGCAGAATAGGCCCCCAATCAAATGGTTGGGTGTCACTTGTGTCATACGTCGATACGCAAGATTTCCACAGTCCTAAACATCCCTAGGTCCATTCTTTCCGATGAGATAGTGAAGTGGAAACGCGAAGGGACACGTACAGCACAAAAGTGTACAGGCCAACATCATCTGTTGACTGACAGGGACCGCCGACAGTTGAAGAGGGTCGTAATGTGTAATAGGCAGACATCTATCCAGACCATCACACAGAAATTCCAAACTGCATCAGAATCCACTGCAAGCACTGTGACAGTTACGTGAGAGGTGAGAATACTTGGATTTCATGGTCGAGCGGCTGCTGATAAGCCACACATCACACCGACAAATGCCAAACGACGTCTCGCTTGGTGTAAGAAGCGTAAACATTGGACGATTGAACAGTGGAAAAACGTTATGTGGAATGATGAATGACGATGTGGCGATCCGATGGCAGGATGTGGGTATGGTGGATGCCCGGTGAACATCTGCCAGCATGTGTAGTGCCAATAGTAAAATTCGGAGGCGGTGGTGATATGGTGTGGTCGTGTTTTTCATGGAGGGGGCTTGCACCCCGCGTTGTTTTGGGTGGCACTATCACAGCACAGGCCTACACTGATGTTTTAAATACCTTCTTGCTTCCCACTGTTGAAGAGCAATTCGGGTATGGCGACTGCATCTTTCAACACAATGGAGCACCTGTTCATAATGCACGGCCTGTGACGGAGTGGTTGCACGGCAATATCATCCGTGTAATGGACTGACCTGCACAGAGTCCTCACCTGAATCCTATAGAACATCTCTGGGATGTTTTGGAACGCCGGCATCGCGCCAGGCCTCACCGACCGACATCGATACGTATCCTCAGTGCAGCACTCCGTGAAGAATGGGCTGCCATTCCCCAAGAACCCTTCCAGCATCTCATTGAAGGTATGCTTGCGAGAGTGGAAGCTGTTATCGAGGCTAAGGGGGGACCAAAACCGTATTGAATTCCAGCGTTACCGATGGTGGGCGCCACGAACTTGTAAGCCATTTTCAGTCAGTTGTCCGGATACTTTTGATCACATAGTGTATTTGTATACTATATGTGGCACGCCAGCAGGTATATAAAAACGCGGGTATTTGAATGCAACGTTCTCTGAAATTTTCAAAGGAGTCGGTGAAGAGCTTCCGAAGATATACGATTTTGAGCGAACGAGCATTTTCATTTTTATTTACGTACGAGGGGCATTGAACAAGTAATGCCTCATACTTTTTCCTGGGCCAGTTTAGGTCGACAAAATGCGAAATTTGTTATAGGACGTCGTGGAGTATTCCCGGTTCAGCCACGTTAGTTTCATGAAGTTACGATAGGCTGGCAGCGCTATACGTGTCGTTCGAAACGGCGTCTGTAACTGAGGTGTGTTGCAAGGAGAGATCTGTCACTGAGCTGCTTTCGACGGAGAACAAGAGTATCGCAGTTATTCACAGGCCAGCAGTGAACAGAAGCACAGCGAATAGTTGGGCGAGGCATCTGTCATCGTCGCAATAAGGTCGCGCAAGCCTGCCTTCAATCGTTCGCGCGCTAGCCGGCTGCACACAGCTAAGATTCCCGCAATGTTGAAACGTGCGGACACTCTCATTAGAGGTAATGGACGGATCACAATCAAACGCCTCGCTCCTCAAGCGCACGTCTCTGTTCGTAGTGCTGATACACTCGTCTACCTGTTGGCGTACTCAGAGATGTGAGCCCACAGGGTTCTTCGATGCCTAACGTAAAACCATAAAGAGCAATTGCCCAATAAAGCATACACTCCGCGGGAAGTAGTACGTGAACTTTGGGAGGTTACTGATACAGCAAGACGGCGACTAGTAGACTGGTACCATGCGGGCTTACAGGCCTCCCCAGTAATGTGGCGTACGGCCGTCGCACTGAATGGAGCTTTGAGGCGTAGCGTCTCATAACCATCCTGCCTTGGTGGCAGTTAAGTAGGGTACCTGTGGTCAAGGGGTGGCGTAATTGATTCGTAATCAAAACGTCTTCGGTCCCGGGTTCGATCCCCGCCACTGCCTAAATTTTGATAAATAATCAGCATTGGCGGCCGAAGACTTCCAGCATAAGAAGTCAACCTCAGTCTGCCAACGGCCTTGTCAAAGAGGGCGGAGGAGCGGATAGAGGTTCAGGGCACTCTTGTCCTAGGGGTGGGAAATTGCCCCTAAAGACGGAAGAATCAGCAATGATCAACGACATTAGGATGCAGAAGGCAATGGAAACCACTGCATTAAAGACACGTAACGTGTATCCACAGGACATGTGGCCTGTAATTGAAGAAGTTTCATGATGATCTCTCCATTGGCAAAAGATTCCGGAATAGTCCCCCATTTGGATCTCCGGGAGGGGACTGCCATGGGGGAGGTTACCATGAGAAAAAGATTGAATAATATATGAAAGGATAACGTTCTAAGAGTCGGGGCGTGGAATGTCAGAAGCTTGAACGTGGTAGGGAAACTAGAAAATCTGAAAAGGGAAATGCAAAGGCTCAATCTAGATATAGTAGGGGTCAGTGAAGTGAAGTGGAAGGAAGACAAGGATTTCTGGTCAGATGAGTATCCGGTAATATCAACAGCAGCAGAAAATGGTATAACAGGTGTAGGATTCGTTATGAATAGGAAGGTAGGGCAAAGGGTGTGTTACTGTGAACAGTTCAGTGACTGGGTTGTTCTAATCAGAATCGACAGCAGACCAACACCGACAACGATAGTTCAGGTATACATGCCGACGTCGCAAGCTGAAGATGAACAGATAGAGAAAGTGTATGAGGATATTGAAAGGGTAATGCAATATGTAAAGGGGGACGAAAATCTAATAGTCATGGGCGACTGGAATGCAGTTGTAGGGGAAGGAGTAGAAGAAAAGGTTACAGGAGAATATGGGCTTGGGACAAGGAATGAAAGAGGAGAAAGACTAATTGAGTTCTGTAACAAGTTTCAGCTAGTAATAGCAAATACCCTGTTCAAGAATCACAAGAGGAGGAGGTATACTTGGAAAAGGCCGGGAGATACGGGAAGATTTCAATTAGATTACGTCATGGTCAGACAGAGATTCCGAAATCAGATACTGGATTGTAAGGCGTGCCCAGGAGCAGATATAGACTCAGATCACAATATAGTAGTGATGAAGAGTAGCCTGAAGTTCAAGACATTAGTCAGGAAGAATCAAAACGCAAAGAAGTGGGATACGGAAGTACTAAGGAATGACGAGATACGTTTGAAGTTCTCTAACGCTATAGATACAGCAATAAGGAATAGCGCAGTAGGCAGTACAGTTGAAGAGGAATGGACATCTCTAAAAAGGGCCATCACAGAAGTTGGGAAGGAAAACATAGGTACAAAGAAGGTAGCTGCGAAGAAACCATGGGTAACAGAAGAAATACTTCAATTGATTGATGAAAGGAGAAAGTACAAACATGTTCCGGGAAAATCAGGAATACAGAAATACAAGTCGCTGAGGAATAAAATAAATAGGAAGTGCAGGGAAGCTAAGACGAAATGGTTGCAGGGAAAATGTGAAGACATCGAAAAAGATATGATTGACGGAAGGACAGACTCAGCATACAGGAAAGTCAAAACAACCTTTGGTGACATTAAAAGCAACGGTGGTAACATTAAGAGTGCAACGGGAATTCCACTGTTAAATGCAGAGGAGAGAGCAGATACGTGGAAAGAATACATTGAAAGCCTCTATGAGGGTGAAGATTTGTCTGATGTGATAGAAGAAGAAACAGGAGTCGATTTAGAAGAGATAGGGGATCCAGTATTAGAATCGGAATTTAAAAGAGCTTTGGAGGACTTAGGTCAAATAAAGCAGAAGGTATAGATAACATTCCAACAGAATTTCTAAAATCGTTGGGGGAAGTGGCAACAAAACGACCATTCACGTTGGTGTGTAGAATATATGAGTCTGGCGATATACCATCTGACTTTCGGAAAAGCATCATCCACATAATTCCGAAGACGGCAAGAGCTGACAAGTGCGAGAATTATCGCACAATCAGCACGATGCTTACAAGAATAATATATAGAAGAATGGAAAAGAAAATTGAGAATGCGCTAGGTGACGATCAGTTTGGCTTTAGGAAAAGTAAAGGGACGAGAGAGGCAATTCTGACGTGACGGCTAATAATGGAAGCCAGGCTAATGAAAAATCAAGACACTTTCATAGGATTTGTCGACCTGGAAAAAGCGTTCGACAATATAAAATGGTGCAAGCTGTTCGAGATTCTGAAAAAAGTAGGGGTAAGCTATAGGGAGAGACGGGTCATGTACAATATGTACAACAACCAAGAGGGAATAATAAGAGTGGACGATCAAAAACGAAGTGCTCGTATTAAGAAGGGTGTAAGACAAGGCTGTAGCCTTTCGCCCCTACTCTTCAATCTGTACATCGAGGGAGCAATGATGGAAATAAAAGAAAGGTTTAGGAGTGGAATTAAAATACAAGGTGAAAGGATATCAATGATACGATTCGCTGATGACATTGCTATCCTGAGTGAAAGTGAAGAAGAATTAAATGATCTGCTGAACGGATTGAACAGTCTAATGAGTACACAGTATGGTTTGAGAGTAAATCGGAGAAAGACGAAGGTAATGAGAAGTAGTAGAAATGAGAACAGCGAGAAACTTAACATCAGGATTGATGGTCACGAAGTCAATGAAGTTAAGGAATTCTGCTATCTAAGCAGTAAAATAACCAATGACGGACGGAGCAAGGAGGACTCAAAAGCAGACTCGCTATGGCAAAAAAGGCATTTCTGGCCAAGAGAAGTCTACTAATATCAAATACCGGCCTTAATTTGAGGAAGAAATTTCTGAGGATGTACGTCTGGAGTACAGCATTGTATGGTAGTGAAACACGGACTGTGGGAAAACCGGAACAGAAGAGAATCGAAGCATTTGAGATGTGGTGCTATAGACGAATGTTGAAAATTAGGTGGACTGATAAGGTAAGGAATGAGGAGGTTCTACGCAGAATCGGAGAGGAAAGGAATATGTGGAAAACACTGATAAGGAGAAGGAACAGGATGATATGACATCTGCTAAGACATGAGGGTGTGGTTCAAATGGCTCTGAGCACTATGGGACTCAACTGGTGAGGTCATTAGTCCCCTAGAACTTAGAACTAGTTAAACCTAACTAACCTAAGGACATCACACACATCCATGCCCGAGGCAGGATTCGAACCTGCGAACGTAGCGGTCTCGCAGTTCCAAACTGCAGCGCCAGAACCGCGCCGGCTCATGAGGGAATGACTTCCATGGTACTAGAGGGAGCTGTAGAGGGCAAAAACTGTAGAGGAAGACAGAGATTGGAATACGTCAAGCAAATAACTGAGGATGTAGGTTGCAAGTGCTACTCTGAGATGAAGAGGTTAGCACAGGAAAGGAATTTGTGGCGGGCCGCATCAAACCAGTCAGTAGACTGATGAAAATATATATATATATATATATATATATATATATATATATATATATATATATATATATGTGGGAGATGTGTCTCAGAGCTGGATAATGACAGATGGTGACGCGAGACTGGATGCGCACGTAGTTTATGTATCAGCCGATAGAGGGCAATATTGGATTGGGGACTGATTTAGTTTCGATTGTGCCCACAAGAGTACACTAAAGTAATAGAATGTTTCTCATAAACTTTTCTAGTATTTTCATAAAGTGTTATTATGTCTTTTTGTGTATGTAACATGTTATAAGTGTGTTTTAGCAGTACGAATGATGCGTGTGTGTGGATTAATGTTAATATGAAGATAATTGTGTAACGAGTCATGTAGTAGGATTTAGTGTGGGAACATTTCGAAGAAGTATGGATATGGACAAAGGGGATTTTTGTAGAATAGATTTTTAAAGTAAGTTTATGGTAAAGGGAAAGTTAATTCAGGTATAAATAACAATAGTAAACAACTTTATGCATAAATAAAACTTCAGCATATTAGATAATTACGTCGGTAAAAAGTGCAGTAGTTAGGTTTACTATTTTGCGATTGGTTATTGATGAAAAGCGCGGACTGTCGCGGGAGAATGTTTTGCTATTGGCTGTTGAGTGAACTGACCAATGGTAAAGTAATATTGTTCGTGCGTCTTTCTCTGCTGGTAGAGAAGACTTAAGAGTATTCTAGAGAAGAGTCGAAGCCGAGCCATGAAACACGTCCGACGTGTGTAGTAGTAGTTCCGATGGAAATGATAAGGTGCCGGATCTAGCAGTGTTTCATACATCAAAAGTGTTTGAAAGTGACGGCATAATTATTCCGATGTGTGTGTAGAAATTTCGGAATTTTTAAGTGAATTCTGTGACGAGAAAAGACATGTATTCCGCGTGGCGTATTGAGCAGGTCGGTGGCTAAAAACTGTGGCTGCATGTGGAACCGACAGACTTAATATTTGGCGAGCATTCTCAATCAAAAACAATCAGTATTTTTGTAGCTATTTCGTTTTTTGGAAATGCAACACCATAAACTTGCTAACATGAGTGAAAGGGATTGTGAGTGACTGTGTTAAGTCTATCACGGGCTTGGCAGTGATACTTGTTCACCTATGTTTCAGAATATATTAATTGAGGACAAAATTTCCAAAATTTCATTTAGTGACAAAACTATTTCCCGGAACGTAGATTAGTGACTTTAATTGCAGCCTGGTTCACGTCGAAGTACAGTAGGTTTCACTCGGCTTTCCTACTGATGATCTGCTGAGGCAATGTTCAGAGGTAGGTGCAGATCCGTCGTAAAGGGACGGAAAGAACCGCGCCGCCGCAGCTTCTGTTGAAAAATTGGGTTTTGTAGCCAAAAGGCAGGAAAATAATGTAGTGTATTGAAATCCTGTACAGAACCAACCTGTTCTCAGAAAAAAAGTATGTTGCATTACTTCTTGAATGCCCGATGTAAAATTAAAGTATTTATTGTTTTCATGTATACTTTCCTTACTTTTTGCCAGTCTGGATTTCACATATTTGTCTACTTCTGTCACTGTCCGTTGTCTTGCTGTCCTCACAGCAAAGCTCGTCCACTACAATTAGTGTCTGATATCGTAATCTACGCTGTTGACTATTAAAACCGCGACACCATGAAGGCGGCATCCAACAAATGCCACATCAGAGGATACGCAAAAGCCTTCCATTTCAAAGCTACCGCACTGACTAGGTAGAAACGACGCCATCTACATTCTGAATACAAGGATACATTACGAAGCGGATTTTTCATTCAGAAATCGAATTTGAATCGTGGTTGTACGTCTTGTGTGAGAAAGAAAACGCCTACTGGCACGTGACAGAGATGGCAGTGGCAGCATTGTGGTCTATCGAGGCTGTGTTTAGTCGTTCCGCCATGTATTCACATCGTTCGAGATCCCACGACTACCACCCGGATACGGAATCGACGCCATGCAGGATAAAAATGGCCCCACGCGACTATCCCCCGAAAGGACAGACTTATTTGTACACTCGGCTGTGCAGGATCGAACAGCTGCGTCACTTGCCTCATGTCAGGAAAATGGTTTATTCGCGAGGTGAAGAGAATCGACAGACACACTATGATGGCTTGTGGAGCACCGTAGACTATCCGCACAGTGGTCCTGTTTACAGCATCACAGCGGGTGTATCCACGTTTGGACGCTCCGATGAGAACAAACGTCATGAAGTTTCATTCGTCATTGTCATATGGAACTGGCATGAGGTGTTATGGTATGGGATTCCGTTGGGTACACAGCATATCGTCTGCTCCGAACAGTCAGTAATTTGGACAGCGTCTGTTAAATTTCTGACGTGTTAGGCCCGAACGCTAAACCCTATCTTTCAGTTCTCTGTGGCGTCGTCTTTCAACAAGATAACACAACACTACATGCCACCAGTGCTGACGTGTTAGGATCGGACGCTTATGCAGTGTCTCCATGACGTCGCCTTTCTAATAAGACAACACAACATCCCATGTCACTCATGTTGTCCCGACCTGACTCGATTCAGAGCGTGTCGCATTGTTGCCCTGGCCAGCTGATCGGAAAGGCCATTAAAAAGCTATGTAAAAAATCATGGACACTAGAGAAATTAAAGTATCTTGTAATAGGAAAAGAAAGTTTGTTGACAAGAACAAGTAGAGATCATACGGTAGTTACTACAAAAACTACCCACGATTACTTAGAAAAGTTATTAAAATCAACGAAGATGCACATTATCCCACAACTCAGTAACTATGACAACAGGCTTAATAGTAAATGATATGTAGTGAAAAGAGACACAGGATAACAGGCCACAGAGTAGAATAACGTCACAACCGATTTAAATGAAAGGGCTGTAAGTCAAGTGCCGGCGCGCCAGTCGGGAACGACAAAGAAGAGAAGGCTGTGAAAAGAAGTTAGCCAATCGCTCGCTGACTGGACCTCTCTCCAGGACGACAACGTGACAGCAGCGGCCTCTATGTGACAGCTCAATAGCAGCTTCAACGTTAGTCACTTCGCTTGTACTCCCTACGTAGCACAGACTTGGGATTGTCTATACTGAAGAAGATTGATTACTTTGTATGTCACCCTTTGCCTGCGACACATCTGTGCAGTTGCCAAAGTGCTGTAAATTTCTTTTTGTAATAAACTCATTAATACAGCTGGTTTGAATGTTTGTCTAGAGATCCGAATATGCAGGCTTCCAAGACACTACATATTTTGACGACGGCGGTGGGATAACATTTGACGACGAGGAGAACGAGTGCCACATCGACAACCCAGAGCCTGGACGCCACAATTTTGTTGTGTCGTGGGCTCACACACTACTTAGTCGAACTTAAACTAACTTACGCTATGGACAACACACACTCGCATGCCCGAGGGAGGACTCGAACCTCCGATGGGGGGAGGGGGAGCCGCGTGGACCGTGACAAGACACCCCAGCTCTTGTTTTTTTAAGACATATGTAATAAAATCAACAGCTTCGTATTTCAGACTAGTGATTTTGGCAGATATACCCACGTATCTGCTATAACTGGATCGTCTGCAACAGCACTGATTTAATGATATTGTTCTAAACGTTCCAGTGAAATCGTGTGTCACAGTATTGAAAGCTTGATATCGGGAATGAATTTGACGTCGGTGCTCGGGCGAGTGCCCTGCGCCCTGTGTGGCACTTCGTTTCCTGTTGCCTTGTGAGTCGGTTCTTACTTCTGTCAAGGCGACAAGTCACAGCTCAGTGAGTTTGATAAAGGTCGTATCCTAGCGCTTTATGAAGACGGCTACTGTATTAGTGCCATTTCCCGTGTTCTGGGATACAGCAAATCCACTGTTCATCTCTGGGTGAAGAGGATGGAAGATGAAGGCCACGTAAACCGTCGTCGTCGCTCTCTACGCCCACGGACTACCACAGAGGATGAAGACAAGAGTATACTCCACTGCAGTGTTGAGGACCCTTTCAGGAGCAGCAGAGAAATTAAAAACATCCTGCAGCTAACAGTGAGCAGCTCGACCATACGTCGTCGGCTCAACGAGGAAGGAAGGTATGGACGGAAATCAGCTGTTAAGGAAATACTGAAAGAGCAACGTAGGGCTGCCAGGTTAAAGTTCGCACTGGCCTACAGAAGGAAGCCGCTTTCGTACTGGCACCGAGTTATATTTACCAACTGCTCCAAATAGCTCTGTCCATGTGTATCGACCAAGTGAAACGAGATACGACGGTAAATACGTCCAGCAGAGGCAAAGTTGTGGCCGGACGTCTGTCACGGTTTGGGGCTGGATATCAGCAAATGGTTGCGGCGTGCTGTGGGAACTTGAGCGTCCGCTTTGTAGTGCTTATTACTGCGAAACGATGGAAGAAGTCATACTTCCTTCTGTTCCTCAGCCATTTCCTGCAGGTAGAATCATCTTCCAACACGACCGTTCCCCAATCCATACAGCCAATCGCGTAAGACACTGGTTTCAGATGAAAGGAGACAATGAGCTGTTGGACTGGCCTCCAAAAGCTGCTGACCTCAATCCCACAGAGCACGTGTGGGCAGAGATGGAAAAAATTATTAGGAGCAAGTGACCTGCACCATCACCCAACGTAGCGTTGTCGGAAGCAGTTCACGCTGCGTGGGAAGAGATGTCACAGAGTGACAGATTCATCAGAAAGCTTGTTGCCTCTGTTCCTCGGCGATTAAATGCAGTTGTAGAAGAGGACGGGAACTGGACGCGGTACTGAGTCTACTGTGTTAACAGGAAGAAGACTTTGTTTAAAGCACAAATTGCTTAACTTCAGCTTAACTTATCTTCAGCGATTAAGATGCTGTGAACAATGGGAAAACTTCTCCTATTTTAACTTTGTTAATAAAATTTTAATGTAAAATACATCGCAGATATTTGCATAACAAGACGAATTTGTTTATCTTAATGAAGAGTACGTTTTTTCTCATAAGACGCATAACGGCAATGAAGATTGAGGTATCAAAGAGGGACAATTTATGTTGTTTAATTTTTCTCCTTTTCTGTCTATGCCAACTTGAAGGCACTAGATTCAATTCAGTTCACTTTACTTTGGTGCAGGGACACGCAAGTGCCAAAGCAGGCACAAACGAGAGATCCTTAATTTTAATGCCAAGCAGAAACCACAGTGGTGGCTACATGTTGGCAAAGTGCTAAAGAGCAATACTACAAATACAAAGGTCTCGGGTTCGATTCCCGGTCAGTCTCACGATTTTCATGTGCCATTTTACACTTATTTCACCCCTCGGGCAGTGTTTGTTGATGTAAAAAATGCCGAGTTGCACTGTGGTCCGAAAGCCACGTCAAACTGTAGGTTCCCCTATTAACTGGTTAGGTAAGTCAATTCAAAAGTCAGAGGAAAGCAACGGCATACCTCCTCCAACAAGACCGTGCCTATTAAAGCGCTGTGGTGTTCAAACCAATCTTCCGACTGATGACAGCTTTACTACTGTTTCCAAAGTTAATGATCTTCGGGTTATTAGCAGTTTTGTGTTTTTATACTGTTACTTTGATTCCAGTAAACATAAGTAACCGGCCGAGCACTGTCACCGCTCGAGTTGTCAAGCTTGTAGACGACGATACTGTCGACCCCAGTTACAATCTTGGTCATGGCTATGTTTCAGTCGAATACCTCTATGTGCCTTTCTGTGCATTTCAAGATATACTTTTATACACATGGTACGCATCCACATTGATATCTGATAGAGCTGTATTTATCAACACAAACCAGATATGTTTTCCGAGCAATTTGTCGGACAACACGTCAGTGCAGCGAGATTTCGTTTGTGTGTTACTCATGGTGCAAGAAATATTTATGATTTGCTTGCTTCTGTGATAGGTTTCACCCCACTGAATGCGGGCTAGCTCACGAACAGACTGTCAATAATTGGAATTACGCAACAATACACTTAAAAGGTGTATTTTTGCATTATGTCTCCAGATGACAATAACTGTAAACAGATTATATGGCTACTTGCTTATTACTCGAGCTTCTCGATGCTTTCCTCAAAAAATAAAAATAAAAATAAAGAGAGAGAGAGAGAGAGAGAGAGAGAAAAGAGAAATGTATTTCAGATATCAGCCTGGTGATGCCATGTTCGTCTCGTGATGTAAAGCAAGGATAGTTGATAGGTAATATCTCGTTGTACTAGCGATATGTATGGCTACGGGGTTCTTTCTTTTCTCTCTGCGAACAACCAGAACAGAATTCAGTAACAAAGTGGTAAGAACAACTATGCAGTGAGCCAATTAAACACTCAGCCTTTCTTGGTTATTTTGTTAATCGTTAACAATTGTCTATAATGCAGTAAACATCCTTGCTTACTGATTTGTCATTACTGCCATTGTTATTGTTATTCATCACCTCACAACAGCTTTCCTATCACTCATTGCTGCCGATGCATGTAACGAATGTTTACTATTAAAAACAGCCTTGATCACAATTTATTTATCAAGGTAAGACATTGATCACTGCCTTTCCCATAATGTATTCAAAAGTAATTCATGTAACGAATGGATCAGAATGAATGGAATGTGGGATGTTTCGTCACGGAGAATATACACATTTATCTCGGTGTCTTGTGTTCAGGGTAATATGAAAATCTCAGTAAGAGAAGACGACAACGGGATGCTGGTGATGCAGGCAATAATACCCAACTACTTCTGTCGACTTAACACCATGCCGACAGATAAATTGGCGTCTCAGTGTATTTTGATTATAATTCGTTAGCTTTCTTGCGACCTCGTTCAAATACCTCGTGGAGGCAGGCATAATATTTTGCTTTTTGAACACCGAGCAATAAAAAACAAAGATTATAGATGGAAGGATACGAAGAAACAATCAGACTCATGGGTGCGGATCCTATTTATCATTAGAACACTAAACAAGAGGGAAATATTACGGAAGCAATGAATGCTCTGGTTAGTATACATTATTTGTACAGATCTGAAGATGAAAAAGCGCAGATCTGCACAGTGCCCACACCTGCACTTTAGTTTCTGTCTTAATGGGCATAATTATTAGTTTCTTCTCTTCTGAATTTTCAAATGAATTGATTATTACGTGCCACAGAATACTTAGTTAACTATGTTTCTTATAACTTCCATTCGCACCAACATTTTTCTACGTTCTCGTGTAATTCATGAAATTCTACTTGAATGATCACAAATTTGCGCATCAATGCAATCGATTTCAAGGTGCAAAGTGTTTGTTATCTTACTTTTCGTGACAGGTGGGCAAAGTTGATTTCCATAGACTTTTTGTTGCACTGAAATAATCTTTTGTCACAAAGTAAGAAGGTAAGTGTTTTATTCGTATATATTTTGTGGAAAACTGTGATCGTGGTGGAAGTCTATACACCTGAATGTTTGACACAACTGGTAGGAGAAAACGCTGCATATTAACCTAACCTCGCGCCTCCTCTCCGTATCCTCCTACGACACGAGCACGTGAATCGCCTCCTAAAACGCTACAGAGCTGTTCCTAGCACAGCTGAGAACTGGCAACATCGTCACAAACATTTGGCAACACTGTGACAGTGCAATCACTTCCGCGAATGATACTGTATTGACTCTAAGTTCACTTGATATTCCCTTTCCATTTGAATGACTCGTGCTACATAATCCTCATGTAAACTAAGACACTGAGACAAGAAATTCAATTTTTTGGCTAAAGAAATGTTATTCTTCACATAACTGACAACTTTTATTATCTTTCACGATGCGTTATGAGGCTGAGCGACCAATACCATGACGAGAGCGGCGTGCTGGCAGCAGTCTGTCCGTAGCCCCGTGGTACCACCTGTGTCTCGTTTCGCAATGGCTCAAAGAGTCGTCAGTTCTAACCGTGCTAGGGGCCAGCGTGTGCGAGCTTTTTCTTTCTGATTTGTATTATGGAGCTGCGAATTTCCAGAAAAAGTACTGTAACGAAATCGGAAGAAAACCTTTACACATCAAGTACTCTTGGCAGCTCGACTCAGTAAGTTGTGTTAATGGTCATAGATCTCGGCTTCCTGACTGCCAAGCTGCGTCACAATATAAGCGTCTCTGAAGAAATTCGAATCGACCATCAATGATACGAAATTCAATATTGTTCTTCACTTAAGACTCACATGCCAGGGTGATAAGTATGAAGGAAATGAACCTCTTGATTGCTATAGGGCCTCTATGCTAAATTTCCACAGCCGCAATTAGGAACTCCCTGCAGACATTTGCTAACAGCGGCTCTAGCAGCTTACTTTTTCTCTGGGTAGCTTCAAATATGGGCAATTTTGTCGTCTTAAATCCAGTCGAATATTTAAATATCAAATTTGAACAGCTTACACTTCTCCATCAATTAATGTATGGAACTCAAAACAAGCAATTTACCTTAGAAGGTATAGAGCAGGTTCTGAAAGGTATTGACACAATGTTTTGCATGCATTTACCATAGGGAATCAAAGAAAGAAACCAGACACATTACATTGCATTTACTCTCTGTGCCTTGACTAACACACGAATCTACGACAAAAATAAAGTATTTGAAGAACCTCCTGTGAAAGGAAAAAGAACAGGATGTGACGCTTTAATTATAGCACACTGGATCAGAAACAACGAAATTAATTCTGTACCACATTGATGTATTGCATACTAGTGTAATTAAATACTCATCAAACAAAAACAGTTTTGTACCCCTGTTGCTATCCAGTGTGAAACACAAATCATAGACACATTTTATGGGTCACCACTCAACAACATTAAAGCCTTTTACACTGTTGAGATTGAGGATTGGAGCAGACGTTGTCGGCAGAAGGTTAGGCAGCGCAGTGCCTCAGCCGCCGCCAGTAGGCAGCAAACGGGTCCCAGAGAACTCTAGACGTGTGCGGTGTTCAGAGGCAGATGGTCGGCCAAGAAATCTCTTGCTAAAATATTGTGTAACCAAACTGTTGTTACCAATGTGACAGAAAGTGAAATATATTGAAGATTCGCTTGAATTACACTCATAGCTTCAGAACTAAGAGGAAAGGGGGCGATAAAAATTTTGATGATGTGTGCTTTCGGCTGCCAAACGTCGTAGTAGCTAGTCTCGCGTTTCACTTCAAGACTATGGACGTAGTCAAGAGTGATGTACTCAGACTGCAGTGAAGACTCCCTCCGACAGCTGCAGTCTACAATGTTGCCAGATCGAGCATATTGCTGGACATAGAATTCTGATGGGAGCACGACTGTATTGACCACCTTACCTGAACGACTCGGCGGTCAATTTTTTTGTCTAAGACTGTATCTATAACACATATTGCAAACTGAAGACCCTGCAGAATTAAAAAAAAAAATAGTTTATGAGAGCAATGTTACCTATAGCGTTCGAAAAATTCATAGTATAGTACACGCGTGTGTAAACACCTTCCAATGCCCACTCAAAGAAGCCATGGATCCACAGTCTAGCTTCAATATTATAAATATGCCTCAGTTTATGGATGAACTCAAACTTAGGTTGATAATCATTTTCAATATTTAGCAGTACTGTACCCATTGGTGTTAAACTCGATTTCAACCAATGATTTCCACAGATACAGGAACACTACTTGTGATACCTCTTAGATAAAATATTTACGCAGTGCTATCAGACGAAAAGATCAACCTGACACAAACTGTGGGAAATTTGTTCTACAACCTTCTTACCTGGATAAAGAGCTTTTCCTATTTGAGATATCTGTGAACTTTGCAGCATAAGGCAATTTAAGAAGAAACTAAATTCCTTCAGCTACGACAATGTTTAAAGAAATCGTCTTAACGGCACTAAAAAGTGATTTGTGAATCTTTTACCAGCCGTATTCTGCCGCATTTCGCTGGTTGGAAGGCAAAAACCTTGCTGACAAAGTTCACAGAAGGAATAAGGGCACGAAATATCTACCACTGGAAGGTCATGTTTTATTTAGATGATTACAAAATCAGGTAAAACGAACAGTGAGGTTGTCAGCACATTACTGTTGTCAGTATGATGTTGCACTTCCCAGGGCCTGTAATGATAAAGGGCCCGTTTAGGTCAGGCATATTGTACACAGGAAGTGGAAGAGAGAGCACCAGTATATTCTACAATCCGTATGCATTGCATACACACAGAAATTACAGTGTACTTATGGAGCCAAATGAGTGAGTCGCGTATTTTCCGGTGAGAAAGAGGACTGGCAAACAGTCTTCGCTACATTAGGTTACTTAAACTGGTGTAACTCTGGGCTAGAATTTATGGTCAGCGACTAAGTGTAATGTCAACGAGTCGGATGCGGGTTTTGCAACTGTGAACTACTTTACTACATTATAGAAGCGAATATTAAATTTGAACTAACACTGCGAAAATTTTGAACTTGGATAGCTTAGAATGAAAATCTTTCTGTTTATTGCAAAGGAAAACAATTGATTTTCTAAAACATACTTTGTCATACACAATTTGGAACAGGGTACGTCGACCAAATCGTATGAAAGAATTGACAGTGACGTATCTCGGAAGGCAGTAAGATCCCTTGGCTTTTGGTGTGGCAGTATTCGACAGCCATTTCTAGGCGCAAGTAAGTGAAGAAAGGCGGCGCGTTTTTGTTATCAAGTAACGTCTTCGTCAGTTACATAAGTTTTAATGTAATCTACGAGTAATTGCTGATGTTTGATATTAACATGAAAAAGATTCCGTAGACAGGGAAAGAACCTGTTCACAGGCAACTACTTTTATAATGACCAAATGGCATTAAATGATCTTCAAGCACATGTGTTCCAGCAGCGGTATGAAGAAAATGATAGTAATAATGACGGTAATAATCGAATTATCCGGAAACTTCACACTTCACAGTGGCTTTCTTCGAACTAAGAAATTTGCTGGATTAGTAAAACTTTCAAAATGGCTTCACATCGAGGCAGTGATGTCTAGAAGAGTTTTTACATCTTGCTGACATGAGAACAGCATAATCTCCGCGTCAGAAGCTTGCTTCTACTTAACCATTTAATAGACTCGCATTTTCCCACCGTGACTGATTTTGTAAGCTAAGTACATCATCCGTTACAGCAAACTCCTGGGGCTGGGTAATGTGGCCACAATGGCCTGGTGGAACAAACTATCACAGGTGCAATGCGTGGGTTCAGGCATTTCCTTTTAAGAGGTACAAACAGATTTATTTTACCGATGGTAACCTCAAAAGAAAGACGTTATAATCCAGAATCGGCATTAAACATCACGTTCCTTTATTACCAACGGGGCAGAGCCGGCTTACGTTGGGAAATGACATAGGCGGAAGTCATGATAAACAGAAATACTGTCACCTGTAAACTTACATCAGAAAATTTTATTTTATTTGATGAACTGATAGCCACTTAAAGGAACAGGGCTCTTATTTCACTTGTACTTGATTGAACTAGAGACGTTGAAAAATTTGGGGCTGGACTATGATTCGAATTCGTATCTCCTCTTTCGAGGATCTGAATCTCTCGGAACAGTATTGTTCAATCATTTTGTTCCTTTTCCCGAGACTACAGTCTTCTCTAGGTCTGCTCCAAGGGTAAGTTCGTGGGTCCGAATAGTATAAAAATATTCATGATTTCGTTTCAAGCCCTATCACGTGCACACCGACCTGCTAGTGAAAACTAAAGTGCATTTTTGATGTCAGGTCATGTGTTGCCAACAATCGCAATAGGTCTCGTTATTTCTCGTGAAACACACACACATCGTATTGTTGGTGAGTAAGCAATTGATATTTAAACCATATTCGTGGATGATAAAGAAAGACGGTAGGTGTGCGGTTCGATTGTCGCTCATGCACAAAAATTTGTATCCTTATTTTAGATTCAAACACCTAGCAGCTGGTGAGAAAAACCGATACGAAACATTTGATTTCACTTATTAACAATCCAATTACATGTTGGGTTCGTATCTCCATCACAGAATTTCACATCATGCGCTTCATCTTTAAATGAATGAACACTTTGTTACTTCTGAATGGAGGTATATCAGACACCTTGCGTAGTTAGTTAACAGGAACGAAAGGGTCTTGATAGGAGTCCTGGATTATTACAAAATCAGTCGTCTTTTATTTTCAAGTTCAGATTTGGTTACTGATATTGGCGAAAATTTCGGTAATTCATGACTCTTCGTAACTAGTCAGCAATATGATATGATCAGATTAGATTAGATTAATACTTGTTTGATAGATCATGAATACGACAATTTGTAATGATCCGGAACTTGTCATTTTAATGAAAGATTTCTTTACATACCATGATTCAATTTGTTTACAACAGTTTTTTACTCTCATTCCCACACACACACACACACACACACACACACACACACACACACACAAATTCTTTTTTTTTATTTGTTTGTTGTGCTCGACTATCGGCGAGGCACGAAAATGTCGCTGAAAGAGTTTCTTAGTTTTGAGTACACTTACGAAAGGAATATAAAAACAACTATGAGAGTTACTGATTTATGAAGCGTCGTTTGCAGTCAGTTCTGAGTATTGTTAGTAACTACGCTCCAATTCCTAAACCTTGTTACAGAAATGTGTATCAAATGCATTACGTATTCCAGGCCATAGCAGCCGCGCCTTTGAGACTCCAGCTATGGCCACTTCCCAGCCTGCTGTAGGATCACTTCGGTTGGTCTTCTTCCTGCTGGTAATGTAACTGAGATTTGGCAACAAGGCAAGGTATGTTTGGCAACTCTGTGATCGACGAGTTACTTCCTGGTGCGCATGGAATTAACCCTCAAAGTTCACTTGATTTTTCCTGTCATTTCCATTGCATAATCTGAGTTATTATCGATTGAGGTGTAACAAAAAATTGTAAATTTACGGTTTTCAGCCCAGGAAAGTCGTTGCACGTGAAAATCGCAACTACTCTCGTCCTGTAAATAGCAGTTTACAAGTTCTAGCCACAATTGCCTTCGTAAGATCTTCGATATCTCTGTGGTAATGTGCTGAGGTGTGAAAATGCGTCTGTTAAGGTTCGCAATTCCCATCTCGCTCACTGTTACTTTTTTATCCATTCTCTAAAAGAGCTACAAGCAGTCAGATCAAAAATCGATAAGGAAATCGGAAGAAAATACTTTCGGCTCATAGTGCAATGGTGAAAAACTTACAGTGCTGCACAACAAGTAACGCCTGTTTCCGCTGCTGACAAGCGAATTTTGGGTTTCTAGGTATATATAAAATGCCACATTTGCATACCTCTTGAGTATGACACAGCATACCAATTAAGCACAGGTCCAATCGAAATCTAAGTGAGTAGTATTTTACTAATTTGTGCCGATAGGGGCGCGCTAGTTTACAGATACTCAGTTTTAATAAAACAGACTCATCGTAAGGTTATTGTGGGTAGTTTTATTTCATTCCTTATAATAAAGTGCACAATTTTCGTAAGGTTTCTTTTAGTGTTGTTAAAACAATAGTAAACATGAGAGAGAAATTAGTCATCAACGACATATGCGAATTCTCTGATGTTTTCTATAACAGTCCAACAAAGCACATGCAGTTTATTGATTATATGCATGTAGAAAACTTGTTCTGAGTTAAAGCTGTCTAACAAGGTATGAAGAAGAATAAAATGCCACTACCACACAACAGCTAATGTAAAAAATACTTTTCTGACGTATTTTGACACGATGCGCTCTTCCCATACATAATACAAGAGTTTCGAAATGCATCTGCTGCCTGGACGTCTATTAAACCTGAAAAGAACAACCGGCCGGAGTGGCCGTGCGGTTCTGGGCGCTACAGTCTGGAACCGAGCGACCGCTATGGCCGCAGGTTCGAATCCTGCCTCAGGCATGGATGTGTGTGATGTCCTTAGGTTAGTTAGGTTTAATTAGTTCTAAGTTCTAGGCGACTGATGACTTCAGAAGTTAAGTCGCATAGTGCTCAGAGCCATTTGAACCATTTTTGAAAAGAACAAAATGTCGCAGAAGTTAGCCCATTTTCCACATGCAACTATTTTGGGTAGAGAAGTGAAGGGAATTATTCTCAAAGTTCCATTAGATTGATAACTTCAGCAGACAGCAGAATTCCATTTTAAGAAATGTTACAGTGAATGCACTCGAACTCGCAACATCTTATCTATGGTGCGCAACACTTACCGTTATGCTGCTAGATGACACGTAGCTACAGGAGCTCCAGAAGTCAACAACAGTTCCTGCAGAACTTCCTCATTCCACAGTGCTGTGAGATAATGCATATGGCCGGATCTAGACTTCTGAGAGACACACAGTTACAGCTTTTGTTTTGCACTGCACGACGTTTTCAACAAACAGATAGCACAACAGAGTAACTCAAGTGGAAAGGAACACTTCCTATTTAAATTTCTGCATCCTACACTGTTGGCAGTTCTGTGTAGGTGGCAGTTATGTGATTTTATTTCGGTGATTACAAAATAGAGTCGAATGTATGCACTGGGTAGCCAAGGCAGGTAGTTCGTGGCGATTGGGTCAACCAAGTAAATGAACGTACTAAACATGCTGCAAACCACTACAGGGAGCCTGTGTGTCAGAATTCTCATCCAGAGTCACAGAGAAGAGGATTTGGTGGTCTGTTGGATTGATGATAGGTTCATATACTTATGGTCTGGATTCGATTCCAACTTCTGCCACCATCTTTGATAGGAAGAGACAGATTCTATTCTCTTCTGGCTACGCCAAGTGAAGAAGGTATCATGGAATTGTGGTCTGAAATTCACATTAAACATGATATTCCGTCTCTACCAAGTAGACGTTAGGTTGAACCACAATAAAGTCAGGAGTGGTGACATGTAGAAACTATCATCAGTAACCTTTCTTATACTAGTTATTTATTTCTAGTGACGAAACAAACGCTATGTAGGGTCACAGGACACTTATTCCATCTTTTATTTGAGCTTTTTATGTCCATAAGATTGGTTCTGAACTGGGAATGCAATTCAGACCGCCCTTAACACGGAATTTGATACCTTCGTGACAATACAGCTCGACTAAAATTTGTTGTTTGTTCAAAACTGCAGATTCCTCAACATCTCCACATATTGCCCGTGAATGGGTTCGAATACTAGCCCGGCACTGAAGTTTTCATTATGTATTATCAAGCTATAGCATGAGAACACCTGTCTGCTGGTGGATAATAATTTTGATTTTAAATGTATTTTGATTCGTTGTCAGTACTAACGATATCTGATGTTTTTGACTCCCAGAACTATTTGCGAGATGTTCAGGGATGTTATTCCGAGCTGCTAGTGGAGAAAAATTCGATAGCTGACGTGTCTTTGTGTGTGTAGTCGTTATATGTGTGGCGCTGCAGTCATGGACTGTGCGGCTGGTCCCGGCGGAGGTTCGAGTCCTCCCTTGGGCGTGCGTGTGTGTGTGTGTGTGTGTGTGTGTGTGTGTGTGTGTGTATTTGTCCTTAGGATAATTTAGGTTATGTAGTGTGTAAGCTTAGGGACCGATGACCTTAGCAGTTAAGTCCAATAAGACTTTACACACATTTTGAACATTTGATATGTGTATGGTTCGATTCCCAGTCAGCACTGAACTCTTCGGCATATTATTTCCAGTTCAAACAGGCTTACATGTCACTGCTGGTGTGACTAACCCATATTTAACGTTCGTTTTCTCTAGAATATAACAGTGATAGGTGCCGGTTTGGAGTCCTGGAACCGGCCGGAGTGGCCGTGCGGTTCTAGGTGCTACAGTCTGGTGCCGAGCGGCCGCTGCGGTCGCAGGTTATAATCCTGCCTCGGGCATGGATGTGTGTGGTGTCCTTAGGTTAGTTAGGTTTAACTAGTTCTAAGTTCTAGGGGACTTATGACCTCAGAAGTTATATCCCATAGTGCTTAGAGCCATTTGAACCATTTTTGAGGAAATCATGAATACGACGAACTTACTAGGTGCATTACCTATCTGACGTAGTAATGAGAGTGGTAACATTTCAGGTATGTCATTTATTGTAATAAATGTGAGTTTACAAGCCTTAAGGACAGGCTTATCTGTGATACGTTGTTCCCCGATATTTGTCGTATCTTGAGTTATTACGATACAGAGCAATGTTTTCTAGTGTTGACTTGTTGGAATCATTTTGAATAGTCAAACGACTGTACCGAGGAGCGATTAGAGGACCTGCTAGACAGCTGCGTTATGCGGGTTGCATGCGAATCAGGTGAAATGCAATTCAGATAGTTCGGATAATTTTGAGCACCACTGTACGTACGATTTTCAAGTGGTCCGACATGCCTTTCTTGCACTTTGTTTGATATCCTAATGGCAAAATTATAATTACTTCGTGGGCAGTGCTTACATAATACGTTTTTGGGACTAGATGTCACTTTGTCCTAACTGTCATTTTTCGTGACCAAATTTAATCAGCACCTTGCTTTTAAAGTAATATTTTATTTCTTTTCTACGCAAAACGTGTGAACTATAACAATATTAGAGCCAATTTTATTGATAATGAAATCGATTGCGGTTGGTCACTGTCATTAATCGATGTAGCGAAAAGTCGTGTATTTTTATAAATTACTGGAGTGCATGTTTGTATTGACGCCGTCTGACTCATAAAGACAATTTATGAATTTGACGTCAGTTATACTGAAGTTATCTGATTATAGTAAGGTACACAAATATTTGTAGTGACAAAACTAGTGTAATGTATACATACAAAAAGTATTTACGTTAGAAAAAATGGCTCTGAGCACTATTCGACTCAACTTCTGAGGTCATCAGTCGCCTAGAACTTAGAACTACTTAAACCTAACTAAACTAAGGACATCGCACACATCCATGCCCGAGGCAGGATTCGAACCTGGGACCGTAGCGGTCGCTCGGCTCCAGACTGTAGCGCCCAGAACCGCACGGCCACTCCGGCCAGCACTACGTTAGAAAATAATTATGTTGCCAAATAGTGAATAGCTTGGTAGTGCCATTTCTGAGCTCTTGCCACGTACAACTTTTGGTGACAGTTTCATTCTGGAGTAATGTGTTGCTTGTATCAGGCTGAAAACAGCGTGAGGAATAAATGAAGTAAAATAAATAGCCGGCCGGAGTGACCGAGCGGCTCTACGCGCTTCAGTCTGGAACCGCGCGACCGCTACGGTCGCAGATTCGAATCCTGCCTCGGGCTTGGATGTGTGTGATGTCCTTAGATTAGTTAGGTTTAAGTAGTTCTAAGTTCTAGGGGACTGACGACCTCAGTTGTCAAGTCCCATCTTGAAATAAATAAAGAAACAAATGCCTCAAACATTTTATTTAAAAAGTAAGTATTTGTTTAAGACAAGAAATCTATATTCACCTAGCAGTAAGGAATCATCATCTAGACAGCTGTGACACCGAGAATGGAGATGGAAAGGCGATAAATTAGGATAAGTAGAACAACTCGTCATTTATCTAAATGAGGAAACGTATCTGTGCTAACCATACTTAATGAGTGAAACAATCCTTTTATTGCACAGAGACAATCTTGTGACAACTGCAGGCTGATTTGGAACATGCAGGGGTTAAGAATCGCGATACTTCCTAATGCAGCTATTAGGACACGTTGATGCAAGGATAAGGGGGCGTTCAAATGAAACCGAGATACACGGAAAAAGTAAGCAAATTGTTCGTTACGTCCAAAAAAAATCGTAATAACCGTTAATACATCTGTCCAACTGTCAGACAAGTAGGCCAGTGTCTTCATGGAAAATCTTTTGCGGTTTCCATCGGAGGCATGACTGCGTGCACCTCTTCGTGCAAAGCAAATTGGACACCACGAATGTCTTTCTCCAAACATATGGAAGTCGCATGGGGAGAGATCGGGACTGTACGTAGAATGTATAAGGGCTTCCCAGCAAGACTTCTGCAGACTACTGGAAAGAACCTTGGAAACATGTCGTCCCGCCCACATCCTGCATAGTTCTCTCAGCGGTCGATTTGCATATTTTTGGTGCCCTGGAGAAACATTCGTGATCATCGGTTTGCTTCGTACGAAGAGATGGACGTCAGGTAGGATCATGGATCCGCAGACAACCGCAGACTTATTTTCCTTGAAGGCATTGACTGTCCTGCCTCACAGTTGGCAAAGTGTGTTAACACTTATAGCGATTTCTTTTCAAATAATAAACAGTTCCATAGGTGTCGTTTTCCTGATGGTAATAAGAGGTCCAGTGTGGCATGTAATTTCCATTTGACAGCGAAATTTGAGAGATATTGGAATGCGTTAATATGAAACGATTTACGCTGGAAAACGAATTAGTTTCAATTTTGGCCTTCCGAGTACAGAGTTTCAGGGAGAGCATAAGGGAACAATTGACAGGAATGGGGGAAATAAATACAGTAGAAGGAGAATGGGTTGCTCTGAGGGATGAAGTAGTGAAGGCAGCAGAGGATCAAATAGGTAAAAAGACGAGGGCTAATAGAAATCCTTGGGTAACAGAAGGAATATTGAATTTAATTGATGAAAGGAGAAAATGTAAAAATGAAGCAGGCAAAAAGGAAGACAAACGTTTAAAATATGAGATCGACAGGAAGTGCAAAATGGCTAAGCAGGGATGGCTAGAGGACAAATGTAAGGATGTAGAGGCGTATCTCACTAGGGGTAAGATAGATACTGCCTACAGGAAAATTAAAGAGACCTTTGGAGAAAACAGAACTACTTGTATGAATATCAAGAGCACAGATGGAAACCCAGTTCTAAGCAAAGAAGGGAAAGCAGAAAGGTGGAAGGAGTATATAGAAGGTCTATACAAGGGCGATGCACTTGAGGACAATATTATGGAAATGGAAGAGGATGTAGATGAATATGAAAGGGGAGATACGATACTGCGTGAAGAGTTTAACAGCGCACCGAAAGACCTGAGTCGAAACAAGGCCCCGGGAGTAGACAACATTCCATTAGAACTACTGACGGCCTTGGGAGAGCCAGTGCTGACAAAATTGTACCATCTGGAGAGCACGATGTATGAGACAGGCGAAATACCATCAGACTTCAAGAAGAATATAATAATTCCAATCCCAAAGAAAGCAGGTGTTGACAGATGTGAAAATTACCGAACTATCAGTTTAATAAGTCACAGCAGCAAAATACTGACACGAATTCTTTACAGACGAATGGAAAAACTGGTGGGAGCCGACCTCGGGGAAGATCAGTTTGGATTCCGTAGAAATATTGGAACACGTGAGGCAATACTGACCTTACGACTTATCTTAGAAGAAAGATTAAGGAAAGGCAAACCTACGTTTGTAGCATTTGTAGACTTAGAGAAAGCTTTTGACAATGTTGACTGGAATACTCTCTTTCAAATTCTAAAGGTGGCAGTGGTAAAATACAGGGAGCGAAAGGCTATTTTCAATTTGTACAGAAACCAGATGGCAGTTATAAAAGTCAAGGGACATGAAAGGGAAACAGCGGTTGGGAAGGGAGTTAGACAGGGTTATAGCCTCTCCCCGATGTTATTCAATCTGTATATTGAGCAAGCAGTAGAGGAAACAAAAGAAAAATTCGGAGTTGGTATTAAAATCCATGGAGAAGAAATAAAAACTTTGAGGTTCGTCGATGACATTGTAATTCTGTCAGACAGCAAAGGACTTGGAAGAGCAGTTGAACGGAATGGACAGTGTCTTGAAAGGAGGATATATGATGAACATCAACAAAAGCAAAACGAGGATAATGGAATGGTTTGTAGGACATGTTCTGAGGCATCAAGGGATCACAAATTTAACATTGGAGGGCAGCGTGGAGGGTAAAAATCGTAGAGGGAAGCCAAGAGATGAATACACTAAGCAGATTCAGAAAGATGTAGGTTGCAATAAGGACTGGGAGATGAAGAAGCCTGCACAGGATAAAGTAGCATGGAGAGTTGCATCAAACCAGTCTCAGGACTGAAGACCACAACAACAACATTGGCCTCCAGGTGCAAATCTGACCCCGTGAATGCAAGAGAGACGTACAGAAATGTTCCCGTGTGTAATTGATTAGAAACGGGACGTGGGCAGAAAAGGTCGAACAAGTGAGAAAGGCAAAATGTTGAATTTAGCGATGCTATTAACGGACGCTTACAGAATATTTTCAGTATGAGTACCGGAGCATCGAAAAGAGCTGCATCCGTAAAACGCCATGACAAGCAGTTGCTCGCAGCAGTTCCGGTGGAACCTGAGATCATGTGAAAACCGAACGTGTCCCAAGTAAACGCGTTCTGTTAGGTACTCGTCTCCCCAGAACCTAAACTGACTTGGATTCAGGATCTTGCAGGCCATGCATGTGGAAAACGTCCTAATTAGAGCCACTTGGAATGCAGAAAATGGTGCAGTATATGCTTTTGTGCTGAAGCCAGTCAGTCTAGCAGCATATGTGGGTGTTATTTGTAACTAGATGTGTGTGTGCTCCAGCTGTAAGTGTGTGGCCGTGCCTGGTAGGAGGGAGCGTGACAGAGTGGGAGGGGCCGCTACCAGAGACAGGCAGAGCAGCAGAGCAACCCTCGTCTCGCCCTACTCCACGCGCCCGTGACGGCATTTAGACGTCACGCGTAGTACCGACGACAGCAGGAACTGCTGTCGACTGTCAATCTTCGATATGGACCTCTCACAAGCCTTCACGCACGCGTGATCGGAGATTTACAAGAACGCGTTATTCTTTGAAGGATGTATTATAATTATTGCTATACTAAACGTCACATAATGATATATTGGTTGTTAATGTGTTCATATTAGAGCGCTCTCTCACAAGTTAGCTGCTCTCGTAAAATAATTTACAAATTAAGCATGAAAAAACATAGTTATATTGTGATTTACATTATGCCATTTCAAGGCAACGGAGCACAGAAAATTTATCAGAAACAGAGCTGGTGTAAGATGTCGCCAGCACACCAGGTGACAAAGGGGTTACGAGAGGATCGATAGTACGCAGAAGCAGCGCCCCTATCAGCAGAGAGGCCAAAAATAGACTTCAGGCAACGCGCCGCCAACGCCCCCACGACCTCCAGTATTTACATCACCGCCGCAGACGAAAGGACCCAGTCAGTGATCGAGTGAGTCAACGAGTCGGGTCATCAGTCACAGCCCAGTGGGAGTCGCAGTCAGCTCAGAGTCAGTCAGTATCTAGCTACCAGAGCAGTGTACATAGTGGGACTTGTGCTTCACCAGCAGTGAGGCTAAACTTCAACTATTACAGAAGAGCTTGTACTGCTACACCTGAACTATCTTAAGTAATGTCTTATTCTTATGAATAAATAACCCTGTTACTACATGCGTGCAGCAGTTTTACAGAAAGAAGATACCGGACACCAAACAACATCCTCTCCTTGCTTTCCTTGGTACAAGGCTACAGGGACAACGAGATGACACAAAACAGACACGTGTCCTCAGAGTCTTTCGTGATGTCATACATGAATAAAACGTTCTCTGTTTTCCAGCCACGTCAATTCGAATAAAATCCTCGAGCTTTTGATGACCATCTCCGCCATTGTCGTCAGGAGTTCACTGATGCCGGGGCTGTTTTTTCTTTTTCCTTCATTGTATTTCAATTCCCCATCGGGGTGGGCTGGCAGCAGCATATGCTCTGCTCTTCAGCCAAAAGACATAGAACAAACAATAGAAGATATTTAAAAATAACAACATATATACACACATACAAAAAAGGGGGAACATTATGGAAGACAAGACAAAAAAGGGGCGACTGTAAAATGGAGATAAAAACTGTAAAACAAGTAGCTCACACAAAAAACCACACACTGGGACAATTAAAAGAACAGAAGGCACAATATGACCAGAGCATAAAAGTATTGACGGATGCCATAGCACATAACAAACACTGACAGTAACACTAAGTACAAGGCCAGCACACAATTAAAATCACACCTCTCAATGCACAGGAGAAATAGCACTAAACTGACATGGCACACTGACATCAAAATGGAGGATCTGCCAGACGCAAGAGGATGAGGGAGAACGGAAGAAGGGAGGGAGCGAAAGAGAGGGGGGAGATGGGTGGGGGGCGCGCCAATGAGGGCCAGGTAGGGAGGGATGTGGAAAGAAGCAAGGATTGGGTGCAGGGTCTCAGGGGGGGGGGGAAGGAGGAAAATCCGCTCTGGGAGAAGGAGGGGAGAGGAAAAAGGGGGCCCTGGAGAGCGGGGGAACAAGGCCAGGTTACCAGGTTATAGTTGGAAGGAAGGGTATACGTCATGGCGAAGATCATCATCCGGGAGGGGGAGGCACTGGAAATTGCCCTGATGAAGGAGATAGAGGGTGTGGAGGTGGAGAGAGGGAGGGATACAGTGATAGAGGTGCAGCAACAGGCAGGGGGTGGAGAGGAAGGAGAAAACCAGAGTGTGGGGGGGGGGATCAAGCCTGCAAACAATGTAAAGGATACGGAGATGTTGGAGGAATAGGAGGAGGTGGGGGAAGGGGATGACTTCATACAGGAGCCATGTGGGGGAAGGAAGGCGGATACAGAAGGCAAGGTGGAGTGCATGGCGTTCGAGGATTTGGAGGGCGTTGTAAAAGCGGGTGGGTGCAGAGATCCAGGCAATGCTGGCATAACAGAGGATAGGACGGATTTGTAGGTGTGATGGAAGGATCCAATCCCCATGTCTGGCCAGATAGGAGTTTCAGGAGGCAGAGGTGGGAATGGGCTTTCTGCTGGATGGTCTAGAGGGGGGGGGGGTCCAGGTGAGGTGACAGTCAAGGGTGAGGCCAAGGTATCTCAGGGTGGGGATGAGCTGGATGGGATGACTATAAAGGGTGAGGTAGAAATCATGGAGACGAAAGGAGCAGGTGGTGCAGCCTATGATGATTGCCTGTGTTTTGGAGGGGTTGAGACGGAGGAACCACTGGTTACACCAAGTGGTGAAATGGTTAAGGTGGGTTTGGAGGGTGTGTTGGGACCGTTGAAGGGTAGGATAGAGAGCCAGGAAGACGGTGTCATCAGCATACTTGAGAAGGTGGACAGGTGGTGGTGGCTTGGGCATATAAGCCGTATACAAGAGAAAGGAGAGGGGAGAGGACAGAGCCCTGGGGGACGCCAGCAGTGGGATAAAAGGTACTGGTGGTGTTGAGGAGGGTGACATAGGAAGGACGGCGTGAGAGGAAGGAAGCGACCAGACGGATAAAATTGATAGGCAGGGTGTATGTTTGGAGTTTAAAGGGGAGACCGGGATGCCATACACAGTCATAGGCATTTTGGAGGTCAAGGGAAACAAAAATGGCGGAGTGACAGGAGTAGAGCTGGAGGTTGAGAAGGTGAACAGGGTTAAGGAGTTGGTCTTCAGCGGAGAAGGAGGGTCGGAAGCTGCACTGGGTAAGGGGGAGGAGGTGGTGTTGATTAAGGTGCCAGTGGATACGGAAGGAGAGGATGGACTCTAAGACCTTACTGAAGATGGAGGTGAGGCAGATGGGACGATAGGAAGAGGTGGCAGAAGGGGGTTTGTTGGGTTTGAGGAATAAGAGGACGTGAGAAGTTTTCCACAGGTCAGGGACAGTATAGAGATGGGCGAGGACAGTCACAAGGGAATAGGGGCTGTGGTGTCACCGCCAGACACCACACTTGCTAGGTGGTAGCTTAAATCGGCCGCGGTCCATTTAGTACATGTCAGACCCGCGTGTCGCCACTGTGTGATCGCAGACCGAGCGCCACCACAAGGCAGGTCTCGAGATACGGGCTAGCACTCGCCCCAGTTGTACGACGACTTTGCTAGCGACTACACTGACGAAGCCTTCTCTCATTTGCCGAGAGACAGTTAGAATAGCCTTCAGCTAAGTCCATGGCTACGACCTAGCAAGGCGCCATTAGCCTTACATAGTTTGAAAGTTATCGTATGAAATGTCTCAACAAGAAGAACGATGTATACAACAAGGATAAATAAAAGTTAAGTATTCGAGGAGCTGCATACTTTTCTTATTAGCTTTCAATACTTATCCTGTTCCAGAATTCACGCCTGTCTGCGTTAGATAGCTTCCATTTTGGCCTCCTCTATCTACAAGGTGTTGGCACATTTACCAACACATCAGGGGCTTTCTCTAAGGTGGCGGTAGGTGACAGTCATGACCAGGGGCCATGTTGCATTTGGACTGGAGGGTATGTTTAATGTCTTGTGCTGTGATTGGAGTGTTGCCCCAAGTGCTAGAGCCAAGGACAAGTGGAGTGACTGAGGTATCAGCACATTCTATGACGGTGGGGAAAAGAGAATAATCAAAGTGGGGATCATCTGCGATGGAGAAGACCTCTGAAAGGGGGGTTGGCCTTACTGAGGTTGTCAGGAAGGAGGCGATCGTTATGGAGAAGGGGGTAGTGGACAGCAGAATGGGAACCAGTAAGGCGATGGAAGGTGGATCAGTACTTGGAGGAGTTGATAGGGAAGGTGGTGTTGAGTTGTGTGCAGGTCTGGCGCCAGTCTCCGCATTTCGTTACTGTAATAAGGTTCCATATGTGTCGCTGCGTTTGCCGGTGGCGTTGGAGTGTATCCCCATCACGAGTGCACAGGAAGGAGCGATAGAGGGGGCGGGATTCACAGAGGAGGAGGACAGCCCTTGGAGGGAGAGTGGGACAGTGGGGGTGGATGGTTTTAGTAGGAACATGGGCCTCCACGGCGGCAGTAATTACCTTCTGAAGGAAGGACGAGGCGTGGATGATGTCGTCAGGATGGTGACAGGTAAGAGGGTGGCTTTCAACCTGGGTAAGCACCCCAGTTGGCACAGTGGAAGTCATGGACGACCTTGGGAGGGGTTGCAGGGTGGGGAGCCGGGGGGGGGGGGGGTGGTGAGCAGACGTTATGGTGAGAAGGATGGGGAGGTCATCACTACCTGTGGGGTCAAGGATGGCGATGGCAATACGCCCAAGGAGGTTGGTGGAGGCAATGACAACATCTGGGAAGGTGTCACTTTCGGATCGGGTGTGCTGGGGAAGGGGAACAAGGTGACCTTGGACCATGGAGAGGAACTGATGCCACTGCTGAAGGGCGGCAGGAGAGTGGCTATGGATGTTGAGGTCGGCGGCAATCACATAGGTGGAGAAGGTGTGGTCAATGTCTGAGATGAAGTCATAAGGAAGAGGAGCAGTGGAGTGGACATAGATGGTGGAACAGGTAATGGTGAGGGGGGGAAAGAAGACACTGAGGATAAGGTGTTCTGTGGGGTCATTGAGGAGAGGTTGTGGCCAGACAGGGATATGCTTAAGGTGGTCAATCGCGTCTCCACTCTGTGCACAAGGACCAGGGGCGTCAGTGCAGTGGGGGATATAGGGAGAGGTGCGGATAGAATGGTGGGGCTGGAGAAAGGTTTCGTTCAAGAGGAAGGTGTCGACCTGGTGGCTGGAGAGGGTGTGCATGAGTAGGTATTTGTTGGAGCAGAAGGAGCGAATGTTCTGGAAGATGCGATAGTCATGCCGTGCCATGGTGGGAAGAGAGGGGGGAAGAGAGGGAAGGAAAGAGGCTTAAACTAGGGTGTCGAGGTGGGTGAAGGTGAAGTGGACTTGGTTGTGGGAATAAGTGGCAAAGGTGTTCAGGTGGAAAATGGAGCGGGCAGCAAGGGAGATTTGTTGGAAGGTGAGTGGGCACTGAAAAGGGTGAATGTTTTGGAGTACAACGGTAAGGAACCGGATGATGTCTTCAGCCATGGGGAGTGGAAGGAGGGAATTGTTGGGGTGGACAGGGGGATCAATGGTACGGACAGGGACTGTAAGCTCAGGGGTGGCTGGAGGGGATTTGGCTTTACACTTGTGGGAGTAGGTGGGATGGGGGCCATTGCAAGTGTTACAGGAAGGAGGAGCAGCGAGGTTGGGGCAGTTTTTGAGAAAGTGGGTGGCCTTGCAATGGGGACAGGTGGGCGGGTTTTTGCAGTTGGGGGTCAGGTGGTCATCGTACATGAGGCATCGCTGGCAGTGGTAGAATTGGGGAGGGGATTTGGAGGATTCAACAGGGTGGCGACAGTGGTAAATCAGGGCACCCTGGGTGAGGGGATGGTCAGTGGAGGGGACAGACTCCGAGAAGACCCACATAAGGTAGGTGGGACCATAGGCATTGTGGATATGGCAGGCAGAGCAGATTTCCAGGTCTGGGTGGGAGTTAAGTTCCGCCAACACTTCATCTTTGGTGATCACTGGGCTGAGCTCGGTGATCACAACAGTGTAGGTGGGGGGGGGGGGGGGGCACGGTGAGGCTGGGGCTGACGAGGAGTGGAAGAGGAAAGGAAGCATGTCAGAGATGCATGGGGGCCAAACATAATTCGTGGGAGTTTACAGAGGAGGTCCGTGTGAAAAGAGGGGGATGGGGACTCGATAAGAACTGAGTCCCTGCGGGGGATGAGTTGGGAGCACCAGGTAAATACTTCCGTATCTCCATGGTGAGGGTACGGGCATCAAGGAACTTAGGATCGGGATTTGACAGGACAAAGGTGTGGAGGGTGGGGGCTGGGGTATGGGTGGCTGGAGGAGGGGTGGTGTCCATGGAGACAACAGGAGGAGGGGGAGGTGGTGTTGACGTTTCGTGGGAAGTGGCGGGAGCAGAGTCGGTAATGACGCACTTTTCGTTTTTTTTGGAGACTTTAGGCTGGGAGGAGGGGAGAGGGATGGAGAGGAGATGGAGGTGGCGGGTGGCAGAGCCCTGTGGCGTAGTGGAGGCGCTGGGAGAAGCAGCCGGTTCGGTGGTGGCGACGGTGGCTCGGTGTGATGTGATGCGTGCGGAGTATGCAGATGACGAAGTGATGGGGTGGGTGAGAGAGGGGAAGTTGACCACCTGGGGGGTGGCAGCAGAGGCGGAAACAGAGGTGTATGTGAGGGTGGGGGTAGTAGTGGGAGCTGTTGAGGGTATGGAGACCAGAGGAAGGGTGTAGAGTTGGGGGTACACGGTACACAGCAGGGGAGGAGATAGGGGAATGAGTAAGTGGGAGTTCTTTGGCATTTTTACAACGCTACCGGCACAAGGAGGCAATTCCTCGCTTTGCAGTAGTCAAGCACCACATTCGAACTGCTGCAGTGGACAGAATTTTGAAGAGGACTAGTCTCGTCATAGAGAGTCAGCGGATACGACAGACAAGGTACGAACTTGATCATAATACCAGGAACCTACTTGAGTGTCATCTGTCTTTGTCATCAATATTGTCACCATTCGATTGGGAGTTGGTGGATGTAGCGACGGCAGCGCAATATCGAAGCAATGTCAACTTGGAGAAGTAGCTTCCGCAAGCTAGTGTAAACGGTTCTCCGTGGCTTGCTGCAATTACTTGCTGGGCTTCCCAGTTGCGGGAAGTTTTCTCGGAACTTGCAGAAGGGTATACAGTACAAATTGCCAGTCTTGAAGTTCGTGTGGACGAGTGAAAAAATACAACGTCTTATTGAGTGAAAGGAGTGTTTTCCCGTCTTGTGGACTTTAAAAATCGGTTAAAAAAACAAGACGCATTGCAAATTATTGTGTCAGAATTCGACATTAAAGAGCCAGAAATGCGGAAAAAATACTCAATTTGCGTACGCAGTAAAATCAAGAACTAAATAAATCGAAGAAAAGAGAAAGTGGACAAAGTTCAGACGACTTATAAAAAAGTAAATGGGAATTCTTTGATTCCGTGAAATTTATGTTTCGTCCCTACACACCAAAAGATACCGAAGTTAATATGGTAAGTGAAACAAATTTAATATTCTATATATACTAACTATTACTTTTATTACAGATGTATTTATGTTTACGCTCTCATCACAAATCAATTCAAATTTAAAGGCGTCTGTATTGCCTGGTGAAACAAAGAAGTCTGTGAATTCATTTCTGACTTCCTTGGTCATCTGTGGCCAATTGTGAAGTTTTATTGGTGCCAGCAGCATATTCGTTTCTGTCTATATGTGAATGTCGTGTGACTAGGGCCTCCCGCCAGCCGCTGTGGCCGAGCGGTTCTAGACGCTTCAGTCCGGAACCGCGCGACTGCTGCGGTAGCAGGTTCGAATCCTGCCTCGGGCATGGATGTGTGTGATGTCCTTAGGTTAGTTAGGTTTAAGTTCTAGGGGACTGATGACCTCGGATGTTAAGTCCCATAGTGCTCAGAGCCATTTGAATCATTTTTGAACTAGGGCCTCCCGTCGGGTACACCAATCGCCGGGTGCAAGTCTTTCGATTTGACGCCACTTCGGCGACTTGCGCGTCGATGGGGATGAAATGATGTTAAGACAACACAACAACCAGTCCCTGATCGGAGAAAATCTCCGAACCAGCCGGGATCGAACCCGGGCCCTTAGGACTGACGTTCTGTCACGCTGACCACTTTTTTTTCCTCATTTTGTTCGATGCTGTTAGTTGCATTTGTTCGGTGCGGATGTCTCATGACAGCCGTTCAAGTTCAGTGTTGAACCGTTGACTGTTTTTTATTGCAGAGGGCAGTTAACTCTGACCGAACACGCTGAGCTACCGTGTCGGCAATGATGATGAAATGATGATGAAAGACACACAACACCCAGTCATCACGAGGCAGAGAAAGATCCCTGACCCCACCGGGAATCGAACCCGGGACCCCGTGCGCGGGTAGCGAGAACGCTATCGCAATACCACGAGCTGCCGACATCACTCAGCTACCGAGGGCGGACTCTGTCCATATGTCTTTGCGCCATTCTCTTAGCGTCTGTAAGTCTTGAGAATCAAATGTGCCAGGTGGGGCATAAACGGAATTTCTTCTCTTTTCTGTGAGTAAAAAGTTGTGAAGAGCACAAATCGCTTTGACAATTTGCCTCGATTTCTTTGGGTTTCGAAGAATTTGCGTTCGTAATACTCGAAAACGTGTGCACATAAGCGCAAAAAAGTTTTCAGACATTTCTTGTCCGCAGCTCGTGGTCATGCGGTAGCGTTTTCGCTTCCCACGCCCGGGTTCGATTCCCGGCGGGGTCAGGGATTTTCTCTGTCTCGTGATGACTGGGTGTTGTGTGATGCCCTTAAGTTAGTTAGGTTTAAGTAGTTCTAAGTTCTAGGGGACTGATGACCATAGATGTTAAGTCCCATAGTGCTCACAGCCATTTGAGCCATTTGAACACATTTCTTGCTCTAGAGAGCCGATAGTTAAACACATGATTTTGCACTGGTTGGCCTCTAAAATGGTAGGGCTCCATAATATAATTTTTTAGAGCAAATACATCATCAGCAACAATGACGTAAGGTACCAGCATAGTTCTACAAGGTAAATTTCGAGGAACTGGTACATTCAAAGCATTAGACTCAAGACATTCTGACAGTCTACAATTATTAAATCTCCACCATCAGATATTCTACCATTACTGTCCACATCGAAGTATATAACTCTGCAGTCAGGTACAATCAGTGCCAATAGCACAATACTGTGATTCGCTTTATAATTAAAGTACACACTGCCTTCTTTCTTGGGAGCCTGTATGACTATGTTTTCCATCCATAGCACCAATACGGTTTGGAAAATCCCATCTATTCTCAAATCCAGTAGTGAGTTGTAACCATTCTTCTTCTGTTCAAGGTACCTAAAATTATTGAAAACAAAATTATATCTGAACTTTATCCCTTTGAAGATAAATATTACATTATAGTGATTATTTTAGGGATCAGAAAACGCCAGGGAAGATAATAAGTGTGAGACAGATACAGGCCGGAAAAAGCGCAGGGAAAAAAAATTCTAACACTATTATAAACAAGGCAATAGAAGCGATGCACAAACCTGTTGATGAACATCAGGTGCTTAGAGACTATGTGGCATCGGAATTAAGGTTATTAACACAAATGTAAAGTCGAAAAAAATTAAGGAGGATAATGCAAAAGGCAATACTCGAAGCATCTGAGGTAGATGAAACTATAAGTAATTCTTGGATGACAGGTGAAAGCAATTTCACGTGCACACCATCAGAGAAAGTAATTATTATTTCTGATACTGCCCAAGTTCATAATCCACAAGGTAACTGTTTCGTAAACTTTCTGCTTAAGCGAATTATTTGTGTGAGTTTTGAAATATCAAAATACTAACCTTCAAATATTCTCTTTTCAAACATTCATGTGCAGGGTGTTACAAAAAGGCACGCCCAAACTTTCAGGAAACATTCCTCACACACAAAGAAAGAAAATATGTTATGTGGACATGTGTCCAGAAACGCTTACTTTCCATGTTAGAGCTCATTTTATTACTTCTCTTCAAATCACATTAATCATGGAATGGAAACACGCAGCAACAGAACGTACCAGCGTGACTTCAAACACTTTGTTACAGGAAATGTTCAAAATGTCCTCCGTTAGCGAGGATACATGCATCCACCCTCCGTCGCATGGAATCCCTGATGCGCTGATGCAGCCCTGGAGAATGGCGTATTGTATCACAGCCGTCCACAATACGAGCACGAAGAGTCTCTACATTTGGTAACGGGATTGCGTAGACAAGAGCTTTCAAATGCCCCCATAAATGAAAGTCAAGAGGGTTGAGGTCAGGAGAGCGTGGCGGCCATGGAATTGGTCCGCCTCTACCAATCCATCGGTCACCGAATCTGTTGTTGAGAAGCGTGCGAACACTTCGACTGAAATGTGCAGGAGCTCCATCGTGCATGAACCACATGTTGTGTCGTACTTGTAAAGGCACATGTTCTAGCAGCACAGGTAGAGTATCCCGTATGAAATCATGATAACGTGCTCCATTGAGAGTAGGTGGAAGAACATGGGGCCCAATCAAGACATCACCAACAATGCCTGCCCAAACGTTCACAGAAAATCTGTGTTGATGACGTGATTGCACAATTGCGTGCGGATTCTCGTCAGCTCACACATGTTGATTGTGAAAAGGAAGTACAGTACATACTGACGAAACTAAAATGAGCTCTAACATGGAAATTAAGCGTTTCCGGACACATGTCCACATAACATCTTTTCTTTATTTGTGTGTGAGGAATGTTTCATGAAAGTTTGGCCGTACCTTTTTGTAACTCCCTGTAGATCCACTCAGCAGTCCGTAACAATTCGAGAGATTGTGCAAACGCGTACTCGGAAAAGGTACATCAAAGAGTGAAAAGTATCGCCTAAAAATTAGAAAAAAGTAATTCAGTGAAATAAATGTAAATGTACGACTGTTGACAATAAATATTTGATATTTACGTGTTTTCTTCTCTTGCATGTGGCTACAAATCGAAGAGTAATTAAAAGACGATCTCTCGGTGATATAGCTTGCAGCATATTTGTATCCTGTTTCCGAATATTTGATTCTACAATTGACAAGAGGTGTTCAAAACTTGCAAAAAAAACATTCTCAGAAAGTTTGTAATCTGAGCAAAGTCCTCCGATTTCAGTTCGTTCGGTAGTGTTTCTTGGAAACTTACTCATTAACGCCACTGTATCCATTTCTTTAACCAAACACTTCTCTTTTTCTTAACTTTTCGTTTTTCGTCACGCTTTTTCTTTAACAATAACAATACAACAACACTGGCGGCTACTCTGGTTTGTGCACACGACATTGTAATTTACAACTTGGCTGTCTCATATGGGGAACTGTAGTGGATACACTTCCGCAAGACTTGCAGCAAGTTCGTGAAATTAACTTGCCCATGCGACGCGCAGAAGTCAACTTGCGCAAGTTAATGTACTAATGTAACCATCTGAGCAAGTACTTGCATTAAGTTACGTGTGGAAGTCACTTGCTAGTGGACGCGCGCCGTAAGAAGGCAGCTGAAACTGCTGTGAGTGACGTCAAGTCTTAGCCCCGCAGCGGGCGCCTGCCGGCGTGTCACGTGACGTGGCCGTGCTGCGCGCTGCCTTGCTGCCGCCGCCGGCCAGGTGGACGTCGTCCGCTACTTCCGGCAGCGCCGACAGCACGGGGGGGGGGGGGGGGGGGGGGCGGCGGAGGCGCGTGCCGTGCCGTCGCCATCCGTCACCGGCTCCCAGCATCGCACTGTGCCTGCCGCTACTGCCCCCACCCCTTGCGGTGTTCGCACGCCTCCGAGATCTCAGGGCCCCCAAATGTCCGTATAACAGCTTCGCAGATTGTTGTAGTGGACGTAGCGTCCAGTGGCTGGCTGGGCAGAGCGAGGTAACCAAAAAGGCTACCGAGGTCTTTTGCAAAGGCTCTGTAAGTGGCCCACTGATGTGGGATCTCAGTACTGACCCCTACTGCATCTGTTAGACGGGGCAGATGCAATAAAAGACGTAGAAAAATTTCCCCTACCACTCGCAGTACAAGATTATTTATTCGTCACAGACCGGTTTCTGGCTTGTTTCGATCCTTAGTGTTTATACATTCGTGTACATTTTTATATTGCTGTCATTTTCGTAAATTGTAATAGCTCTCAGCAACTTCACACATATAGCATCATTGTACTTCCTAGATCTAAGTTCTACCACAAAAATGTGGATCAACAATTTCGCAATTTATAATAGCTTTTTTTTAAGTTTCAATGAATGCAACATCCTTGCACTTACTATGTTTAAGTTCTTAACAATAACTTACATCTTTTTGTATGAGCAACATCTTCGCACCTCCTATATAAGTTCTTTGACCATAGCCTACATGTTTGAATGGAAACACAGTGTGTATCACGAGTTCAAGACACAGTAGTGAAATACGCAGCTAAATTTTAAACAACTGAAACACAGACGTGAAAATGGTAACAAATGTGCAGCTGAGTGGAAAAACTGTCACCACAGCATAATTGTAATAAGGATACAACATCTTTATGTAAGTACTGATATGTCTTCGACAAATGCTGCCTTGCCACCGACTTGTACTTACAGGCTAATAGCTGCCACTATCCGGCTCAGCGTGAAGGGGTACTTCGTACCTTGGTACACAGGGCACATGTCGTTTCTGACGCTGAGACTTTGCCAGCTGAGCTGTCCCAGCTTGAAGTTACATTTCGTCAAAATGGTTATAGTGATAGACAGATTGAACGTGCGTCGCGCTATCGACCAACTGTACATCGGGTGATTGATGATAAATCTGAGTCAACACCTAAGTCTACTGCCTTTTTGCCTTACGTAGGAAACATGCCCAACAAGATCGGTAGTATTTTACGGAAATACGAAGTCAAATGTGTTTTCCGACCATCTAAATTTAGAGCACTTTTGAGCTCCGTTAAGGATGATTTTGGACTGCGTAAGGCGGGTGTATATCTTATTCCTTGTAGCTGCGGCATGGCATATATTGGTCAAACTATCAGGACCGTGGAGGACCGATGTACTGAGCATAAACGGCACACCCGATTACAGCAGCCAAGTAGATCTGCTACTGCCGAACATTGCTTGGATACTGGTCACCCCATGTTATACAATAACACCGAGATATTGGCATGCACGTCCAGTTATTGAGACAGTGTTATTAGGGAGGCAGTTGAGATTAAATTAGCGAGCAACCTCGTTAACAGGGATGGAGGTTTTTGTTTAAACTCTGTTTGGAATCTGGCTCTCTCCCTTGTCAAAAAACAAAGGGTCAGAGTCAATGCTACCTCAACTGCGAATTCATAGTCTCACTATCGATAGCTCTGACTTTGGTCATCTTTGGTGGCACTAGTGTTCAGTGTGTGTTACCTTTCCTGCTTCAGTCCGAGAACAGAGGTTTCAAATTTGCATGTACGCCGCCTGTTCGTTGCAGTTTGCCTTTTAAAATGGCGGGGTGTTCTACCGCCGAAATATCGGCGGTCGCTGAAAGTGTTACCTGGCTGAATTCCCGGAAGTTATTTGAAACTTCCAGCACCTAATTGAACGTATGCCTGCGAGAGTGGAAGCTGTCATCAAGACTAAGGGTGGGCTAACACCATATTGAATTCCAGCGTTACCGATGAAGGCGCCACGAATAAATGGTGCAAATGGCTCTGAGCAGTATGGGACTCAACTGCTGTGGTCATAAGTCCCCTAGAACTTAGAACTACTTAAACCTAACTAGCCTAAGGACATCACACACATCCATGCCCGAGGCAGAATTCGAACCTGCGACCGTAGCGGTCGTGCGGTTCCAGACTGTAGCGCCTTTAACCGCTCGGCCACTCCGGCCGGCGCGCCACGAACATATTCATTTTCAGCCAGGTGTCCGGATACTTTTGATCACATAGTGTATATAGCAATGTAAGATGGAAGTTATTTACTTAGAACTTTTGTTCACATAGTGTATATAGCAATGTAAGATGGAAGTTATTTACTTAGAACTTGAGTAGAAGCCTTTTATTTTATGTTGCTGTTTTTATTTTTAATTTTTTAAATTGATTCTTATTTTTAAATGCTCTGTTTTATTTGTACATTAATATTACCAAAGGTTCCTGTTAACATGATTTACTACTACGTACATAATATAAAACATTGTATGTCACCATGACTATTGAACAGGTACGACCTGTTTAGAGTTTCCTGATAAGAGGTCTAAAATTCGTAACAATAAATGGAACAGAACTGAAAAAATTTCCGCAACTGAGGTCGGGGCATCTAACTAAGCTCCGAACTGCCAGTCTCGAATTATATTTTTCTGCAGACCTGTACCATTCTTGCATGCATTTCTTTTGAGCTGCATTTTGGAAGTCTGATAGGTGCTGTACTCAATGACACCGCCAAATTACTACATCAGCACATCTTTGAAGCGTCAGTTGCTGTTAAACATTCTTGAGGAAAGAACGTGATTACGGTTTTGTTCAAACTTTTGAGTGTCACCATGAACAGGTAGGGAAATTTAAGAAATGTATATTATTCTTATTTCTCATTATTGTCAATGACCTGAGTTACGCTGCAGACAAAAAAAAAAAAAAAAAACAACTTATATAATGTTACAGATCCCTTACTATCCAAATGTTCGTACAGATATGGAAGGTAAATATCCTACGTTGAATTAAAAATTCTAGTGTTGTCAACGCTTATATAACTTCATAGGTGCAGGTGCATTATACTAGCAGATAAATGTTACTTATCTTGCTACGGCTGTATCGTTGTCTAGGTTATCGGATGATGTTTATGTTTTTCATTTAATGTGTCCAAGATTTTTTGCTTCAATAAAAAATCGCTGGAATATTGTTGCTTTTTACATCATCAGTATTTACCCATAAATTCTTGACACTTTCTAACAACACCAGTTGTTAAACAAATTCATTATGCAACATTCCAACACAACACGCAGAACTTGATAATTACACTGACCAATCTCATGAACAACAGAAACTATTATGGCGCGTCTGTCCTCTACTATTTCTATAAGTCTTAAGTACATAGCTTCCAGATCCTTCTAGAGCAGGATGTAGTTCAAATGAGTTTTATTACGACTGTGTTAATTGAAATTACTTTTCAGGTACAATTTACATAATGTTTTCTGGAAACAATTACTTATATAAAAATCTATACGCCTAACAATTGATAATGAAGGTTGCAAATTTTGTCACTTTAAAACTATCAGTTTCCTGTCTTTGTATAATTGTAGATTGACTTATCGATAGTAAAAGTAGAAAAATTGGAAATGAAAACAGAAATTATGTTTACATGAAAAACAAAGCATAATAATATTAGTTTCCCTGTGCAGTGATTTTTTATTCATTTAAGTTAACAATAGAGATTACTAATTTTCATGGTTGCTGAATGGATCGATGTGAAAAATAAAATTATATTATCAGCAAAATAGTGTGTTGGTGATCAAATTTAAAATTATCTTCAGATGTGGAATAGATAACTTAAGTATTGAAATTGAAACGCTTGGTTAAATCCGCGGGACAAAACAGGTAGTTGGAATTGTGGAAATGGGCCAAAAATAAGCGGCTGTCAGTTACACTCGAACACATAACTTTATTTAGTTGCCCAAACATTACAGCGCAAATTTCCGAGCTTAACTATCGACTGAATATGTCACACAATCTTATGGCCTATGGGCACAACCTCTTTAATTTTTAAAACGGCTAAAGGCCCATGATTTAAAAGACAACTACAATAAATTTTACAAGGCGGAAAGCCCAAGGCTTTATCCTTAAATAATTTTTTTTAAATGAATCTGAATGCCCAAACAATGAAAGATTTAACAAGTAAGGAATTTAAATTTTAAGACTTCTGAAGGCCCTTCATTGAAGAAGACAACTACAATGAATTTTCAAAAGGCAGAAGGCCCAAAGCTTTATCAAAAAAAAAAAAAAAAATATTTTATATGAGGCTCAAACAATGCAAGACTTGAGAAGTAAGGAACTTTCAATTTTAAAACTGTTGATGGCCCATTATTTAAAACCCAACTAAAAGCATACAAATTCAAACCTTCGGCTATGAGCCATTAAAATGCACAATTAAACACCAATAAGAAAATACAGTACAGCCAGCGGCGCTCAGAAGTTTCCGGAGGTCGGTCTGCACTTGAAATATTAACGTTCGCTTACGGGAGACAGGTAGTCGGCCAAATTATATGCGATCCGCCTGCAACCCAACCAAGAGACAGCCAACGGACACCCGCCGACAAGGCGACTTGCTTTCCACCTGACAAGTACACAAGGAACTCCAAAGCCAAAACGTAAAAGGTGTAGCCGCCCACAACCAAGTATGCATAAGCTATCAAAACTACACACAGTTGTTGGACAGCGACAACACGGTGAGGAAAGGATACTGCCTGAATTTTACGTTAGCGACCAGGGCAGGTAACCGGAACGCTAACGGCCACAAGGCAGAAAATTCCGCTGGTGCACTTGCACTTCAAATAACCAAAATACAGTTAAACTCCACCGGATGGTGGCCAAACTTTCGCCAACTCGAACACTCGCTGTTGCTCGCGGGAATACCACCCCCCCCCCCCCCCCCCCCCCCCAACAGCCAACCATGAAAACCAACGGCACAGTGCGAACAGACTGGTTTCGGTAATTGAATCACCACTCAACCTTGATGTCCCGGGCCGGTGAGCCACGAACCCCGTAGCAATCGGAACAGCTCCCACACACTCCGACACTGCGTAGAGACCGCCAGCGGGCCCGGCCCACTGCGCCGCGCGGAGATTTCTGGCTAACCCGCACCAGCCGACCGACTGCCACACACCAGCATGAAGACAGCACTAAAACTGAGCAGTCGACATCACAAGCTACACACAGTTTCACGAACACTTGCACGAAGGGCTAGACAATACTAAGGCCAGCGACTGTGCAATAACAAGGACGAATCACCTGTTGGCACAAGCAGGCAACCCATAAGCGATCACCGACCAACATACACGTCGTCGGTCAAGACGACGGACCGACGACCAATCAAGGTGGTCCGCACTCAAGTGATATGTATCGGCAACCGTCGGGCGAGTCATGGCTGTCCGTACCTCACTGCAGCCGCGGCCCGACTGAACTTCTGCCGCGTCCTAAGTCAAACACTGCCAGGTCCGAATTGCACTGCTAGCGCCTCCCAACTCACTGGCAGATCCGAACTAACTCAACACCGACTCAAAGGAAGGCCTCGGCGCTTGTTTGTGACGTCACGTCAGCTAGGCACGGCGAACGCCAGGTGTGTTGCAGGCATACTCATAATGGTCGTGTCTCCCTCTCTGATACAGGAAAATGTGAAACTATTCGCGGTAGTTGACCAACACACATTGTTCTGAGACATTTCTGCAATCAATTAATTGTGCAGTTCATTACACTTCTTAACAAATAGTGTACTCCTGAACTTGTTTTAAGGATTGATATACAAAAACAACTTTATGGTACAGCAGCAACAGAATTCGTGCTTCTTTACCTTATTTATAAATCTGAGTAAGTTACGTTTGTACTGGGTTGCTTTTACAAGAAACTGTGAACATATTGGTGCTCTTCTTTAGGTATCTTGGTTGACTATGGGGTGAGGAGCACTGAATGTTAATGAAATATCTAGCGATTGTACACGTTGGTGGATGGGGGGGGGGGGGGGGAGGTACAGAAGAAGAGGCAAAAGAGAGATACTTGTTTTATCAAATAAATTTTTTTTATCTTATAAAGTTTCTCCTTTGAGTTGCAAGAGGGGAATATTTATCTTTTCTAATGCGCATGTTTAAAAAAGTTTAAGCTCAGCAGTATTTTCGATGTATGAAGCTATTTTGTTTCCTGTTTAGGATTCCTTCCGTTGAAAACGACTGTAATCTAATGACTGGCAACAGTTGGATATTTACACATGTAAATTAGTTCACATTCCAGTGACGATGTCAAACGAAAATAAATAAATAAATAAAAGAAACGAGTTCATTGTATGGGGGTTGGAATGTAAAATTTCCGAAGCTTGCAATGCGGCAAAGCATCTTCTCATATTGATCTACGTTTGTTTCGAAGGATTGAGTAATACAGAACTATGATCTTCATTTGTAGCTTTACGATAGTACGAAAATCTTGCATCTAAATAGAACTGCAGAATCGAAAACAGTACCAAACACTTTGTCCAAAAATAAGAGATTTATAGTGATAAGCACCCGGCGGGGTCACGGATTTTCTCTGCCTCGTGATGACTGGGTGTTGTGTGATGTCCTTAGTTTAGTTAGGTGAATGTAAAATTCTAGGGGACTGATGACCATAGGTGTTAAGTCCCATAGTGCTCAGAGCCATTTGAACCATTTGATAAGCACGCCCAGGCCTTTCTGCCTGCAACAGACTTAGCGTTCACCGTGCCTAGCTGACGTGACGTCAGCAACAAGCGCCGAGGCCTTCCTTTGAGTCGGTGTTGACTAACTCCGAACACACGACAACGGGGAAGTAATAGCACTCAGCAAGGATAACAGGCCAGGCTTATACCGATCAGTGCCGCTGCTGCTGCTCAAGGGCAGGCAGGGCGGCAACTCAGTGACACCAGTAATTGAAATTAACATAACGAGGTGGTAGTACAGTAAAAACAGGATGTCGAATGAGATATGGCACGAACACGAGCCACACGCGGCTCAGCTCCCTAGTGCAGTTTCCGCTGGTAGGCACTCGGAGGAGCACTTTTTCTGCAATAATGCAGTATTTCAAAACAATGGAAAATGTCTGAATAAAAACTACTCGTTTTCCAAAAAAAGATTTACTTAAAAGCAAACAGTGGTAAACTCCAGGTAGGAATACCAACAATGCAGGAAAAGACAGGTTGCTACTTCCCGTCAAGAAGACACGTTAAGTTGCAGACAGGCATTCTGACCGCAGCTGCTGGAGTTGGCGGTCGTGTGTGCATGAGGTGTGCTTCCTTGTGTGTGTGTGAGTGGTGTGTGTCTCGTTTTTGCTGATGAAGGCTGTGGCCGAGTGCTAGCTTTTAATTGCGCCTGTCTGCAAATTAACGCGTCTTTATTTAAAAACAAAAATTTAGCACTGCTGCTATGGCTAACTGAAACTTCAGTATTTTTCCCAGTTATTAGTGACAATTAAAAACACCTGTTATAACCGAGGCCTAAAAATACGGAGAAATACCGGTATCGGTTTTAACTGGTCAGTTTTTTTCCATCTCTAATCCTTATCATAGACCTTGGTTCCCTCGACTCCGCTGCTGCGATAGTTTTCTACGATGTTCACCACTAGCATGTGGTAATGAAACAATGGGTATATACCTCAACACTTACATACTTGATTCGCGCCTAGGATTGTCATATCTATCTGGGGCCTCGTCGGGACGCTCTCAGATGGGGGTATAGAAATGAAATAAAAATTTTATTTAATATAATCACTTTTTATTTAGAAATTAAATGCATGGAATTTGTTGTGGCCGAAGTAGTTGGTACACAATAATGTTCGGAAGATTTCACTTTTTCCATCAAGTCTTTTATTCCCTTTTAAGTAATTATAAAAAGCCGTGCAAATAAGTTTGTAGTTAAATGGCAGTGTAGGATTGATTCCACAGTCCTTGGCAGCAGTCATTTTCTTTCATCAGTCCACTGGGCCGACATCAGCGAAAGTACTCTTTCCACAGTGGCGTTGAGTGCGGGGATAGAAAACAAATACTCGCACGATTTCAGCAGTTGGCATTTGCATTCATGATTTTCGGTTTCCTTAAGAAAATAAGTACACTTTTCTTCCACAGAGTGTGTAGACTTTGAAAATAATTGTTGCCTGAAGTATTCACAACATTTTTAGTCAGGTATACAATAACGATCTTCAACCAATCTGGAGTTTCAGATCCAATCAAATACTTGATATTTATTAAAACAGAAATTCCATTTCTCAAACTAGTCAAATGCTATGGTATAGAAGACCATAGTGACTACCTCAAACTTCGAAATAAAATTAATGCTCTATTGATTAGGGTTCCTATTCTATAATTTGTTTTAATTCATCTGGGTTTGCATGCCAATAACATTTGCAGTCTTCCTTTCATTCAGACATCTTTGAGTGTCGATTAATAAATGTATTTCTTATTTCAGTTATCGAGACTTTATTCTTCTCCACGATTTTTATATTTTTTTCAAAGAGCTGAGTTTGACTGCAGAAACATGAAGTAAATATCACTGATCGGACCACCCAAAAAATCTGAAATTATTTTAGGTGACCTGTCTTCACCGTCAAAAAATTGTATTAATGGAATCCAAGACTTAAGAATTCTCTCAGTTGCGGCATTAACAACAGCCATCTTGTTCTTGAGTGAGATAGAAGAACATGATGATTGACACCATTGTGTAAGCAGAACTCTTTCTACTTCTCTGTCCTTACCGTGTATACTGAAAAATTATGAAATATTTTCATGACGATTATTTCCGTTAGTTAAGTCTGCAGCAACACTTGATATACACTAAAGTGCGAAAGAAACTGGAACAGGCATGCGTGTTCAGAAACAGAGATATGTAAACAGGCAGAATACTGCGCTGCGGTCGGCAACACCTATATAACACAAGTGTCTGGCGCAGTTGTTAGATCGGTTACCGTTGCTACAATGGCAGGTTAGCAAGATTTAAGTGAGTTTGAACGTGGTGTTATAGTCGGTGCACGAGCGATGGGACACAGCATCTCCGAGGTAGCGATGGAGATTTTCCCGTACTACCATTTCACGAAAGTATCGTGAATATCAGGAATCCGGTAAAACATCAAACCTCCGACACCGCTGCCGCTGGAAAAAGATTGTGCAAGAATGGGACCAAGACGACTGGAGAGAATCGTTCAACGTGACGGAAGTGCAAACCTTCCGCAAATTGCTGAAGATTTCAATGCTGGGCCATCAAAAAGTGTCATCGTGCGAACTATTCAACGAAACATCATCGATATGGACTTTCGGAGCCGAAACTCCACTCGTGTAACCTTGATGACTGCACGACGCAAAGCTTTACGCCTCGCTTGGGCCCGTCAGCACCGACATTGGACTGTTGATGACTGGAAACACGTTGTCTGGTCGAACTAGTCTCGTTTCGAATTGTATCGAGAGGATGGATATATACGGATATGGAGACATCCTCATGAATCCATGGACCCTGCATGTTAGCAGAAGACTGTTCAAGCTGGTGGAGGCTCTGTAATGGTGTGGGACGTGTACAGTTGGGATGATATGGGACCCCTGATACGTCTAGATACGACTCTGACAGGTGACACGTACCTAAGCATCCTGTCTGACACCTACATCCATTCATGTTCATTGTGCATTCCGACGGACTTCGACAATTCCAGCAGGACAGTGCGACACCCCACACGTCCAGAATTCATACAGAGTGGCTCCAGGAACACTCTTCTGAGTTTAAACATTTCCGCTGACCACCAAACTCCGCAGAGCTGATTACTATTGAATATATCGGGATGCCTTCCAAAGTGCTGTTCAGAAAATATCTCCACCCCATCGTACTCTTACAGATTTATGGGCAGTCCTGCAGGATTCATGGTGTCGGTTCCCTCCAGCACTACTTCAGATATTACTCGAGTCCATGCCAAGCTATGTTGCTACACTTCTGCGTGCTCGCGGGGATTCTACACTATATTAGGTAGGTGTTTCCGATTTTTGGCTCTTCTGAGTAGTATTGTCGAGAATATGGGCAGAGCATCCAATTCCTTGTATATTTTTTCCTAGTTCTTTAATTTGCTGGAACGAATTCCGCTTGTCATGTTAATGAAAAGCTCCGAAGATGGTATTAAAATGGCTCTGAGCACTATGGGACTTAACATCTGTGGTCATCAGTCCACTAGAACTTAGAACTACCTAAACCTAACTAACCTAAGCACATCACAGACATCCGTGCCCGAGCCAGGATTCGAACCTGCGACCGTAGCGGTTAAAGACTGAAGCGCCTAGAACCGCACGGCCACACGGGCCGGCAAGTTGGTATTGATACTGTTTCCACAAAAAGGGATTAATTTGTCTAATGGAATTTGCATTTGTGTTTAACGGTCAGGATAAAACTTTGCACTTGTCTCCGATGTTTCGTATTCAGCGAATCAAAGCTCAATAGCTTCTGTTGGATTCCATCAGTTTCAGTAAAGTATTGAAACGTCCCCTTAGAAAAATTTATGAATGGCTGTGCTGATTAACCTCTTACATTATTTGCTTTTCAAACAGCTGAGCAAAACTGGACGTACTCAGACATTACTCTCTTTACTTATTCTGATCAACACTAAACTGACACACAATATTTTTAGCGCAACGCAATCTGACTTTTAATAATCCCTACAAAAGAATGGCCCTGACTAACAATAACCTATACCTTTCATGAATCACTTACCTCACAAAAATCTTCGTTAATCAAACTACTGCAGTACAGCTAGCGCCAATACTGCCAGCTAAATAAAATATTCTAACTACTGAAGTCACTAACTACTGATAGGCATAGTTAGCAAATGAAAGATTTTGATAGAGAACAAACAATGTATTTACCTTAATAGTGTTCAAACGTCATAATATATAGTTCCTGACATCCAGTCTTACAAATTTACTCTCTCTGATGGACACAAGTCCAGATCATCCGCTCTCGAAACTCCGCCATCTCACTCCCCACATCCACCACTGCTGGCGGCTCACCTCCAACTGCGCAACGCTACGTGCTGTTAACAGCGAACTGCCCAACACTACAATAGCAAATTCCAACAATGCAAACCAGTCACAGACCGCACACAGCACAGCCAGTGATTTTCATGCAGAGCGCTACTTGGCGTTACCAATGTAAAATCCTAAACAGCCTACTTACAGTATTGAACAAGTAAAGGAAAAAGAAGAAACATCTTTTCAACGTTGCGGCTCAATGCGTCAGTGGCTGCGTCGTAGAATGAAACTTATTTCAGTTGTTTCATGCATTCGGACACAGAGTGCGGCGAGAGGATTTCAACAATCGCTGTAGCTTTGGTCCTGTCTGTAGACTGCTGCCGGCCGGGGTGGCCGAGCGGTTCTAGGCGCTACAGTCTGGAACCGCGTGACCGCTACGGTCGCAGGTTCGAATCCTGCCTCGGGCATGGATGTGTGTGATGTCCTTAGGTTAGTTAGGTTTATGTAATTCTAAGTTCTAGCGGACTCATGACGTCAGAAGTACCATAGTGCTCAGAGCCATTTGAACCATTTTTTTTTATTTGTTGGCTGCTATGCGGCGACTTTGGAGTAAAGATACATTGCGGAAATCAGTTTTGCGGTACAGTCGAGAGAGCTGAAGGATTGATGCTTGACAACGTTATAAGCTGTTGTTAGTTCTACAGCAGCAACGAGAAATTCTTCCTGCGTATCTTCTCTAATCATGAATGTAGAAAATGTAGAAATATAGCTTGACGTCGAATCTATTTGTATGATTCTTGGTAGAAGTGTGATGCCTCACATCTGCCTTACTTCCACGAGTTACTGAAACGAAACAGCTACATATCATACACAACGCTTCCTGATCCGCACGTCCTTCGTTGACAAAAGACCACTCTTTTGTGTAATCATCCGTAAAGTGGCATTTTCTGTTTCCATCCTAAGGCATTTTCGTAAGCTGTGATAAGTTCATTAGACAGTAACCAGTCGGCAATAACACTTTAGTCATAGATGTGCACATTATTGTTCACTTCACGCAGTAAATACTTCAAACATTATTAACTTGCACTCGTTCGTATTACGTTTAGAAAGAACCGTCTAATCAGATTGCTATTCATACGAGAACTGCCCGATTCTTTCGCGTGGCGCTGCTTAAATAGTTCCAGCCACGTACCACTGGAGAAATATGGTATTTTCTCGAACAGTGGCACTAGATGTAGAAGGTGCCTGCATCGTCGATACAGGACACGCAACATGCAACGCCATGTGTGAGACGCCGGCCGCGGTGGTCTAGCGGTTCTGGCGCTGCAGTCCGGAACCGCGGGACTGCTACGGTCGCAGGTTCGAATCCTACCTCGGGCATGGGTGTGTGTGATGTCCTTAGGTTAGTTAGGTGTAAGTAGTTCTAAGTTCTAGGGGACTTATGACCTAAGATGTTGAGTCCCATAGTGCTCAGAGCCATTTCATGTGTGAGACGATCATGTCAAAATAAACATGTTGACTTTTACTAATTGAGGCTGCATTTACATGTTGCGCCAACAGATGGCGTTACTCCAGAACTTAAGGCAAGCTGGTAACAGCATTTTGCAAAACTGGGGACAGAATTAGGTCCTGTCTGGATGTCGGGACAAGAAGGTCCATGACGATAATGGTCCCGATATATCGAGTGGGATGGCGACCCTATTTGTACTGCTGTAACTCGTTACGGCTGTACAAGGAAACGACAGGGATAATATCGGGTCGTTAATTTTGGCAATGTCACGTAGAGTTTCGCGTGCCCCAAGATTGCAAAATAAACCTACAGCACAAAAAACAGAATAATTTCCCATTAACAAAGTGACAACCAAACACTCCGGTGATTTGCTACAGCCAGAGTACCTCCTTTTGGATTCAGCAACACTAGAATCAGTGACAATCATTTCTATAAATACATGAGAATTCTGAAAGTAATAAAAAGCCTACATTCCATTGTAGGAGGGGATAAGATCTCCCCTTGCTGAGCCTATGAGGACAGTGATTAATGGTACATGATTTGTGAAGAAGTTACTTTTCAACTCAAAGGAAAAAAGCCAGTTTGGTTAGTACACCAAATAGTGGTTCTATACTCGCACTTGAAACAACGTGGGAAGAGGATTAATAAGAACAGCCTAACTATAAACCGCAGAGATGTTTAGGGAAGCTGTGACCCGTGAATTGATAATCGAGCTCTCGTTATGCAACAATGCATCACTATAATCTGGGTAATATGCACTACATTTATGGAAAGCTAGCTTTTCTCGCATGTAATATTTTACGTCGACATATCTGCTCAACTATCTTGTACTATGATTCCAGTCTGCAGGCACGTTCAGTCGCATACTTGTATTGTGTCTGAAAAACGAGTTGTGAGTACAGTTATTGTGATTCTTCAATTTCTCTAGGTGTATTTTATGACGAAATAAATCTCGGGTGAACAGCCTGGTATGAGTGTGCATAGGACACAATATTTTGACAATCGAACACGTTGCCATCATCAGGTGCGCTGATGTACTGACCGGCGGTGGGCCGGCGCCATATATATATATATATATATATATATATATATATATATATATATATATATATATGTTGTTGTTGTGGTCTTCAGTCCTGAGACTGGTTTGATGCAGCTCTCCATGCTACTCTGTCCTGTGCAAGCTTCTTCATCTCTCATTATCTACTGCAGCCTACATCCTTCTGAATCTGCTTAATGTATTCATCTCTTGGTCTCCCTCTACGATTTTTACCCTTCACGCTGCCCTCCAGTACCAAATTGGTGATCCCTTGATGCCTCAGAACATGTCCTACCAACCGATCCCTTCTTCTAGCCAAGTTGTGCCACTAACTCCTCTCCAATTCTATTCAATACCTCCTCATTAGTTATGTGATCTACCCATCTAATCTTCAGCATTCTTCTGTAGCACCACATTTCGAAAGCTTCTATTCTCTTTGTGTCCAAACTATTTATCGTCCACGTTTCACTTCCATACATGGCTACACTCCATACAAATACTTTCAGACACGACTCCAAGACACTTAAATCAATACTCGATCTTAACAAATTTCTCTTCTTCAGAAACGCTTTCCTTGTCTTTGTCAATCTACATTTTATATCCTCTCTACTTTGACCATCATCAGTTATTTTGCACCCCAAATAGCAAAACTCCTTTACTACTTTAAGTGTCTCATTTCCTAATCTAATTCCCTCAGCAACACCCGATTTAATTCGACTACATTCCATTATCCTCGTTTTACTTTTGTTGATGTTCATCTTATACCCTCCTTTCAAGACACTGTCCATTCCATTCAACTGCTCTTTCAAGTTCTTTGGTGTCTCTGACAGAATTACAATGTCATCGGCGAACCTCAAAGTTTTTATTTCTTCTCCATGGATTTAATACCTACTCCGAACTTTTCTTTTGTTTCCTTTACTGCTTGCTCAATATACAGATAGAATAGTATCGGGGAGAGGCTACAACCCTGTCTCACTCCCTTCCCAACCACTGCTTCCCTTTCATGCCCCTCAACTCTTGTAACTGCCATCTGGTTTCTGTACAAATTGTAAATAGCCTTTCGCTCCCTGTATTTTACCCCTGCCACCTTCACAATTTGAAACAGAGTATTCCAGTCAACATTGTCAAAAGCTTTCTCTAAGCCTACAAATGCTACAAACGTAGGTTTGCCTTTCCTTAATCTTTCTTCTAAGGTAAGTCGTAGGGTCAGTATTGCCTCACGTGTTCCAACATTTCTACGGAATCCAAACTGATCTTCCCCGAGGTCAGCTTCTACCAGTTTTTCCATTCGTCTGTAAAGAATTCGCGTTAGTATTTTGCAGCTGTGACTGATTAAACTGATAGTTCGGTAATTTTCACATCTGTCAACACCTGCTTTCTTTGGGATTGGAATTATTATATTCTTCTTGAAGTCTGAGGGTATTTCGTTTGTTTCATACGTCTTGCTCACCAGATTGTAGAGTTTTGTCAGGAATGGCTCTCCCAAGGCTGTCAATAGTTCCAATGTAATGTTGTCTACTCCGGGGGCCTTGTTTCGACTCAGGTCTTTCAGTGCTCTGTCAAATTCTTCACGCAGTATCGTATCTCCCATTTCATCTTCATCTACATCCTCTTCCATTTCCATAATATTCTCCCCAAGTACATCGCCCTTGTATAGACCCCCTATATACTCCTCCCACCTTTCTGCTTTCCCTTCTTTGCTTAGAACTGGGTTTCCATCTGAGCTCTTGATGTTCATACAAGTGGTTCCCTTATCTCCAAAGGTCTCTTTAATTTTCCTGCGGGCAGTATCTATCTTACCCCTAGTGAGATAAGCCTCAACATCCTTACATTTGTCCTCTAGCCATCCCTGCTTAGCCATTTTGCACTTCCTGTCGATCTCATTTTTGAGACGTTTGTATTCCCTTTTGCCTGCTTCACCTACTGCATTATTGTATTTTCTCCTTTAATCAATTAAATTCAGTATCTCTTCTGTTACCCAAGGATTTCTACTGGCCCTCGTCTTTTTACCTACTTGATCCTCTGCTTCCTTCACTATTTCATCCCTCAGAGCTACCCATTCTTCTTCTACTGTATTTCTTTCCCCCATTTCTGTCAACTGTTCCCTTATGCTCTCCATGAAACTCTGTGCAACCTCTGCTTCTCTCAGTTTATCCAGGTCCCATCTCCTTAAATTCCCACCTGTTTGCAGTTTCTTCAGTTTTAATCTACAGTTCATAACCAACAGATTGTGGTCAGAGTCCACATCTGCCCCTGGAAATGTCTTACAATTTAAAATCTGGTTCCTAAATCTCTGTCTTACCATTATATAATCTATCTGAAACCTTTTAGTATCTCCAGGGTTCTTCCATGTATATAATCTTCTTTCACGATTCTTGAACCAAGTGTTAGCTATGATTCAGTTATGCTCTGTGCAAAATTCTACCAGGCGGCTTCCTCTTTCGTTTCTTAGCCCCAATCCGTATTCACCTACTACGTTTCCTTCTCTTCCTTTTCCTACTGTCGAATTCCAGTCACCCATGACTATTAAATTTTCGTCTCCTTTCACTACCTGAATAATTTCTTTTATCTCATCATGCATTTCATCAATTTCTTTGTCATCTGCAGAGCTAGTTGGCATATAAACTTGTACTACTGTACTAGGCGTGGGCTTCGTGTCTATCTTGGCCACAATAATGCGTTTACCATGCTGTTTGTAGTAGCTTACCCGCACTCCTATTTTTTTATTCATTATTAAACCTACTCCTGCATTACCCCTATTTGATTTTGTATTTATAACCCTGTATTCACCCGACCAAAAGTCTTGTTCCTCCTGCCACCGAACTTCACTAAATCCCACTGCATCTAACTTTAACCTATCCATTTTCCTTTTTAAATTTTCTAGCCTACCTGCCGGATTAAGGGATCTGACATTCCACGCTCCGATCCGCAGAACGCCAGTTTTCTTTCTCTTGATAACGACGTTCTCTTCAGTAGTCCCCGTCCGGAGACCCGAATGGGAGACTATTTTCCTCCGGAATATTTTACCCAAGAGGACGCCATCATCATTTAATCATACAGTAAAGCTGCATGCCCTCGGAAAAATTACGGCTGTAGTTTCCCCTTGCTTTCAGCCGTTCGCAGTACCAGCACAGCAAGGCCGTTTTGGTTAGTGTTTCAGGGCCAGATCAGTCAATCATCCAGACTGTTGCCCCTGCAACTACTGTAAAGGCTGCTGCCCCTCTTCAGGAACCACACTTTTGTCTGGCCTCTCAACCGATACTCCTCCGTTGTGGTTGCACCTACGGTACGGCTATCTGTATCGTTGAGGCGCGCAAGCCTCCCCACCAACGGCAAGGTCCATGGTTCATGGGGGGCATATATATATAGGGTGGCCCAGCTATCTTGTCCACCCAAAATATCTCTGGAACAATAACAGCTATTGGAAAACGACTTTCACCGGTGTCATTGTAGGCCTGGGGCCCATGAATCCACATATTTGGAAACATTCTTAAACGAAAGCATATGTGTTTTTTTAACACAAACTTATGTTTTTTTAAATGGACCTCCTATATTTTTTCTTTAGCAATCCATAGCATGACAATGCACATACACAATGGCGTTGATTGCATCGCAATATTCCCATTACATCCCAAGATATTGAGACGCGAAGTTGACGCTTGAAACACCCGACATGCGCTGCTGGCGGACGTCCCGAGGCTCAGGCGTGAACCCCATGCTGCCCGTAATCGCGATGTGATTGACATGTGTAATCACACTTCCATACTTATCAAGAGGTCCGAAACGAATAATACGGTCTGCTGCCATCAACTCTCATAAGCACATAATGGTTTCTCTCTTGCACGTTTTACGTATCTACGTACACAATATGAACCAGTACCGATCGGTGTACACCCGTCAGGTTGTCTTATTTATCCTGCACACCCAAAATAAGGTTTATCTAATGCGTTATATGACCCATTGTGCCTGTCGCGCAGGGCCTGGCTCTACCTAGTCAAGTGTCCAACGTAGTTCCCACTACTGCCACAGTTACCACTTCGCCTTGTTTATGATTTGCGAACCATGCAAACTCCTGTACGCCACCACCCTCCGAGCATCCCATTTGTTGTTGCTTTGACGTGCAGTACACCGCTTGCCAGTGTAGTCGTGCATCAGAGTAATCTAGTGACGGCACGGAGGTAGTACACATTGTGAATAAACGTTGTGTTGTGGAACTTATACTGTACAGTATAATGTAGACACATGAAGATATGTCTGATCTATGGAGAATGTACGTTGACGGGAAATACGTTATGAGATTGCTTGTTTGTTGATAGTACTGTTAGCGAACATTATGATCATTAAGTTAATATGTCTGTTTTCTACCCTACTCTACATACCTGTACTGTACCCTGTTGTAGGTGGACGAAATGCTGTTCAGGCAGAACGACTGTACAGAAGACGATTCCCTGATAAACCATCGCCTTCGCGCCGGATGTTTGGTCGTCTCACATCTCGTCTACGTGAAACGGGAAGCTTAAATCCAAGACCTCGACATCGTCCTAGAACACGCACAGATGAACGGGCTGAAGTTGCTGTGCTCGCTACCATAGCTGTGAATCTTCAAATCAGCACACGTCAAACTGAACGTGAAGTTGGTGTGTCGAAATCAAGTGCACAGCGTATTCTTATACGTCATCAATTTCATCCTTACCATGTTCATTTACACCAGGATCTTCATGGAAATGACTTCCGCAATAGGGTAACATTTTGTCGGTGGGCTCAGCAAAAACTTCTGACTAATCCAAATTTTTTTGCAGGTGTTCTCTTTACCGACGAGGCATCAATCTCCAACAACGGAATTGTCAATATGAGGAATATGCATTATTGGTCCGCAGACAATCCAAAATGGCTCCGTTAGGTGGAGCACCAACGTCCGTGGAATGTTAATGTTTGGTGTGGGACTATTGGAGATACCATTATCGGACCTTTCTTTATAAATGGCATCCAAAATGGCAGACAATACTCCAGATTTCTACGACACAATTTTCCTGTTCTCTTGGACACCGTACCTCTGAACCGGAGAATGCTCATGTGGTATCAGCATGACGGATGCCCTGCACATAACGCCTTACGAGCACGACGACTTCTGAACCGTAAGTTCCCTGGTAGGTGGATTGGACGAAGTGGCCCAGTTAGGTGGCCTGCCCGATCTCCGGACTTTACACCGCTGGATTATTTTCTTTGGGGAGCAGTGAAGGATGCTGTTTACCAACATGAACCAACAACACCAGAGGACATGAAGCAACGCATTATTGATGCTTGTACAGTCATCAAAGAGGAAACAGTAGCACGAAGTAGGGCATCCTTCATCCGCAGAGTGACCCTATGTATTCAAGCCAATGGGCATCACTTTGAGCATGAGATGTGAACGCTATGTTTAGTATGTAGTGCTGGTATCACAGTGGAAGTTTCTACAAAGGGCCATTTTACCCAGTGATGTTAAGAAACATTTGTTTGCAACAATTTGTCATTTAACGCATTCGATAAACAAACACTGATAATTATGTGATAATAAAACAGGTTTACATTCATCTTCTATGTCCTACCTGAACTTCCCAAATCAAAACATTTTTACCTAAACAACGGTGAAACTTTTAGTCCACTTGCTTGTTTCACTAAAACCATCAACATGAATTTTACTATTACGAGTGAATGATTAACTGTCACTTGCGCTAGATCTACAGTAAAGAAAAGTTTTAACGTTGAACGGCATTACCTTCTTAGTAATGGATTAAAGATAAGCGAAGTTAACTTTGTGACTAACGTTGCGGTTCACAGATATGTTACAGAACCGCATCACCCCTAGCCTATGGGATAAATACCTGCTGGAATGTACGACGTTAATGCAGGATGGCAGCAGACCGTATTATTCGTTTCGGACCTCTTGATAAGTAAGGAAGTGTGATTACGCATGTCAATCACATCGCGATTACGGGCAGCATGGGATTCACGCCTGAGCCTCGGGACGTCCGCCAGCAGCGCATGTCGGGTGTTTCAAGCGTCAACTTCGCGTCTTAATAACTCGGGATGCAATGGGAATATTGCGATGTAATCAACGCCGTTGTGTATGTGCTTTGTCACGCTATGGATTGCTGAAGAAAAAATATAGGATGTCCATTTAAAAAAACATAAGTTTGTGTTAAAAAACACATATGTTTTCGTTTAAGAATGTTTCCAAATATGTGGATTCATGGGCCCCAGCCCTACATTGATACCGGTGAAAGTCGTTTTCCAATAGCTGTTATTGTTCCAGAGATATTTTGGGTGTACAAGATAGTTGGGACACCCTGTATATACACTCCTGGAAATTGAAATAAGAACGCCGTGAATTCATTGTCCCAGGAAGGGGAAACTTTATTGACACATTCCTGGGGTCAGATACATCACATGATCACACTGACAGAACCACAGGCACATAGACACAGGCAACAGAGCATGCACAATGTCGGCACTAGTACAGTGTATATCCACCTTTCGCAGCAACGCAGGCTGCTATTCTCCCATGGAGACGATCGTAGAGATGCTGGATGTAGTCCTGTGGAACGGCTTGCCATGCCATTTCCACCTGGCGCCTCAGTTGGACCAGCGTTCGTGCTGGACGTGCAGACCGCGTGAGACGACGCTTCATCCAGTCCCAAACATGCTCAATGGGGGACAGATCCGGAGATCTTGCTGGCCAGGGTAGTTGACTTACACCTTCTAGAGCACGTTGGGTGGCACGGGATACATGCGGACGTGCATTGTCCTGTTGGAACAGCAAGTTCCCTTGCCGGTCTAGGAATGGTAGCACGATGGGTTCGATGACGGTTTGGATGTACCGTGCACTATTCAGTGTCCCCTCGACGATCACCAGTGGTGTACGGCCAGTGTAGGAGATCGCTCCCCACACCATGATGCCGGGTGTTGGCCCTGTGTGCCTCGGTCGTATGCAGTCCTGATTGTGGCGCTCACCTGCACGGCGCCAAACACGCATACGACCATCATTGGCACCAAGGCAGAAGCGACTCTCATCGCTGAAGACGACACGTCTCCATTCGTCCCTCCATTCACGCCTGTCGCGACACCACTGGAGGCGGGCTGCACGATGTTGGGGCGTGAGCGGATGACGGCCTAACGGTGTGCGGGACCGTAGCCCAGCTTCATGGAGACGGTTGCGAATGGTCCTCGCCGATACCCCAGGAGCAACAGTGTCCCTAATTTGCTGGGAAGTGGCGGTGCGGTCCCCTACGGCACTGCGTAGGATCCTACGGTCTTGGCGTGCATCCGTGCGTCGCTGCGGTCCGGTCCCAGATCGACGGGCACGTGCACCTTCCGCCGACCACTGGCGACAACATCGATGTACTGTGGAGACCTCACGCCCCACGTGTTGAGCAATTCGGCGGTACGTCCACCCGGCCTCCCGCATGCCCACTATACGCCCTCGCTCAAAGTCCGTCAACTGCACATACGGTTCACGTCCACGCTGTCGCGGCATGCTACCAGTGTTAAAGACTGCGATGGAGCTCCGTATGCCACGGCAAACTGGCTGACACTGACGGCGGCGGTGCACAAATGCTGCGCAGCTAGCGCCATTCGACGGCCAACACCGCGGTTCATGGTGTGTCCGCTGTGCCGTGCGTGTGATCATTGCTTGTACAGCCCTCTCGCAGTGTCCGGAGCAAGTATGGTGGGTCTGACACACCGGTGTCAATGTGTTCTTTTTTCCATTTCCAGGAGTGTATATAGGACAATCCCCTTCCCGCTCCTCCCTCAGGCGCTTCCTATGAGTCGGTGCGGTCCGCGACCCTCGCGCGGTACAGGTATAGCGTCCGTTCTCCCGCCGTCTGGGCGCTGCGTCCTAGGTCTTCTCGTTCAGGAGGGTCTGCCGGCACCGCTCTCGTTATTCTTCCCTCCTCCCCCAAAGTCGGTACATTCTGGGAAATATCGTTTTTCTTCTTAATCCGGGTGAACGCGGGTTCCCACGCCTTGCCAAGGATGTAACCGCTGTCACGATTTAGTTGTGGCTCCCTTACTCTGATCTCTATGGCTTCTTAGATGACACAATCCCAGTATTTGGAAGTCTGTGTCAGGACTTTGGTTTGGTCATAATCCACGCTGTGGACTTCCGACAGGCAATGCTCAGCGACTGCCGACTTACTGGGCTGTTGCAGTCTAGTGCGCCCTTGATGTTCTCGGCATCGGGCCTCAATCAGGTACGAATGGTTTGCCCTATGTATACACTACCGCATTGGCAAGGTATCTGATAAACCCCTGATTTACGTAGACCAAGGTAGTCCTTGACACGTCCAAGAAGGCTCTTCGTTTTGCTTGGAGGACGGAAGATGGTTTTCACTTGGTGTTTACGTAAAATGCGTCCAATTTTTCCGGATAAGGCCCCACAAAACGGAATAATAGCCAAGGCCGCCTCCTGAGGTTCATCCTCAGTTTCCGCCGGTGCCGCAGGTGTGGGATGTAGAGCCTTCCGAATTTGCCCTTCCTTGTAACCGTTCCTCCGCAACACGGTCTTCAGATGGTCCAATTCTTGTTGGAGACTGTCCCTGTCGGAGATGGTGTGAGCTCTGTGTACAAGAGTTTTGAGCACACCATTCCTTTGTGCCGGGTGGTGGCAGCTATCCGCATGTAGGTACAAATCGGTGTGCGTCTTCTTAGATAGATGAGGGGGACATAGCTGCTTTGGGGCAAATTGAACGCAAACTCATAGTAGGGGGCGACTTCAATGCGAAACACCCTGATTGAAATTCTAGAGTAACCTCCAGAGCAAGCGCCAAACTGCAACAACTTGCGCGCATCCACCACTTCGAAACATGGGGTCCAGTAAGCCCACACATTTTTCAAAAAATGGAGGCAAGCCCGACGTGTTAGACGTAGCTCTCACTAGGAGGATTGCAGGGTTTGTGGCCGCAAGGACAATCAACGGAATGTCCTGCGACCACAACCTAGTGATTCTAGAGGTCAACGTGGGAGAATGGGAAGCGCTCCCTCGGTACCAGACGTCTTACAAACGTGCAGACTGGGAGCGATACTGAGAAACTGTCGCCTCTGACATCGCTTGCGCTCCGTCACCTACTGCCGAAACAGTAGAACAGGCGCTACAAGACTTGACGGGCACCATCTTGCAGGCAGCGGAAGAGGCCACCCCCTCCACAAAGGGATGGCCCACCGCCGCAAATACAGCTCCCGGAACACTTGCTAGCTCAAATTCGACATAAGAACAGAGTGGCAAAAGAGTGGAAGATCACCAGAAATCAGGCCACCAGGAGGCCGCTCAATCGTCTACAGAGAGAACTGAAGGTAGCGCTCAGTGAGCACAGAAACCAACAATGGCAAAACCGCCTCAAAGTTCTCAAAGTAGAAGATCATACACTATGGCAAGCAACCATATAGTTCACAAAAAACGCGCTAGGAAGCCGCCACTGCACGGCGAGCGGGGTCTGGTCTACAGAGATGGCCAACACCCTCGCCGACTCCTTCGAGAAGCAGTTTCAAGCGGCAGAACCCCAGGATGAAGAGGTGGTCCGTCGTCAACTGGTCGTCTTCCTCAATGCTGAGGAGGACCCAGAGGACGAACCCACACTTTTTACCTCCGAGGACGTGGCAAGAGTAATTAGGTCTCTCCCCACGAAAACGAACCAGGACACGGCAGTGTCACCAATCAGTTAGTCAGAAATCTCCCACCCACGGCGATCACACACCTCGCGAACGCCTCAACGAGATTACTCGATCCCGCGAGTTCCCAGCTTGCTGGAAACATGCGGAAGTGGTCGCGATACACAAACCAGGGAAAGACCCTCTATTCCCGCAGCACTACAGGACGATTAGCCTCTTGCCAACTCTCAGCAAGATCTATGAGCGGCTCCTGCTAAGACCCATACAGGGACATATTACCAGAGAGCAACTTCTGCCGGATTTCCAATTCGGATTCCGGCAGAACCACTCTGCCCCACAACAGGTCATGAGAATGGTTGAAGCAGCCACAGAGGGCTTCAACCACAGAGGCTACTGCGGGATAGTGCTACTAGACGTAGCCAAAGCCTTTGACTCAGTATGGCATAGAGGGCTACTCTACAAGTTGTACACACAAGGGTTTCCCGGGAGCATTGTTAAGCTCATCAAAAGCTATTTCACGAATAGAGCTTTCTCCATCAAAGTAGAAACTACCCCCTCCACAAAAAGGCGTATTCGTGCTGGGGTGCCACAGGGATCTGTCCTGGGGCCCGTTTTGTACAGTCTGTAAACTGGAGACACACCAACGGCCTCCCTGGTGCACACTGCACACTACGCAGACGACACAGTCTTCTACACGAGAAATGCGAACAAGGACCTGGTCATCCGTAGCCTACAAAGAGTTTTAGATGACACAGAAACTTGGGCCCGTCGCTGGCGCATCACCATCAACTCTGAAAAGACGCAGGTTATGCTGATTACTCGCAGGCTCGGAAGGCGCGAACCTCCTCAACGCCCCCCTCCCTCCATCTTCACCTAAACGGAACCCAATTCCCCTGGCGCAGAACCGCCAAGTATCTTGGCGTAACCTTGGACTCTCGTCTTACGTGGAAACCCCACATAGACGAGGTCCACAGGAAGGTCTGCGACAGAATGTCCATCCTATACCCAATCCTGGACTCAACCAGCTCCCTTCCCTGCCCAGTAGGAGTAAATGTGTACCAGGCCCTGATCCGGCCAGTAATGGAATATGCGTGCCCCGTCTGGGAATACGCGCCACAGCAGCACCTGGACAAATTCCAGAAGCTGCAAAACCGCGCCCTCAGGAGGGCGCTGCACCTACCCCTTGGATTCCCCACTGATGATCTGCACGCCGCTGCCGAAATACCACTCCTCAAAGAAAGATTCCAAGATCAGGTAAGGGCTTTCTACGAGAGCTCTTCCAGATCTGGAAATAACCTCATCCACTCCTTAGTATGACATGTCCCGCGACAAGCACAAACGCCCTTTGACGATCTTCGACTACTAAGTCCAAGACAACATCCCTATATCCAAATCCTAATCCTCTCCGCCGGCCGAAGTGGCCGTGCGGTTAAAGGCGCAGCAGTCTGGAACCGCAAGACCGCTACGGTCGCAGGTTCGAATCCTGCCTCGGGCATGGATGTTTGTGATGTCCTTAGGTTAGTTAGGTTTAACTAGTTCTAAGTTCTAGGGGACTAATGACCTCAGCAGTTGAGTCCCATAGTGCTCAGAGCCATTTGAACCTAATCCTCTCCCCACCCCAAAAATAACAATCATCTCGCCAACTCCAGGCAAGTACCAGTCACATACAGAACTTTCATCACATTTCACAGACACCAAAAAATCGCAGATAAATTCACACACACAAGTACATAGAGGAGTAAAAGCCGCAAGGCTACAAACTCCCCCACACGCTTCCCCAAAGAGGGGAAAGTATTATTTTGGTAAACATTTTTGGAAAGCAGTGATCAATTAATTGTTATATTTTGACTAAAGTTCAGTCTTGATCACATCATGTATGTTTTAATGATATAGGTAACCGGTTTCGGTTCTTTCTACAAAACCATCATCAGACCCATGGCTCCATTAGGATGGTAGGCGGAGCTCTCCTCGCTGCTACGTACTCAGTTGACTGTGTAGCAGCGAGGAGAGCTCCGCCTACCATCCTAAGGGAGCCATGGGTCTGATGATGGTTTTGTAGAAAGAACCGAAACCGGTTACTTATATCATTAAAACATGCGTGATGTGATCAAGACTGAACTTTAGTCAAAATATGGGAAAGTATTAGATGAGAGCAGCCAGACCGCCGGTCATTACATCAACGCACCTAATGATGGCAACATGGTCGATTGCCGAAATATTGTGTCCTATGCACACTCATACCAGGCTGTTCACCCGAGACTTATTTCGTAATGCAGTTATTAGTAGAGAAATAATAAATTAGAACGTCATGCATGTTACTCCCCGAACAGTGAAAACGTAGTAACTGATACATCTTTTTTTCCTTTGTTTACTTAGAGGGAATTTTCGGCGAGAAAAAAGTATCGGAGTCGTTCGAAATTATGAGAAAAGTCTGTTGGAAGTCGCAAAGCGCTCTGATTCTGAACCACTGTATGAGGGTAGCCTGGGTGATTCACATGCTTTGAGTTACGCTGCATTAGTTTAATCCTTCAGTTGTGCTAAACCTGTTACGTAAGATCACACCTCTTACTGAGATCATTACAATAGCAATTTAAACACAGTCTATAACTATGTGAAATGCTGAAAATCAAATTTTTTTTGGTATGACGCTAAATTGGGGTCCTGCTACTGGAATTTATTGTCAGTTTTATGCGATTTTTCAGACCAGGGATACAATGGAGAGACGTGGCGTAGAATGCCAACGCTCCTCTCGCTTTTTGAAACCCATGAAGTATGCTATCCCTCAACACTGTATGGCCACCATGCATTCAATGGAATGTTATGAAAGCAGAATTTCGAATTTGGGACTACGTCATTAAAGTATCCTTGGAGATACGTCTGACATAAATTCTTACTAGCCTGGAGAGTGGCCGTCAGTTCGACGGCACAGTGGATGGAATGATAATATTACGGCTTTACACTGCTCTTCAAAAATGGCTCTGAGCACTATGGGACTCAACTGCTGTGGTCATCAGTCCCCTAGAACTTAGAACTACTTAAACCGAACTAACCTAAGGACATCACACACATCCACGCCCGAGGCAGGATTCGAACCTGCGACCGCAGCAGTCGCACGGTTCCGGACTGCGCGCCTAGAATCGCGAGACCACCGCGGCCGGCCACACTGCTCTTCACTAGACGATAGGAGAGTCTGTGTTAAGACCGTGGCCTGCTTTTCCGTGTGCTGCTCCTTCCGCCCTGGTACTGTGGATATGCTTTGATGCTCCAACACGACATAAAAGTTCGTCACGGAAGGAATGAACGGCTGCTATTACACCAATTGAGGTAAGATGGCTCTGGTAATGTCAACTCTATACAAAGTTGCTTATCCTCGGGATTGCTCTGCTCCCCTCTGTTTCTATGCATGAACTTAAACCAGTGTCACAATCAGACATTAAAGGGCTATTGACCGCTTATCAAGAATTTCCTGATTAAGTCATCACTAAAAGCCGGTATCAATTATAGCTTATTTAACGACCGCTTATCAAGAATTTCCTGATTAAGTCATCAGTAAAAGCCGGTATCAATTGTAGCTTATTTAACAGACATGTCGTCAGTTTCGGAATTTTACGTAATTATTAACCGACTTCTAAAATTCAAAATGCTATCCTCATGTACTGTGTATATAATCTTACGTTAAAGGTTTAGCATAATTTCTCAAGTACGAGAGTTGGAAAGTGTGTATACGTTTTCAGCCACCGAAATCACCCAAACTATATTAATCTTGTATTTGACAATGAGAGCACTTTGAGACTTCCAACAAACTCATAATTTCAAACGTATGTGAAACTTATTCTCCCTATGGCCCTTCATAAAGCAGGAAAAAAAGTCTCTCATGTATTAAAGCTTTAGTTAGGATCCGGTTTTTTGCTGTTGCAGTCTTCTGTCCGAAGCTCTCCATGCTACTCTCCCCTATGCGAGCTTCTTCATCTCCGAATAAGTACTGCAGCCTACATCTTTCTGAATCTGCTTAGTGTATTCATCAGTTGGTCTCCCTCTACGATTTTTAGCCTCTACAGTTCCCTTCCAATACTAAACTGGTGATCCCCTGATGTCCCAGTAAGTGTCCTATCAATCATTCCCTTCTGTTAGTCAAATTATGCCACAAATTTCTTTTCTCTCCAATTCTGCTCAATACCTCCTCTTCAGCTACGTGATCTACCCATCTAATCTTCAGCATACTTCCGTAGCACAACATTTCAAAAGCTTTTATTCTCTTCTTGTTTAAACTGTTTGTAATCCATGTTTCACTTCCATACTTTGCTACACTCCAGACAAATAACTTCAGAAAACACTTCCTAACACTTAAGTCTATATTCGATGTTAGTAAATTTCTCTGCTTCATTAACGCTTTTTTTGCCATTGCCAGTATACATTTTATATCTTCTCTAATTCGACCATAATCAGGTGTTTTGCTGTCTAGATAAAAAAAAACTGATCCACTACTTTCAGTCTCGTTTTTCTAATCTATTTCCATCAGTATCACATCATTAGCTGAGTGGTCAGCGCGACAGAATGTCGTCCCCAACGGCCCGGGTTCGGTTGCCGGCTGGGTCGGAGATTTTTTTCCGCTCAGGGACTGGGTGTTGTGTGGCCTTTATCATCATCATTTCATCCCCATCGACAGGTAAGTCGCTGAAGTGGCGTCACCTCGAAAGAATTCCACCAGGCGAACGGTCTACCCGACGGGAGGCCCTAACCACACGTTATTTCCATTTTCCATCCATCTAAATTCCATTATCCTTTCTTTGTTTTCGTTAATGTTCATCTTATATCTTCCTTTCAAGACACTGTCCATTCCGTTCAACGGAACCTTTGCTGTCTCTGACAGAATTACAACGTCATTCCCAAACCTCGAAGTTTTTATTTTTTCTCCCTGGACTTTAAGTCCTTCTCCCAATTTTTCTTTGGTTTCATTTACTGCTTGCTCAATGTACAGATTGAGTAACGTAGGGAACAGACTACAATATTCGTGACAAAAAATAAAAACACCTACAGCCGTCCTTATGATTTTAATTTATTTTGCCGCTACCAGTTTCAACGCTTCATTGCGTCACCTTCAGGCTGTCTTTGATGCGGTACAAAATAAGTTAAAATCATAAGGACGGCTGTAGGTGTGTGTGTGTGTGTTTTTTTTTTTTTTTTTTTTTTTGTCACGATAGTAAACGGCCGTCGTCCCAGAGACCTCCTGCTAAAAGGATGAACATACAAAAGGCTACAATCTTGTCTCACTCCCTTCTCAACCACTCTTCCCTTTCATGCCCCTCAACTATTAAAACTGCAGTCTGGTTTCTATACAAGTTGTAAATAGCCCTCCACTGACTGTATTTTATCCCTGCTACCTTCAGAATTTCGAAGAGAATATTCCAGTCGACACTGTCAAAAGCTTTCCCTAAGTATACAGATGCTATAAACGTAGGTTTGCCTTTCCTTGAACTATATTCTAAAATACGTCATAGGGTCAGTATTGCCTTATGTGTACCTACATTTCTCCGAAATCGAAACTGATCTTTCCCTAGTTGGTCTTCTACCAGGTTTTTCATTCTTCTGTAAAAATTCGTGTTAGTATTTTGTAACCATGATCAGTTATGACAATTTAATTCATTATTTATTTACTACTGACTCTATTCGCAACATATTTTGCAGGCAGTATCCACACATATACCACTACACGGACCTGCAACAGCATATCGTTGTACGACGCATAGTTCAAGTGATATGACATCATATACATTGAGATGGGTGAACAACTAGCTTAACATATTAACTGATTTGTAAAGCAGTCAGACGTTTCAAGCTCTTATACATAAGGGAGTTCGATCCTGTGGCGAATATGGAGTTGGACTGGGGGAGGGGGGATGGGAGGGGTTGAAACTTCCCCTTTGAAAAATTGTACCTGACTGTGCTTAAACTGACACACAATATTTTGTTAGCGCAACGCAATCTGACTTTCAAAATTCCCTACAAAAGAATGGCCCTGACTAACATTAAACTATACCTTTCACAAATCACTTACCTCACAAAAATCTTCGCTGCTCAAGCTACTGCAATACATCGAGCGCCACTACTGCCAGCTAAATAAAAGATTCAAACTATGGAAGGCACTAACTACTGATAGGGATAGTTAGCAAATGAAAGATATTAATAGAGAACAAACAATGTATTTACCTTGATATCATCATATATAAATATAGCAGTTCATGACAAATTTCAAAACTCCGCCATCTCTCTCCCCACATCCACCACTGCTGGCGGCTCACCTCCAACTGCGCAACGCTACGCGCTGTTCACATCCAGCTGCCGCTGCCCAACACTACAATGGCAGACAACAATGCAAACTAGCCACAGACTGCACACAGCACAGCCAGTGATTTTCATATTGAGCGCTACGTAACGTTGCCAATAAGAAAACATAAACAGCCTACTTGCATAGAGAAAACATAAACAGCCTACTTACAGGGTTACTGATAATTTTAAAACAACCACGTGTTGGGTAAAACGGCGCACTAAAAGCATCGTTTGCACTTTTACACTGCACGTAAGTATGCACACAACTAAGTAAGTGCCTTTTACCACTCACGTAAAGCGGATAGGCACTTGGTGCAGGGAGTGGCAACTGTCCCTTAACATAGACAAATGTAATGTATTGCGAATACATAGAAAGAAGGATCCTTTTTTGTATGATTATATGATAGCGGAACAAACACTGGTAGCAGTTACTTCTGTAAAATATCTGGGAGTATGCGTGCGGAACGATTTGAAGTGGAATTATCATATAAAATTAATTGTTGGTAAGGCGGGTACCAGGTTGAGATTCATTGGGAGAGTGCTTAGAAAATGTAGTCCATCAACAAAGGAGGTGGCTTACAAAACACTCGTTCGACCTATACTTGAGTATTGCTCATCAGTGTGGGATCCGTACCAGATCGGTCTGACGGAGGAGATAGAGAAGATCCAAAGAAGAGCGGCGCGTTTCGTCACAGGGTTATTTGGTAACCGTGATAGCGTTACGGAGATGTTTAATAAACTAAAGTGGCAGACTCTGCAAGAGAGGCGCTCTGCATCGCGGTGTAGCTTGCTCGCCAGGTTTCGAGAGGGTGCGTTTCTGGATGAGGTATCGAATATATTGCTTCCCCCTACTTATACCTCCCGAGGAGATCACGAATGTAAAATTAGAGAGATTAGAGCGCGCACGGAGGCTTTCAGACAGTCGTTCTTCCCGCGAACCATACGCGACTGGAACAGGAAAGGGAGGTAATGACAGTGGCACGTAAAGTGCCCTCCGCCACACACCGTTGGGTGGCTTGCGGAGTATAAATGTAGATGTAGATGTAGATGTAGACTCTTCCACTTCACGACTCGTTCTGCAAGGGAGGCAGGTTGGGTGAAACAGGCGGTGAAGGGTGTTGTGTCTAGACAAGACAGCCTAGACACAATGAGAGGAAGCCGAAAGGCACGCGCTTAAACTCACGCAGGCTGGCGTGAGGTCTGAAACAGGATACGTAATGAATGCTATAAAGAAAAGTACGTAGCTTCTGGAATACTTAACTTTAATCCATAATTGTAGAACATCGCTCTTTATGATACATGCTTCATATAATAAATATCAATTGAATACGGCGCCTTGCTAGGTCGTAGCAATTGACTTAGCTGAATACTATGTTAACTATCTTCTCGACAAATGAGAGAGTCTTCGTCAGTGTAGCATCGCTAGCAAAGTCTGCTCTCCAACTGGGGCGAGTGCTAGTACGTCTCTCTAGACCTGCCGTGTGGTGGCGCTCGGTCTGCTATCACTGATAGTGGCGACACACGGGTCCGGCGTATATTAATGGACCACGGCCGATTTAAAGGCTACGACCTAGCAAGTGTGGTGTCTGGCGGTGACACCACAAACGGTTTTATGGAAATATTTCATTGTGAAAGGACTTTTGAAGTTAAATCTATGAAAACTGGTATGTGGCGTTTTGTTTGGAAATGAAAGAAAAAACGTGTTTCACTGTTTTTGGAAAACCAGCCCCTAAGGGCGGTGAAACAGGGCCAGACTGAGATTTTCTCTCTGCAGTGGCGTGTGCGCTGCTATGAAACTTCCTGGCAGATTAAAACTGTGTGCCGGACCGAGACTCGAACTCGGTACCTTTGCCTTTCGCGGGCAAGTGCTCTACAAGTTCTGCAAGGCTCGCAGGAGAGCTTATGTGAAGTTTGGAATGTAGGAGACGAGGTACTGGCGGAATTAAGGTTGTGGGGATGGGTCGTGTGTCGCGCTTGGGTAGCTCAGTTGGCGACAGCACGGTAGCTGAGTATGCTCTGTCAGAGGGTTAACCACCCTCTGTAATGAAAAAACTGAGTGAACGGATCAACGAAGAACCTGAACAGGTGTCATTGGACGTCCGCCCCGAACAAATTCAGAGAACTATACAGAACAAACTGAGATCTGGTGTGACGTCATAAGCGAGTGACTGTGTGTGAGATCGCTCTCGAAGTTTTTATATATTTTTAGGTTTCAGATACATATTTTAACGGTTTTTGTGATAATATTTACTATATAAGTGACTTATTAGTGGTTTCTTCATTCACCTCTGCCTTTCTTGTATTGTGACCTGATATTTGTGAGTGTTTCGTATCGAGCAACGTAACCTCTTACCTGCGTTTACATTCCGCGCTGACCAGTTCCAGCTGTAGCGGCGCATCGAAAGCTAAGTACTAATTAATTGTTTGTGTATAGTGGTTTATTTAGGAACTTTAGCAGTCTTCAACCGGTGTTTTTTGTGTTTTCTGGCGAAATAATTTCGGAAGAACCTTTTGGGAACTGTTTTCAGCTTCGTTACTGTGTCATTAGACGTTTGATTCTCTTTCTGTATTAGTCTTTTGTTATATTCACATTTGTTGTTTATTAATACTGTTAATAATAGTAGTTACTACCCTTGTAGAGTAAATTTGTGATTATTGTAGTCAGGTTTTTAACATCTTCTTCTTGTAGTAGCGGAACTTAGAAAAAGTAAAATTTTACCATGAGTGAGAAGTGTGGGCTTTGCCGTAGGTTCGTGAGTAGTGGATTGCGGTGTGAGACTTGTTCGAAGTATTTTCACTGGGGGGAATGCAGTGGGGAAGCCAGTGGTCATTCTGGTGAGATTCTCTCCTGGAATTGCAGGTTATGTAGCAAGAGTAGGTTGATAGAGGAGCAGGAGCGTAAGATCTGTGCCCTTCAGGTGCAGTTGAAAAACGCACAGGAGGAGCTATATAGAATGAGGAGGGAGAAGGGGGTTGGGGAATGGGAGCTGGCTGTTGGCAAGAGATCTACTAGAAGAAGAAGATTTTCAGATAGTTTTACTATTGGTGTTTACAATAGATATGACCAACTGTCAGAGTCTAGTGGAGAGGAATCTCTAGCAGCTGTAGATGTAGGAAGTATGCGGCAGACCTCAGTAGTTACGGTGGCTAGAACAGTTGCAAAGTCGAAGAGGAAGAAGAAGGTTCTGCTGTTAGGTAGTTCTCATGGCAGAGGTGTAGGCCAGCAGTTGCAGGAAGCGCTGGGGAGTGAGTGCCAGGTCACCAGCATTGTGAAGCCTAGTGCAGGATTGGCTCAGGTGACTGTTAACATAGGGGGGCTATGTAGGGATTTTACTAAAGAGGATCAGGTAGTGATTGTGGGTGTGGATGGTAATAGTATTGATAGGGATGGGGAGTATGACATAGATGGTGACCTGGAAAAGATAGCCACTCAGACTGGCAACACGAATGTGCATTTCGTGGAACTGTTTCAGCGTCACAATCGGCCTCATATTAATACAGCCGTCAGGCGTAATAACATGAGACTTGGGGGTGCGCTGATGACAGAAAGCATGGGTCACATTTCAGTGGTGTCGGTGGAGTCTATCAGCAAGGGTTTCACTAGACATGGCCTGCACCTCAACAGGTATGGGAAGGGCAGGTTGGCAAAGCTTATAGGTGACGGCATAGGTGGGGCTGGTGGGATCACTCATGGGAAAATTCCTGCAGTAGTGGGTGTTAGAGATGTACCTTTTTTTAGATTGAAGTCAGCTGATAGGTATTCCTGCTTAAGGGAAGTCTCTCTAACAAAGGAACCACTTTTGACAAAGCTTAGGTATCCGAGTAATGAGGGAAATTAGTATAATACAAAAAATATACAAGGTATTAGAGATAAAGTTAGTGAAATGCTTATAGATGTTGACTCTGAAATTATTGGTATATCTGAACACTTCTTAAATAAGGAGATAATTCAGATGCTTACTTTACCAGGATACAGGTTAGCTGGCAGCTTTTCGAGGAGCTCTTTGCGGTGTGGGGGAGTAGCCATGTGTGTGAAAAACGGCATCCCATTTGAGTCAATTGATGTTTCAAAGTACTGCACTGAAAAGGTGTTTGAATGTTGTGCCGATGTGGTTAAATTTAATAGAGCTAAACTTCTAACTGTTGTTATTTATAGATCCCCAGACTCCGATTTCGCAACATTTTTGCTAAAGCTGGAGGAGGTTCTTTGTTCACTTTATAGGAAATACAAAAAGTTAGTCATATGTGGTGACTTCAACATTAATTGTATAAGTGATTGTGCAAGGAAGAGGATGCTGGTAGACCTCCTTAATTCATATAATCTTATGCAAACCGTATTCTTTCCAACGAGAGTGCAAGGGAACAGTAGAACAACCATAGACAACATTCTTGTTCATTCCTCATTACTAGACGGGCGTTCTGTTAGCAAAAAGGTGAATGGCCTTTCAGATCAGGGTACTAGCACAAACAGGCAGCCTGGGTGGTTGACTAGAGGGATAAGAATATCTTGTAGAACAAAGTGGCAATTATATCAAAACGTTAGAAACAGTCAGAATCTAAATGCAGCAGCCCATTACAAACAGTATTGTAAGGTGCTTAAAAATGTTATTAGGAAGGCAAAAAGTGTGTGGTATGCAGACAGAATAGCTAAGTCTCAGGATAAAATTAAAACCATATGGTCAGTCGTAAAGGAAGTGGCTGGTCTGCAGAGACAGGTTGAGGATATAGAATCAGTGCGTAGTGGGAATGTCCGTGTTACTGATAAGTCGCATATATGTATAGTATTTAATAATCACTTTCTGAATATAGCAGGTGAACTAAATAGAAACCTAGTCCCAACAGGGAATCATATAGCGCTCGTAGAAAAAAGTGTTCCGAGACTGTTACCTGAAATGCTCCTCCATGATACTGACAAGAGGGAGATTGAGATAATAGTTAAAACACTAAAGACCAAGAACTCTCATGGATATGAAGTGGTATCTAGCAGAATACTAAAGTATTGTTCTATATATGTTAGCCCAGTACTTAGCCATATCTGTAACTTTTCCTTTAGGAGTAGTCGGTTTCCTGACTGACCAAAGTACTCGGTAGTGAAGCCACTTTATAAAAAGGGAGACATTGATAATGTTGACAATTTTAGACCTATTTCTATGCCATCGGTGTTTGCTAAAGTTATCGAGAAGGTTGTATATACAAGGTTACTGGAGCATTTAAAGTCACATAACTTGCTGTCAAATGTTCAGTTTGGTTTTAGAAATGGTTTAACAACTGAAAATGCTATATTCTCTTTTCTCTGTGAGGTTTTGGACGGATTAAATATAAGGTTGCGAACGCTAGGTGTTTTCTTTAATTTAACGAAGGCTTTTGACTGTGTTGACCACAATATATTACTGCAGAAGTTGGACCATTATGGAGTAAGGGGAGTAGCTTACAATTGGTTCACCTCTTACTTTAAGAACGGAAAGCAGAAAGTAATTCTCCGCAATATTGAGAGTGGTAGTGATGTTCAGTCCCAATGGGGCACTGTTAAGTGGGGCGTTCCCCAAGGGTCGGTGCTGGGGCCACTGCTGTTTCTTATTTATATAAATGATACGCCTTCTAGTATTACAGGTGATTCAAAAATATTTCTGTTTGCTGATGACACCAGCTTGGTAGTGAAAGATCTTGTGTGTAATATTGAAACAATATCAAATATGTAGTTCAGGAAATAAGTACGTGGCTTGTGGAAAATAATTTGATGCTAAATCACAGTAAGACTCAGTTTTTACAGTTTCTAACTCACAATTCAACAAGAACCGATATTTTGATCAGACAGAATGGGCATATTATAAGCGAGACGGAACAGTTCAAGTTCCTAGGCGTTCGGATAGATAGTAAGCTGTTGTGGAAATCCCATGTTCAGGGCCGGCCGGAGTGGCCGTGCGGTTATGGGCGCTACAGTCTGGAACCGCGAGACCGGTTGAAGTGGTTCTAAGTTCTAGGGGACTTATGACCTCAGAAGTTGAGTCCCATACTGCTCAGAGCCATTTGAACCAACCCATGTCCAGGATCTTGTTCGGAAACTAAATGCTGCTTTATTTACCATTAGAACAGACGTTAAAGTAACCTCTGGCGTGCCACAGGGGAGTGTTATGGGACCATTGCTTTTCACAATATATATAAATGACCTAGTAGATAGTGTCGGAAGTTCCATGCGGCTTTTCGCGGATGATGCTGTAGTATACAGAGAAGTTGCAGCATTAGAAAATTGTAGCGAAATGCAGGAAGATCTGCAGCGGATAGGGACTTGGTGCAGGGAGTGGCAACTGACCCTTAACATAGACAAATGTAATGTATTGCGAATACATAGAAAGAAGGATCCTTTATTGTATGATTATATGATAGCGGAACAAACACTGGTAGCAGTTACTTCTGTAAAATATCTGGGAGTATGCGTGCGGAACGATTTGAAGTGGAATGATCATATAAAATTAATTGTTGGTAAGGCGGGTACCAGGTTGAGATTCATTGGGAGAGTGCTTAGAAAATGTAGTCCATCAACAAAGGAGGTGGCTTACAAAACACTCGTTCGACCTATACTTGAGTATTGCTCATCAGTGTGGGATCCGTACCAGATCGGTCTGACGGAAGAGATAGAGAAGGTCCAAAGAAGAGCAGCGCGTTTCGTCACAGGGTTATTTGGTAACCGTGATAGCGTTACGGAGATGTTTAATAAACTAAAGTGGCAGACTCTGCAAGAGAGGCGCTCTGCATCGCGGTGTAGCTTGCTCGCCAGGTTTCGAGAGGGTGCGTTTCTGGATGAGGTATCGAATATATTGCTTCCCCCTACTTATACCTCCCGAGGAGATCACGAATGTAAAATTAGAGAGATTAGAGCGCGCACGGAGGCTTTCAGGCAGTCGTTCTTCCCGCGAACCATACGCGACTGGAACAGGAAAGGGAGGTAATGATAGTGGCACGTAAAGTGCCCTCCGCCATACACCGTTGGGTGGCTTGCGGAGTATAAATGTAGATGTAGATGTAGATGTAGAACAGTATCTGAAATAAGTGACACTTCAACACGAAAAGTAGTCTACTTCGCATATTTTCATACGCTTATTTTTTGGGATAATTCTTCTGATTCAAAAAGGGTGTTTTTGGCTCAAAAACGGGTGGTTCGAGCTATATGTGGTGTAAGTTCGCGAACCTCTTGTCGACCCCTATTCAATAGTCTGGGAATTCTGACATTGCCCTCACAGTATATATTTTCTTTAATGTCGTTTGTTGTTAGCAATATTAGTCTATTCCCAAGAGTTAGCAGCTTTCAATCAGTTAATACTAGCAGAAATCAAATCTGCATGTGGAATGCACTTCCTTGACTCTTGTGCAGAAAGGAGTGCAGTATTCTGCTGCATCCATTTTCAATAAGCTACCACAAGAACTCAAAAATCTTACCAGTAGCCCAAACTCTTTTAAGTCTAAACTGAAGAGTTTCCTTATGGCTCACTCCTTCTATCCTGTCGAGGAGCTCCTGGAAGAGCTAAAATATTAAGCAAATTCCAGTGTTACATTGTTGATTTTCTTTATTTAAACTTACGACTTGTCACCTGAATACGTTTTTTTATATTTAATTTTATCTGTTTCTAATATCGTGTTATAACTTCATGTATTGACTCGTTCCATGACCATGGAGACTTCTCCTTAATTTGGTCCCACGGAACAATAAATAAATAAATAAATAAAAAGTTGGTGAAGCACTTGTCCGCGAAAGCAAAGGTCCCGAGATCGAATCTCGGTCCGGCACACAGTTTTATTCTGCCAGGAGGGTTCAGGGCCAGACTGTTTCACTGACTCATCATCGCCCAGCCGAAACCGCTATGGATAGAAACTTGAAATTTGGAGAGGGTGTGAATCTTGTACTGTAGATATCGTTTAAGTAGGGATTGTTCAAAATTGAAGACAGAAAAGGGGTGAAATAGGGGACGGAAGGCTTTCTCAAAATATGTCGCAATTAAGGCAGTTCTGAAGCTAGAACTATGAAAATTGGTATTTGGTTTCTCAGTTAGAAGTAAAAAAATACACGTTTCAGCAATTTTGGAAATTCATCCACTAAGTGGGGAAAATAGTGAGTGAACGTTTTTTGGAAATAATTCATTATCACTGTTTAAAAACAGTCATAGGCTGCACAATATTCATTATTAAAGAACAACTCACGCATTTTAAAGCTAAATCTATGAAAATAAATGTTAATTTTAAAAAAATGTTTCACTGTTTTTGGAAATTCAGTGCCTTAAGGGAGTGAAATAGGGGATAAAAGGTTTTATAAAATTATTTCATTATGGAAACGTTTTCAAAACTAAATCTTTGGAAATTAGTACTTGGCTTCTCTGTTAGAAATAAAAAAAATATGTGTTTACTCTTTACAGAAAATAAATCCTTTAGGGTGTAAAATTGTTAGGAAAATATTTCGTTACATTAAAAAAAACTTTAAAGCTTAGCCTACGAAATTGGTACGAGTATTTCACTTCTAGGTTAGATATGAAGTAAGTGTTTAAATGGAAATATCATCACAAGAACGCAAACGGCATGATTAACAAAAATGGTTCAAATGGCTTTGAGCACTATGCGACTTAAAGTCTGAGGTCATCAGTCGCCTAGAACTTAGAACTAATTAAACCTAACTAACCTAAGGACATCACACACGTCCATGCCCGAGACTGGTAGGATTCGAACCTGCGACCGTAGCGATCGCTCGGTTGCAAACTGAAGCGCCAAGAACCGCACGGCCACTCCGGCCGGCCGGCATGATTAACAGAATCCTTGAACTACAGCTACCAAAATTGCTTTTTGGTCAGAATTACATTCGGAAAAGACCATGCATCTATGGCCTCAATTAGCGTGAAAAGTTTAGAAGGTGTTACAATTTGTGAACAATATAAAAATTTGATTAAAGAAAAACAAAAAAAAAATCTTTGCAGACGATACGCGTGAAAAGTATCGGGTGGTAAGGTAAGTATGTGATACAGATGGGACTGCGGTTCGTGATACAAACGCGTGGTGTCACAGAGAGTAAAATCTGCTAAAACCGAACGTTGAAGGGGCTTGCTCAATTTTACAAAAGAATAAATACCGTTCGCACACTTGCGTTGAACGTAATGTTGAACTAACTTTACCGAATTGTCTGTGCAGTCGAGGATATAGCTCTTGGGGTAATATTGTATAAGATTCTTGTAAATTCCTGTAGTGGACTATATTAGAGGTCATATCAGCTCAAGTGGGAGGTAATCAGGAGGTACATTAGCAGTCACAACCATGAACGGACTGACAAATAAATCGAAATCAGTTTTCGACGTGCAAAGTCTTGACATTTCTCTGAGAACTGGTGACGAAGTTTTTCAATTACTGAAACGAAGGTAATCATGTCTGGTCGAGAAATGACTGCCTTGAGCTGTGAGAAATGTTCCATGTGATGAACTAGAAGCTGATTTTTCTACAGGATTAACTTTTGTTTTATAGCATCAATATAGTCGGCCATATATGTAAATCATTCTCCCCTTGCATTAAAAGACTTGATGAAATCAAACAACTGGTGACGTCGACCATTAAAGATTGTGTCACTGCTCTATTTTTCCTTTAACTCTTCTCTGCCTAATCAAGTAGTCTTTGTGCTTGGTGGTGTAACGACATTCCAATGAACGTTTCTCGCAGCTCATAATAGTGCGATGGTGTATAAGCAGTTTGCATGGTGTTCAAAGAGCAATTCCCATTTAGCACTGAATGATGTGACTTCTTCACTTTTTCTGTCAAGTGCGTAGACGCAGTGGTGTTCCTAATTCAGAACGTAAATCTAATTTAGCACAGCCGGTGTCATCGGCAAACTGTGATTAGGTGACGGGCTCGCTCTGGCGGTGAACGGCTGCTGACTCGCTCTGCATTTCCTGTTCCTGTTCCCCCTCGTTCGCCGGAGCGCTGTTTGGCCAGATCGGCTCTAAACATAACCAATTCGCTTTTCTTAAAATATATAGAATTCTGTCAATATCTTTCTTCAGTTTGGTGCGAAAATTGCTTCTTAAATTAATGTTAACGTTTCCGTCGTCTTACTAGAAATTATGAAAGGGATGTATGAAATGTTCTCAAATGCAGTTTTAGACATGAGCTGTTAACGTATATACTAGGTGTCGAAAATTTTCCCACACCAAACGCTGACTGGAAATATCTTGTACGATGAGGGGCCCCATAATCTGCAGGTTGACAGAAACTGTTCCGTCAGTGGCGGCGCGTCTATTTGGTAAAACATCCACACCTTCACCTCCGTACGACTCATCACTTGCCTCGGGTGGGTCCTGCACCTGTCCTAAAGTGGGGAGGCGTGTTTCAGCCCGAATCAATGGAGCGCTCTGTTAGTTCAGAGACAGGTCTCCGTGCCGGCGCTGACGTACGGCGTGGTAGGAGGTCCACAAAACCTCAGGTGTTGGTGGGGATGTTTTGCGCTTTTCCAGAGAATGGGGGGAGGGAGGCGTGCGTGCGTCGGTTACTCCTACCCGACAAGGAAATTCATAGCTCTGCCCGTCTAAACGCCAAACACATCCAATTTGTCGCTCGGTCGGTTGGTACGTGTGTAGGGCGTTTTGAAAAGTTGCGAGCTGCGGTCGTGTTGGCTAGACAGCTCTTGTGACGTCACATCCCCGAATCACGTGTTCGCGGCGCCTCAGTTAGCGGGTTGTATTCAGCGAGTGCGGTTCGAAACTTCTAATCTGCACAATTCCGGTTTCCTCACTTCTAATTTATCCAGCCGGGTTGCTGTTTAGACTTCCAGCGAAAGGTAAACCTCCCTACGACGTAACAGTTACGTGTTGTATACTTTTCTTACGATATCTCTTACAGAAATAGAATTACTCATGTTTCCGTGGTGGTTCAGTAACTCGTTACTTGTAGGACGATCTCTGGAATTGATAGGCCGACTAGAAAGATTGCCAGCTGTGTATAGGTTAGCTTTCGTTAGCAAAGTTTCCTTTGTGGGCTCAATGGAACACGGTGAATGACCGACAATATATGGTACACTTGCGAGAATTTGCAACGTACACGCACTGAATGAGGTGGTGTTACATCATAGGACTTTGTGTATTTAGTTATTTCGACAACACACATTATTTTCAGGGTGCATAAAGAAGTGTTTTGGCTCGTAATAGTCATGCTGCCTGGTAATAGGGGAATGCTCTTGCTGACTGAATAACATATTTGCATCATATCGTACACTGCAGATTGGTACTACGTGATACTAATGTTCCTTGTAGGTAATGCAACCAAAAAGCACCAAAGAAAAGACAGTGTTACACTAGATACACATGATTTTGCAAAAAACAGTTTTGTGGTGGTATTTTAGTGCCTCGGTATTACTTTGTGCACCCAGAGAACTGAGCTATTTGCCTAAAGTCAAGCCATTTTTTTTCATGTTCATGTCAAGTATACTTAATCCAAAGCATTCTACCATTACTAGTATGTAACAAATAAAATATTTCATTCAGGAGCTGGCGATGCTATTCTTGCGTTATCATATCTACGCAGTATTTTACAGCTATTTAATGGTCACGAATAACCAGTTTTTTAAGCAAGTCGTTTACGTTGCTGGGCTGGATAATTGTCATCGCTTTAACAGTCCTTCGCACTTTAGCTTTATATGCTGCAGTCTAACTTTTCTATAGTTAGTTAGGTTTAATCTTGCAATCTTTAATCTTGCGTGCCATTATAACTTTTCGTGGGCATATGTTCTTTATATCTAGCTGAGAGCGCTCTCCCTGTCTGGCCGATGTAATAACTCGGGCAATCACTACAGGTTATTTTGTACAACCCAGAACGAGATATTTTGTCATTGGTATTCTTTAACGAGTAGACGAAGTTCTTTTTGAGGCTGTTATTCGAAAAGTGGTGATGGCACGCGTGGCTCGACTTTTGCCGACCACCTTGTTCAATTGGCCCGTGCTCCCAATCCACCAAATAACACACAGCTATTAAATTGCGAGGATAAAGGCACTAGGCTTCACATCCTTCATGAGTTGAAAATCTTTAAACACCTGTTGCTTGATAAAGAAAACCTACTTAATGACCAGCTGCAGTTGAGAAATAAGAACTTTGTAGAAGGTTTTCAACCATTGCTTCACCGGTCCTGATGTTACGTTCCTTTGCAGTCGCCGACGCCTGACTCCACTTTATTTAGTCGAATACCGAGGTAAAGATTGGTTTCTATTTGCAACTGAGGCTGACGTGTGTTTAATTATCACAGTTGCTGACGGGGCTGCACGATCTTAAAAATTCTTAGCAATTTTCGTCAAGAGAGACCTTCCTGCTAAATCCGAAACGTTTTCGCGCAGGAAAACACCGGAAAGGTGGCAAAGAAGAGGTGGCAGGCTAAAGTAACCGACAGTCCACCCTGAACTGAGCAGGTGAGGAGAAGCCTGCGCAATCGCCCGCTTCCTTCGAATCTCGACGAGGCTTTAAACGACTAACGACTACCCCCTCCCCCCCCCCCCCCCCCCCCTCAAGACATACAGCAGTGGGAATTAGTATACAGCCGTAGATATTTGCAGGAAAATTGACATTGTCGGCTGGAACAGCTATTCACAGTGTGTATGCAATAGTATGAGACGCAGTATACCGACAAATGCAATCAGGTGGTATCGCATTTGATGTCAGTAGCATAGTATATTACATCAATGATTCAGGTGGTAGTGGGTGGAGTTCGGTATAAAGGCAGTCGGCTCTGTGAGGTGTTTTGTGTCAGTATGTGCCTCTACTGCAGATAGGAAAGAGACACCACTAGTGACGGCGCGTTGTGTACATAAACCACGGAGAAAACCAGAATGAGATTTTCACTCTGCAGCGGAGTGTGCGCTGATATGAAACTTACTGGCAGATTAAAACTGTGTGCCGGACCGAGACTCGAACTCGGGACCTGTGCCTTTCGCGGGCAAGTGCTCTACCAACTGAGCTACCCAAGCTCAGGAAGTTTCATAATATGAGAAAGATAATATCGGTGCGTACAAGGAAATAGGACTCTCAGACAGTCAAATCGCCAACAAGTTCAACAGTTTAAGAATAGTGGTTGATAATTTCGTTTGATAGGGCGCAGGTTATAACACTACCACTGCTCTTTATTTATGTTCTAAAACTAGTTTTATTAACCAATTATCGTATAAAGCAACATAGCAGTGTAACTCTCTGAAAGGAATTTTGTTGTGTTGACCGTGATGAGGTGGCTTATCGGAAGTGAAAGTCAGAATTACTTAAACAGTAACAAACAATAATTTACCTATCCACACTGTTAAAAAAATGAAGAAAACGGTCGCCAGCCTAATTAGGCATGAGAATGGTTGACATTCTTGTTCAAGAAAATAGATATGAGTGACTATAATGGACAGACACAGCCTATACTTTATCACACGATGGTGCAATGAACTCTGTCTCTAGCAGATGTTGACGTTAAAGAAAGTGCTAACAGTTGTGGAAGAACAACAGATAATGAAATACTTTTTTCTTCAAGGCTTGGACAAACTGAATGGTTTCAATAATATTAATATTAAAGTTCACTTTAGAATCATAAATTGAACATAGATTTAGTATCACTTTTCAAACACTTTCCTAACATGAGATGTAAATAAAGTTCACTGCAAAATTATAAACTGGGCATAGGTTTAGTCTTTCTTTTGCCGGCCGGAGTGGCCGAGCGGTTCTAGGCGCTTCAATCTGTAACCGCGCGACCGCTACGGTCGCAGGTTCGAATCCTGCCTCGGGCATGGATGTGTGTGATGTCCTTAGGTTAGTTAGGTTTAAGTAGTTCTAAGTTCTAGGGGATTGATGACCTAAGATGTTAAGTCCCATAGTGCTCAGAGCAATTTGAACCATTTAGTCTTTCTTTTACCAATTACTTTTCTAATTGACATGGGAATGAAAAGAGATCTCTAGCAAACTATTCCTCACTGTCCTCTGAATAAAGGAAGATAGTGGTCTTTCTGTTGAAGTTTATCTATCATGAGCACAATGTACAAACTGTGGATCCTGTTACACGATTAATATGCACTTTCAATACGCAATAGAAACAAGCACTTAGCAAGCATGACTATATAACTTTCCACAATTGCAGTTCTCAACCTTTACTGCAGTGAGACACAAAATTGATAAATTTGTAAGATACTGACTCACTTTTTGCAATTTACAACAGGCAGCACTATGATCACTAAGCATAACTTTATAAGCCTCTGTTTTAACAACTTATACTTTTTAAAAGTAACAGCAAGTTGTTTTAATGCCTGTTTCAACTACTCTACCGCTTTAAATTCAGTTATTTACTTTAGCCTTTCGAAAGCAGTTCTGATTGCGAGATTACTTTCAACAAACATCATTTAATTTAGCACACTCTTTTGCCACATTAACTTTAACCTTCATTTTACAATATTCCAACCGAGCGAGGTGGCGCAGTGGTTAGACACTGGACTCGCATTCGGAAGGACGTCGGTTCAATCCCGCGTCCGGCCATCCTGATTTAGGTTTTCCGTGATTTCCCTAAAATCACTCAAGGCAAATGCCGGGATGGTTCCTCTGAAAGGGCACGGCCGACTTCCTTCCCCATCCCTCCCTATTCCGATGAGACCGATGACCACGCTGTCTGGTCTCCTTCCCCAAAACCAACCAACCAACCAACAATATTCAAGATGCATTACTCAGTAAAACATTGGGCTTTAATATTTTTTCAATACTCGGTAATCACTTTAGCATGGGAAGGATCCTAAGTGGATATGTGACAGGATAAATCAAGATAATTTTTCATAGATAGTCTGTTTTTTGCCTTATAACTGAAAACAAATCATCCACATGAGTTGATCCTTCACGGTACATTTCTACGATTCTTCTATTCCGTTATACTGAATGCTCAATATGGTGGCGAGTGCATGGTGGTAGTTGGATTTGCAGGTAGAAATGCTGGACTCTGTCATTCCTCGGTGGCGATGATACATATAAATTCCAGAATAGTTCCAGCTATTTATCCATCCATCTGAGGCTTTGGCACATTGGAAAACGGCACGAAAAGCCTCTCTCAGCACCAGCACAATACACAACTTTTACATGAGCAGATGGCGGGTAGGTAGCTCGTCCCAGACTAACTTTTTTTTTTATTGGCTCTCGGTTCGCCCCCGAAGGGGGCGGGCTGCCAGCAGCTTAGTACGCCGCTTTTCAGCCTGCAGAATTTTTTAAACATAGTAAGATAAGAAACAAAAAAACAGAATGGTGATGTAAAATGTAAAACGGTGGAAAATTGTGGAAAGTTAAAACATAAAACAAATGGTGGGCGATGATAATAAAATACACAGGGAGCAGACAGGGAAAATAGTAGACAGACAATTAAAAAAACACAGCGACAGTCTGGATTTTGTTCGCAAGAGATATAAAAATCACACCATGCGACAGCATGATGTCCGTTTGCAACACTTCAGAAAAGACGCACAACACTTAACAATCACTGGGAACACTGCACTAAAAAGTCGGCACGAAGATGACACACCACAGGCAAGGGCAGATGGGAGGTGGGACCTGGGCAGATTAAGTGGAGAAAAAAGGGGGGAGGAGAGGAAAAACGAAAGGCGGGGAGGGGGGACCGATGAAGGGAGAGGACTCAGAAGGGGGAGGCAGGGCAGGCGCGAGAGAGAATGGGGAGAGACCGAGGAAGGAAATGCAAAAGGACTCGGTGGAGAGAAGGGAGGGAGAGAGAGGGTAGGTGGGGAAAAAACACGATGGAGGGGGGGGGAGAGGGAGCCTGGGAAAAGGACAAAGGAAAGGAGGGGGATGAGGATCAGAGTTGATAGGAGGGATAAATGGAGGGAGAGAGGGCATCATCCGGGAGGGGGAGTTGACGGAAGCCACCTTGGGAAAGGAGATGAAGGGTGTATAGATGGAGGGCAGGGGGCACAACGTTGAAGGTGCAGCAGAGGGCAGGGGTTGGAGAGGAGAGGAGCAACCAGGGGATGAGGGGGATCGAGGTGGCGGGAGGTGTAGAGTATGTGGGTATATTCGAGGAATAGGAGCAGATGGGGGAAAGGACTCAGGTCATAGAGGATCCGCATGGGGGACGGGAGGCGGATACGGAAGGTGAGGCGGAGTGCATGGCACTTGAGGATCTGAAGGGAGTTGTAGAATTTGGGCGGGGCAGATATCCAAGCGGGACTGGCCTAACAGAGGATGGGACGTATTAAGGATTTGAAGGTGTGAAGTATGGTAGAGGGGCTCAACCCCCATGTCCGGCCAGAAAGTCCCAGACTGACTCTTTCATCCAGCTTTCTATCCATGCCAACCACATTTTGCGCGCATTACAAAGTTCCGTTCTGGAGAGGAACCACACCATATTTTATATCATACAATAATTAAAAGCCCTCAGTGAAGAACAATAAGTTACATACCAGAAACAGTCACTTTAAATAAAATAGATCAGTTATACATTTTGGTATTTCTACATGAAATTATTCGCACAGAAATTACAATTATACACAGTAAGTTTTGTCTCCTCCAAATGAGCCAAAGAATTTAAATAACAGAGACACTACATCGTATAGGAATAAACCGTGACATCAAAGTTTTTAGAAAGGAAAAAGCGGACAATGTTGTGGTATCAATACAATCAAACAATATTTACAATATCTCAATGACAGAAGGTAGAACAGACAAGAAAGAAAAGTTTATGTCAGTAGAGAGAGCTGTGAAGTTCTGGTGTTACAAGGTTACGGACAGAACGGAAAATATGGGCTAAGTAGAAAATTATTGCAGTCAATGAAATTGTTCCTTTTGCGTAGGGAAAGGTCCACAAACCGTTATTCTTATCAACCTGTTGCTGATTTACAGCTTTCAGTAACTGCCAGACATATACGACAGATGTCAAATAAGAAACATCATGCATTCAAGAAACGACTGCCGAAACTGCTGTAACACCCAAATATTAACAGGCTAGACTGGAGTTTGCTGAGAGACACACGTCACGGTCTACAGAATGGGATAAAGTGATCCTCAGTGATGGGAAGAAGTTTAATATATACGGGCCACATGCAATCTGAGAACAGAGCTGCAGGTAAGAACGGGGAGAAATTTTAGTAGTGGAAGTATTATGATTTGGACAGCATTCTGCACTTACGGTAATTCATGCCTTGCTTGGCCGAACGCGAGATGGGATGGGAGTACAACGTGAGCCTGTGTTCCGATTACTTCAGATGAAACTGAACGTGGCGTGCGTTTTGTCCAGAATCGCTTGTACAAGGAGCACGTATCAGTGGCGAAGCTCATAACTTTCAGCGCTTGGTATGACAGTCGTCATAACAAACATAGGAACCATAACTGAGTCACCTGCTCCTTTATATCTGGTACAGTAGAGCAGAAATTTGTGGGATCTCTACTACTGACCGCTCTGTTATCTTCCTATTATTCGTGGAAGTTCTGCAGATGTTGTCTCGTTAAAGACCACTTTTATGGTTCTTTTCAGTGTCTCTTCTGACGGGCTGCCCCGCTTTTAGCCCCCTTGCGGCAGTCCTTTAATTTACCAGCTGCACTTCCTTTAATTCTAGGTGACGATGCCTCTGTAGCTGACTCAGTTTTACGTTTTATCCCTGCAGCTGGGTTTTATCACTCGCTCTAGTGTGGGTGCTCTCGCATGATTTCTCAGGCTACACCCATTCCAGCGACTTAATTGTGACATGGATACCAAAATAGTGTCTTTTATGGTAACAAGTTGTTTTGGTACCTCTATCAACGCTTTCCAGCTGGAGGTTCGTCATTTGTAGTTGAGAGGTTGACCTTTTACCTGATCCATCAACCACTGTAGTCTGTTTTACTCTAGTCAACTAGTTGCTCTGCTCCTTTAAAGTGTCCTCTATTTTGTGTTACTGCAGTGTTCATTTTAGCTCTGTACCCCTTGGTGTTCCCTCCCTCTGGGTGCAGAGGCTCTGCTTTTACAGCATAGGCCTTTTACAAGCATGTCTGTTTTTAACTGGGGACTGATGACCTCGATGTTGAGCCCCCATCAAACCACAAAACCAACCAACCAATCTTTTCAATGTCACAGCAAAACAAATTATGTACTTTCATAAAATTTGCTCTCATAATTCTGCAGTTATACTCGTTAGAAAATAACTTGCAGAAACAAGAATAGCCAAATGGTATTTGCGGTATACACTATCAAATGCAACCCCTACCACCAAAAATTAAATTTCAAATGATTGAAATACACTGTCTGACAAAAAGAGGAGTACCGAATAGGGGAGCTGGAAAGAAAGTGCAAATTCACAGACTGAGACAGTATCTGACGTTACTGAAGCGACAACAAACTCGAGTCACAATTACAGTGAACTTGACAGAATGAGCCTACTTATCAGCACGATAAAGCACCACCTCGTGCCTGCATACATGCGCTGATCCGGTTACAAACGTTATCATTACCATGTGGTATCCTGACGTGGGATAAAGGTGGCCAACAAATATTGTAAATTAAGTACTAAAATGGCATACCTACAGTCGTCCTTACTATGTTACTATATGGTTCGAGTTTTCCGTGCTTCAGTACCCCATCTCCAGGCCTTAACTGATGTTTGGCGAAGTTAACCTTCCATATACACGTCTTATCACTGACCAACATCTATAACTGGTAATTGCATACTACCTGTACCAACGATGTTCTCTCTCCAACTATCAACCTGGCGTGACCTACAAAACCCAGATTTTCAATATAATCTCCGTTCAGTGCGACAGCGTTACGCTACCTTACCGGGAGGTCCTCTATGCCTGCATGGTATCACTCTACTGGCCAATGTTGGATCCAACATGTTACTTCATTAATAACCTCCCCATCATCCACATATGGCTTCCCGCGGTGTGCTTCATTCGTTGGACCAAACAGATGAGACTCGGAACCTGCGAGAACCGGGCAGTATGGTGGATGAGGAAGAACAGTCCCATAAAGTTTTGTGACGATGTTGAAGAAACATTATCACGTGTAGGCGTCCCAGTGGTCCCGGTCGCCTACGGTGGACTGGAAGCCGAGCGGTGACCTCTCCAGTTGTCAGGATGCTAGGAAATGCCTGTGGACGCGTCAGAAATGCCAAAGAAACATTATTAATTCATGACACCTTTATTCCTGCCGAGTACAATGTGGCCCGCATAACACAGGCTGGCTGAGCTTGGTGATATCAACGACCTTCCCCGAGTCCTCACTGACTCAGAGCGATGAAACCAGCTCCGGGCTGCACCAGTCTTGCTAGCACAGGACCGCGTGCTGTGACGTAGCGGTGGAATGCCCTTACTTCGGCCGTGCATGGCTGGCGGCGCCCGGCTGGCCAGCCGGCTCGGCGGCGGACAGCAGGCCGCTGCGCATAGGAGGCTCTGGGTTGGAGTCCCAGCGCTGTCGGCACGAGATGCGTTCTCGTAGTGTGGAGTGTACTCTATCCCATCCTATCTTCTTCCCAGCTCCTCCTAGTGGCTCGTCCGCGGTGGACGGGCGGAACGGGCTGCAGTCCCCTAGCGTCGTCCGCTCACCCGGTTGTGATGGCGGATGCACAGGGCTCCGCATGATCTCGACGATGGCTCACTGATGTGGTCAGCATTGGCGGCGAGTGAGTCTGTCGTGATATCTGCTAATTCTGGGTTGACGATTGACAGTGGCAGCAGAGAGGACCAGAGCTGGTACTCTCCTCTCACGTCTGCTGCTGGATGGGCTGCCCTTAAGGCAACATCTCCTTAATAGAGATTAAAATGTCGATCACCGAGTGCCTTGTTGCTATCAAAGCTGGCGTATTTAAAGGCAGCACGAGTGACGTCCTGACGTCATGCTCGTTTGTAATGAATGCATTCGTACCATTTATTCTGCTGATTTATCTGTCGTACTCGCCACTTAGGTGTTCTCGTGACAGAGTTACGTGCTGTAACGGCAGACTTACGCGAAGTTACGAAATGCAGTACAACTGACGCTATACCTCTGTCTTCCTCTCTACGAAACCTGTGTGCTAAGCAATTATCTCTCGCCTGTTGTGCGTAACCAGGCCACTGCCCCTACGTGACGACACATTCTGATACATGTGCAATCCTCTTACCTCTTGGCTAACCTACTTTCTCTGGCTCTCGGCATAGGCAATAAAACTTTGACAATATTCCACGTATCCAACTCTTTACTATTCCGCGATCAACTTCATAGCGCTCAAGCAATTCGGTACAGATGATCCTTCGTTGCTCCTTATGGACTTCTATTTGGCGGCAAGGTGCGCATTGAACTCGCATCTTTGAGTAGCCCAAATGGTGGACGAATGTGTCAGCATGACCAACAGAAACATCTATTTGCGCAATGAGGTGTCTGTGATCTGTGGAGCACCTCAAATGAGTCTATGAAGATAGTATCTCTTCTTTCAGACAGGGGCACTACGAATGTAGTGTGTGGACATTAAGTTGGGAATGTGGGTCACACGGGGAGCGTGCAAGGGATAAGTCTCTGCAGTTGGACTATCCTCTGTGCCCCCGGTGGCTCAGATGGATAGAGCGTCTGCCATGTAAGCACGAGATCCAGAGTTCAAGTCCCGGTCGAGGCACACATTTTCAACTGTCCCCGTTGATGTATGTAAATGCCTGTCGGCAGCGTAGGGTCTTGATTTAATTATCATTTCAAATGAGAGTGTCCACACGTTTCAACATTGCGGGAGTCACAGCTGTGTGCGGCCGACCGGCACACGGGAAATCGGACGGGTTTGCGTGATCTTGTTGCGATGATATCAGACATCTCGGCCAATGACACACCATGCTTTTGTTCATTGATAGGTCTCCGTAAACACTCTGTAAGCGCCTACGAATATCTGCGATGCTTTGGTTTCCCACCAAAAGAAACTCCATGACAGCTCTCTGATTACAACGTACATCAGTTACAAGAAAGGTATAGCGCCGCCACCTATCAGAACTTAATGAAACTATAAGCTCTGAAGCGGGAATATTCCATGACGTCCCACAAAAAAAAAGTTCAAATGGGTGCCTAACAACAATTTCCACATTTCTCACTGTATACTGCCTGAGGAAAAACAGTGTTGCATAGATATTCAGTTTTATCTAAATGAGATTCCATAGTGCTGGAACACTTAAAATTTTAGAACTGAAAACTTCACAAAAGGAAAGAACATAGCATCCTATGTCTGTAATAACGATTAGTCCCAACTGAAGTCTGTCAACGCGTGCAAATAGCTGCATGTAGCACTTTGTAAGGATACGAAATGGAACGATCCCATGGGATCAGTCGTAGTTACAGCAGGTGAGAGACTTCAGTTTATTGCCAGCATACTAGGAAAGAATATAATAATTCCAGTTCTAAAGAAAACAGTTGCTAGCAGCTGTAGAAATTACCCAAAATCGGTAGAAGCTGACCTCGGGGAAGATCAGTTTGGCTTCTGGAGAAATGTAGGAGCACGCAAGGCAATACTGACCCTGCGACTTCTGAAAGAAGATAGGTTGGAGCAAACCTACATTTATAGCAACTGTTGACTTCAAGCTTTCCACAATGTTGACTGGAGTACGCTCTTTGCAGCTTTAAAGGTAGCAGGGGCAAAAAACAGGGAGCCAAATGTTGTGTACGACTTGTACAGAAACTAGAGTCCAGGAGCATGAAAGGGTAGCAGTAGTTGAGAAAGCAGTGAGGCGGAATTGTAGCAAGCAGTAAAGGAAACGTAAGAAAAATTTGGAGTAGGAATTAAAGCTCAAGGAGAAGAAATAAAGAATCTGGTATTTTCCGATGACACAATAATTCTGTCGGACAGCAAAGGACTTGGAAAAGCAGTTAAGCGGTATGGACAATATCCTGAAAGATAATGGAACATAGTCGGATTAAATGAAGTGATGCTGAGGGAACTAGACTTCGAAACAAGACACTTAAAGAAGTAGATGTGTTTTGCTATTTACGCAGCAAAATAACTGATGATGGCCGAAGTTGAGAGTATATAAAATGTAGACTGGCAATGGCAAGACAAGCATTTTTGAAGAAGAGAAACTTGTTGTCATCGAAGATAGATTTAAGTGTGAATTGGTCTGGAGTGTAGCCATGTATGAAAGTGAAACATGGACGATAAACAGTTTAGATAAAAAAAGAATAGAAGGTTTTGAAATGTGGTGCTACAGAAGAATACTGAAGATTAGATGGGTAGATCGCATAGCTAATGAGGAGGTACTGAAGAGAACTGGGGAGGCAAGACAGAAAGAATTGATTGATACTGCAACTTTCTCTTCCGAATGCAAAATATTTTGTTGAAACCCACCTACGTTGGAGGAAATGATCATTATAATAAAATAAGAGAAATCAGAGCTCGAACGGAAAGTTTATTACAAAATCTGTCGTCTTTTATTTTCAAGTTTAGATTTGGTTACTGATATTGGCGAGAATTTCGGTAATTCATGACTCTTCATGGCTACTCAGCAACATGATTAGATTAGATTAATACTTGTTCCATATATGAGGAATATGTCAATTTGTAATGATAATGATGTAGAACGTGTCTTTTAATGAAAGATTTCTTTACATACCATGATTAGATTTGCTTACAACAATTCTTTTTTGACTAAAGTTCAGTCTTGATCACACCATTTATGTTTTAATGATATAGGTAACCGGTTTCAGTTCTTTTTACAAAACCATCATCAGACCTGTGGATAAATTTTAGGAAATACTAGAATCCAATCTTTAAATAAAATGCAAGTGTCTAATGATGTCAAAACTTAACAAGATAAAATAAAATTAATTATACCCATGGCTCCTTTAGGATGGTAGGCAGAGCTCTCCTCGCTGCTACGCAGTCAACTGATGGTTATGAGTGCTGAGCACGAGCTTAAATATGCAGAGGCTCCGCCTACTTCCTGTCACACTACTTTACAACTGCCAATCAGCGTTCATAATATCACGCCATCGTCAAAGTATAAAAGTAGGAAATACATTAATAACATAAAATTGATTCATTTAAATGTCTGATTAACAGATAGTTATTATGTGTACAGCTTATTTATATTTTGGATAAAAACAGTAAACTACGATGTGTAATAGTTGTGCCCTCTATGGGCAACCTTAATACTATTACAGTGTCAGTTACATCAAAGATGTGAAATCCTTGGAGTTGTGGTATATATCGATTATACCGAGTCGTCTAGATCACAATTGCAGCTTTGTTGGATGCTGCAGAATCGTCTTACTTTAACTGTAGTTTTCATAGCAATATTCTTTATAGCAGCAGGGTAGCAGCCAAGAGTACATTCCGCATTATGTATGTCTGAATAACTGATGAGACCGCTGATTGAATTTTTAAAACTCATCGATCTAATAGTTTTTATAATAATCAATGTCAATTTAATAAATTTTTATATGTTGTACAGCATATTTTACATACATAGCTTCTTCCATGGGTATAACTAGTCTTATATTTTAAAAAACAAAAGAGTAGATGCTTTTATTATAAAGTTTCGTCAAAAAGGTCGTAATAATATTTTTCGCGAAAATCTAATTGTTCATTGAGCAGCATTGATGATTTGGTTTTCAAATGAGCATATATCTCGATTTCTTCTAGGATATTCATAAGTAAGCAAGCCTTTCTTTGCATAATGAAGAACTTGTAAATTCTGCTCTACTGTCCCCTCAGCATGATTATTGAATGCTATACGATGGCCGAATACAGACTTTGTTCATGAGGTACCCGACATATGTTCTTTGTACCTTACTGCAAAATTTCGACCTGTTTGGCCGATATATATTTTCTCACAGTCTCTACATTGGATCTTGTACACTCCTGATCTGGTAGATATTCCATTATCTTTACCTACGGTATGTCTTAATTTTTGTTGTAAAGTATTGTCAGTTGTATATGCTATTGTTATTCCAGAATTTTTGAATAAATTAGTAATTCTATCTGATATGTTTCCCATATATGTCATCTTCATATATTTTGGATTACCTATTTTTACTCGCTCATTCTTTTTTATTCTTAATTCTCTCTCTCTCTCTCTCTCTCTCTCTCTCTCTCTCTCTCTCTCTCTCTCACTCACACACACACACACACACACACACACACACACACACACACTTACATACACACACATTCTTTTTTTTTATTTGTTTGTTGTGCTCGACTATCGGCGAGGCACGACAATGTCCATGAATGAGTTTCTTAGTTTTGAGTACACTTACGAAAGGAATATAAAAACAACTATGAGAGTTACTGATTTATGAAGCTTAGTTTGCAGTCAGTTATGAGTATTATTAGTAACTACGCTCCAGTGCCTACTCCTAGTTACAGAAATGCGAATCAGACACATTACGTATTCCAGGTCATAGCAGCTGAGTCTTAGAGACGCCAGCTATGGTCACTACCCAGCCCGCTGTAGGATCACTTCGGTTCGTCCTCTTTCTGTTGGTACTGTAACTGAGATTTGGCAACAAGGCAAGGTGTGTTACACAGCTCTGAGATCGACGAGTTACTTCCTGGTGTGCACGGAATTAAGCCTCAAAGTTCACTTGAATTTTCCTGTCATTTCCATTGCATAATCTGAGTTATTATCGATTGAGGTGTAACAAAAAATTGTAAATTTACGGATTTCAGCCCAGGAAAGTCGTTGCACGTGGAAATCGCAACTGCTCTCGTCCTTTAAATAGCAGTTTACAAGTTCTAGCCACTATTGCCTTCGATATCTCTGTGGTAATGTGATGAGCTGTGAAAAAGCGTCTGTTATGGTTCGCTGTTCCAGTCTCGCTGACTGTTACTTTTTTATCCCTTCTGTAAAAGAGCTACAAGCAGTCAGATCAAAAATCGATAAGGATATCGGAAGAAAATACTTTCGGCTCATAGTGCAATGGTAAAAAACTTACGGTGTTGCACAACAGGTAACGCCTGTTTCTGCTGCTGACAAGCAAATTTTGGGTTTCTGGGAATACATAACTTTATTTATGAAATGCCACATTTGCATACCTCTTCAGTATGACACAGCATACCAATTAAACCCAGATTCAATCGAAATCTTAGTAAATAGTATTTTACTAATTCGTGCCGATAGAGGCGCACTTGTGTACAGATACTCAGTTTTAATAAAACAGACTTTCATCGTAAGGTTATCGTGGGCAGTTTTATTTCGTTTCTTATAATAAGGTACACAATTTTCGTAACGTTTCTTTTAGCGTTGTTAAAACAATAGTAAACATGAGAGAGAAATTAATTATCAACGATATATGCGAATTCACCGATGTTATCTATAACAGTCACACAGTGCACATGCAGTTTATTGATTATAGTTTATTGATTATAGATAACTTGTTCTGAGTTAAAGCTGTGAAACAAGGTATGAAGAAGAATAGAGTGCCACTACCACACAACAGCTAATATAAAAAATACTTTTCTGATGTATTTTGGCACTATGCTATGCCCATACATATTACAAAAGTTTCGAGATGCATCTGCTGCCTGGACGTCTATTAAACCTGAAAAGAACAAAATGTCTCAGAAGTTAGCCCATTTTCTACATGCAACTATTTTGGGTTGAGAAGTGAAGGGAATTATGTTCAAAGTTCCATTAGATTGATAACTTTAGCATACAGCAGAATTGCGTTTTAAGAAATGTAAAAGTGAATGCACTCGAACTCGCGACATCTTATCTTGTTTTGGACTGCACGATGTTTTCAACATACAGATAGCGCAATACAGTAGCTCAAGTGGGAAGGAACACTTCCTATTTAAATTTCTGCATCCTACACTGTTGGCAGTTCTGTGTAGGTGGCAGTTACGTGATTTTATTTCGGTGATTACGAAAATAGAGTCGAATGTATGCACTGGGTACCCAAGGCAGCTAGTTCATGGCGATTTGGTCAACCAAGTAAATGAACGTACTGAACATGCTGCAAACAACTACCGGGAGCCTGTGTGTCGGAATTCTTATCCATAGTCACAGAGAAGAGGATTTGGTGATCTATTGGGTTGATGATAGCTTCATATACTTATGGTCTGGGTTCGATTCCAACTTCTGCCACGACCTTTGATAGGGAGAGACAGATTCTATTCTCTTCTGGCTACGCCAAATGAAGAAGGTATAGTGGCGTTGTGATCTGACAATACAGCTCGACTAAAATTTATTGTTTGTTCAAAACTGCAGATTCCTCAACATCTCCACATATTGGCCGTGAATGGGTTCGAATACTAGCCCGGCACTGAAGTATTCATTATGTATTATCAAGCTCTAGCATGAGAACATCTGTCTGCTGGTGGATAATAATTTTGATTTTTAATGTATTTTCATTCGTTGTCAATTAACGATATCTGACGTTTTTGACTCCCAGTGACAGACAGAACTATTTGCGAGATGTTCAAGCATGTTATTTCGAGCTGCTGGTGGAGAAAAATTCGGTAGCTGACGTCTCTTTGTGTGTAGTCAACAACGATGTGTGTGGGGTTCGATTCCCAGTCAGCACTGAACTCTTCGCCATATTATTTCTAGTTCGAACATGCTCACATATCGCTGGTCGTGTAACTAACCCATATTTAACGTTCGTTTTCTCTAGAATTAACAGCGATAGGTGCCGGGTTGGAGTCCTGGGAAGGAAAAAATTAATGTTTCATCGCGTCATGTCAGTTAAAACATCTAGCTACTGCCGAGGAAATCCAATATGTCAGAGTTGATTGTGCTTAGATATCAATCCGATTAGGTTCTCGGTTCGAGTCCCTGTCGAACACAAAGCTTTACCTCACGGCATTTCAAGTAAGTTACTTGTGAAGAAGCAATGTTTTACGGGGACAATAGATTCTGGGTAAGAATTCCCGTCCATTAAAAATGTTTACGTTATGTAATTTAAAGTAGGGGTCAGTGAAGTGAAGTGGAAGGAAGACAAGGATTTCTGGTCAGATGAGTATCGGGTAATATCAACAGCAGCAGAAAATGGTATAACAGGTGTAGGATTCGTTATGAATAGGAAGGTAGGGCAGAGGGTGTGTTACTGTGAACAGTTCAGTGACCGGGTTGTTCTAATCAGAATCGACAACAGACCAACACCAACAACGATAGTTCAGGCATACATGCCGACGTCGTAAGCTGAAGATGAACAGATAGAGAAAGTGTATGAGGATATTGAAAGGGTAATGCAATATGTAAAGGGGGACGAAAATCTAATAGTCATGGGCGACTGGAATGCAGTTGTAGGGGAAGGAGTAGAAGAAAAGGTTACAGGAGAATATGAGCTATGGACAAGGAATGAAAGAGGAGAAAGACTAATTGAGTTCTGTAACAAGTTTCAGCTAGTAATAGCGAATACCCTGTTCAAGAATCACAAGAGGAGGAGGTATACTTGGAAAAGGCCGGAGGTACGGGAAGATTTCAATTAGATTACATCATGGTCAGACATAGATTCCGAAATCAGATACTGTATTGTAAGGCGTACCCAGGAGCAGATATAGACTCAGATCACAATATAGTAGTGATGAAGAGTAGGCTGAAGTTCAAGACATTAGTCAGGAAGAATCAATACGCAAAGAAGTGGGATACAGAAGTACTAAGGAATGACGAGATACATTTGAAGTTCTCTAACGCTATAGATATAGCAATAAGGAGTAGCGCAGTAGGCAGTACAGTTGAAGAGGAATGGACATCTCTAAAAACGGCCATCACAGAAGTTGGGAAGGAAAACATAGGTACAAAGAAGGTAGCTGCGAAGAAACCATGGGCAACAGAAGAAATACCTCAGTTGATTGATGAAAGGAGGAAGTACAAACATGTTCCGGGAAAATCAGGAAGACAGAAATACAAGTCGCTGAGGAATGAAATAAGTAGGAAGTGCAGGGAAGCTAAGACGAAATGGCTGCAGGAAAAATGTGAAGACATCGAAAAAGGTATGATTGTCGGAAGGACAGACTCAGCATACAGGAAAGTCAAAACAACCTTTGGCGACATTAAAAGCAACGGTGGTAACATTAAGAGTGCAACGGGAATTCCACTGTTAAATGCAGAGGAGAGAGCAGATAGGTGGAAAGAATACATTGAAAGCCTCAATGAGGGTGAAGATTTGTCTGATGTGATAGAAGAAGAAACAGGAGTCGATTTAGATGAGATAGGGGATCCAGTATTATAATCGGAATTTAAAAGAGCTTTGGAGGACTTACGGTCAAACAAGGGAGAAGGTATAGATAACATTCCATCAGAATTTCTAAAATCATTGGGGGAAGTGGCAACAAAACGACTATTCACGTTGGTGTGTCGAATATATGAGTCTGGCGACATACCATCTGACTTTCGGAAAAGCATCATCCACACAATTCCGAAGACGGCAAGAGCTGACAAGTACGAGAATTATCGCACAATCAGCTTTAACAGGTCATGCATCGAAGCTGCTTACAAGAATAATATACAGAAGAATGGAAAAAAAATTGAGAATGCGCTAGGTGACGATCAGTTTGGCTTTAGGAAAAGCAAAGGGACGAGAGAGGCAATTCTGACGTTACGGCTAATAATGGAAGCAAGGCTAAAGAAAAATCAAGACACGTTCATAGGATTTGTCGACCTGGAAAAAGTGTTCGACCATATAAAATGGTGCAAGCTGTTCGAGATTCTGAAAAAAGTAGGGTTGAGCTATAGGGAGAGACGGGTCATATACAATATGTACAACAACCAAGAGGGAATAATGACTGGACGATCGAGAACGAAGTGCTCGTATTAAGAAGGGTGTAAGACAAGGCTGTAGCCTTTCGCCCCTACTCTTCAAACTGTACATCGAGGAAGCAATGATGGAAATAAAAGAAAGGTTCAGGAGTGGAATTAAAATACAAGGTGAAAGGATATCAATGATACGATTCGCTGATGACATTGCTATCCTGAGCGAAAGTGAAGAAGAACTAAATGATCTGCTGAACGGAATGAACAGTCTAATGAGTACACAGTATGGTTTGAGAGTAAATCGGAGAAAGACGAAGGTAATGAGAAGTAGTAGAAAATGAGAACAGCGAGAAACTTAACATCAGGATTGATAGTCACGAAGTCAATGAAGTTAAGGAATTCTGCTACCTAGGCAGTAAAATATCCAATGACGGACGGAGCAAGGACGACATCAAAAGCAGACTCGCTATGGCAAAAAAGGCATTTCTGGCTAAGAGAAGTCTACTAATATCAAATACCGGCCTTAATTTGAGGAAGAAATTTATGAGGATGTACGTCTGGAGTACAGCATTGTATGGTAGTGAAACATGGACTGTAGGAAAACCGGAACAGAAGAGAATCGGAGCATTTGAGATGTGGTGCTAAAGACGAATGTTGAAAATTAGGTGGACTGATAAGGTAAGGAATGAGGAGGTTCTACGCAGAATCGGAGAGGAAAGGAATATGTGGAAAACACTGATAAGGAGAAGGGACAGGATGATAGGACATCTGCTAAGACATGAGGGAATGACTTCCATGGTACTAGAGGGAGCTGTAGAGGGCATAAACTGTAGAGGAAGACAGAGATTGGAATACGTCAAGCAAATAATTGAGGACGTAGGTTGCAAGTGCTACTCTGAGATGAAGAGGTTAGCACGGGTCGCATCAAACCAGCCAGTAGGCTGATGAAAAAAAAAAAAAATTAAAGTTGATATTTGCTAACTGATACTGTCTAAAATCGAGGTATATGATTCTCTGTATGCCTAGTCAGGAATGACTGTTAGTTTCCGTCAGTCACGAAATCTTTGCTTAGTCTGAATGATCTGGGTTTGAATCCATATGCAGAGACGAGACAGTTCGTCGTGTCATTTGAAGTTCATACATATTCTCAACAAGCTGCTCGTGAATAACTTAAATTTTTAATCTCATTTTGAGTTAACTAATAAGTACGGTAAGTTACTTTGAAGGGGAAATCATGAATACGACTGACTTACTACGTGCATTACCTATCTGACGTAATAATGAGAGTGGTAACATTTCAGGTACGTCATTTATTGTAATAAATGTGAGTTTACAAGCCTTAAGGACAGTCTTATCTGTGATAAGGTGTTCCCAGATATTTGTAGTATCGTAGTGTTACTTTACATCTTGAGTTATTGCGATACGGAGCAGTGTTTTCTAGTGGTGACTTGTTGGAACTATTTTTGATAGTCAAACGACTGTACCAAGGAGCGATTGGAGGACCTGCTAGACAGCTGCGTTATGTGGGTTGCATGCGAATCAGGCGAAATGCAATTCAGGTCGTTCGGATACTTTTGAGCACCACTGTACATGTGGCTCGAATTAATGATCTACTAATAACTGATACAAATTGACACTTGACAATATCGTCTTCTACATGAAAGTAAATGCAACACAACGCCCAGTTTCATTACAGTATCCAGATTCCAGTCCAATCATTCAAATTTAGACAAAAAAGAAAACATTCAATTTGCTTCTCCCAATTCGAGGAGTAGGTTTTCTTTTGAAGTGCCGAGAAGAATGTGTGGTACCGAATTTTGCTAAGGTCAAGCATCACATCGACTCAGCGGCGCTCAGAAGAATCAAGAAACGTGCCAGCCTAGTCTTGGTACGAGAGAGAGTTCGCTTCACGCGGTGGCTCTTGGACACTACCAACAAAGAACTCTAACAGTTACATCTACAACTGACCAACCTGTTCAACCCCTGGATGTGGGATTGGGTTGATGGTATCACATGGGCCACAGTAGGCTCAACTCAGAGAAAATCAGCCGAACGACAGGCATACAAGTTTGAACGTATATCGGAGAAACAACCTTCTGATGGCAGCGGAAAGACCATCATCAATCTCACTAACAAGGAACTGGATGATGACGCTATTTTGGTTCTTAAGAGAGGATTGAATATCGCTCCGACTCCTAAAGATGTACCCATTGCTGACATCATTAGCACAGTGGAACAAACAGTTGCGCGACTTCCTCCTGAAGCTGGTAAAGAAGTTCGTCGCAAAACCTGCAGAGCTCTAACCAAAACAAAGCTGATGAAACCGAACATTCCGTAAAGGGAGAGGACCGCCACACGGGAGATAAGAGAAGATCCAGACATAGTAATATTACCTGCAGACAAGGGCAACGCAACAGTGATCCTATCCTGACACGATTATGCTAAGAAGATGCGGGCCCTACTTGGTGACAGCGCATACGAAGAGTGTCGAGAGGACGACTGTGGCGCTTCTCAAGGATTACGGCTTCCCTGACGAGATTACCAAGAAGCTACGCCCGAGGTCTGCTGTTCCTCCTAGATATTACGGACTGCCGAAGGTGCACAAGGAACGTATTCCGTTACGTCCCATTGTGAGCAATATTGGTGCCCCAACGTACCTTCTCGCCAAGCACCTCAAACAAATGCTTAGCCCTTACGCTGGGAGATGTACACACCATGTCCGTAACTCCGTAGATTTCCTGGGACGCATCAACAACCTTGTGCTTAAGGAATCTGACATACTCGTGAGCTTCGACGTGGTATCTCTATTCATTAAAACTCCGTTACAAGAATCCTTGGAAATCATCAACCAGAATTTTGACGAAGAGACCACCAGCCTTTTCAGACATGTTCTGATATCAACTTACTTCTTATTTGACGGTGAATACTACGAGCAGACAGGAGGAGTAGCCATGGGGAGTACACATTCACCCGTTGTTGCAAATATGTACATGGAACATTTCGAAGAGGAAGCTCTTGAATCAGCACATGTAAAACCTATCTATTTCTGTAGATAATTGGATGAATCCTTCGTTATCTGGCCACATGGAAGAGGGAAACTGGCACACTTCCTCACACATCTCAACTCCAGACACAAGAATATTAAGTTCACCATGGAGATCGAAACGTATGGGATGCTCCCTTTCCTAGATGTTTTGATTAGAAGACGAGCTGACGGCACTTTGGGCTACAGCGTGTAGAGGAAGAAGACGCACACCGATTTATACCTACATGCGGATAGCTGCCACCTCCCGGCACAAAGGAATGGTCTGCTCAAAACTCTTGTACACAGAGCTCACACCATCTCTGACAGGGACAGTCTCCAACAAGAATTGGACCATCTGAAGAGCGTGTTTCGGAGGAACGGTCACAAGGAAGGGCAAATTCGGAAGGCTGTACATCCCACACCTGCAGCACCGTCGGAAACTGAGGATGAACCTCAGGAGGAAGCGGCCATGGCTATTATTCCGTTTTGTGGGGCCTTATCCGGAAAAATTGGACGCATTTTACGTAAACACCAAGTGAAAACCATCTTCCGTCCTCCAAGCAAAACGAAGAGCCTTCTTGGACGTGTCAAGGACTACCTTGGTCTACGTAAATCAGGGGTTTATCAGATACCTTGCCAATGCGGTAGTGTATACATAGGGCAAACCATTCGTACCTGATTGAGGCCCGATGCCGAGAACATCAAGGGCGCACTAGACTGCAACAGCCCAGTAAGTCGGCAGTCGCTGAGCATTGCCTGTCGGAAGTCCACAGCGTGGATTATGACCAAACCAAAGTCCTGACACAGACTTCCAAATACTGGGATTGTGTCATCTAAGAAGCCATAGAGATCAGAGTAAGGGAGCCACAACTAAATCGTGACAGCGGTTACATCCTTGGCAAGGCGTGGGAACCCGCGTTCACCCGGATTAAGAAGAAAAACGATATTTCCCAGAATGTACCGACTTTGGGGGAGGAGGGAAGAATAACGAGAGCGGTGCCGGCAGACCCTCCTGAACGAGAAGACCTAGGACGCAGCGCCCAGACGGCGGGAGAACGGACGCTGTACCTGGACCGCGCGAGGGTCGCGGACCGCACCGACTCATAGGAAGCGCCTGAGGGAGGAGCGGGAGGGGGATTGTCCTACATATACCTGGCGCCGGCCCACCGCCGGTCAGTACATCAGCGCACCTGACGATGGCAACGTGGTCGATTGCCGAAATATTGTGTCCTATGCACACTCATACCAGGCTGTTCACCCGAGATTTATTTCGTCACAAAATACGCCTGGAGAAATTGAAGAATCACAATTCAGATATTAACTTATTCTACATCTACCATCGAACAGTAAAGATGAGGCATAACGTTGTTGCTGCAGTTGCAGTGTCAGTTGCTAACAGTAGGTTCGAATGCAGAAATTTATACAGATACAATAGACTTGTAAATCTGTCACTCTTCAATACAATCCATGTCCGTAAGATGCCCAGCTGCGGCCACTGTGAAAGTCTGTAAATGTTGTTCGACTGGCAAACACACAAAATGTACTCACAAGGGAACCTCCCCATCGCACCCCCCTCAGATTTAGTTATAATTTGGCACAGTGGATAGGCCTTGATAAACTGAACACAGATCAATCGAGAAAGCAGGAAGAAGTTGTGTGGAACTATGAAAAAATAAACAAAATATACAAACATAGTAGTCCATGGGCGACATAGGCCACATCAATGATGATGTAAGCACAGGAGCACCGTGGTCCGGTGGTTAGCGTGAGCAGCTGCGGAGCGAGAGGTCCTTGGTTCAAGTCTTCCCTCGAGCGAAAACTTTGCTTACTTTATTTTTGCAAAGTTATGATCTGTCCGTTCGTTCGTTGACGTCTCTGTTCACTGTAATAAGTTTAGTGTCTGTGTTTTGCGACCGCATCGCAAAACTGTGCGATTAGTAGACGCAAGGACGTGCCTCTCCAATGGGAAACGGAAACATTTGATCCAGGAAAACACGTCTGATATATTCTATACGACACTGGTGACGGCATGTGCGTCACATGACAGGAATATGTTATCGACCCACCTAACTTGCACACCTGGCGAATGGGTAAAAAGATTCTTCTACCTTGCCCGGTTTATATTTTCTTGTGGATGTGATAATCACTCCCAAAAAGTGATGAAAACATAAGAGTGTGTCACATAAACTGCAACAAATGAATGCAACAGTTTCACAGTCGTACAGTTTTCACTGTGCTCTGTCAAAACATATGTTTTTAACGTTTTCAAATTTTTCCGTGTGTAGACCGTCAAATCCTGCATATGTCCAAGCAAATCTGAACATGTCCTGGAATTTTGGGGAGCGAAGTTGATTATGTGTGAGTGCCTGAACTCTGATAATTGTCTGAAAATAAAAATTTAAAATTTTCAGTGGAGGGAAGACTTGAACCAAGGACTTCTCGTTCCGCAGCTGTTCACGCTAACCACGGGACCACGGCGCTCCTGAGCTTACTTTATCCTTGATGTGCCCTATTTTGCCCATGGACTACTCAGTTTGTATATTTTGCTTATTTTTTCATAGTTCCACACAACTTCTTCCTGTTTTCTCGATTGATCTGTGTTCAGTTTTTCAAGGTCTATCCACTGTGTCAACTTATAACTAAATCTGAGGGGGGTGCGATGGGGAGGTTCCCTTGTCAGTACACGAATGCTCGATTCTCAAGTAGACCCGGCGTTGGAGCTCCGGAGAGGGGATGCTGGCATCTCATTGGCAGCGGCGTAACCGTTCGTGGCAGGCGGCGCCCTCGTGCCGCCGTGGCGGCTGTAGGAAACGCGGCGGCGTAACCGGCGGCGCGCGTGTTGAAAGTGCGGCCGACCAGTCACCGGCCGACACCGCACTTTACTGCACATTTGTCACCATCGAGGTAATAAAACCGAGAACCACAGAATGCGGAGCCCGCGCTCTACTACCTACTGGCTGTCGATCGGTTTCGGTAGATCGAGAAGATTGGAGTGCGAATTAGCTGCCATCTTACTTGCAACGTGTACTGGACTCCGTTACTTTGAAATCAGACGTGTACAGCAAACACACGAGAGGAGTCCGACCGCATCTTACGAATATGCACGCCCTGGTGGCGGTCGCGGTAACGACAAGCGCTCGCATCCATCCCGTTCCACCAGCGGTCCACCCACTGCCCGCCACGCCCAACGTGCCAAGCAACGCGCTGACACGCCCACCGCTACGTTTCTCGTCTCCATTTCTCTCAAGCATCTCTAACTGTGTGTTATTCCCTTCGTTATGATTTTCTCTCAACACCTGGACTAATATTCCCTAGGGGCTGAAACGAACTCTCACCGTCATTTCCTTGTGTAGTATACACTAAAGACCCAAAGAAACTGGTACACCTGCCTCGTGTCGTGTAGGACCCCCACGGGCACGCAGAAGTGCTGAAACACGACGTGGCATAGATTCGAATAATGTCTGAAGCTGTGCTGGACGGCATTGACACCACGAATCCTACAGCGTTGACCATAAATCCGTAAGAGTACGACCGGGTCCAAAATTTCTTCTGAAGAGCACGTTGCAAGGCATCTCAGATATGCTCAATAATACTCACGTATGGGGAGCTTGGTGGCCAGCGGAAGTGTTTAAACTCAGAAAAGTGTTCCTGGAGCCACTCTCTAGCCATTCTGGACGTGTCGAACTGCCCAAGTCCGGCGGAATGCACAATGGACAAGAATGGATGCAGGTGATCAGACATCATTCTTACGTACGTGTCAGCTGTCAGAGCCGTATCAAGACATACCAAGAGTCCCATATCACTCCACAGCACACGCCCCATACCATTACAGAACCTCCACCAGTTTGAACATGCAGGGTCCACGAAGTCACGAAATTTTCTCCATACCTGTGCACGTCTATCCGCTCGGTGCAATCTGAAACGAGACTCGCCCGACCAGGCAACATGTTTCCAGTCATCAACAGTCCAATATCAGTGTTGACGGACGCAGCCGAGTCGTAAAGCTTTCTTTTGTGCAGTCGTTAAGGGCACAGGAGTGTGCCTTCTGCTCTGAAAGCCCATATCGATGATGTTTCGTTGAAACACTTGTTGATGGGGGAGCACTGAAATCTGCAGCAATCTGCAGAAGGGCTGTACTTCTGTCACGGTGAACGATTATCTTCAGTCGTCATTGGTCCCGTTCTTGCAGAGTCTTTTTATGGCCGCAGCGATGTCGGAGATTTGATGTTTTACCGAATTCCTGATATTCACGGGCACTCGTGAAACGGTCGTAAGGAAAAAGCGCCACTTCATCGCTTCCTCGGAGATGCTTTGTCCCAGCCAGCCGGAGTGGCCAAGCAGTTCTAGGCGCTAAAGTCTGCAACCGCGCGACCGCTACGGTCGTAGGTTCGAATCCTGCCTCGGGCATGGATGTGTGTGATGTCCTTAGGTTAGTTAGGTTTAAGTAGTTGTAAGTTCTAGGGGACTGATGACCTCAGAAGTTAAGTCCCATAGTGCTCAGAGCCATTTGAACCATTCTGCTCTGTCCCATCGCTCGTGCGCCGACTATAAGATCAAGCTCACTTAAATCTTGATAACCTGCCATTGTAGCAGCAGTAGCCGATCTAACATCTGTGCCAGACACTTTTTGTATTGTATAGACACTGCCGACCGCAGCGCCGTACTCTGTCTGTTTTGAGTTTGAATAGGCATGCCTATACCACTGGCGAAGAGTTCTCGGGCTTCCAGCCGGGTGGCGGTGTCTTCAAACTGGGACATTTCGACGAGTGGCATACTCATCATCTTCTGGCGAAGTGCCGAGACTTTGCGGATGCCGGTCCCTTTATACCTGCGGTGTGCCCCCCCACCACCTGGCCGCGGGAGGCTGGGTCCAGAGGAGCCGGCGGGCGGGGTGGAGGGGGAAGCGGGTGCGCCGTTCGTGTCTCCGTCAGAGCATTCTGATCGCGTCTCGTGAGCTGGACGGTTCTTGTTGCGTTCCTGGCGTATTGCGGCTAATGCTGGATTCCAGGCCACGCTCAGTTGATAGCCTGCGTCCCTGTTCACAAGATTCTCGTGGAACCGTATTTCTATTGATTCTTTAATAACGCTATCCCAATAGCTCCCGGCTCGGCACAGCACTCTGGTGTTTTCGAAATCAAAGGTGTGGTTTTCTTTGATGCTATGTTCAGCTATAGCAAGATCGTGCGCGTAAGCAAAGCTCCTAGTCCCTGGTGCAACTGGTTGATCATTCACATATATGTTGAAAAGAGTGGGTGCGAGGACACTGCCTTGGGGTAGTCCATTTTTCTGGATACGCCATCGGCTTCGCTTCCCTCCTAGGTTTACGATGAACCGTCTGTTGCTGAGAAGAGTTGATATAATTTGTATCAGCCCGAAATCATTAGTCATAGCGTATATTTTAGTGAGCAGCAGTTTGTGATTAACAGTGACGAATGCGGATGAGAGGTCGACAAGTACGGCTCCAGTAATTAGGCGGTTCTCGTACCCATGCTCTATGAACTGGGTAAGATTCAAGACCTGTCCAGTGCAAGTTTTCCCAGGGCGAAACCCCGCCTGTTCCGAAATTATCTGGTGATCAATATTAGGCACAAGTCGATTCAGCAGCATGCGCTCGAACACCCTGTACAAGCAGCAAAGCAATGTTACCGGTCTGAAATATTTTGGCTCGTCCAGTGGTTTGCCGGGTTTTGGAATGGCTATGACCTTGCCCTTTCTCCAGGTTTTCGGGATGTTGTTTAGCCGGATACAGGTATTGAAAAGTAAGAGCAGCCAGTTTTTCGTGTACTCGCCAAATTTAAGGATCTGTTCATTCCTAAGGTCGTCTAGCCCTGCTGCTTTGCCAGGTTTCAGAGATTTAAATGCGGACTCTAGCTCTTCGATGGTAAATGGACGGCTGTAGTAGTTCGTGTCACTTTCGCCACTTCTTATTGGGACGGTTTTTGCTGGAGTCTTCGTTTTCCCATTAAGAACGAGTTGGTGCGCTACTTGGTTGGCTGTTACTCTTGGTGCTTCCGTTTGCTGCTTAGGGTCATTATTTAGTTTCTTAATTGTCTTCCACGCAATCTGGCTAGAATGTTTCATGTCTACACTTTCAATTAGATGTTGCCATTTTTCTCGGCACTTCTCGATTAGCTGGTCGGTAAGTGCATTTGCAAGTTCGAGTTTCTTCAGAGAATGGGTTCTCCTCATACTTTTCCTTATATGCATCGTATAGTTGCCGGCTGTCTTTCGTTAAGCCCGGTACAAACTCCGTTCTGCAGCCCCTAGGGATAGACTTTCTTGATACGTTCTGGACGATTTCTATGAACTTATCGTAGTTGCTGGGTGTTGGTTCTATAGTTCACAGCTTTTCGTCGATCCCAATTGCGAAACCTTCCCAGTTTGCCCTCTTGAAATTAAATCTTCGTCGAAATGGAATCCGCACTGGCACCACTGCTGAAGTAACTGTGAGTTTGATGGGTCTATGTTTGGAGTGTGGAATAGGGCCCAGGACATCTTTCACGCACTCAGTTACCAACTTCTGGCTGACGAAGACGAGGTCAGGGTTGTATCCCCTTTGCCACCTGCCGCTGTTAAAAGATGGGGGGAGTTTGGCGTCCTGTATGAGACAGAGTGATTTAGCATCTGCCCATGTCTCCACCTTGAGTCCGTCTTCATTAGATTCATTGTATCCCCAGCGTGTATGGTGACTGTTGAAGTCTTACAATACTGCCCGTGGGAAGGGGATTATTGCGCGGCAGGTCATATTCGAATGGCGTATTTGGAGGCTTGTGTATTGATGTTATTGTCACATGATTAGTCTCAACTCTGAGAAGTTCAATGTTGTTTTTGTCTGAAAGTTGAAACCCGTCGTAGGCTACTCCCTCTCGTATGAAAATTGCACTTCCGTATTGATCGTCAGGCCGTTCGATTGCCAGTTTCATGCCCCCAATTTTAGGTCTATTGCTGTTTGGGCCTCGGTGCGTTTCCTGTAGGCATAGGACGTGACATTCGTTCGATCTGCACAAATCAGCCAGTATATCCTGTATCCCTCCGCATTTATGGAGATGATAGTCAAACGTGGTCTTAAGAAGGGCCGATTATGAGAGTCGTCACGCATTTTGTTCTTTCTTGTAATGGCTTGGTGGTAGCAGAATCAGCAGGACTAGAAGTAGCCCTCCCAGGGCCACGACGTGGACGCTTCTGCTGTCGCCCTCGTGATATACATGGATATTCGACACCCGACATCCAGCACAGTAGCCAGTCCGTTGTGGTGGGGTCGTCATGTACCCTCTTGGTGGTAGCCCCCTGACTACACAGGAATCGCACTGCTGGTACCTGAGCTGCTGCCTTCCCACCTATGACGAGGAGTAGATGCCTATCCCTCTGGGGCATCAAGACTCCTGGCAAAGGGCATCCTGGCAGGTGGTCTTTGCTGTGGCTGGGTGGCGCCCGTGGGAAGAGCCCCTGGTCGGAGTTGGTGGCATCAGGGCGGATGACCCGCAATGAAGCGTGGTACATCATCTCTCGCTGGTGGGCCTCCACCAGCAGTGTCTAAGCGATCGAGGTCTAACCTCAACGGCAAGAAATACGATCCAAGATCATTTCCCTCCCTGGCCACTTCATGGGAGGAATGTATGGCTATAGAAGGCAGTGGAGATTATTCACCACGGTACCTGGTCTGTACGCGAGTTGATGGTGAATCATTTGTGTTGACGAAACCTCAGTTTCTTGTGGAGCATATAGAGGACAAGTTTGGGGAGGTGGAGGGCTTATCCAAAATGCGCTCTGGTTCAGTTCTCATCAAAACAGCATCCTCTGCCCAGTCACGGAGGTTGCTTGCTTGTGACAAGTTGGTGGATGTTTCAGTTAGCATCACGCCCCATAAGAGTCTAAACATGGTCCAGGGTATTATCTTCCACAGGGATCTTCTTCTGCAGTCCGACAATGAACTAAGCGCCAACCTAGAACGACGAGATGTTCACTTCGTCTGGCGCGTCCATCGAGGTACGAGGGATAATCAGGTAGCCACCGGTGCCTTCGAGGGTGATGTCTGACCCAAAAAGGTTAAGGTGATGGTTTACCGTTGTGATGTGAAGCCATATATCCCTTCTCCGATGAGGTGTTTTAAATGCTGGAAGTTCGGTCACAAGTCATCCCACTGTACTTCTGGCATCACGTGTCGAGATTGTGGACGTCCTTCTCATCCCAATACTCTATGTGCGCCGCCTCCTATCTGTGTTAACTGCGGAGAACACCATTCCCCCTGCTCGCCAGACTGCCAGGTCTTCCAGAAAGAACGGGAGATAATGAAATATAAGACCCTGGACTGCCTAACCTACACCGAGGCTAAGCGGAAATATGAGAGGCTCCATCCTGTGCCAATGATGTCGACCTACACTGCTGCTGCAACAATGGTTCTCCCATCTCCCATGTTGTCACGTACGGTTGACTCTATGATATGTCAGAATCCACCGGCCCCCTTGATTGTGGGGGGCACTTCACTCCCTGTTGCTCCTGCTCCATCTACTTCAGGAGCAACACCCACCAACCATTGGGGACATCTGTTCCCCCTTCCTAGCCAGAGAAGCGTCTGACTTCTTCAGCTCCTCTCGCCAGGAAGGGGCCCCTTGGGGACCTCCCTTCACAAGTTCAGACCAGCGGAAAAGCGAATACCTGCAAGTGGCTGAAACAACCACCAGTCGCTGGTTGTAGGGACTCACGGTCGTCACCGTCCCTGAGACTGACACAGGGAAGCCCTCCCAGCCTGAACCACCGAAGGCAGAGCGAGAGAAACATAAGAAGAAAAAGGTTCCCAAGAATCCTAACATTGCGGTGGCACCCATCACACCATTTCCTACAAGCTCAGCCTCTGAGGATGAGGTGGAGATTCTGGCGTCTGCTAAAGACCTGAATCTCGCTGGACCCTCAGACGCAATGGATGTCATTTGCGCGGGTACTGAATCGGTGGCAGCAAGTGACCCAGTGGCGTATGCTGCCTCCCCAGTCCCTTCACGCCTTTCCCAGCCATGGACAATACCAACCTTCAGTGGCACTGCAGCAGTTTTTTCCGTCATCTAGCTGAGCTCCGACAACTTCTCAGCCTTCACCCTTTCGTCTGTATTGCTCTACAAGAAACTTGGTTTGTGGTAATGCGAACCCCCGCTCTCCATGGCTATCGGGGTTATTATAGGTACCGGGCAGCTTATGAAGGGACATCTAGTGTCATCTGCATCTATATCCTTCACTCCCTTCACAGCGAGTCTGTCCCTCTGCGAACACCTTTAGAGGCTGTCGCTGTCAGGTGTGGACGCCACAGGCTGTTACCGTCTGCAGTCTTTATCTTCCATCACATGGTGCTGTCCCGCAGCATGTCCTGCCTGCGCTGATAGCCCAATTGCCGCCGCCTTTCCTGTTACTGGGCGACTTCAACGCGCATAACCCTCTGTGGGGTGGGTTAGTGGCAACAGGTCGAGGCACCACCGTTGAGAATGTATTGACACAGCTCGACCTTTCCATTTTAAATGATGGTGCCTTCAGCCATTTCAGTGTGGCGCATGGCACGTACTGCGCCATCGAGGTTTCGATCTGCAGCCCTGGCTTCTTACCCTCTGTCCAATGGAGTGTGCATGACGACCAGTGTGGTAGTGACCACTTTCCGATCTTTCTGTCACTGCCACGGCGTCACTCTTCTGGGCGCCCTTGCAGATGGGTTATGAGTAAGGCTGACTGGGACTTGTTCTCCTCAATGGCCGCTATTGCGCCTCTTTCTAATGAAGCCGTTGATGCGGTGGTTCACTCAGTCACCACCGGCATCGCTACTGCCGCAGAATCTGGCATTCCCCGTTCTTCTGGGTCCCCTCGGCGGAGGGCTGTGACTTGGTGGTCGCCTGCGATCGCTGAGGCGATTAAACATCGCCGGTGGGCACTCCAGCGTCACAAGCGACATCCCTTCACAGAACACCTCATCGCCTTCAAACGGTTGCGTGAGCGGGCCCGCCGCCTTATCCGCCAACGCAAGCAGGAGTGCTGGGAGCGGTATGTGTCCACCATTGGCCTCCATGTCTCTCCATCGCAGGTCTGGGCCAAGATTAGGCGCCTCTATGGATATCGGACCCCTGTCAGCGTCCCTGCGCTGTCACTGAATAGGGCAATTTGTACTGACTCCGACATAATTGCAAACCGCTTGGCAGACCATTTTGCTCTCAGTTCCACATCTGTGAATTACCCACTGACTTTCTGCTCCCTTAAAGAGCGGTTGGAACATCGACGACTTTCGTCTCACACGCGCCATCCTGAATCCTACAATGTCCCATTCACTGAGTGGGAATTCCACAGTGCCCTAGCCACTTCCCCTGATACAGCTCCCGGGCCAGATCGCATCCACTGTCAGATGCTGAAACACCTCTCAGTGGACTGCCAGCGACGCCTCCTAGACCTTTACAACCGTATCTGGGTCGATGGTGGGTTTCCGTCGCAATGGCGGGAAAGCATTGATTGTTATCCCCGTCTTGAAACCTGGTAAGAACCCATTGGAGGTGGACAGCTATCGCCCCATTAGCCTCACCAACGTTCTTTGCAAGTTGCTCGAACGCATGGTGAGCCGGAGGTTGAGCTGGGTACTGGAGTCTCGGGGCCTTCTGGCTCCTTCTCAGGGTGGGTTCCATAAAGGCCGCTCTGCCGCCGACAATCTGGTGAGCCTGGAGTCAACCATCTGTACGGCCTTTGCCCGCCGTCAGCACCTCGTCGCTGTCTTTTTCGACATGCGGAAGGCGCACGATACGACATGGCGCCATTACATCCTCTCTACGCTTCATGGTTGGGGTCTTCGGGGTCCACTGCCGATTTTCCTACGCAATTTTCTGTCGCATCGTACCTTCCGCGTGCAAGTCGCGGCCTCCCATAGTTCCTCCCGAGTTCAGGAGAACGGGGTACCACAGGGATCTGTTTTAAGTGTCTGCCTGTTTTTAATTGCAATTAAAGGGCTCGCTGCGGCGGTGGGAACGTCTGTCTCCGCTTCCCTGTATGCTGACGACTTCTGCGTCTACTATAGCTCTATTGGCATTGCGGCCGCTGAACGTCAGCTGCAGGGCGCTTTCCATAAGGCGCAGTCTTGGGCTGTAGCGCATGGCTTCCAGTTTTCGGCAGCCAAGACCTGTGTTATGCATTTCTGCCGGCGACGAACAGTTCACCCTGAGCCGCAGCTTTATCTTGCCCTCGAACTTCTTGCTGTGGGGGAGACACATCTCTTTTTGGGTGTGGTTTTTGATGCCTGGTTGACTTGGCTCCCACATATTCGGCGGTTTAAGCAGATGTGTTGGCGGCATCTTAATGCTCTGCGATGCTTGAGCCACACCAGCTGGGGCGCCAACCGCTCTACCCTCTAACGGCTCTACCAGGCGTTACTCCAGTCCCGTCTGGATTATGGGAGCCTGGCTTGTGGTTCAGCATACCCATCAGCGTTGCGGGTGCTGGACCCAATTCTTCACAGCGGGATACGCCTTGTTTCTGGTGCTTTCCGGACCAGCCCTGTGAACAGCTTACTTGTCGAGGCAGGTGTCCCTCCACTGCGGTTACGGTGCCAACGTTTACTGGCCGCTTATGCTGCACATGTTTTTAGCTTGCCCGGGCATCCTAATTATCGTCTTCTGTTCCCGCAGTCGGTCGTCCATCTCTGGGAACGTCGGCCCCGGTCGGGTTGTACGATCGCGGTCCGCGTCAAAGAGCTTCTCTCCGGGCTTAGGGTTTTCACTGTTCCACCTCCTTTTCGGGCCACTTTGCGTACACCCCCATGGTGTGTTCCTCGCCCTTGCCTTCGGCTCGACTTGACACAGGGCCCGAAGGACTGAGTCCCTGCAGAGGAGTTCCGCTGCCGCTTTCTTTCCATCCTTGCCACGTATCAGGGCTCTGGCGTTGTTTACACTGACTGGTCGTGTCGGTTATGCTCTCACTCTAGGGGACCACTACGAACAACATTCATTGCCGGTTGGCTGCAGCGTTTATCACTGCTGAGCTGGTCGGCATCCTTCGTGCCATAGAGTATATCCGCTCCTGCTCAGGTGAGTCCTTCGTGATCTGTAGTGACTCCCTGAGCGGTTTACGAGCTATCGACCAGCGTTTCCCTCGCTCTCGTCTGGTGATGGCTATCCAACAGTCCCTGCATACTATTGGTCGTTGCGGCCGCTCTGTGTTCTTTGTGTGGACCTCAGGCCATGTTGGGATACCCGGAAATGAAAATGTTGACCGGCTGGCGAAACAGGCCACCAGTAAACCATCTCTGGACATTGGCCTCCCGGCGCCTGATTTGCGAGCACTCTTACGCCGCAAAGTTTTTGAACTTTGGGACACTGACTGGCACAACCTGACCGCACCAAACAAACTCCGTCCTATCAAGGAGACGACGGATGTGTGGCGGTCATCCCTGCGAGCCACTCGCAGGGACTCAGTAGTCCTTTGCCGGCTCCGCTTTGGCCACACCCGCTTGGCACACAGCTTTATACTGCGGCATGAGGATCCGCCTCTGTGTCGATGCGGGTCGGCTTTGACGGTGGCCCACATTTTGTTGGACTGTCCACTTTTAAGTGTGCTCAGGCAGACGTTTGGCGCTGCCTGATACGCTCCCTGCCCTTTTAACTGATGACTCTGCTATGGCGGGCTTAGTTTTGCGTTTTATTTGGGCAGGGGGCTTTTATCGCTTAATGTAAGTGTTTGTCTTTTTGTGTTGATTCTGGCCTATGGCCTACGATTTTAGTCTAATTTTTTAGTGTTTTTCTAGGTGGTTGGCTTTTCCTTTTTTGTCTCTATGATCGGCGAACCACTGTCACACTCTGTGAGATTTTAATTCCTTTTGTCTGGTCTCTAAGTCTTTCTTGTCCTGTGTCGTCTGTCGTCTTTTCCATTGTTCCTTTTTATTCTGTGTGGGTGTTTGAAATTTTGGAACAAGGGACCGATGATCGTAGCAGTCTGGTCCGTTTAATCCCCCAAACCAACCAACCAACCAACCAACCAACCAACCAAAGTGCAACACAGATGCTCAGTGTACTGAAATGGGAAGAAAGACGAAGTAGTTCTCGTGAAAACGTGTTGGTCATAAATAATGTAAGCTGTAGTCTGCCTTTTGGGGCCGTAATAAAAGCCTTATTTAGAACACAGGCGTTTAGATTTATTTCAAACCATTTTCAGTGGTCACTGTAACGTTAGGGTTCGCCTACAAATCTGCTTGCCATAATTGGAAAGAGTTACCATATTTCAAATTAGTACTATTAAACAGCATTAAGTTGTTATTATTACTCACGTTTTCTTCTTTCTTTTTTCATTCGTAACGTTCTTGTATACATTTTTGTACAATGAATTTGAATGACATACAGTTTATTTTCATTTTCACACGGTGCACTTCGTTTCGATATCGCGAGATGTGATAGTCTTTTTTGTTTTGTTTTTGTGGTTGTAGAAGCGTCTGCTATTGCTCTGTGCAAGTGTGTGCGTTTTTCGACTAGTATGTGTATATCTGGGGGGGGGGGGGGGGGGGGAGGGGCGGAGGCAGGCGGTATGTCTTAACTTGTGTGTGCGTCCTGTGTAAGGGCGATGATCTGTCCTAACTCATGTGTGTGTTAGAAGGTATGATACATCTTTTGAGTTCTGTGTCGGCGTCTTATTAATTTGTTAATGCTGTTTTATTATACTACTTGGGTGGGTGATAATGAGTGAATATATTGCTTCGTTTATATGGTACTGTTTTCTTGAAGGCTAGAGGGGTTGTTACTTGTCCGACATTGGGCTGTTAATGGTTGACCTAAAAACAAAAAAGACAACTGTTGTGTAAATTTGCAGAATCTGTATTCAGGGAAGACTGTGTCACCAATTTGCTGTCACTGCAATGTATCTCTCATTGCGATGGTCAGAATAAGGTTAGAGAGATTGGGGCAGGTACAGACTCACGGAGACAGTAATTTTCCCTCGCTCAACACGCTAGTGGAATAGCAAAGAAAATCTGTAATATCGATACGACTTCCCCTTCGACATGTACGCCACATTTGTGTGCGCATTATACATGTAGATGTATCACAACATTTTTTCCCCCTCGAGTAGACTGCAGAAAGAATGGAGGGATTAGAGCACTGAGCAGTAGGTTCCTCCATAGGTAAGACACGACGGAGTCGCCGCGTCACAAATGGCTCCGGCCCGTCCATCAGCGAAGAGCTTCGAAAGTGGTTGTTAAAGCGAAGTGGGGGTGGAAGACGGGAAGACGCGTAGGAGCGGCGTGTGTAATATCAGCCGGCAGGAAGCTCCCTCGCGCTGGAAAAATATCCGGTCTTCCCGCGCCTCGCCGCGCCGCGCCGCATCGGCGGCTCCCGCTAGGAGGGGCTGCCTGCCTCTGAGTTTGGACCTGCGCCTGAGCTGACCTGGCGCTTCCCACACAGCGTGACTTTCCTAACAACGACCTTTTCTGTCATCGGTCGTGTGATAACTCTCATGCAGCCCGTCACAGTATTTTCTCCTGCACTAACCAACTCTTTCTCTCTAGAACTTATCCCTTTTATGGCTGCCTCTACATCTACATCTACATCTACTTACATACTCCACAATCCACCATACGGTGCTTGGCGGAGGGTACCTCGTACGACAACTAGCATCTTCTCTCTCTGTTTCACTCCCAAACAGAACGAGGGAAAAATGACTGCCTATATGCCTCTGTACGAGCCCTAATCTCTCTTATCTTATCGCCGACCGGAGTGGCCGTGCGGTTCTAGGCGCTACAGTCTGGAGCCGAGCGACCGCTACGTTCTCAGGTTCGAATCCTGCCTCGGACATGGAGGTGTGTGCTGTCCTTACGTTAGTTAGGTTTAATTAGTTCTAAGTTCTAGGCGACTTATGACCTCAGAAGTTAAGTCGCATAGTGCTCAGAGCCATTTCTTATCTTATCTTTGTGGTTTTTCCGCGAAATATAAGTTGGCAGCAGTAAAATTGTACTGCAGTCAGCCTCAAATGCTGGTTCTCTAAATTTCCTCAGTAGCGATTCACGAAAAGAACGCCTCCTTTCCTCCAGAGACTCCCACTCGCGTGATGATCAAACCTACCAGTAACAAATCTAGCAGCCCGCCTCTGAATTGCTTCTATGTCCTCCCTCAATTCGTCCTGATAGGGATCCAAAACGCTCGAGCAGTACTCAAGAATAGGTCGTATTAGCGTTTTATAAGAGGTCTCCTTTACAGATGACCCACGTCTTCCCAAAATTCTACCAATGAACCGAAGACGACTATCCGCCTTCCCCACAACTGCCATTACATTCTTGTCCCTCTTCATATCGCTGTGCAATGTTACGCCCAAATATTTAATCGACGTGACTGGTTCAAATGGTTCAAAGGGCTCTGAGCACTATGGGACTTAACATCTGTGGTCATCAGTTCCCTAGAACTTAGAACTACTTAAACCTAACTAACCTAAGGACATCACTCACATCCATGCCCGAGGCAGGATTCGAACCTGCGACCGTAGCAGTCCCGCGGTTCCAGAGTAAAGCGCCTTGAACCGCACGGCCACACCGGCCGGCCGACGTGACTGTGTTAAGCGCTACACTACTAATGGAGTATACAAACATTACGGGATTCTTTTTCCTATTCATCTGCGTTAATTTACATTTATCTATATTTAGAGTTAGCTGCCATTTTTCACACCAATCACAAATCCTGTCCAAGTCATCTTGTATCCTCCTACAGTCACTCAACTACGACGCCTTCCCGTACACCACAGCATCATCAGCAAACAGCCGCACATTGCTATCCACCCTATCCAAAAGATCATTTATGTAGATAGAAAACAACAGCGGACCTACCACACTTCCCTCGGGCGCTCCAGATGATACCCACACCTCCGATGAACACTCACCATCGAGGACAACGTACTGGGTTCTATTACTTAAGAAGTCTTCGAGCCACTCACATATTCGGGAACCAATCCCATATGCTCGTACCTTAGTTAGGAGTCTGCAGTGGGGCGCCGAGTTACACGCTTTCCGGAAGTAAAGGAATATGGCACCGTCTGATACCCTTCATCCATGGTTCGCAAGATATCATGTGAAAAAAGGGCGAGTTGCGTTTCGCAGGAGCGATGCTTTCTAAAGCCGTGCTGATGCATGGACAGCATCTTCTCTGTCTCAAGGAAATTCATTATATTCGAACTGAGAATATGTTCGAGAATCCTGCAACAAACCGATGTTAAAGATATTGGTCTGTAATTTTGAGGATCGGTCCTTCTATCCTTCTTACATACAGGATTCACCTGCGCTTTTTTCCAGTCGCTGGGGACTTTACGTTGGGCAAGAGATTCGCGATACATGCTAGCTAAGTAAGGAGCCAATGCAGTAGAGTACCCTCTGTAAAACCGAATTGGAATCCCATCAGGACGTAGAACGGTGGACGTTCCCTGACGCTTGTCCCTTCTTCTAGTTACAGTTCTCCAAAAACCCCTCTTTCTCACCCATTCTGAGTAGCACCACTTCATTCCTTACCTTTTTCACACTCGTACATATATGCAGGGTGGAGCGCGGTCAATTACTGATTTAGGAATGGAATAAAAAAATTATGAACACTTAGAAATTTACATTTTTGTTTTTCTCATGTTGGTCAATAATGGAAGTTTCTAATCACATGGTTTCAGCAGTATATCTGGCAAATGTCTACCTTCACAATCCACACACTGCCGCAGTCGTTGTCTGAAATTCTCGTGCACTCTTTCAGGGATGTCTCCTGGTATTCTGGCAGTTTGAGCCTAAATATTGACAGATGTGAAAATTACCGAACTATCAGTTTAATAAGTCACAGCTGCAAAATACTAACGCGAATTGTTTACAGACGAATGGAAAAACTGGTAGAAGCCGACCTCGGAGAAGATCAGTGTGGATTCCGTAGAAATATTGGAACACGTGAGGCAATACTGACTGTACGACATATCTTAGAAGAAAGCTTAAGGAAAGGCAAACCTACATTTCTAGTATTTGTAGACTTAGAGAAAGCTTTTGACAATGTTGACTGGAATACTCTCTTTCAAATTGTTAAGGCGGCAGGGGTAAAATACAGGGAGCGAAAGGCTATTTACAATCTGTACAGAAACCAGATGGCAGTTATAAGAGTCGAGCAGCGGTTGGGATGGGAGTGAGACAGGGTTGTAGCCTCTCCCCGATGTTATTCAATCTTTATATTGAGCAAGCAGTAAAGGAAGTACAAGAAAAATTCGGAGTAAGTATTAAAATCCACGGAGAAGAAATAAAAACTTTGAGGTTCGACGATGAGATTGTAATTCTGTCAGAGGCAGCACAGGACTTGGAAGAGCAGTTGAATGGAATGGGCAGTGTCTTGAAAGGAGGGTATAAGATGAACATCAACAAAAGAAAAACGAGGATAATGGAATGTAGTTGAATTAAATCGGGTGATGCTGAGGGAATTAGATTAGGAAATGAGCCACTTAGTAGTAGTAAAGGAGTTTCGCTATTTGGGGAGCAAAATAACTGATGATGGTAGAAGTAGAGAGGATATAAAATGTAGACTGGCAATGGCAAGGAAAGCGTTTCTGAAGAAGAGAAATTTGTTAACATCGAGTATAGATTTTAAGTGTCAGGCAGTCGTTTCTGAAAGTATTTGTATGGAGTGCAGCGATGTATGGACGATAAATAGTTTGGACAAGAAGATAATAGAAGCTTTCGAAATTTGGTGCTAAAGTTGAATGCTGAAGATTAGATGGGTAGATCACATAACTAATGAGGAGGTATTGAATAGAATTGGGGAGAAGAGACGTTTGTGGCACAACTTGACAAGAAGAAGGGACCGGTTGGTAGGACATGTTATGAGGCAGCAAGGGATCACAAATTTAGCGTTGGAGGGCAGCGTGGAGGGTAAAAATCGTAGATGGAGACCAAGAGATGAATACACTAAGCAGATTCAAAAGGATGTAGGTTGCAGTAGGTACTGGGAGATGAAGAAGCTTGCACAGGATAGAGTAGCATCGAGAGCTTCATCAAACCAGTCTCAGGACTGAAGACCACAACAACAACAACAAACAGTATACCTGGCAAATGTCTACCTTCACAATCCACACACTGCCGCAGTTGTTTTCTGAAATTCTCGTGTACTCTTTCAAGCATGCCTTCTGGTATTCTAGCAGTTTCAGCCTCAATATTGTTGGGACGGTTGCAATACACCTTCGACTTCAGATAACCTCAAAGAGAAAAATCGTGTGGTGATCGTGCGGGACATTTAAGATCCCGCGTCCAAGAGATAAGCCTTCCAGAAAACGTTTGTCTCAAAAAATTCATGGTAATGCCCGCTGTGTGTGCAGTGGAATTGTGTTGTTGAAACCAGATCCTGTAATTGGGTTGCCTCGAAAGCCGACTGGAAAAAAAATTTGCAGCATAATTAAATAATGATCCGAATTCACAGTTACAGCAGGACGATTTTACTGGGAAAAGTAAGGGCCAATGGTGCCTACTCGTGATGTGGTACACCACACAGTGAAGTGGTCTGAGTGCAGTCTCTGGTGAATTAACCTGGGGATAGTGCCGCTCCAGTAGCGCAAAACATGGTTCAAATGGCTCTGAGCACTATGGGACTTATTTGCTGTGGTCATCAGTCCCCTAGAACTTGGAACTACTTAAACCTAACTAACCTAAGGACATCACAAACATCCATACCCGAGGCAGGATTCGAACCTGCGACACTAGCGGTCGCGCGGTTCCAGAGTGTAACATCTAGAACCGCTCGGTCACCCTGGCCGGCCCAGTAGTGCATATTATGTTTGTTTACACACCCACTGAGGTGAAAATGCGCATCAGAAAAGAACACATTTCCATCACGGGGTACGGTTGCAAACATGTCTTCACAAGACGTTCTTCCTGTTACATAATCCGGTGTTGACAATTGCTGGACCGGGCACACTTTATACCGCTGAAAATTCAGTTCATTATGAAGAATCCAGTGGAGAGAACGTCTTGAAATGCCAAGCGCAGGTGCGTGTTTCCGACCTGAGCGTTTCGCAGAGTACTGCTGTTCTAACTCGTTCGACATTTTGTGGTGTTGTAACACTTCTCTCAGGTCCTCTTCATACAGATGAACATCCCCTGTTGCTCTGAATGATTAAGATTGATTGCCATCCAGGAACACGTCCGCGTGGGGCTACTGCAAAACGAAAAGCACGCTGCGCTGCAATGATCGAGTGGGAATTCGAGAAATACACTTCAACACAAAATGAGCGCTCCTCACGTGTTCACTGCACTATCGCATCTGAACAACAATTAAATACAAACTTCCCGTCGGTCACTATAAACCACGTCCACTCTCCCCTCTATTCGACCAAAAGTGTCGCCAGCCACAACGTGAATTCTAAAAAAGTGTACGGTGCCACCTTCAGATTTGATGCATCGAACTACAACCAATCATCTTAATTAACGATAAGCAAACTAATGTGCCTCTCAAAATTCTTCACAATTTTTTAAACGTTAACCCACGGTGCAAAATACATTATACGTTCAAACATTAAGATACTATTTACAGAATTTTCCACATCATTCTCTTTCATTCTTACTGTCTCAAATATTCAGATTACTCATATACAGATTTATGTGTCCATTCGAGGTTGCTATCGATATTCCTGAAGTCATCGTCTTTTCTTATGAATATCATCCCACTTTCATCATCACGAAAACAAAATTCTTTCTTACTGCACCATTACGTCTTTTACTTCAAATATCTGGTTACTCCGTCGAATTCTAGTCATCATGGGTTCTCATAACATCTCCCATCAGTTCGCAGTATAATTCTCGCATTTAGTCCACCAATAGATTCTATTTACTTGTCGCTTCTCATCCCACTCACATTCGTTAATACTTACTCACTACCTCAAGACCCACTACTTTTCCAGCTCAAAACAGTACACCTCTCTACATCAATTAATCTCATTCCATATTTATTGTTTAATCTTCAATAACTTATTTTCCATAAAAATCCATTAATATTTACTTCCAGTGTTTACACATCCTTCCAACTTCCCGTCGACCTATCTCCGATAGCGAAGAATGTTAAAGACGATGGATACAGTTCAGAATGACAGATGAGGAAGGTTGACAAGAAAGTAAAGTAGTATTGTTAATGATTTAAGACCTGGTGATTGTCAATCATCTAGCACTACAAAGAGTGCAGTGCCCTCTGAGCTCTTTTACACCCCCCCCCCCTTCCCTGCCGTCTCTGGACCTATCATATCCATGAATTCCCTTCACGTCATTCGTTCCGCTCTTGTATTCTGGACTACCAGTAATGCCTGTGGATCCATTTCTTTACCATATTCCTTACATACCTCAACCTCTTCCTTTTTTCTTCAGTATCTTATGAGGCTATTAGCAATTTATTTTTTGCCTGAAAATGATACAGTTGCTTTCTTCACATTTAGTTCCAAAACCACAGGAGCCTCATTAAAATCCAGTTTTCATGAACTTTTATCGAAAAAAATCTACACCCATGAACATGTAAACGCTCAAATCCAGAATTATCAGAAAATTGTGATACAACTACACAGTATTCATTTTTATTGCTGACATTCTTCATATTTAGCAGAGTCATGTACTTTTCCTGTTGCAATAATTATTTGAATACAAGCAGCAAGTGCTGTTACCAATGCTTCCCTCTCAGATAAATTATCTAACCACTTCTAACAGAACAAAGATCGTTGCCACTGCTAGCTGAACAGTGCGTTTCACACTCTACTAACTAATTAATCACCAACTGTCCAGTTTTTTCCCACTATTATTAACTTCAGATTCTTCCAGTAGATCGAGCACAATTTCTCTTCTCCCAAAACCTTCGCCGTATCTAGAGATTACACATATATTTGTAGGACTGCTTTCGCTGTTCTTCTCTTCATATTAGTCAATCTGGCAACTAATGAAAAATCAACATATGTCACTAAATCCGACATGTCCCTCTAAACCTTCACATATTCGCCTTCAGCCTAATTCTTCTCCACATTTACACATAATAGCTCATTTCCGTTATAGTCATCATCTGGCACACTTTTCCCTGCTACAAATAAATTCTCCTTAACTACCTTCCTCATCTCTTCCAGTTTCTTCTCCTCTAGATCCTGCAATCCTTCATTATCTGTACTTTCCCCTTCTTCCTGACGAAATTCCTCACCCGTTTAGCTGTGCACACTTTCCAGTTTATCTGATTCTTTATTATTATCCAAACAACCATTTAACCAGTTACATGTACTGCAGTGTGTATTTCGCCAATTTCTGTTAACAAATTCCTCTAAGCCACCATTAAACATACATGTCCTAATTTTACTATTTTCATTCAGTTATTTCCAAATTCCGTTCGTTTGTTATTATTACTCTTGAAACATGTAGCTAGTCGATTCAAATTTCTGTTCCCTATTCTATAAACACTAGCAGCTTCAGAGACGAGATCTAGTTTCCTGTATTCTGTGGTTCTGCTCGGATCCCACCTTATACCCACACCTGCTGTATAGTATGTAAAACGTTAGCGTGAAGCACTGGTGAACGCATATCTCCCATGTGATCATCTCTCCTGTCTCTATTACCTATTGTCTGAGTCATTTCGTGCATTTCTATAAACGCGTCCTTGCTCTGTATTATTTTGTCTAATTAGTGAAGCATTGCGACAGCTTCTTGTGCCCCTAGCACAGTTGTTTCGAAGACATCCGTTCCGTTTAAATTATAATTGGCCTGTTTTCTGCATTGCATTGGGGCCTAAAATTCCTGTTTCCTTGCTGCCTCCTCCTGCATTAAGATTCCCAGCCTTTAAATGTAATTAATAAATTTACTAATGTCATTTCTGGGAGCGGCAATAATTTTATTTTCCCAGTTCATAGGCAACTTTACGTCCAAAACATGTTTCCCCTCCAATTTGTTCGTTAAAACAAATTGTAGCCCATTTCGGAACAAACATCTTTATACTTTCTTTTCTAGGATTAAACTTTTCTCCAGCCCATAAACTATTTTTCAATGCCTTTTGCTGCTGTCTCCTTCAACATTCTCGTAAAAAAGCGTCCTTAACTTTTTCTGAGGTATCGTACTATTCAGTGGCAGTTATACACCATGTACTAGCATGTCCGAAAAATCTTGACGCAATAAAACGGAATTCTATCAGTCCATAATCTACATAAGAACACTGCGTCGCAATAAGGAGATGCACCACAAAGGGGGAGGAGGAGACGAAATGAAATTTCACTGTGTGAGAGGATGTGTGAAGTTATCTGAGTGATTACAAAATCGAGTCAAATTTGCAAAGAACTTGGCAATGAGCCCACTTAACAGTGTGGCGTTATACCAGCTCTGGTGTGGATGCTTGCCTAGTATGGTCGAGAGGGGTGTCAAAAAGCTGCTGTATCCTCTCACGAGGCAAACAGTCCTACAACTGCTGTGACTGGTCCTCGATATCCTGGAAACTGCCGCTGGCCCGGAGGTGACTTCCTGGCTCGCCTCACACGTCCTCTGTCGGGGACACATTTGTAGATCTTACCGGCCACGGCATCGTGCAGACAATTCACAGAATACTTGTCAAGTGTAGATGAGTGCTATCCTGCCGAAAAGTGTCACCACCATACCGTCGAAAGAGAACTGATACAAGAAAACACACGACGTCTGTGATGTACCGTTGTGTCGACAGTGCTCTCTCAGTGATTACCTGCTGTGACGTGAGTCGTACCCGTGGCTCCCCACACCAGGACGCCACTGTGCCTCTCCAAAACGTTGGGAGAATGGGACCTCTTCCGATGTCGTCGCCATACTCTCTGACGATGACCATCCAGTGCAGAACGGCGATTCATCAAAGAACACAATGAGGCGCCATTCGTCAGACGTCTATACCTCCTTGCCACGCCACCACCCCATTAGTGCCTGTAGACACCTACCTACTCCCAGTCACTGACTATAGTGTGGTGTGACGCAGAATGTGGCTGGGAGTGCATTGCCTGTTCTCAGGTGGAGGATAGCAGGCGCAGACATGAGGGGGCTCACATGTGGTCGGTACACGATGCCGTGATCCCCCTTACAGTAGTCACATGTTGTCGTCCAGAAACTTGACAACGTGTATGCGTGCCCTCGCGTTCCCATTGAGTCCAGCATCAGACCACTGTCACATGCGAATGCCCAACAAACCTACATGCCAGTGGTAACACAGATTCCCGTCAGATAAACGAAGTTATGCGCTGTCGCGCTGGACTAGCACTCGGATAGGTGACCTTTCGGTCTGCCGGGCGCTGTTGGCAGGCAGGCTGCACTCATCCCTTGTGAGGCAAACAGGTGCTACCTGATGGAGAAGTAGCGGCTGCGGTCTCGTAAAATGACATACGACCGGTATGATCACATGCCCGTCCATATCCGCATCCAGTGATGCCTGCGGGCTAAGGATGACACGGCGGCAGGTCGGTACCGTTGGGCCTTCATGATCTGTTCGGACGGAGTTTAGGCCAACCTGCATATTACACAACTGGATCAAACGACCAAATGGAGGCCCACTGTGAGGCTTATTTTGAACTTTGCCAGGTGCTGCTAACGCTGCCTCGCAGAAGTGCACGACAGGCCTGTGTTGTTCGCGGCTGTTCACACGTCTTACCCACACGCCCCATGACAACGCTATACACGAACAACACTAATCACCCTAGTGGTCGTGCTCACCTGTCGCAGATAATTGCAAGTCTAATGATTTACACACCGCCGACAGGGCTTTAATTGGAAAATTATAACTTCCGGCACTAATTTAACCCTTCAAAATTTCCTCGACAGGCTCGAAGGGATATTGCTCTCCAGTCATTTTTCTTTTACGACAGAATACTTACTATGTTGATCACCTCCCAATGCGAACCAGGATTTCACACATGACAGTCGGTCGGATTCTGAAAGAGGAGGCCCGATTAAATTGATGAACGTCAAATCAGACATTTCATGTAGCTAAATGAGCGTTCACACTGAGCTATCGATATAGCAATAATGTCTGAAGCACAAAGTAGCGACTGAAACGCTCGCTAAACCCGCTGGGGAGAACAGGTGATTAGGATTGTGGAAAGGACCAAATAAGGCTGGCGTCAGTCTCACCTTAAAATTGTAATTTATTGTAATTTACAACCAAAGCGGCACGTAGCCGAACTTTTACAACTACGAGATCCAAACTCCAAATCTTTCACGGCTGAAGGACTCCAAACAAGAAATTTTAAAAATCAACAAGATAAATTTCAAGTGACTGAAAACACGCAGTTACAATTACAAATAAAATAATTAAAATATATTAATATCACAGCTAGGCTGAAAGCCTCAAGGCAAGAGTGGATAGACAAACATAAAGAAGATGCAATACAAATGGCTGAGGACCCACCATAACCTTTCAAAGGCAGAAGGTCGCAATGTTTAAGCTTGAAAGGTAATTTTAAGAATGAGGTTCCAAGCTGCAATGTTTAAGCTTGAAAGGTAATTTTAAGAATAAGGCTCCAAGGCTGAAGGCCCACAATTAAATTTCCAAAATTAAAAATATATATATATATAACCATAAGCCTTAAGTTTTAAGTAGCTGAAACCTGGCTAAAAGAAAAGACAACACAACGGCAATAACCTTTCAGCAAATATCCACTTGCCGGAATTCAGACTTACTTACATAAAACACACTAAAACCAAGAATTTTTTATCATTGGCTATGATAGATTATAAACAGACAAACACCGACGAGAAAGACGATACAGACAACAGCACTCAGAAGCCTCAAGGGGGTCGGTCTGCCCTCATTCACTCAAGTGAGACAGGTGGTGATCCCAACTACACTTGATCCGTCGGAATCCAACCAAGGGACAGCCACGGACCGACCGACAAACGACCTGCTTGCCACCAGTCGGTACATGAGAACTCAAACACCAAAATGTTACGGGCGTGATTATCCACAATCAAATATGTATATATATTAAGCTGTCAAAACTACATACCGTGTTGGACAACGACGACGGGTGAGGAAAGGACACTGACTGAAATTACGTTAGTGGCCAGGGCAGGTAACCGGAACACTAACGGCCACAAGGCAGAAAATTCCTCTAGTGCACTTGAATTGTAGCCAGCCAATGTAGTTAATTTCACCTCATGACGGCTAAATTTCGGAAATGCAAACACTCGGTGTTGGTCATAGGAAAACCTCCCCAACGACTGCGCCGCACGGAGATATCCTTCCTGATCCGCACCAACCGACCCTCTCAGAATGCCGACAAAATAGGCGTCAGTGGAAATAACGCCAACTACACACACACAACCTGATAAACACTTACACGAAGACCTGAACGATTCCCAATGGTAACTAAGCAAGCACGAAGACAAATCGGGAGTCGATGCGCACACACACACACACACACACACACACACACACACACACACACACAGCCGACTCAGGAACGATCGGTGAGCCAAAACACATCGTCCAGTAGGACGATCCACAAAGACCGTAGCCCGGCTCAAGTGTTGGATGCGTGGCGACAATGGTCGGGCGAGCCATGTCGACGCAGACCTCACAGCTCCAGCCGGACTGCACCAGTGCCGTACTGCAACTCCCCGACTGGCAGGTCCGGACTGCGCTCCAGACGCGTTCCGACTGACTGGCAGACCCGAACTCGCGACCCCAACTCCCCTACGACAGACAACGAACGGGAAGTAACAGCAGTCGAGCAAAGATACTACGAGAGGGGATATATCGATACGCGCTGCTAGCGCCGGTCACGGTCAGCCAAAGCAGGAACTCAGTGACGGTAGTAATTTAAATTAACGCAGTGAGGTGGAAGTACGTAAAAAACAGGGTGTAAAATACACGATGGCGGGAACACGAGCCACGCACGGCTCAGTGACAGTTGATTACGTGGCTTCCTTTCAATATTTCTGTATTCCTTGTCTTCACCGAAACTTGTTTGCAGACATAAACTGTAATTTGTTTTCCATAGATTATATCTAGTTTCTCGGGCCATTCACAGGAACTTAACACTGTTAGATGACGGAGGAGATCATTGTAGCTACTACTATTTTACAAATATTGATTCATTCCAGTATAAGAGGACTGAGTATTTAACAGTCTTGATTCTAAATTGGCAGCAAGGCACCTGTAAAAGTGTCCTGCATGAATAATCTGCATTTTATTGGATTTTGCAGAGGTACAGATTTGAATGTACTTAATTCAGCACCACCGTTAGCTAGTTTGTCGTAATAGCCGGGATTTTGCTGCAATGACTGAAATATTCTAACAGTTCTTCTTATCACTTTACCTGCTGTTGGCAGCGTCATTTTCCTCTTTTGAAGATCAGCTAATTCTATCAAACCATCAAGAACTATTCCTAAATTTTCTACAAATTCCGCACTTCCTGAATATTTCTGTAAATCAGAATAATTGTCTCTTTCTTTCTGATTTCCTGTAACGTCTGTCTAAGCCATCTCGAAATGGAGATATGAACCGTCAGACGTTCCCCATACATTTTGTAGAGTTCTTTTAGATGATGAAACCCACCAAATTGCGAACATTTTACTTATATGCAACTCTGGTTGCCGGAAAGCTTTTGTACAACCGTTTAGTGCCCATTCATTCCTAGGATATTGACTATATAGGGCATAGACTTATACTACAAATATCTGCAAGTAATTTATTCCACGGACTTCTCTGATGGAACCTCCTCAAACTCTGTTGTTGAGGTTTTTTACCACTTCCATAGCAATTTACTTTTCTCTGCAGTCATTCCCGCAAAATGTCAAGTCCCTGAAGCCTGCCAGGAATAAAATTTGCTTCTGAACATATCTCACATCCTAAGTTGCCTTTCAGCACTAAAGTAATTCCATTGATCTGAGGCCCACCAAGGAGCCAAAGCAGTGGTGTCATTGAGTGAATCCGTTCACAATTTATTGCAGAGCTTCCAGAGGTACTTGGTGCAGTTTCCACTGCGGCGGGACTCTTCACTGGACTTTCGGCTTTCGATCGGCTTAACAGTAACGACTACTACGGCGACTCTGTTTGTTGAGATCACCTGGCATATCAAGCTAACACCAAAACTGTTAGTAAAGTAGATCATTTCGCACAATATTATTTAGAAAAAAACAAAAAGTACATTTTCAACGACGAGTTCCGAAGGTCACCTTGCCCTCGCTAAATGCGTGTGCGTGCTTTAGATTAGATTAGATTAGTTTTTCGTTCTATAGATCCGTGCTGAGGAGATCCTCGTGGATGTGGAACATGTCAATTTCTTTTTAGCTGAAATGACAATACTAATAATATGAATATATACAGTACGTCATTTGTTTCTATTAAAAAATTCGTCAATGGAGTAGGAGTTGGCCACTAGTAAGTCTTTCAGGCTCCTTTTAAACTGATCTTTATTTGTAACTAAATTTTGTATGTTTGCTGGCAAATTATTGAAGATGAGTGTTCCTGAGTAGTGGACCCCTTTTTGAACTAAAGTAAGTGCTTTTAAGTCCTTGTGCAGATCATTTTTGTGGTGTCACCGCCAGACATCACACTTGCTAGGTGGTAGCCTTTAAATCGACCGCGGTCCATTAGTATACGTCGGACCCGCGTGTCGCCACTGTCAGTGATAGCAGACCGAGCGCCACCACACGGCAGGTCTAGAGAGACGTACTAGCACTCGCCCCAGTTGTACAGCCGAAGTTCATAGCAATGGTTCACTGACAAATACGCTCTCATTTGCCGAGACGATAGTTAGCATAGCCTTCAGCTACATTTGCTACGACCTAGCAAGGTGTCGTATTCAATTGATAATTAATATTATGAAGCATGTACCGTAACGAGAGATGTTCTACAATTGTGGATTAAAGTTAAGTATTACATCATCTACGTACTTTATTTGCAATTCTCAAGATATTGTCCTGTTCCAGACCTCACGCCAGTCAACGTGTAATTAAACGCGTGCATTTCGCCCTCCTCTAGAAAAACAGTGTTGGCTCTTCTGCCAACACTAGAATTTTTGTTCCTGGTATTTATGAACTGAGCTGTTTGTTGGAAAAAGAGATATATTATTTAGGACAATATTCATTAAGGAGAAAATATACTGAGAGGCAGTAGTTAGTATACCCAGTTCTTTGAAGAGGTTTCTACAGGACGTCCGTGAAATTACTCCACAAATAATACGTATTACACGCTTTTGGACTCTGAAAACTTTTGTTTGACTTCAAGAGTTACCCCTAAATATTATACCGTATGACATTATGGAATGAAAGTAGGCGAAGTATGCAAGCTTTTTCATTTTTATGTCGCCTATGTCTGCTAACACTCGAATTGCAAATACAGATTTGTTAAGGCGTTTCTGCAGTTCTGTGGTGTGCTCTTCCCAACTGAATTTATTATCAAGTTGTAATCTCAGGAATTTAAGACCGTCAACCTCTGCTATTTGCTCTTCTTCATACTTTATGCATATGCTGGGTGGAAACCTCTTACAGGTTCTGAATTGCGTATAGTGAGTTTTTTCGAAGTTTAATGTCAGTGAGTTGGCTTTAAGCCATTTATTAATATCCATGAAAATATCATTAGCAGATCTTTCTAGAACTACACTCGACATACTATTTATTGCAATACTTGTGTCATCTGCAAACAAAACGAACTCTGCTTCTCTCAGCGTAACTGATGAGAGATCATTAATGTACACAAGAAAAAGCAATGGCCCTAAGATGGATCCTTCTGGGACACCACATGTAATTTCTTCCCATTCTGATGATGACTGATGACTTAATTCACTAGTCCCTTGCACTGACACCCTTTGTTTCCTGTTAGCGAGGTATGACTTGAACCATTTTGCAGCACTGCCCGTGACACCATAGAATTCTAATTTATTTAAAAGGATGTTGTGGTTCACACAATCGAAGCTATTTGTAAAAGCTAGTTTCAGATATTTAAGGGCATTATTTACTGATCCTGACAGTCCCATTCTATCAGTAACGGATATAAAGTATTTGTTAAATAGATTTGCCACACTATGCCCATCGGTTACTAATGTGTCATCTACCCTTAGTGCTATTTGCTCCTGTTCCTTTCTGGTTCTCCCCTTTCACTATATCCCATATCGTGTTCATGTATGTGTTTGTGTATCTTTAGCGAGTGTTGGGTTGTATTTCTGTGTATCGGTGTCAGACAGATTTTAAGGACAAGTCCTGACACGATGAACGATCTACTAGAGTCGCATCCGATCCTTAGGTACTTGCTTTGAACTCGAATGCTGAGAGAAATTTTAATCGAAGGTATTTGATCACAAGAATTTAACTAACAAGGGGAGAGGAGGTGGCAGCGTTCATTACGTGGGACCGGTCTCGGCGCCAGGGTCCTGGGTCACTTTCCAAATAATTCCGAAGTGTTTCAAGAAATGCGGCCGCGTCACATCGGGATGATCCGCCCTGCAGATGACGCCAGTCTCAGTGCCCCCCCTCCGCCCCCCCCTCCCCCCAGTGATACAAGGAGTACGTAGTGTGCCTGCATCGCGTTCCATCCTCTTCTCTTCCATAATTCTTTGCAACACAGTATTCAGGTGCTGAATAATGGCTAGATGTGGACACGAAAATGCAGGATGAGTCAAACACAAACAACAGATTTCCATTCTTCATTACAAACTATGAACACACTCCACATGTAACTGGATATACCGGGTGATCAAAAAGTCAGTATAAATTTCAAAACTGAATAAATCACGGAAAATGTAGATAGAGAGGTACAAAATGACACACATGCTTGGAATGACATGGGGTTTCATTAGAACCAAAATATACAAAAGTTCAAAAAATGTCCAACAGATGGCGCTTCATCTGATCAGAATAGCGATAATCAGCATAACAATGTAAGACAAAGCAAAGATGATGTTCTTTTACAGGAAATGCTCAATATGTCCACCATCATTCCTCAACAACAGCTGTAGTCGAGGAATAGTGTTGTGAACAGCACTGTAAAGGATGTCCGGAGTTATGGTGAGGCATTGGCGTCGGATGTTGTCTTTCAGCATCCCTAGAGATGTCGGTCGATCACTATACACATGCAACTTCAGGTAACCCTAAAGCCAATAATCGCACGGACTGAGGTATGGGGACCTGGGAGGCCAAGCATGACGGAAGTGGCGGCTGACCACACGATCATCACCAAACAACACGCGCTAGAGACCTTTCACGCGTCTAGCAATATGGGGTGGAGCGCCATCCCGCATAAACATCGTACGTTCCAGCAGGTGTTTATCAGCCAGGCTTGGGATGATGCGTTTCTGTAACATATCGGCGTACCTCTCACCCGTCACGGCATGCGCAGTCTCTGACGTTTTGCCGTCCAGCGCCATCTGTCGGAACTTTGTTTTTTTTTTTTTTTTTTTTTTTGTTCTAATAAATCCCCATGTCATTCCAAGCATGTGTGTCAATTTTTACCTCTATATCTACATTATTCCGTGGTTTATTAAGTTTTCAAATTTATACTGACTTTTTGATCACCCAGTATACCATATACTCAACATGAGCACCATGCGTTGCTCGAGAAAAATGGAAAGGGTAGTCATATTCGTTCCACACATGAATCAAGAGGTCCCTGTTTTTTAAATCGACAGCTTCAATAATTGGATTTCTCAACTCCTGAAGAGTAACTGCAAAGGGCCCTCATACCAACGGCCCAGGGCACGTGGGCTAGCTCCAAAGTAAACGAAAAAAAAGTGTGGTCAGGTGTTTTTCTTTCGAGAAAATTATTTAGAAGTCGGTATTACGGGAAGGTGTCGTAGTTGAGTGACTGTAGGAGGATACAAGATGACTTGGACAGGATTTGTGATTGGTGTAAAGAATGGCAGCTAACTCTAAATATAGATAAACGTAAATTAATGCAGATGAATAGGAAAAAGAATCCCGTAATGTTTGAATACTCCATTAGTAGTGTAGCGCTTGACACAGTCACGTAGATTAAATACTTGGGTGTAACATTGCTTGAGCGATATGAAGTGGGACAAGCATGTAATGGCAGATGTGGGGAAGGCGGATAGTCGTCTACGGTTCATTGGTAGAATTCTGTAAATGGAGACCGCTTATAATACACTAATACGACCTATTCTTGAGTACTGCTCGAGCGTTTGGGATCCCTATCAGGTCGGATTGAGGGAGGACATAGAAGCAATTCAGAGGCGTGCTGCTGATTTGTTACTGGTAGGTTTTATCATCACACGAGTGTTACGGAAATGCTTCAGGAACTCGGGTGGGAGTCTCTAGAGGAAAGGGGGCGTTCTTTTCGTCAATCGCTACGGAGGAAATTTAGAGAACCAGCATTTGGGGCTGACTGCAGTACAATTCTACTGTCGCCAACTTTCGCGGAAAGACCCCAAAGATAAGATAAGAGAGATTAGGGCTCGTCCAGAGGCATGTAGGCAGTCATTTTTCCCTCGTTCTGTTTGGGAGTGGAACAGGGAGAGAAGATGCTAGTTGTGGTACGAGGTACCCTCCGCCACGCACCGTATGGTGGATTGTGGAGTATAGAACCCCCACAAACCATCGTATTAAACAGTCCCCAACAGGTCTTGGTAGCTGCCATAGGTGGGACAAAGACTCTGTCTTTACGTACCGCCCCAGAAAAAAATCGCAAGGTATGAGGTCTTTTGTGACCCCCAAATTATAACATTACAGCGGTTTACTTTACCCGATAGAGCAAACGTCGATTCGTGCAAAAAGATGAGTCGTTCGGAGGAAAGAGTCCTCTGCCATATCCTGGACAACTGAAACGCAAAATTCGTACCTTGTGTTATGGTCGTCGGAATGGAATTATTGCAGTAACTGCAACTTCTAAGGCTTCATATGCAAGCGTCGTTTCAGAACACCGCTAAAGCCTGCCCGTGTTGTGGACTTCCTAGGGTTAGGGTACCGTGTGAAAGCTTCTCGGAGACGCTCGACTTTTGCATCAGACATGCGTGTCCGACCAGTGCTTTTCCCTTTGCGTATGCAACCGACGTCCAAGAATTTTGAACGCCAGTCATGAATCTGCTTGTGCAGAGGCGGCTTCTTGCTGAATGACCTGCGGACTGCACATTGTACTTCAACAATGGACTGACCTCGCGCAAATTCGAACACACAAAATGATTCTCTTGTGGTATAGTTGCCACTTTGCTACAAACAAAAGCGCAGCTGTGTCTAAACTCTGAACCTTCCTCTACTCAGTGACATGCGCAATGTGTTCCAAGCTCTTATACAGGGTGAAAAAAATTTAAACCGACAAACTCTGGGAGGTTGTAGAGGACATCAAAACAAATATTTTTCCCTAATGTCATTTTTTCGTATGAGGAGTTTTTAAACCAGTAGAGGAAGATTTCTCTGGCGGCAAATTAATTAAAGCAACAAACATTTTTCCATTTTTTATGACCAAGAGACAGCACACTAACACAACCCAATTTCAATTACAGTAGATTTTCAAAAATGCGACCATTGACGCGTAAACAAAGGTTCCACCGTCGGATCATGTTCTGTCTGACACGGGCAAAAACCCCCAGGAGTATCCTGAATTGTTCCTGCTGCTGCTACTATCCGAGCAACCAGATCCTTTTCCGATGCAACAGGAGTTGCGTAAACAAGGTTGCGCATCTCTCCCCACACAAAAAAGTCCAGAGGGGACATATCTGGGGATCGAGCAGGGCATGGTACAGGACCACCTCTGCCAATCCACGTTTCTGGGAACCGTCGGTTCAGGAATCGACGCACACGACGACTGAAATGTGCCGGCGCCCAGTCATCTTGGAACCACATGTGTTGTCTTGTAGGGAGCGAGTCGTCTTCCAGCAATTCTGGCAATGCTCCGGCGAGAAAATTGTAATAGTGCCTGCCATTTAATGGACTAGGTAGCAGATACGGCCCAATTAAACAGTCCCCAACAGCAGCGACCCACACATTAACGAAGAACCGCACTTAAGTGCTAGTAACTGTGGCATGTGGGTTAGCCTCACTCCAAACAAGTGAAATGTACATGTTGAAGACTCCATCACGCCCGAACGTTGCTTCATCGCTAAACAACACAGAGGATGGAAATATAGCATACATTTCACACTGTTCCAGGTACCACTGCGAAAACTGCGCTCTGGGTGGAGAATCAACTGGTTCCAGGTTGTGGACACGCTGTAAGTGAAGTGGACGTAACAATTGCTCTCGAAGAACTGTTCTTACATTCGTCTGATTCGTCCCCATCTTACGTGTAATTGCGCGATTGCTGATTGAAGAATCGCGCTCCACATGCTGCAGGACAGCTTCCTCAAATTGCAGCGCTCTTACCGTGCGACGGCGTCCCTGACCAGGTAATCTGCTAAATGACCCGGTCTCACGCATACGTTGGTACACAGCAGCAAAGGTCGTATGATGCGGGATACGGCGATTAGGATATTGTTGTTGATAAGCCCGCTGTGCAGCTCGTCCGTTGTGGTGCGCTAAGTAGTACGCACCAACCATATCAGTGTACTCACTCCAGGTGTATCGCTCCATTAGTAAACAGAGACAATGCACTATTACACTGGTGGACAGCAGTTGCTACAACTGAAGAGCGTAATACGCCCTCTAAAACAACTGAAGATGCGGCGTCCACCGGTTTAAATAATCCTCATAGGAAAAAATGACATTAGGAAAAAATATTTGTTTTGATGTCCCCTACAACCTCCCAGAGTTCGTCGGTTTAAATGCTTTTCGCTCTGCAGTTTGTCTGTAATAAACAACTGATCACCCGGTATGAAGCACGAACAGCAACGAGCACTTGGTCATTTCGCTATTAATCACCCAAGCATTACGGCCACTGTCCACCGCCAGACGAGAGTATAACGCTGGTGCAGACACCAGTGTTTCGGAACAGACTGTTCGGCGCACACTGCTGAACGTGTGGGTCGGCAGTAGACGATTTCTACGTGTGTCCACGGTGACCCAACGGTTTCGTCAACTACCAATGCTGTGAGCACGGGGTTATCCAGACTGGACCGCGAATGAATACAGGCGTGCCGCCTGATCTGATAAATTACGTTTCTCGTTACAGCAGGTACATCTTCATCCAGGCAAACGGTTGCTCGGAAAATGCACCGCGCCACGGACGACAGAGTATGAGCGCAGCATTACGCTACGGCCGACGTTTAACTTGGCTCGTAAAGAGCTCGTGGTAATGATAAAAGGCGCGGTGTCAGCTGCGGACTACGTGATCATTATTGCGAACCACCTGCGTTTCACGCTCGATGTCGCCCCCGACAGCGATGGGCTCTTGCAGTGAGATACAGTACCCGGACTGAAATGTGGGGACATCGCGAGAAATACACGCATGAAGATCGGTGCAGGTGGTAGCCGAGATTGCAGACTGCGCTGCTGTAGCTGACCACGGGCGGCACCAGCGCAGCGTCCTCGGTACCAGTGCAGGTGTCCCTCGTGGTCAGGGCAGCGTATAGAGCCTGTGTAGGGAGAGAGTGGCCAACCGGACGATACAGCGGCCATTTTTCTGCCAAACTGCGGGCGGGACTTTTGAATGGCCAGTAGTGGAGTAGTGGAGTACATACTCACCGAATCAAAAGCACAAGACAATATGGCGAAATCATTCGTTAAATGCCTTTCTTTACAGCTATAATATACTCATAGTAGCCTACTGCGTACAGCACAGGAAAATTTGATACAGTGGCTGTGAAAATTATTCGTTACTTGCATTTATCTCCTTTAAAATTCGTTTACTAGACATAATGCAATCAAAGTAACGTAAATAAAAAAATATGGTGTATAGCATTTGTTTTGCATCGGAAGTGCATAACGCTAAAGATTTAACGTACCTCTATTACGCGTGATGAATGAAACTAATACCTCTCGTAGATAACAAACGAAAAAGATTACAAAAATCAGGTAATGTTAAATATAGGCTACTGTAATAACGACCAAATATAACAAGAAAACTACCGTATCCCTTCTACCCCACAGTAAGTAGGCCTATTAAAAACCGTCTTCAAGAGTACCTACAATTATTTACTATGGATAATGTTTCAGCAACCACGAAAACTGCGGAAAACGTGCTTACAACTTGCTTGCGTCAACAGTCAGGCAATAATACTGAAACCAAAATAATGCCTACTGTTCTGATTCGGAACGAAATAAAGTTTGACGCTATAAAGTCGAATGAGCATGGCACAAGAATTACGGGAACTTTCCGTTTCCAGCAAGGACTGTCAGATATTGGCTTCAGAAAAGCTTGTGATGCTACCAGTATGCACGAACTGTTAAAGAAAAAAGAGGTTAAAAATGCAGTAAATTGTAATAGGCCCACCTGTTTTGCCTGACTAAAAGTATTTTAAAAAAACTGCCACGGCATTCGTCTTTCTTCATTGCGTGGAAATGCTAACATGTGAAATCCGCTTTCGCCTCTATTGGAACAACCAAGTGCAGCACAACCTGGCATCGTTTACGAACGTCTGCAGAACGAATTACAGATGTCAAAAAAATACTGTTCAATTACTAACGTGTTTACTTCAAACATGAAGGCCTACCGACTTCATCAGAAAACACTTCATAATTTCAACTCGCATTTAAGATCGCAAACGCTAATTACGTACTAAAAACGATATACAACTAAATCGAACATGCATGTACAACGCATAACAAGTCTCTCAATAATTCAAATACCTTTTAATCGTTTCCAAAAGCCCTCTGAGCTTCAATTCAGCTCAAAAGCACGGCGAACATAGGAAGCGCGAGAGACGTTTGGCAGAAAAATGGCGCCAAAGCTAATCAACCAATCGCGCGCAACTTCACCTATGGCCACTCTCTCTGTATACAGGCTCTCTAGGGCAGCGTCCTGCCGGAGCCAAGTGAACAAACTGTTATGTGCTTCTGTAAGGAAGGTGGCGTAACCGCTTACTGTTTCAAGAGGCATCGTGTTGGAGATTTACACCGCGTGAAGGTATTTGTCTGGAATGTACATCTACATCTATATGGATACTCTGCAGTCACATTTAAGGGCCTGGCAGAGTGGTCATCGAATCACCTTCACAATGATTCTCTATTATTCCAATCTCGTACAGCGTGCGCCAAAAATTAACACCAGTACCTTTCTGTGCGAGCTCTGATCTGCCATATTTTATCATGATGTTCTTTTCTCCCTATGAAGGTCGGCATCAACAAAATATTTTCGCATTCGGAACAGAAAACTGGTGATTGAAATTTCGTGACAAGATTCTGCCGCAACGAAAAATGCCTTTCTTTCAATGAAGTCCAGCCCAAATCCTGTATCATTTCAGTGACACTCTCTCCCCTATTTCGCCATAGTACAAAACGTGCTGCCCTTCTTTGAACTTTCTCGATGTATTCCGTCAATCCTCTCTGGAAAGGATTCCACATCGCGCATCACTATTCTAAAAGCGGAAGGACACGCATAGTGTATGCACTCTCTTTAGTATATCTGCTACATTTCCTAAGTGCACCTGCCAATAAAACACAGTCTTTGGCTAGCCTTCCCCACAACTTTTTCTGTGTGTTCCTTCAATTTAAGTTGTTCGAGACTGTAATACCTAGGCATTAACTTGAATTTACGGGCTTTGGATTTGACTGATTTATCATGTAACCTAAGTTTAACGGATTCCTTTTAGCAGTCATGTGGAAGACCTCACTCTTTTGGTTATCTAGGGTCAATTGCCAATTTTTGCACCATGTTTTCTAAATCGTTTTCGAATTTGTTTTGATCTTCTGATGACTTTACTAGTCGATAAAGGACAGCATCTTCTGCAAACATACTAAGACGTCTGTTCAGGTTGTCTCCTAAATAGTTTATATAGATAAGGAAAAGCAAAGGGCATATGACAGTATCCTGGGGAGCGTCAGAAGTCACATCTGTTTTACTCCATGACTTTCCGTCAATTACTACGAACTGTGACTTGTCTGACACGAAATCACGAACCAGTCACATAACTGAGACCATATTCCATAAGCGCGCAATTTCACCAGAAGCATCTTGTGTGGTACAGTGTCAAAAGCCTTCTGGAAATCTAGAAATACGAATTCATTTTGAAATCCCTTGTCAATAGGACTGAGCACTACATCTGAGTAAAGAGCTAGTTGTGTTTCAAAGAACGATGTTTTCTAAATCCGTGTTGACTGTGTGTTAACAGACCTTTCTCTTCAAGGTACTTCATAATGTTCGAACACAATATATGTTCAAAAATCTTGGTGCTTATCGGCGTTAATAATATAATAATATGGGCCTGTAATTTACTGGATTACTCCTATTATCTTTCTTGAATATTGGTGTGACTTGTGCAACTTTCCAGTGTTTGGGTAGGTATATTTGGGTAAGGGAACGGTTGTATATGATTGATAAGTGAGGAGCTATTGTATGAATATATTCTGAAAGGAACCTTACTCGTATACGGTCATGGTCCGAGGTTTTTCTGCTTCTACGTTACTCATACTGGCAGCTGTTCTTCATTCGAACTCTGCAATATTTACTTCGTCTTCTTTGGTAAAGGAATTTCAGAACGTTGTGTTCAGTGACTCTGCTTTGGCAGTAGAGTCTATACAGGTAGCATTTCCACTGCTATCGCGTGGAGAAGGCATCGATTGTATCATGCCGCTAACATACTTCACATGCGACCAGAATCTCTTTGGATTTTCTGCCAGGTTTCGAGACAAAGTTCCGTTGTGGAAAGTATTATAAGCATCTCGCATTGAAGTCCGCGCTAAATTTCGAGCTTCTGTAAAAGACCGCCAATCTTGGAGATTTTGTGTCCGTTTAAATTTGGTATGCATTTTTCGTTATTTCTGCGACAGTGTTCTGACACGTTTTGTGTACCAAGGAGGATCAGCCTCTTTGTTTGTTAAATTATTCGGTATAAATCTCTCAATTGCTGCCGATACTGTTTCTTTGAATTCAAGCCACATCGGGTCTAAACTGTTCATCCTCCATGTTTCACTTCCATACATGGCTACATGTAAGTGTAGAACAGAAGAGATTAGAAGCTTCTGATGCTGAAGATTGGATGGGTAGAGCACGCAACTGATGAGGAGGTACTGTATGAAATTGGGAATAAAAGAAGTTTGTGGAACAACTCGACTAATATAAAGGATCGATTGTTAGGTCATATTCTGAGGCATCAAAGAATCACCAACTTAGTATTGGAGGGCCGTGTGGCGGGAAAAAATCTCAGAGGGACTCTTAAGAGGTAACTACAGTAAGCAGATTCGGAAGGAAGTGGATTGCAGTAGTTATTTGGAGATAGAGTAGCATCGGGAGCCGAACCAAACCAGTCTTCGGACTGAAGATCATAACAACAACAACAACAACAACAACAACAACATGAAAAGCTGAAAACCATCACTCAATAAGTCACAATGCTAGCGAAAGTGTGCAACCAGTTTTCGTCGTTCAAGGGGACTGTGACGACAGCTACAAAAGTCACTGCAGAACTGAATGTCGTGCTCGTGAGTCCTGCCAGCACCGAAACAGCACGAAGGGAGCTCCATCAGGTGGAACGTGCAGGGCGAGCTGGGATCCCAAAACTACTCGTGCCTGATACGAAAGCCCGTAACAGGGAAACGTGGCCAAGCCATGAGACCTGGACTACGGAGCAACGAGAGGAAGTCACTTGGTCGGATCAGTCTTGCTTCACACCGTTCCCAACTTATGGCCGACTTTACGGCACACGGGTGAAACATGGAGGAGGTTCGGTGATGATCTGTGTAGCCATATCGCGCTATTCCGCGGTTCCCATGGTTACTCTGCAAAGACGTATTGTTGCCAATTATGCAATCACCTTGGCCGATAAGGTTCATCCCCAGTGGTGATGCTGTTCCAAGGTGACAGGCTCCCTGTTCACGCAGCTGCCTTCCTCCAGGATCGGATATGTGAGCACGAGGATGATTGTCCATTTCCCCTGGTCACAATGTTATTGAGCCTTTGTGGTCTACCTTGGAGAGAGGGCTATATGATCGCTATCCACCTCCATCGTCGTTGCCTGACTAGCCACTATTCTGCAGGAAGGATGGTATAAGATTTCACTGAAAACCGTCCAGGATCTGTATTTATGACTTCAGAAACGAATGGGAGCTGTGTTGAATGCCAATGGGTTCCCTACGCCGTGTTAGGTATGGTAACGTCTTCTGTTTGTGGTGTTTCCGTATTTTTGTGCAGCCCCTGCAACTGTCAGTCTCACAGAACCAGAATGGCGCAGCAGCGGTTTGAGGAGCGTGATATTGGACTCACTTCAACGTCTTGGGCACCTCCGCACGATCTGAGCCCGACAGAACACACCTGGAAGGCGTGATCTGCGCCTAGACACCTCGTGCCACGTAGCAACAAGTCGTCGGATCCACGCCACGCAGAGTGTCTGCTGTACTGCGTTCCAGAGGGGGACCAGCGCGCTATTAACTCTTTGAGTCCCAGCAATAGAAAAGCATACTAGTTTTAATATTTTCACAAAATTAATCTCTGTAATCCAACTAATCGACGAATACAAAAAGAAACAGGCTCAAAGTAAACACTCAGTAATTTTAAAGTTGTGGTTTCACTTTGGAACTACTGCGGCAGACAGTTTTCAATCATTCATCATTTCGTGAGATATACAGTATTTGAAAGCAATTGCTCATTTTCCTTCACACACTGAAACGTCCCCTTAGAAAAATTTATGAGTGACTGTGCTTATAAACCCCTTACGTTATTTGATTTTCAAACAGCTGAGCTAAACTGAACGTGCTCAGACATTTCTCTCTTTACTTATTCTGATCATCACTAAACTGACACAATATTTTTAGCGCAACGTAATCTGACTTTCAAAAATCCCCACAAAAGAATGGCCCTGACTAACAATAACCTATACCTTTCATGAATGACTTACCTCACAAAAATCTTCATTACTCGAAATACTGCAATATAGCGAGTGCCACTACTGCCAGCTAAATAAAATATACTGACTACTGAAGTCACTAACTACAGATAGGCATAGTTAGCAAATGAAAGATTTTGATGAAGAACAAACAATGTATTTACCTTAATATTGTTCAAAAGTCATAATATATGTATCAGTTCATGACATCCAGTCTTACAAATTTATTCTCTCTGATGGACACACGTCCAGATCATCCGCTCTCAAAACTCCGCCATCTCTCTCCCCACATCCACCACTGCTGGCGGCTCACCTCCAACTGCACAACGCTACGCGCTGTTAACAGCCAACTGCCCAACACTACAATAGCGACTATTTCAACAATGCCCACCAGCCACAGACTGCACACAGTACATCCAGTGATTTTCATACAGAGCGCTAGGTGAGGTTACCAACATAAAAACCTAAGCAGCCTACTTACAACACAATCGCACATATCGAAAGTTACGTGAACTCATAATGCCTAAAACAAATTATTATCCTAAATGAAAGCGAAAATGGACCAGATTTAATAAATTTAATCGAAAGTGCATTTCGCTCCAGTGGTTTCCGAACCGCTCATAAAAGCAGTAGCACAAACTCAAATTCTCGTTACATTAACTTTAGGTATAGTTACTTTCACTGTCAGTGATCTCTTCAATGTGATCACTATAAAAAACCACATGTCACTATCTCCTACAATCACGTAGCACAATCTCCGCGCCGATTGTCCCTTTGAACGCTGTAAACGGTTGCTACGATGTGTTACACCCGTAGAAGCATTTCATTGTTTTGCAACAGCATCGGTGGTTTCGTGTGATAGGTGGTGCTACTCAAAAACAAAAATAAATAATAATAAAATTGTGGTTTCAGGCCACTGGTACTCGAAGAGATAAGCCGGTGCCGATGATGTACTAGCTGACCGTGAAAGTTGGTCAAAGAAAGTTTTGCTTGACCTGAATAATTGAGAATGTGTGTGGGTTAGGTGTGCAAGGAAGTAACAGAACAAATATTATGAAACTACAAGAATAACTGTAACGTGAAAGAAAAGCAAACCAATACCTAGTTGGTGTGGGTACTGTAAGACCTTCGGTACACACACCATCAGATTATTTGACTTGTCGCTCTAACGAAGTAGGCGAGTGTCAGCAATATGTCTCGTGGTCGTATCGTGGCATGTTTATCTTCTGCCGTTAGGTCAGACGATAGAAACGCCACTTGAACGCTTAGAGTAGCACATAGACGGTGACCAACTTTAAATAGAACTTGATTAATTTTCACGCACATTTATTAAAATAATAATAATCATAGACATTATGTAACTTGATTCTGGATGCTGTTTACAATTGACAATCTGAAGTTGCTTTGGTCTTGGTACGTTAATCTTATTCTCACACATCTCTGATACTTGACAAAGTTTCTATACATTTCTCTTCATGGCTATGTACAGGAATATGGTAATCTTATTAGGCGCAGACTGAAACTTGACTACAGACTAATGCAGACTGACTAATCGGAGGTCTGTACACTCGTTATAATACCTCGCGCGTTCAGGTATCACTGCGCGAGTGTGATCCGCGAGGAGAAAAGGTTCTACGTTAGCAGCAATCTCATTGGCTGCGTTACATATTAATACGCGGATCGGCGGAAGCAGAATTTGGTCCGTCTCTAAGACAGCGCCATCTCGTAGTGCGGAGACGGACGAGCGCTGCGCCTGCGCTGTTGTGCTCTAGTGGGAAAGTTGTGTACGCGCTGACTACGCGGAACTATGTACACAACGTAGTATGAAGGCTTGCACAACCGGATGACATATCTTCTGGTAAACCTTCCGGGATGTAAGGTCGTGGTCCATGAAACTCTTCAGCTCCTAAAGTTTCGTCCAGAGCTGCGCAGGACATCTTCAGAGGGGTGTTTCTCCTCCGGTGAGTCTTGCAAGACTCAAGCAGAAGATATGTACGCAACACCTAGAAACAATTGTTTGAAATCACAGTCGTGCGCTGGGTAATATTTTAGACCGTGGAGCTCCACCGCACGCACTGCGACATGTTTGGCTCCTCCTCGGTGCAGCGTCCACGATGTGGTCTCAACCTTGTTGCTCAAACCCATCCGTGCCACGCTTCCGCAGCGGGCCTGCTGAGGTCGGCGCAGTGTTTAAAGAGTGTGACTGTGACGACGCACTCCGTGTTTCCACTGGTCCCGAGCGTGCGAAACCGGACTCCTGCCATCGGCTACTGCAGATGACGCCGCACGGTCGACTGCTGCGCCCTGACACGAGATCTTCACGAGGTTGGTACTGTGTGCTGGTACATTGTCGTGCTGAAAGAAGAATCCATCGCCAAAGAGTAGGGTTGGAAGACAGGTTGGAGCCTCTTGTTTCAGTACTGCACGGCTCTCAAATAACCCTCGGCAACTGATTCGTCTGTCTTTGATATCTTTGATACATGATTCCAGTCCAGAACATTACTGAAGCATCCCCCTCCTGAACCGATGCTGCCCCATACCGGAGAGGTGACTGGTTTCTAGCCTCCACCACACTCTTCTGCAGCGACCGTCTGGCGTCAGATGAATGCTGCACGTAATACTACAGTACCGGCTTTCATGGTGAGGAGAGACTTATTCTGTTCGACGCTTTGCCTTGTCCTCTCCCTTCGTGCACACGTTGCTACGGCTGAAACGTATCTGTTATCGGCGCGGGGCGGGGGGAGGGCGGTGTTTGATGGGGGTTTCAGGGTCAGGAGGTACGTAAATTTCTGTTACTGTGGTAGTCGGTACCAATGTTTAACTTATATCTCAGTTATACGATACACTTCATTTACCATGTTACTTTTGAATACATTATCGGAGTGAACAGTGGTCAATGTGTTACAAATATTTACTATCAAAAACAGTCATGATCACAATTTATTTATTACGGTGACCGGTTTCGACCACTACTGTGATCATCTTCAGACCAACAAGTCGTATACAACGCTTTAATTAGAGGGCTACATACATTAAAGAAAATACATAAAGTTATAAAGCTATAAAACGATGAATTACCAAAGAGTAAGAACCTCCTTCTGCTGGAGAATCACTACTGGAGAAACCAGTGCACGTCTTAGTATACATAATGGAGGCTGCGCCCACTTCTGACGGAATGATATCATTACTAACCAATGGGTTATAGGTCGAATGACACTTTAAAATTTTTTAGTTAAAAGAACATGGCCAAGAAAGAAAATGAACACACACTAAACTTAATTTATTTAACAGCTATTGTCAATTAAAAAGCGTTAAAAATATTTAAACATGTAGGATAAACTCAGACTTCAAGAAGAATATAATAATTCCAATCCCAAAGAAAGCAGGTGTTGACAGATGTGAAAATTACCGAACTATCAGTTTAATAAGACACGGCTGAAAAATACTAACGCGAATTCTTTACAGACGAATGGAAAAACTAGTAGAAGCCGACCTTGCGGAAGATCAGTTTGGATTCGGTAGAAATATTGGAACACGTGAGGCAATACTGACCCTACGACTTACCTTAGAAAACAGATTAAGGAAAGGCAAACCTACGTTCCTAGCATTTGTAGACTTAGAGAAAGCTTTTGACAATGTTGACTGGAATACCCTCTTTCAAATTCTAAAGGTGGCAAGGATAACATATAGGGAGCTAAAGGCTATTTACAATTTGTACAGAAACCAAATGGCAGTTATAAGAGTCGAGGGACATGAAAGGGAAGCAGTGATTGGGAAGGGAGTGAGACAGGGTTGTAGCCCTTCCCCGATGTTATTCAATCTGTATATTGAGCAAGCAGTAAAGGAAACAAAAAACAAAAATCGGAGTAGGTATTAAAATCCATGGAGAAGAAATAAAAACTTTGAGGTTCGCCGATGACATTGCAATTCTGTCAGAGACAGCAAAGGATTTGGAAGAGCAGTTTAACGCAATGGACAGTGTCTTGAAAGGAGGATATAAGATGAATATCAACAAAAGCAAAACGAGGATAATGGAAAGTAGTCGAGTTAACTCGTGTGATGCTGAGGGAATTAGATTAGGAAATGAAAGGCTTAAAGTAGTAAAGGAGTTTTGCTATTTGGGGACAAAATAACTGATGATGTTCGAAGTAGGATATAAAATGTAGATTGGCAATGGGAAAGAAAGAGTTTCTGAAGAAGAGAAATTTTGTTAACATCGAGTATAGATTTAAGTGTCAGGAAGTCGTTTCTGAAAGTATTTGTATGGAGTGTAGCCATGTATGGAAGTGAAACATGGACGATAAATAGTTTGGACAAGAAGAGAATAGAAGATTTCGAAATGTGGTGCTACAGAAGAATGCTGAAGATTAGATGGGTAGATCACATATTGAATAGAGTTGGCGAGAAGAGGAGTTCGTGGCACAACTTGACTAGAAGAAGGGATCGGTTGGTAGGACATGTTCTGAGGCATCAAGGGATCACCAATTTAGTATTGGAGGGCAGCGTGGAGGGTAAAAATCGTAGAGGGAGACCAAGAGATGAATACACCAAGCAGATTCAGAAGGATGTAGGCTGCAGTAGGTACTGAGAGATGAAGAACCTTGCACAGGATAGAGTAGCATGGAGAGCTGCATCAAACCAGTCTCAGGACTGAAGACCACAACAACAACAACTCCCTTATACAACTCCAGGAAGCCTGAAATACAAATTATGCGACACCCTGTACAATAAAAGAACGTTTTTTCCCTCGTATCATCCGCAAGTATAGTGAAGAGCGAAAGAAACTGGTACACCTGCCTAATAACTTGTAGTGTCCCCCAGGAGCACGCAGAAGTGGCGCAACATGATGTGGCATGGACTCGACTAACGTCTGAAGTAGCGTCGGAGGGAACCGACACCACGAATCCCGCCGGGCTCTCCATAAATCGACAACAGTACGAAGTGGTGGAGAGCTCTTCTGAACAGCACGTTCCAAGACATCTATTCGGGAGGACGACGGTTCAATCCCGTCTCCGGCCATCCTGATTTAGGATTTCCGTGATTTCCCTAAATCGCTTCAGGCAAATGCCGGGATGGTTCCTTTGAAAGGGCACGGCCGATTTCCTTCCCCATCCTTCCCTCACCCGAGCTTGCGCTCCGTCTCTAATGACCTCGTTGTCGACGGGACGTTAAACACTGATCTCCTCCTCCTCCTCCAAGACATCTCAGGTATGTTCAATAATGTTCATGTCTGGGGAGTTTGGTGGTCAGCGGAAGTGTTTAAACGTAATCCTGGAGCCACTCTGTAGCAATTCAAGACATGTGCGGTGTCACACTGTCCTGCTGTAACTGCCCAAGTTCGTCGGAATGCACAATGCACGTGACCAGACAGGATTCTTACCTACTTATCACCTGTCAGAGTCGCACCCAGACGTATCACGGGTCCCACATCACTCCAACTTCATACGCCCCACATCATTAAGGAACCTCCACAGCCTGAAGAGTCCACTGGTGACATGCAGGGTCCATGGATTCATGAGGCTGTCTCCTTACTCGTACACGTCCATCTGCTCGTTACAACTTGAAACGAGACTCATCCGACCAGGCAATATATTTCCAGTCTTCAACAGTCCAATGTCGGTGTTGACGGGCCCAAGTGAGGCGTAAAGCTTTGTCTCGTGCACTCATCAGTGGTACACGAGTGGGCCTTCGACTCCGAAAGCCCAAATCGATGATGAAACTTCCTGGAAGATTAAAACTGTGTGCCGGACCGAGACTCGAACTCGGGACCTTTGCCTTTCGCGGGCAAGTGTTCTACCATCTGAGCTACCCAGAAGACGAGGTACTGGCAGAAGTAAAGCTGTGAGGACGGAGCGTGAGTCGTGCCTGGGTAGCTCAAATGGTAGAGCACTTGCGCGCGAAAGGCAAAGGTCCCGAGTTCGAGTCTCGGTCCGGCACACAGTTTTAATCTGCCAGGAAGTTTCATATCAGTGCACACTCCGCTGCAGAGTGAAAATCTCATTCTGGAAACATCCCCCAGGCTGTGGCTAAGCCATGTCTCCGCTATATCCTTCCTTTCAGGAGTGCTAGTTCTGCAAGGTTCGCAGGAGAGCTTCTGTAAAGTTTGGGAGGTAGGAGACGAGGTACTGGCAGAAGTAAAGCTATGAGGACCGGGCGTGAGTCGTGCTTCGGTAGCTCAGATGGTAGAGGACTTGCCCGCGAAAGGCAGAGGTCCCGAGTTCGAGCCTCGGTCCGGCACACAGTTTTAATCTGGCAGGAAGTTTCATATCAGCGCACACTCCGCTGCAGAGTGAAAACCTCATTCTGATGTTCGTTGAATGGTTCGCACGTTGAAACTTGTTGATGGCGCAGCACTGAATAATGCAGCAATTTGCGGAAGGGTTGCACTTCTGTCACGTCGAACGATTGTCTTCAGTCGTCGTTGGCCCCTTTCGTGCAGGGCCTTTTTCCGGCCGCGGCGATGTCGGAGATTTGATGTTTTACCGGATTACTGACATTCACGATACTGTCGTGAAATGGTCGTACGTGAAAATCCCCACCTCATCGCTGCTTCGGAGATGCTGTGTCCCGTCGCTCGTGCTGCGACTATAACTCCACGTTCAAACTCATTTAAATCGTGATAACCTGCCATTGTAGCAGCAGCAATCAATCTAACAACTGCGCCAGACACTTGTCTTATACAGGCGTTGCTGGTCGCAGCACCGTGTTCTGCCTGTTTACCTATTTCTGTATTTGTTTACGTATGCCTATACCAGTTGCTTTGGTGCTTCAGTGTAGAACAGTAATGGGCAGCTAGAAAATGGTTGTGGTACTCCACGAACCACTCGCCAGACGTTACAGAGTAGAGCTGTAGAGAAATGTGGTGAGTGCGTATAGAGAGTAGTGCCTTCTTCTTTGTCTTTGGTGACAGCGATAGTGAAAGCAGAAGGCGAAAACAGGTTCTAATGCGTAGCCTACTCATTTCGAAGAGTACCGATGGGCCTGTAAGCAGTGGAAGCCTGCCGTGAGCCTGTACGTGGAAGACGAAATTTATTTTCGGTGCATTCTTCCCCGAGGCGGCTTCTGTGAGGCGCGCGCGAGCGGTCCGCGCGTTCGTCGAGCCTGGCGCTCATCTTCTTCCAAAGCTGTTTCACAGAGGAAGACCGCACTGCGGTTCCTTCTCTAAATCCTCGCACAAACGACAAAATGGCTGACATCGAAATAAGTGTCCAAAGAATAGAAAAGCAACTGAAATCACTTAACAGAGGAAAGTCCACTGGACCTGACGGGATACCAGTTCGATTCTACACAGAGTACGCGAAAGAATTTGGCCCCCTTCTAACAGCCGTGTACCGCAAGTCTCTAGAGGAACGGAAGGTTCCAAATGATTGTAAAAGAGCACAGGTAGTCCCAGTCTTCAAGAAGGGTCGTCGAGCAGATGCGCAAAACTATAGACCTATATGTAGGACATCGATGTGTTGTAGAATTTTAGGACATGTTTTCTGCTCAGGTATCATGTCATTTATGGAAACCCAGAGTCTACTCTGTAGGAATCAACATGGATTCCGGAAACGGCAATCGTGTGAGACACAACTCGCTTTATTTGTTCATGAGACCCAGAAAATATTAGATACAGGCTCCCAGATAGATGCCATTTTCCTTGACTTCCGGAAGGCGTTCGATACAGTTCCGCTCTGTCGTCTGATAAACAAAGTAAGAGCCTGCGGAATATCAGACCAGCTGTGCGTCTGGATTGAAGAGCTTTTAGCAAACAGAACATAGCATGTTGTTCTCAATGGAGAGACGTCTACAAACGTTAAAGCAACCTCTGGCGTGCCACAGGGGAGTGTTATGGGACCATTGCTTTTCGCAATATATATAAATGACCTAGTTGATAGTGTCGGAAGTTCCATGCGGATTTTTGCGGATGATGCTGCAGTATACAGAGAAGTTGCAGCATTAGAAAATTGCAGCGAAATGCAGGAATATCTGCAGCGGATAGGCACTTGGTGCAGGGAGTGGCAACTGACCCTTAACATAATGTAATGTATTGCGAATACATAGAAAGAAGGATCCTTTATTGTATGATTCTATGATAGCGGAAAAAACACTGGTAGCAGTTACTTCTGTAAAATATCTGGGAGTATGCTTACGGAACGATTTGAAGTGGAATGATCATATAAAATGAATTGTTGGTAAGGTGCGTGCCAGATTGAGATTCATTGGGAGAGTCGTTAGAAAATGTAGTCCATCAACAAAGGAGGTGGCTTACAAAACACTCGTTTGGCCTATACTTGAGTATTGCTCATCAGTGTGGGATCCGTACCAGGTCGGGTTGACAGAGGAGATAGAGAAGATCCAAAGAAGAGCGGCGCGTTTCGTCACAGGGTTATTTGGTAAGCGTGATAGCGTTACGGAGATGTTTAGCAAACTCAAGTGGCTCTGCATCGCAGTGTAGCTTGCTGTCCAGGTTTCGAGATGGTGCGTTTCTGGATGAGGTATCGAATATATTGCTTCCCCCTACTTATACTTACCGAGGAGATCACGAATGTAAAATTAGAGAGATTCGAGCGCCCACGGAGGCTTTCAGACAGTCGTTCCTCCCGCGAACCATACGCGAGTGCAACAGGAAAGGGAGGTAATGACAGTGGCACGTAAAGTGCCCTCCGCCACACACCGTTGGGTTGATTGCGGAGGATAAATGTAGATGTAGATCTTTGCTCGGTTACGTGTTCCCTCTGGAGCTGAGTGGCAGGGAGTGGTGTACGGGACCCGCAGCTGGACGGGTGTTCCTCAGTTCTCGGCGTCGTGGCGATTGCAGTCAGTTGAAACGGTCGACCGTTGCGCCATGGTAGGCCGCGTTTTCCTGCAGCGTTGACCGTTGCTGCCGGCGAGTTTAGCGGGCAAGGAGCGGCTCTCGCCGCGTGAAACCTGGTTACGAAACGCGTCAGTTAATTGTGGTGTGCTAAATACGCCGAAATGTACTGAACAACACCACGAGCAGCAGAACATCATTACCCGGTTCCCACCAGGAGTCCTGAAGCTGTTGGCTCCTTGGCATTTCTATGACATTATGTGTGAAAACTGTTCAGTAATTACTGTACTTAGAGACTGTTAATTCTGCCCCTGTGCGAGCGGGGCAAAAATGCGGCTGCTTTATGGCTTTCAGTGACCACTTTTGGGGTTGTGTGTGTCAATCTGGAGCTTTCTCTAGTCGCCAAACTAATACTTTGCAATGTTAATCGGGTACTTGAAATTATTGTTTGTTGTCATTGACTATTTGATATTACTGATTGTAATTTCTGAGGTGAGTTATTGGATTGGACCTGTAACTAAAGTTGTGCGCGCTCATCCTAGAGATACGTGTGTGTGGTTCATCTGTGTGTGTGTGTGTGTGTGTGTGTGTGTGTGTGTGTGTGTGTGTGTGTATGTGTGTGTGTGCGTGCGCGTGCGCGCTTATTTACATTGGCACACTCTCATACTCCTTGTTGAGGCCCCCCCTCCCCGGCTTGTAGGTGTACCGTTTAACCGGCCATCTGCTGTTTGGTGCGTATCCCAATTGCATTGTCTCTTAGCCCTTAAGAGACCAGAATAAAGGTATACCTTGACTTTTTAAATCTTGTTTGAATTATTGTCTAATTATTCTTTTAAATGACTTTCTACATTGCTTCTTGCTACTGCTAGGAAGATTGACGTGCAATATTTATGGGCGAAACGCTTCTTTACTGAAGTTTTAATAGTTGGTTTCCTCGGAAATAATCTTCAATTGCCCGTTTAAGTGTTTATGTGTAGCCGTACCAAAATTGTTTTGCTGTTTGGTATTAGAAAACAGCCTTGTATCGGCAGCGGTTGTCGCGTTGCTGTTCTGCTGGCCTGGGGCAGTGTCGCGTCCCGTTTTCCTTCTGCGTCGGCGGCTTTCCTGTCATCGCACGAGGCGAAGGCGTTGGCGAATCAAACGCGCTTATGCGAATCTCCCGTTCCGCCACAAGCTGAGTAGTTTCGTGCTGCGGCCAGGGTGTCATTGTATTAGGAGTTCGCTTTGGTTGTTTTGGGGCAATAATTTACTCAGTGTTTCTATAATTGCAAGGTTCTTGTGGGCGTGTGATGAAAGCCTTTGGGCAAACGGTGCGCCGAGTTTCTCGACTTTTTCAAAACAAATGTTTCAAATGGCGCTGAGCACTTCTTAACTTCTGAGGTCATCAGTCTCCTAGAACTTAGAACTACTGAAACCTAACTAACGCCGGCCGAAGTGGCCGTGCGGTTAAAGCCGCTGCAGTCTGGAACCGCAAGACCGCTACGGTCGCAGGTTCGAATCCTACCACGGGCATTTGTGATGTCCTTAGGTTAGTTAGGTTTAACTAGTTCTAAGTTCTAGGGGGACTAATGTCCTCAGCAGTTGAGTCCCATAGTGCTCAGAGCCATTTGAACAAAAGCCAACCTAACTAACCTAAGGACATCACACACATCCATGCCCGAGGCAGGATTCGAACCTGCGACTGTAGCGCCTAGAACCGCTCGGCCACTTCGGTCGGCTCTTCAAAACAATAATGGTGTGATTGTCATTATAATTTTAATAGTGTTTTAGGTCCGCGGTAGTTTATTTATGTCCTTAACTTGATTTATGTGTAACAGCCTTGTTGCCAGTCAGTGAAGTGTTACTGTTGGCTTCTGTTTTTACACGTCGGTGGTGTCTGGCCAGCTTGACAGTGTCTCGTCCATTTGGAGGGGGAGGAGGAGATTAATGGCTAACGTCCCGTCGACAGCGAGGTCATCAGAGACGGATTAGGGAAGGATTGCGAAGTAAATCGGTCGAGCCCTTTCAAAGGAACCATCCCGGCATTTGCTGAAAGGATTTAGGGAAATCACGAAAAACCTAAATCAGGAAGGCCGGAGACGGGTTTGAACCGTCGTCCTCCCGAATGCGAGTCCAGTGTGCCAACCACTGCGCCACCCCGCTCGGTGTTATCCGTGTGGGAGCAGAAGAACATTGCCTTACGACGTCAATGTGTCGTCGGTTGCTTTACGCTCCCTAGTATTGTTAGTAACAGGAAAGTTTAGTGATTGTGTACCTCGTAGTGGTGAGGTGACTAATGGACTAAATACCAATATTATATGTACTTGCGTCTAACTTCTAGCCATGGAGTAGGCATGTCACTGTTGCAGTGGAAACGTATGCATCTGAATGTCTTTTGAGAACTTTTAACATTGCAACTCGTCAGCAATCCTGAATAATTTAACGATTATAAAGAATCCGCCTCGATTACAAATAGAAACCGTATGTTGACCTCTGTCGGTCAATAGATACTAAGGGCGATGAAAGCGATTTTGCATATCCTTTCATGCATGTATATTAAGCCCGTTACATTATCTGACCTTTCACGTCAATAGCTATTAAAACATAAAGATAGTCTGTTCCACGCTACATGCGTTCACAGACCTCACTTGATTAAGTTCAGTACCTCAAGTACCTGATTTTAAGAAACAAGTTTAGCTTTAGGCTCTTTTTACACTGTTTTGGTACATATCCGATAGCACTGTTCAAAATGACCTCTGTCGGTCATTAGATATTAAGGGCGATGAAGGCGACGTTGTACGTACGTCCTTTCACGGAATTACATTAAGCCTATCATACTAATTTGAGCCTTTTCTGGTCAATAGTGCTTAGAATTTAATATAGTAACTTTACACGCTTATCCAAGCATAGTCATCAAGTACTATCCGGCGATAGATTGAAAAATGAGTTATTCATCCCCCATATTTCTAGCCTGCTCCTAGCTGATGGTATTTTGTCTATCCTGCGTGTATGCATTTAGTCCATCCGTGGAATTTGCTATCCCACATATATAGTTTCAGCCTATCCACGTTCTATAGTTCTATAAAAGCGTCCTCGAGCTTATACATTATACATACACACGCATTAACTTCCTGGGCGTTTGACCCGGTCGTCTGATCACTCTCGTGACACATTTTATGCCAGTCATATGGAAGAAGACGATTTCTCAATTTTCGCATGCGCGTTCCTTTTTGACATTCTCACGGCCTAGCTGCTGGCGCCACCTCAGCTTACCTGAGAGCCCGCGGCCCACCCAACGTTGGCTGGTGTGAGGAAGCACGCTTCTGACGTTTGAGCTAAGTACAGCTATTGACATAGTACACACGTACCGTTTATTTTACATTTTATCCGAGTCTTTTGCCCTTTTGGGCGTTCTGTATTAATATTAGACCATGCCACTTTAGGCAGTTGTAGTGTGTTCCGAAGAAGGCGTGGTTATCCGCGCCGAAACCTAGGTCAACATCCGGCTTCTATTTGCAATCGAGGCCGATTCTTTATAATCATTCAATGTCTTTTATTTAACATTTGTTGAACTTGTATCCGAGTCCTGCCGTGGGATTGGCCTACGGTTGTCAAGCCAGTCGCGCAGACGGAGTGCCGCCGCAGGTTTAATTAATGAATTAAGTCTCTGTAGTCGGGCCACCATTTTATTGCGCTGTTGACTTGTTCTGCGAGTAACAATTTTAATTCTATGTATAACGCAAATGTCCTTGTGCTTTGTAATATTAATTTAAAAACCTTAACTATTCGTATTAATTTGACAAGAATCTTGGTAACTGTTAATTGCTTATGATAGATTTGTTATTACATAAAAATATTTATTTGGGAGTGGTAAATGACGCATCAAGTTGGGTCACCATTCCACGTGTTTTCCTTAAATTAATCCCGATCCTTATCCTGGGTCTCACATTCGGCTTCTGACTTTTTAAAACTGGTTGTTCGGAAATATGATGAAGGTTGTGCAGGAACCCTATGTACAGCAACTTCTCCTAACGTACACCTCAACAACCGTCTTCGGCGTCAGAAAAATGACTCCTACAGTCACTGTCTTATAAGTTCTGCAATACTTCTGTTTCGGACAACACGCTTTTACATTTAAGGTAACTTCTCCTATCTTAACAACATGTCTTTATTTGGACTTGAGGACCCTGCTGCAGTTTCCATATTTACTCTCAAAATTAGAAAGTATTAGTCGACAAGACACACCGCAGGCGCGGCCGTGGTTGGAAATGTCTAGGTTAGATTGCCTGTATACAGTCAAACACCAGTTCAAATTTTTCTTGGTCATCAGTCTACTGACTGGTTTGATGCGGCCCGCTACGAATTCCGTTCCTGTGCTAACCTCTTCATCTCAGAGTAGCACTTGCAACCTACGTCCACAATTATTTGCTTGACGTATTCCAATCTCTGTCTTCCTCTACAGTTTTTGCCCTCTACAGCTCCCTCTAGTACCATGGAAGTCATTCCCTCATGTCTTAGCAGATGTCCTATCATCCTGTCCCTTCTCCTTATCAGTGTTTTCCACATATTCCTTTCCTCTCCGATTCTGCGTAGAGCCTCCTCATTCCTTGCCTTATCAGTCCACCTAATTTTCAACATTCGCCTATAGCACCACATCTCAAATGCTTCGATTCTCTTCTGTTCCGGTTTTCTCACAGTCCATGTTTCACTACCGTACAATGCTGTACTCCAGACGTACATCCTCAGAAATTTCTTCCTCAAATTAAGGCCGGTATTTGATATTAGTAGACTTCTCTTGGCCAAAAATGCCTTTTTTGCCATAGCGAGTCTGCTTTTGATGTCCTCCTTGCTCCGTCCGTCATTGGTTATTTTACTGCCTAGGTAGCAGAATTCCTTAACTTCATTGACTTCGTGACCATCAATCCTTGTGTTAAGTTTCTCGCTGTTCTCATTTTCTACTACTTCTCATTACCTTCGTCTTTCTCCGATTTACTCTCAAACCATACTGTGTACTCATTAGACTGTTCATTCCGTTCAGATCATTTAGTTCTTCTTCACTTTCGCTCAGGATAGCAGTGTCATCAGCGAATCGTATCATTGATATCCTTTCACCTTGTATTTTAATTCCACTCCTGAACCTTTCTTTTATTTGCATCATTGCTTACTCGATGTACGGATTGAAGAGTAGGGGCGAAAGGCTACAGCCTTGTCTTACACACTTCTTGATACGAGCACTTCGTTCTTGATCGTCCACTCTTATTTTTCCCTCTTGGTTGTTGTACATATTGTAGATGACCTGTCTCTCCCTATAGCTTACCCCTACTTTTTTCAGAATCTCGAATAGCTTGCACCATTTTATATTGTCGAACGCTTTTTCCAGGTCGACAAATCCTATGAAAGTGTCTTGATTTTTCTTTAGCCTTGCTTCCATTATTAGCCGTAACGTCAGAATTGCCTCTCTCGTCCCTTTACTTTTCCTAAAGCCAAACTGGTCGTCATATAGCGCATTCTCAATTTTCTTTTCCATTCTTCTGTATATTATTCTTGTAAGCAGCTTCGATGCATGAGCTGTTAAGCTGATTGTGCGATAATTCTGGCACTTGTCAGCTCTTGCCGTCTTCGGAATTGTGTGGATGATGCTTTTCCGAAAGTCATATGGTATGTCGCCAGACTCATATATTCTACACACCAACGTGAATAGTCGTTTTGTTGCCACTTCCCCAATGATTTTAGAAATTCTGGTGGAATTTTATCAATCCCTTCTGCCTTATTTGACCGTAAGTCCTCCAAAGCTCTTTTAAATTCCGATTCTAATACTGGATCCACTATCTCTTCTAAATCGACTCCTGTTTCTTCTTCTATCACATCAGACAAATCTTCACCCTCGTAGAGGCTTTCAATGTATTCTTTCCACCTATCTGCTCTCTCCTCTGCATTTAACAGTGGAATTCCCGTTGCACTCTTAATGTTACCACCCTTGCTTTTAATGTCACCAAAGGTTGTTTTGACTTTCCTGTATGCTGAGTCTGTCCTTCCGACAGTTATATCTTTTTCGATGTCTTCACATTTTTCCTGCAGCCATTTCGTCTTAACTTCCCTGCACTTCCTATTTCTTTCATTCCTCAGCGACTTGTATTTCTGTATTCCTGATTTTGCCGGAACATGTTTGTACTTCCTCCTTTCATCAATCAACTGAAGTATTTCTTCTGTTACCCATGGTTTATTCGCAGCTACCTTCTTTGTACCTATGTTTTCCTTCCCAACTTCTGTGATGGCCGTTTTTAGAGATGTCCATTCCTCTTCAACTGCACTGCCTACTGCGCTATTCCTTATTGCTGTATCTATAGCGTTAGAGAACTTCAAACGTATCTCGTCATTCCTTAGTACTTCCGTATCCCACTTCTTTGCGTATTGATTCTTCGTGACTAATGTCTTGAACTTCAGCCTACTGTTCATCACTACTATATCTGCTCCTGGGTACGCCTTACAATCCAGTATCTGATTTCGGAATCTCTGTCTGACCATGACGTAATCTAATTGAAATCTTCCCGTATCTCCCGGCCTTTTCCAAGTATACCTCCTCCTCTTGTGATTCTTGAACAGGGTATTCGCTATTACTAGCTGAAACTTGTTACAGAACTCAATTAGTCTTTCTCCTCTTTCATTCCTTGTCCCAAGCCCATATTCTCCTGTAACCTTTTCTTCTACTCCTTCCCCTACAACTGCATTCCAGTCGCCCATGACTATTAGATTTTTGTCCCCCTTTACATACTGCTTTACCCTTTCAATATCCTCATACACTTTCTCTATCTAAGTACTAAGCTGAATTACCTCACAAAGTAAGCCCGACCGGTCTGCCGTGCGGTCTGAGGCACTGCTTCCCGGGCGGGAAGAAGTGCCGGTCCGTGGCACGAATCCGCCCCGCGGATTAGCGTCGAGGTCCGGTGTGCCGGCCAGCCTGTGGATGATTTTTAAGGCCGTTTTCCGTCTGCCTCTGCGAATGCATGTTGGTTCCCCTTACTCCGCTTCAGTTACGCTGTGTAGGCGACTGCTGCGCAAACACTTTCTGCACGTACGCGTACACCCCAATTTACTCTACCACGCAAAGATTGGGGTTACACTCGTCTGGTGTGAGTCGTTCCCGGGGGGTCCACTGGGGGCCAAACCGCACAATAACCCTGGGTTCGGTGTAGGGAGGCGGTAGGGTGAGTGGACTGCTGTAGCCTGTTGTGGGGTTGTGTATCACTGCGGGCTACGGCGGGGACGAAGTCTCTCCGTCGTTTCTAGGTCCCCAGTTCCATACAATACAATACCTCACAAAGTAGGCACAGAAAAATAACTACGGGAAGCCGCAACGCAACTGTTCGATACACGTTGAACGTCAGATCCACTATCAATCATCCTTTACATTGGAAATTACCTCTGTTACTAAATCTGATACAGACTAAGTCATACTGGTCGAAGAAACGCAAACCCCTACAACCAACACCATATAGTGAAAGGCGGCAGTCAATCATCCTTTCGCATAATTTCATCATTTTATCAAGTTTCGCACTCTGCCCGAGTTTTCTTATATTTTTACCATGACAGGTAGACAGTTCACGGTGACCACCAACCTGTGTCGTATTTCCATTTTATTATGATTGATATTCAGCAGTCTATGTTCCTTTACCCACGTTTCCTAAACATGCGTGATTGCTAGATTTTTATGAATGTGGTTGCATGCACTTTGGTGGGTGTAGGTGGACTCTTTTGTTTCAGCTTTGTAGCAGAGGACTGGGACGTCGAGTTTAACTCTCGAAGCTGCTTGGATAAGCCGGCCTTGTGGGCCCAGGCTTTCTTAAGGTACGGCTTCGCGACTGGTTGCTCCACATGCATGGAAAAGGCGCACGTCGTTAAAATCATACCTGCTGAACCGATGGTAAATTTTGAGCTAGGGAAAAAGGTGTTCTTACTCCTATCGCCCCCCCATGAACCATGGACCTTGCCGTTGGTGGGGAGGCTTGCGTGCCTCAGCGAGACAGATGGCCGTACCGTAGGTGCAACCACAACGGAGGGGTATCTGTTGAGAGGCCAGACAAACGTGTGGTCCCTGAAGAGGGGCAGCTGCCTTTTCAGTAGTTGCAGGGGCAACAGTCTGGATGATTGACTGATCTGGCCTTGTAACATTAACCAAAACGGCCTTGCTGTGCTCGTACTGCGAACGGCTGAAAGCAAGGGGAAACTACAGCCGTAATTTTTCCCGAGGATATGCAGCTTTACTGTATGATTAAATGATGATGGCGTCCTCTTGGGTAAAATATACCGGAGGTAAAATAGTCCCCCATTCGGATCTCCGGGCGGGGACTACTCAAGAAGACGGGGTTATAAATACAAGATCAAATAGGGGTAATGCAGGAGTCGGTTTAATAATGAATAAAAAAAATAGGAGTGCGGGTAAGTTACTATAAACAGCATAGTGAACGCATTATTGTGGCCAAGATAGACACGAAGCCCACACCTACTACAGTAGTACAAGTTTATATGCCAACTAGCTCTGCAGATGACGAAGAAATTGAAGAAATGTATGATGAAATATAAGAAATTATTCAGATAGTGAAGAGAGATGAAAATTTAATAGTCATGGGTGACTGGAATTCGGTAGTAGGAAAAGGGAGAGAAGGAAACGTAGTAGGTGAATATGGATTGGGGCTAAGAAATGAAAGAGGAAGCCGCCTGATAGAATTTTGCACAGAGCACAACTTAATCATAGCTAACACTTGGTTCAAGAATCATAAAAGAAAGTTGTATACATGGAAGAAGCCTGGAGATACTGACAGATTTCAGATAGATTACATAATGGTAAGACAGAGATTTAGGAACCAGGTTTTAAATTGTAAGACATTTCCAGGGGCAGATGTGGGCTCTGACCACAATCTATTGGTTATGAACTGTAGATTAAAACTGAAGAAACTGCAAAAAGGTGGGAATTTAAGGAGATGGGACCTGGATAAACGGACTAAACCAGAGGTTGTACAGAGTTTCACGGTGAGCATAAGGCAACAATTGACAGGAATGGGGGAAAGAAATACAGCAGAAGAAGAATGGGTAGCTCTCAGGGATGAAGTAGTGGAGGCAGCAGAGGATCAAGTAGGTAAAAATACGAGGGCTAGTAGAAATCCTTGGGTAACACAAGAAATATTGAATTTAATTGATGAAAGGAGAAAATATAAAAATGCAGTAAATGAAGCAGGCAAAAAGGAATACAAACGTCTGAAAAATGAGATCGACAGGAAGTACGAAATGGCTAAGCAGGGATGGCTAGAGGACAAATGTAAGGATGTTGAGGCTTATCTCACTAGGGGTAAGATAGATACTGCCTACAGGAAAATTAAAGAGACCTTTGGAGAAAAGAGAACCACTTGTATGAACATTAATAGCTCAGATGGAAACTCAGTTCTAAGCAAAGAAGGGAAAGCAGAAAGGTGGAGGGAGTATATAGAGGGTCTGTACAAGGGCAATGTACTTGAGGACAATATTATGGAAATAGAAGAGGATGTAGATGAAGATCAAATGGGAGATACGATACTGCGTGAAGAGTTTGTCAGAGCACTGAAAGACCAGAGTCGAAACAAGGCCCCGGGAGTAGACAATATTCCATTAGAACTAATGATGGCCTTGGGAGAGCCAGTCATGACTAAACTCTACCATCTGGTGAGCAAGATGTATGAGACAGGCGAAATACCCTCAGACTTCAAGAAGAATATAATAATTCCAATCCCAAAGAAAGCAGGTGCTAACAGATGTGAAAATTACCGAACTATCAGTTTAATAAATCACGACTGCAAAATACTAATTCTTTACAGACGAATGGAAAAACTGGTAGAAGCCGACCTCGGGAAAGATCAGTTTGGATTCCGTAGAAATATTGGAACACGTGAGGCAATACTGACCCTACGACTTATCTTAGAAGATAGATTATGGAAAGGCAAACCTACATTTCTAGCATTTGTAGACTTAGAGAAAGCTTTTGACAATGTTGACTGGAATACTCTCTTTCAAATTCTGAAGGTGGCAGGGGTAAAATACAGGGAGCGAAAGGCTATTTACAATTTGTACAGAAACCAGACGGCAGTTATACGAGTCGAGGGACATGAAAGGGAGGCAGTGGTTAGGAAGGGAGTGAGACAGGGCTGTAGCCCTTCCCCGATGTTATTCAATCTGTATATTGAGCAAGCAGTGAAGGAAACAAAAGAAAAATTCGGAGTAGGTATTAAAATCCATGGAGAAGAAATAAAAACTTTAAGGTTCGCCGATGACATTGTAATTCTGTCAGAGACAGCAAACGGCTTGGAAGAGCAGATGAGCGGAATGGACAGTGTCATGAAAGGAGGGTATAAGATGAACATCAACAAAAGCAAAACGCGGATAATGGAATGTAGTCGAATTAAGTCGGGTGATGCTGAGGGAATTAGATTAGGAAATGAGATTCTTAAAGGTTTAAAGGAGTTTTGCTATTTGGGGAGCAAAATAACTGATGATGGTCGAAATAGAGAAGATATAAAATGTAGACTGGCAATGGCAAGGAAAGTGCTTCTGAAGAAGAGAAATTTATTAACATCGAGTATAGATTTAAGTGTCAGGAAGTCGTTTCTGAAAGTATTTGTATGGAGCGTAGCCATGTATGGAAGTGAAATATGGACGATAACTAGTTTGGACAAGAAGAGAATAGAAGCTTTCGAAATATGGTGCTACAGAAGAATGCTGAAGATTAGATGGGTAGATCATATAACTAATGAGGAGGTATTGAATAGGACTGGGGAGAAGAGACGTTTGTGGCACAACTTGACAAGAAGAAGGGACCGGTTGGTAGGACATGTTCTGAGGCATCAAGGGATCACCAATTTAGTATTGGAGGGCAGCGTGGAGGGTAAAAATCGTAGAGAGAGATCAAGGGATGAATGCACTAAACAGAGTCAGAAGGATGTAGGTTGCAGTAGGTACTGGGAGATGAAGAAGCTTGCACAGGATAGAGTAGCATGGAGAGCTGCACCAAACCAGTCTCGGGACTGAAGACTACAACAACAACAACTGTTATGATGTTACACGTGTATGGTGTCTACTGAAGTTAAGGACTGCGCTTCATTTTATGAATAAATGTCCCATTCAGAATCAACTTAGTTCGTTAAGTTCTTCTCCAAGCTACACGCAAGCACGCTATGCCATTTGCTGTCGTCTTTAACCTCACGCACCCTGTCGGAGAATGATTCTAGGAAGCGTTTAATAAAGTTCTATCCCTGGCCGGTCGATCTGAAGTTGTGTAGTTAGATACCCGTTGCGCGTTTTTTTTTGGTGATAATACCTGCGGCTAAACTCAGTTAATATTTCTCGTACTTCAGACGCCTTGGCATCCAGAGGAAGTCAGAGAATGATAAGCGCAGTTTTGTTCAGTAGGCAGCTCGCGGCTACGAAAATGTGCGTATTACATTGCAAAAGTACATTCCACGAAAGAACCTATTACCGTTTTCGCAAAGTAATAAACAGGGAGCGCCTTTTAATAGCATGGCCACATTCTGGAACATCTGACGGCACACTGTTAACATCAGTTCTGCAGAGGGCATGGGGTGTCAATTAAACGATACTCTTCAAAAACTCATTTTGCTGTATATGTTTATCATATAACTTAAGTATCCGTACACCCGAGTGACCTGAGAGCCTCTTTGCCATCAAAATCGGAAAATAACTGACATGAATGATACAAACTGTTCACGGATGGTTCCAGACTGTATGGCTCTGCCAGAACCGCATTTTTTGATGACCAACCAGGGTGAGGACGACCCTCCTTGATGCCAACAGAAGCGTGGATATTAACAGCGGGGGTGTGTGTCATTAATCATGCTATTCTTTACACAGTCGACAAAATTCTAATATGCACTCACTCGACAAGTGCTCTGCACATACGCAGCCGAAGGGAAACCTATATATTCCTTGGGAGACGATGTTCCGAGATGTCTCCGTCAAGCAGAGGAACTGCGTCAGCTGTCTCATCTACAACGGATCCTAAGAAATGTTGGTATTGCGGGCAACGAACCTGCAGACCAGCTAGTGGAATTGGTGCAGCATCTACGTCCCACCGATAAACCCCTACCATACTGTGATTTTCGTAGTAGATTCTCCAGCCAAGCAAAGACAGAATTGACAGTATTAATGGACACACACTCTAACATCAAAGGCACATATTATTGGCCACTTAGTTTCTCAACTCGGCGCTTACACGAATATAAATTCTTACTATTAACAGACTAAGAGCGGATGACATAAATACAAACAAAATGTGGCATTTTTTAAAAACAGTTCTCTCTCCAAGCTGTGGTTTCTGCCTCACTGAAGATTATTTATCTCTTATAGTAACTGTTTGTAGTTCCATGAACAGGTTTATTGCCAAATGTATTTGCCATATTAGGAACGTTTCTAAAGGATAACGTTAAATTTGAGGATGGTTTATCGTGCTCTCTATATATACATACTATGTGATCAAAAGTATCCGGACACCTGTTTGAAAAGGACTTACAAGTTTGTGGCGCCCTCCATCGGTAATGCTGGACTTTAGTATGGTACTGGCCCACCCTTAACCCTGATGACAGCTTCCACTCTCGCAGGTATACATTCAGTCAGGTGCTGGAAGGTTTCTTGGGGAATGGCAGCCCATGCTTCGCGGAGTGCTGCAGTGAGGAGAGATGTCGATGTCGGTCGGTGAGACATGGCACGAAGTTGGCGTTCCAAAACATCCAAACTTTTTCCATAGGATTTAGGTCAGGACTCTACAAAGGCCAGTCCATTACAGGGATGTTATTGTCATGTAGTCACTCCGCTACAGGCTGTGCATTATGGACACGTGCTCGATCGTTTTGAAAGATGCAATCGCCATCTCCGAACTGCTCTTAAACAGTGGGAAGCAAGAAAAATCTTAAAACATCAACGTAGGCCTGTGCTGTGATAGTGCCACGGGAAACACCAAGGGGTGCAAGCCTCCTCCATGAAAAACCCGATAATCACACCATAAACACCACCGCCTTCGAATTCTACTGTAGCACTACACACGCTGGCAGATGACGTTCACCGGGCGTTCTCCATAGCCACACCCTGCCATCGTATCGCCACATCGTCTACCGTGATTCGTCACTCCCCACAACGTTTTTCCACTGTTCAGTCGTCCAATGTTTACGCTCCTTACGCAATGCGAGGCGTCCTTTGGCACTTAACGGCTTAACGTGTGGCTTACGAGCAACCGCCCGACCGCGAAATCCAAGTTTTCTCATCTCCCACCTAAATATCATAGAACTTGCAGTGGATCCTGATGCAGTTCGGAATTCCTGTGTGATGGTCTGGATAGATGTCTGCCTCCTACACATCACGACCCTCTTCAACTGTCGGCGGTCTCTGTAAGTCAACAGACGAGGTCGGTGAAATGCCTGGGCGAGCAGGACAGAGCGGATTAGGTTGTAGAAAGGGGCCAAAATGAGTTCCTGTCAGTTGCACTCAACACACAAATTTTATTTATCAACACACAGTATTACAACAAGGATGCAAAACACTCAAAACTTTAATCGATCTCCTTTGATTAACTTTCGATCGGCTGAAGGCCACATTCACAATCCAAGACAAAAGGCTTAAGCAAAACTGAAATACAAGGTTCTTCTGGAGGTTTCACCCAAGAATATTTTCTAAATCTTCAATATAATCGGCTGAAGGCCTTAGCAATTTAATTTTAATGGAACTAGACTGGAGCTCGCGTATTAAGCAATAAGAGCGGTTTCAGTCAAATGGCAGAGCGGCTCTAGCCCGACTCCGCTCGACGGGGGTTTGCTTGCTGCTCCACGCCAACCGACCGACTGGACTGCTGGTCCGCCCGCAACTGCTGCTCCGTCGCGACTGCACTGCTGCTGTGTCTCCCACTCACAGACTACCCGACACACGACGACCTGGAAATACTGTCGGTAGCTCCAGAGATAATACCACAGTGCGCTTATCGATACGCGCTGCTGCTGCCACTCATGGGCAAGTAAGGCAGGAAATTAGTGACGCCAGTAAATGGAATAAGAAAACGAGGCGGCAGTACTGTAATAAAAGATGACAATCAATAAATGGCATAAACACGTGTCGTGCACGGCTCAACCTCCCCCTTCAAACATCAGCCCGGGGGTGACATAGCAAAATGAAATTGACCGGCAGCTCCTCAACGAAAGCAAAAAACAATGGCCATGAGAAAGCCGCAAGCGAGATGCTCGCTCGGACCCGTCCATGCAGAGGAAACACGCCCACTGGCAAACGACATCCGTGCACCAGGAACAGACCGACCTAAATCCCGCAAGATGACTAATTCAGGTCTCATTGCTAGGCCAAAGGCGAAAGCGAGACACCCGCTCGAAACCAACCGGGCAGAGGAAACACATGCCGACACGCAACCCGACATCCCTGCACTGGAGAAGGTACCGAGAAAAGTCTCAGAAGACGACAAGTTAAAGAACTATTCGTAGTTGAGAACGAAAAGAGCTATAGGAAGTAATGCATTAACTATGCCCGCAAGCTGACTGCCCCTATTTCGACAGTCTTCCAAACACAAAAAGTGTCCACAAGGCCTCTAACAGCCTTAAACAAAATTTCAATGGCCGCGCCTGTCTCACCCACCATCGCTGGCATGACGTCAAAGGGATGAAGAACGGCAGCGCTGGACGTGTCCCTTCACTTTTCCACTTGATTATCACATCGGAAACAATGGGTCTAGGCATGTTTAAGAGTGTGTAAATCGCGCGTACAGATGTATGAGACAAGTGACCCCCAATCACCTGATCACGTTCGAAGTCCGTGATTCTGCAGAGCGGCCCTTTCTGCTCTCTCACGGTGTCTAATGACTACTGTGGTCGCTGATAGGGAGCTCCTGGCTGTAGGTGGCAGCACAATACACCTAATATGAAAACCGTATATTTTTGGCGGTGTTCGGAAACTTTTTATCACATAGGGTGAGTCACTAACTATTGCCACGTATAATAACTACGAAAGTATGATTGTAGGTGACACGTTTGTCAGATAAATGTTGCAGTGGACAACGGAGGCCATAATATGGCGTTGGTTTTTTGTTGCTAGGTAGGGTCGCGTCAGAGATGTGATTTTTTAAATCGGATGCTATAGTTTGGTTCTTATTCTCTGATAGCGGCTATCGAGACTAGTCCAATGATGTCCAATTGAAGGTCAATGAAGACCATAAAGGTGGCATGAACGTCCATTTACAGAAGGTGTTCGAAGTGATGACCATTAGTATCAATGCAGTGCTGCAATCTTCTTATCATGGATTGAGTAGTAGAGTGGTATTCCTTATCACTTGGGCACTTATCGAATCATATATATAATTAGATGTTATGTTAAAATTTTGTGCCTTCTATCGAAATGCCGCAGTCAGACTAACGTAGTTTGTAGACCAAACAGCACATTCAAATATATTTTATTTTAGCTGCCAAACCCGGCATTGTCTGGGTGTTCATTTCGCCAGTTTCCTATTACAAACAAGACATCGTATGCACTCCTGCGGCAGAGTCGGTGATAGATGATTCCGAACAATTTCTGTGCGCTGAGCGCAGCTGCTTCACGTGCCTACAATACGATTTAGTAAACGCATGTGTGGCAGCACCTCTTCATAGCCCTGTAGACGGGACGGCTGCTGTTTTCGCCTACAGCCGTTAGCGCTTCGCAGCTGAAAGCCATCAAAAGCGCGGCCCGGGTCGAGGATTTCTTTAAGCTGATTGGACTGTAGAAATGTCTCAGTACTAAAGAAGAAATGCACTAAAACTTCATGCAGGATGTGGCATTTTTTCGCGTATCTCAGTGTTATGAAGTCTCTCGGTCTTTGTGTCAGACAGTGATTTAATTTTGTAGGTACATTCTGCGGCATATATGGAAACTGTCTGCAAAATGTGTTGTGAATAGAGCTGGTATGACAAAAGTAATCACGTAACGCGGCAGATTTTGACGCATTTCATTGTTTACGATGTCATATCTTCTAGGTATGATAGGTATGTGTTTCTTACCCACTCAGCGATTTTTGTCGGAGAGTGAGAGATGTGTGTACCAAACACCGTTGAAATCAGTCCAGTGATTTTGGAGATGTGTAACGTACATACGCGCACGTATTTGCACATATACATATATCCATTTTTACAATACATTAACGGAAAAAATCACAATACCAAAATATAATGTTACTTTGACTTTACATGTGGCAAGGGCCTTATCGACCATACGCCTGCTCTATGGGCCTCTTCCACTTCTGCCTGTGCAATGCGCTGTTTGTCCAGTTGCTGTTGCTGTTCATCCTAGTTGTGTCCTCTCGAATGTTATCCCGCCATCTGATTCTGGGTCTCCCTCTTCCTCTCGTCCATCTATTGTTCTGCTGAATGCCATTCTAGGTAGTCTATTCTCTGTCATTCTTGCTATATGGCCTGCCCAATTCAACCTCCTTCTCTTGAGCACTTCGACGATGTTACGGTGTTTGTACAGCCCTCTTAATTGTTCATTTCTAATTATTCTCCATTCCAAGTTATTTTCGTCGTATACAGGTTCAATATTTTCCTTAGTACTTTTCTTTCAAATATTAACAGTTTTTCCTCATCTTTCTTTCTGAATATTAGTGTTTCATATCCACACATCATCACAGGTATAATGGTCGATTTATATAAGCAGATTTTGAAGTTACTGCCAAGTGATCTTTTTCTTAGAATTTTGATGAAACTAAAAAGTGTCTGTTTGCTGTTGATAAACGGGTATCTATTTCTATATCTGTTCTGTTGTTATTACTGAAAAGACTTCCTAGGTACTTAAAGTGGTCAACGGTCCTGTCTTGTTTCCGAGGCTGGCGTTGAGTATCCTGACTGTTTCGTATTTTTACACGAGTGGGTTGGTAGGTCTCTGCACAATCCCCAACCTGGAGGACCAGGAGTCTTGATTTTGGGGTACTCTACCCCTAGGAGGGTTACCTTCACCGCGGCTGAGCGAGTCTCTCTTGCCCGTGCTAGTTTTGGTCCACCCCGGGTATTTTATTTCCCCGGTACCCTTTATATCTAGAGAGCATTCCGCTACCCGCCACCTGGAGAGGCGCCCATGGAGGACTAGCAAACCCCACATGGGAAAAAAATAATCCATACGTGCTGGATTGGAGAGAGATGTGGTGACCGAGCAGACCACCTCTGCCAGCAGTCATGTACAGCGACTGCATTCCTGCCTGTACTCCGTTCATCGTAAGAACAAACCTCGTACACTCGTGTTGTTCCGCCCTTGGAAGTAGATCCAACTTATGTATCAGAAATCTTATTACTACGTCACTCTGTATGAAACGTTAATATATTCTGATGTATTAACAGCCATCAAGGTTTTTGAATCGTACTTTAGCTACGTAATTTTTATTTCAAAAATATTGTACAGTCACAGTCTCAGTATTGGACTTATACGCTGCTTGTGCTGTAATTGTCTCGCTGTTCATACGGACCCATATTTTTTTTGTTCCGTTTGAATACCTAAATCATTTAAATACGAAATTCATCAAATACACGGTAATTTATATTTAACCATCGTTTATCAAGAAAAATGCGCGTCTTCCAGTTTCCAGCAACATATCACACGCGAAATTCTGGTTTTTATTGAAAATACAAATTATTAATTATCAATCTTTTATGAAAGATTGTTGAAGTTAAGAAATCATTATAAAATTAAATTGTTTGGAGAAGAATGAAAAATCAGTCTTTGTGTGAACATGCCCATCGTTTTGTAGCTCAGGCGCGATCTCACGCGTGCCAGAGTGATAAGCATCGTACAAATATAGAAAACTAATATTCGCGGCGTCGAGCACGTTGTGCACATGCTGCATTTTTACAGTTGCCAGCTTAACACGGCTATCTGAAGCCAACAGAATTGATCTGGAGCCAAGTTAAGGGATTTGTCGCCAAACGTGCTGGAGCTAATGCACGAGGCTTTGCGACACGTCACTGACGAACGATGGCGAAATGCAGAAATGGAGAGAAGTCTTCGGAAGTAAGAGTGATTTCAGGTGTGTCCCAGGGGAGTGTCGTAGGACCGTTGCTATTCACAATATATATAAATGACCTTGAGGATGACATCGGAAGTTCTCTGAGGCTTTTTGCGGATGATGCTGTGGTATATCGAGAGGTTGTAACAATGGAATATTGTACTGAAATACAGGAGGATCTGCAGCGAATTGACGCATGGTGCAGGGAATGGCAAGTGTAATGTGCTGCGAATACATACAAAGAAAGATCCCTTATCATTTAGCTACAATATACCAGGTCAGCAACTGGAAGCAGTTAATTCCATAAATTATTTGGGAGTACGCATTAGGAGTGATTTAAAATGGAATGATCATATAAAGTAGATCGTCGGTAAGGCAGATGCCAGACTGACATTCATTGGAAGAACCCTAAGGAAATGAAATCCGAAAACAAAGGAAGTAGGTTACAGTACACTTCTTCGCCCACTGCTTGAATATTGCTCACCAGTGTGGGATTCGTACCAAATAGGGTTGATAGATAGAGAAGATCCGACGGAGAGCAGCGCGCTTCGTTACGGGATCATTTAGTAATCGCGAAAGCGTTACGGAGATGATAGATAAACTCCAGCGGAAGACTTTGCAGGAGAGACGCTGAGTATCTCGGTACGGGCATTTGTTGAAGTTTCGAGAACATACCTTCACCGAGGAGTCAAGCAGTGCTCCCTCCTACGTATATTTCGCGAAGAGACCATGAGCTTAAAATCAGAGAGATTAGAGCCCACACACAGGCATACCGGCAATCTTTCTTTCCACGGACAATACGAGACTGGAATAGAAGGGAGAACCGACAGAAGTACTCAAAGTACCCTCCGCCACACACCGTCAGGTGGCTAGCGGAGTATGGATGTAGATGTAGATGTAGCCCGTCATAAGAGAAGGGAGGAAATGTGGACTTTTTGGTGGCTTTGGATTCTGTTACTGATTGCCTCACTATCAACGTCGTTGTTGTTGTTGTTGTGGTCTTCAGTCCTGAGACTGGTTTGATGCAGCTCTCCATGCCACTCTATCCTGTTCAAGCTTCTTCATCTCCCAGTACCTACTGCAACCTACATCCTTCTGAATCTGCTTAGTGTATTCATCTCTTGGTCTCCCCCTACGATTTTTACTCTCCACGCTGCCCTCCAATACTAAATTGGTGATCCCTTGATGCCTCAGAACATGTCCTACCAACCGATCCCTTCTTCTGGTCAAGTTGTGCCACAAACTCCTCTTCTCCCCAATCCTATTCAGTACCTCCTCATTAGATATGTGATCTACCCATCTAATCTTCAGCATTCTTCTGTAGCACCACATTTCGAAAGCTTCTATTCTCTTCTTGTCCAAACTATTTACCGTCCATGTTTCACTTCCATACATGGCTACACTCCATACAAATACTTTTAGAAATGACTTCCTGACACTTAAATCTATACTCGATGGTAACAAATTTCTCTTCTTCAGAAACGCTTTCCTTGCCATTGCCAGTCTACATTTTATATCCTCTCTACTTCGACCATCATCAGTTATTTTGCTCCCCAAATAGCAAAACTCCTTTACTACTTTAAGTGTCTCATTTCCTAATCTAATACCCTCAACATCACCCGACTTAATTCGACTACATTCCATTATCCTCGTTTTGCTTTTGTTGTTGTTCATCTTCTATCCTCCCTTCAAGACACCATCCATTCCGTTCAACTGCTCTTCCAAGTCCTTTGCTGTCTCTGACAGAATTACAATGTCATCGGCGAACCTCAAAGTTTTTATTTCTTCTCCATGGATTTTAATACCTACTCCGAATTTTTCTTTTGTTTACTTTACTGCTTGCTCAATATACAGATTGAATAACATCGAGGAGAGACTGCAACCCTGTCTCACTCCCTTCCCAACCACTGATTCCCTTTCATGTCCCTCGACTCTTATAACTGCCATCTGGTTTCTGTACAAATTGTAAATAGCCTTTCGCTCCCTGTATTTTACCCCTGCCACCTTTAGAATTTGAAAGAGAGTATTCCAGTCAACATTGTCAAAAGCTTTCTCTAAGTCTACAAATGCTAGTAACGTAGGTTTGCCTTTCCTTAATCTTTCTTCTAAGATAAGTCGTAGGGTCAGTATTGCCTCACGTGTTCCAGTATTTCTACGGAATCCAAACTGATCTTTCCCGAGGTCGGCTTCTACTAGTTTTTCCATTCGTCTGTAAAGAATAGCAGTACTGAAATGTATTTTTCGGAGTCCTGTATGGAAGGAGTTCAGAGATTACCACGCTGTTGTGGGTTGGCAGGAGAGCCAACACCAGGTTACAAGAGGAAGCCGAAAGGCACGCGTTTTAGCTCACGCAGGCTGGCGTGAGGTCTGAAACAGGACAAGGAAATTAGAATTTAGAAAAACGGACGTAGCTGGTGGAATACTTAACTTTAATCCATTAATGGTGAATGCCGGTCTGACGGTACATGAATCACAAGATCAATAGCCTAGCCTTGCTAGGTCGTAGCAAATGACGTAGCTGAAGGCTATGCTAACTATCGTCTCGGCAAATGAGAGCGTATTTTGTCAGTGAACCATCGCTAGCAAAGTCCGTTGTACAACTGGGGCGAGTGCTAGGAAGTGTCTCTAGACCTGCCGTGTGGCGGCGCTCGGTCTGCAATCACTGATAGTGGCGACACGCGGGTCCGACGTATACTAACGGACCGCGGCCGATTTAAAGGCTACCACCTAGCAAGTGTGGTGTCTGGCGGTGACACCACACACACGACTCACTGTAATACCTTCAGTGCCTTCAATATGTAACAACGTGGTAAAATCCCATCAGTGCGCTTTTGAGTCACACAGAGCTGGTGCAGAAAAAATACCATCGTTAAAGCCAGGAATTCTTATCAGTCTTGTTTTTGATTACAATACTATGTTAGCTAAGATCGAGAGCGTGTTGTTTTCCGTGAGATCGCCTAAGAAGCGTATCGCCTAAGTTTTACCATGTATTATCTCCTTCTGTTTCAAAATTAAATGACTTGTGCGTCTTTACTGCGACTGTTCACATCACTGCAGGTAAGTTGGATCACTTGCCTGTGCAAGTTAAATACGCCGGTAAAGCTGTTGCCCCGTGTTATCGCCGAGTCGCTGTGCGCGCGTCGCAGCTTGGCTTCTGCTCCACGTGAAGCGAAATCCAATGAGGTTCCAGCAAACGCGTAATGTCACATCAGGTTTTTTGTTACGATTTTTCCGTAGTGTCCAGCTTCTCGTCGCCCTGTTACACGATCTCGTTCAAACACAGTGAGGTGCTGTGCTGATAATGGCGCCTTTATCGCCTTAAAAGCATTCTGACATCAACCAACCGTCTAGAACCTGTTATAATGGGCCACAGCAGAAGATGGCCACGGAAAGGTACGTCTTAGCAGAGGCAGCAAGCTTAATACTTGCTCCTGAGAACAGCAACTTCTGTAGGTTGGAGTGCTGTTACAGCAGTCTCCAGAGCTGAGGGTGGGTCCAAATGACGTAAAACACGGTTGTTGCTGGCCATAATAGGAGTGGCTGAAACGTTTAGCTTTCAACAAACTTGGAGTTTGTCAATGTAAAATCCAGAGGTATCCCTGCCTACCGAGGAGGAGTAGGGGAGGAATCTAATTATGGTTCGCTAGAGGCTTCGACTGGTCGAAGCTTGCTAAGTGACAGAAATAGTGTGCCACCACGATTCTTTAAAAGCCCATGGTTTTGTGCTGCTCTCAAGTTTGCTGCTAATGTTCGCTACTTCTGTTAGTACCTAACCTCATGGCTACACACACTGACTTCTGTTGTGCGACCAATTGCCTCCTTTGCTTTTTTTAATGTTTAGAATTAGCCTTGAGTGTAGCACTTTGTCTGACCGCATATAAATAGTGTTAATCAGACCTCTGAATTTCACGAGTCTCGCGCTGCAAGCATGCTGGCGTGTCCCAGAATCCGCATCTCTCGTAGGTGCCCTGTGACAGAGTGTCTGGCGCTGATCCGTGTCATCAACCTGCCTTCCCTGGGAATCTGTCTACATTTTCTGCCCACCGCTCATAAATCGCAGACTGACCCCAAACCTCCTGTCTGTCTTTCCACTGTGCTGTATCAGTACGCGACAGGGTGTAGAATCAGACAAGTCGCTGGTCAATGTTTGTTTTTCTCAGTAGAGAATGGAGGTATAGACGTTATAAGGAGTGTGCCTGAACTCTCCATTACATTGATTGAATTTACACTGAGTATCGAAAACAATGTAGTCAACTTAAGGCTATTATTTGCATTGTGTGAGATTCCTCGTTTCTCTATGAAAATGAATAAGCACTTAGTATCGATAGTAACAATCTGAGGGCGAAAAACGATAGCGCGATTCTAACCGTTGTGAGACGAGGTCTGTCCGCGAGAATAAAATTTCAGTAGTGTTGGCCGAGAGCTGAGAGACAGAAAACGTGTCACGCTGCCCTCACGTCGGTGATGGCAGATCTGCCACGCTCAAGGCCTGATTGCATTTATATGGCCGAGAGGGATTTAAATGGCTTCGATACGCTTGAAGATGGAATTCAAGGTAAAATTCGCAATCATAGGGTAAAGCACAATTGCAGCGTTAGGCTCGTGATTCGCAGTCCGAATTTTCAATAATTCCGTATTTTGATTGTCGGTTAAAGAAGCCTCCTTATCCCCCAAATAATAACAATTATTCTCCACATCTAATTCATAAATATGCTGTTATGAAATCCCTTCTTACAAATTATTTCGTAGTTAACAGGATCAAAGCAAACTACTTTTTATTAATTTCATTCTTATTAAACAATAAGCTTTAGCCGCTGCTGCCTCATGCTGCTGCGAATTGCTGTAAACCGCTTGGAAAAATGCAGTCATATTAAGAGGTGAGTGCAAAATTAGGGCCAAAAAAGGGACAGTGCTCTAATCCAGTAAATTCCGTTGCGCAGCCAGATACTGTATCACATGTAAATTGTTATTGAAATACGCAGTCAGATAGCTTATCCAGATGTTAGTTTTAAGTTTTTCATGTAACGATCTGTTGAGGGCTTAAATGACAGTGAAACTGACACTCATACAACAGACACATAGTGTTATGCAGGTTAGATTCCCACTACTGATGGCTCACGGTGCTTACCGAGTGCATTTACACAGACGATCGTAGGCTTTATCTGTTGTGGGTACGTTAGAACGTCCAGTGGAGGCTCGTCCAAACTGTGCCCCTGGGGCGCCAACGCCCGCGATCGCCCGCGGCCACCGCCCCGGGCGAATTCGTTTGTTGTCGCAGTGGCCGAGCCGCGTCGCTTAGCTGGCCGTGCAGACCGCCCGACCGCCCCCCGCGCCCCGCCCTGCCACTGTCTCCACGCTTCGTAAGGACGACGGACCGCCACGCCAGCAGCAGTCAAAAGAAACACAAAGCCGTTAGTCAACAGACGTAAGGCTACAGTGGATCGAGATGGATGGTCAACAGCAGCAGACAAAAAGAAAGAGGAACGGCGCGTCCGCACTACTTAAACCCGAGTGGAAATTAATTTCCTTTGTACTGCTGCCGAAAATAAAAAAGAAATGGTTCAAATGGCTCTGAGCACTATGGGACTTAACATCTGAGGTCATCAGTCCTCTAGAACTTAGAACTACTTAAACCTAACTAACCTAAGGACATCACACACATCCATGGCTGAGGAACAGGATTCGAACCTGCGACCGCAGCGTGTCGAAAATCATGCCAAATGTTTAGTATGTCATCGGAACCTCATGTATTTAAAAAAGGACTCGATTGAACGGCATTTTAATACCTGTCACAAATATCAGTTCGAAAATTTGTCGCAAGAGGAACCCCAGTCAAAGCTTGAAGAACTTAAAGAAAATTTCAAGCAGCATTACAGCGAAGTAAGCGTTTCCTATCGTATGACTTTTTATTATTTGTGAAGATGATAAATAAAACTATATTTTATAATCTGATATGTGACTTAGCAATGTGCCAGTTATCGAATATCAGATTGTCAGCAACAAGGCACATTTCTTTTCGGTTAATTTTTATATTTGGGCTGCATTAAATCGCGTCGCACAGACATAAGAAAAAGTTTCATGTGCGTCATTTTTTGCTACTTTCTGAAAAGCCGTCACAAACGCTCTCTCTAGCAGCAAAGTGTCGTTAAGAGTCATTCTTTGTTTTTGTATATTTATGTTTTTATGGATGGGAAAACATATGTTGTAGTTTGATCTATGTTTCCAATTAATTAAAACGCATATATTTCAGTAGATACAAATTTGTTTTGCGACCACATTTCGCTGTCCTTGCTAGCGTCTAAGACTGCTTTTCAGAGGAACTTGGGGAAAACGAACCTAAAACCAATCTTTTTTAGCTAGTTCTTTTTTTGAATTTCAATGAATGAAACAATTAATTGTTAAAATTAAAAAAGTGTTTTAAAAAACAGGATTGTATAAAATTAATTGTATTTTTTTTTTTTTTTTTGCCGTGGTAGGAGCAGGAAACAGGTGGGCCAAGTTTGCGCGCAAGTTACAAATGCTCGCTGCGAATTGCGAAAGCAGGGAAACCCTTTGCGGCTGGGAATCTCATCAAGAATTGCCTGGTCGACTCGGCGGCTTGTATTTGTCATGCAGACCTTACAGAAAAATTTGAAAAAATAGCTCTTTCGCCTCACACCGTTGCTCACCGAGTCGAAGATATGGCCTTAGATATCGAGCAGCAATTAATGGAGAGAGCGGCAAACTTCACTTCACCTTCTGTCGCTCTTGACGAGTCCGCGGACGTTGCGGATATACCTCAGCTCATCATGTTCATTCGAAGTGTCGATGACAATCTGCGTGTCACGGAAGAATTCCTCGACCTTATACCATTAAAGGGCACAACCACGGGTTTGGATATTTTTCTAGCCGTCCAAAACGTGTTAGATTCAATGAGTTTAAGATGGGAACGCCTGACCAGTGCAACAAGGGATGGAGCCCCTGCGCTACGAGGGTTACACACTGGATTTCTGGGTTACGTGAGGTCAAAAGTGGCTGAAATCGGCCGTTCCTTATTCGCGACAGTCCATTGTCTGATACACCAGGAGGCACTTTGTTCGAAGATTGTCAACATAAAAAATGTTATGGACACAGTTCTTAGAACTGCTAATTATCTTCGATCGCATGGACTCAGACATCGCCAATTTAACGAATTTCTGGCTGATATCGAAGATGAATACCCGGACATCCTCTATCACACCGAAGTAAGATGGCTGAGCAGAGGAAAGGTGCTTCATCGGTTTTTCTCCTTGAGGGGTGTAATAAATAACTTTTAGGAAATGAAAGGACCTCCAGAAGAATTACTTTGTGATCCTAAGTGGGTGGCGAATTTGTCTTTTTTGAGTGACCTTAGTGGTCATTTAAATACTTTGAACATTTCACTCCAAGGCGAAGATCACTGTGTTGTTGATCTAGCGCAGACGATTCAAGCATAAAAAAAAAACTTATTTTGTGGGAAAAATAGCTGCGCTAGAAGAGTTGTGGACACTTAACTGCACTAGACAGTGTTAAAGAAGATGTGGATTTTTCAGATTATGTTCAAATCATTTGCGAATTACAAGGACAGTTCGAAAACACAGATAAGTGACCTTCAACCGGCCTTTTATATATTTGTTGACCCGTTTTTCCTTCGGGCAGAGACGTCTCATAAGTGCTTCAACTAGAGCTGATTGACCTGCAGTGTGATATCCGCCTGAAGGACGGCTTTCTTATGAGTAAAACTTTGGGTGACTTTTACAGCTGTCTTCCACGAGTGAAATATCCTGTTTTGCACAAGCACGCGGCCAAAGTTCTCTCAATGTTTGGTTTCACGTATATTTGTGAGCACTTTTTCTCTCTTTTAAAGCTTGCTTAAACTAAGAACCATTCATTACTTGGAGATAAAAATTTGACTAATTCTTTGAGGTTAGCAGTCTCATGGAATATTGTACCAAACCTAGACAATATCGTTTCCTCGAAAAAGAAACGTGTAAAATGTTAATTGTTCAAAAAATGGTTCAAATGGGTCTGAGCACTATGGGACTCAACATCTTAGGTCATAAGTCCCCTAGAGCTTAGAATTACTTAAACCTAACTAACCTAAGGACATCACACACACCCATGCCCGAGGCAGGATTCGAACCTGCGACCGTAGCAGTCCCGCGGTTCCGGACTGCAGCGCCAGAACCGCTAGACCACCGCGGCCGGCAAATGTTAATTGTCTTCTTTAACAGTGTTGACAGAACTAACGAACTTTATAACCTTAATTCTATTTTTAATAAGTTTTCAAACTTGGTCATTTAAAATAATTATGTACGTTCAAAACAGCAAACTAAGGTTCAGATTTGTAAACTCTGAAAAGGGATACAAAAAGCTGTAGCACGAAGTAAAAAAAAATATTTACTTGTAACTATTAACAGTAAGAATGAGACACTATATCCCTTACATAAAATATTTCTAAAATAGAATATTTTGTTTACGTTTGATCTGACCGCGGGACAGTCCAGCGCAGAGCAGTGCTGCGCGGTCTCACTCTCTCCGCAGTTCTCTCTCTTTGTCTCTTTCCCTCTGTCTCCCATGCCGACACTAGCGACTGCACTGTCTAGTGCCCGCGGGGCGCGGGTGCGCCCGCCGGGCGCAATTCTTGGATGAGCCTGCTCTAGTGCATGGCAGCACGCCACTTAGAAGAGTACCAGGGTGTATACAGTTACGCATCCCCTCCCCATTCCTCGGCCGTAAACAACGACGGTGCTACCACCGTGTTTAGGTGCTAGGTGCCGACGCCGGTACGCGACGCATCACCGAAGTGAAGCCAAGGCATGGCGCGACCGATATAAATTACTGCGCTTTGCGCTGTTGACTGCAAAGTCTTTGCGTTTCTGGTGAAGGGGAGGAGCGGGCAGTGGCGTGAAGTTCCTGGTTTTGCTCCCATGTCCCGGATTGAATTCCAAACCTCTTCGCAATGTCTCGTGAAGTGAGGACATGGCGACACTGCTTACGTTGATCCTGCCGTCGGGCGGGGACGTTAGGCTCGGCTGCCGTGTTAGTCGAGCGGGGTGGACTGTGGCTGGCGGTGGGCGGCACATCTTGAAGCGAGGTTGTGAACGGGCCGACTTGGAGCAGGAGAGGCACCACAGGACATTTTAATTTACACTGTCTATACTTTTGCAAATAAATTCATAAAACTTTGTCAGCATGACCAGGAAGGATTCAGGATTCACGCTCATAGCAGTGGAAGTTCAAAAACACGAAAAAAATAATATTTTTTAAATGTGAAATTTCATGATTTTTTCACTTACTGTTGGCTGCATTTGTTGCTATAGGTGCACTTTTGTTCATAAGTAAGAGAGATTCTTCGATAAATTTTGCCCAGCATACAAACCATACTTACAGGTTGAGATTTTCACTCTGCAGCGGAGTGTGCGCTGATATGAAACTTCTGGCAGATTAAAACTGTGTGCCCGACCGAGACTCGAACTCGGGACCTTTGCCTTTCGCGGGCAAGTGCTCTACCAACTGAGCTACCGAAGCACGACTCACGCCCGGTACTCACAGCTTTACTTCTGCCAGTACCTCGTCTCCTACCTTCCAAACTTTACAGAAGCTCTCCTGCGAACCTTGCAGAACTAGCACTCCTGAAAGAAAGGATATTGCGGAGACATGGCTTAGCCACAGCCGGGGGGATGTTTCCAGAATGAGATTTTCACTCTGCAGCGGAGTGTGCGCTGATATGAAACTTCCTGGCAGATTTAATCTGGTAGAGCACTTGCCCGCGAAAGGCAAAGGTCCCGAGTTCGAGTCTCGGTCGGGCACACAGTTTTAATCTGCCAGGAAGTTTCATACTTTCAGGTGTATGAAACTCTACAATTTCCCAAATCTGTTAAAAACTGTGGTAAAAATTGAGATAATTAACTATAAAATTCGAGTTTTCTCTAAACACGAAGTTTAAAACGTAACAGCCCATTTATTTTTCCACATAGTAAATAAACTCTAGAGTTCCATACACCTGTAAGTATGGTTTGTAAGCTGTGAAAAATTCATCGAAGAATCTCTCTTACTTATGAACAAAAGGGTATCTACAGCAACAAATGCAGCCAACAGTAAGTGAAAAAAATCATGAAATTTCACATTTAAAAAATATTATTTTTTTCGTGTTTTTGAACTTCCACTGCTATGAGCGTGAATCCTGAATCCTTCTTGGTCATGCAGACAAAGTTTTATGAATTTATTTGTAAAAGTATAGACAGTGCAAATTAAAATGTCCTGTGGTGCCTCTCCTTCTCGACGTCCTACCCCCCTTAACAAGCGACTCTCACACTCTGTGTCAGTGTGTTCGAGGGAGAGGTAAGACCTTCCCAGAAAAGCGGCTCAAGCAGCCCCTTGGGGTCTTCCAGCCATCCGTGCCATACGATTTCATCTTTTTAGGTTTGCCAGGTAAAACACACACACACACACACACACACACACACACACACACACACGCAACTGTAGCATGTTTTGATGTGCGGCAGATTTTCCGTACTGACAACAACCGCTTTCAGTCAACACTGACATTTAAAGCTGCTGCATAGCACTTTGATCGCAGTGCGCATCTCCGTAGAATAACGCAGATGCACTCCGATCGCACTTGCCGTCACTCCACGTGTTAGCGTCCCCATCGAACGGTCGGAAGGATATGCTCTCAGTCCATAAGACACTCCCTTTACATAAGACACAACCATCGGAAGCCGAAAACCGCATTTCGGGAATAGTTTTCCACAGTTGTGTTTACATGTTGAGGCTTGAAATATGTTTGTTAGTCCGGTGAAATATCGGTTTTCCGGTCGTCAGTTGTCTTACAAATTTGACCTCCGTAAACCAATTGTTGACTTATATCAGCACAATTCAGTTACGTGTAGGAGGTAGAAAACTTCGGGCTCAGCCAATACTTCTACTTCTCCTTCACTGCACAAAAAGTCACATCGTCCAGATTAGGCGAAAAGTTTTAAAAATAAAACGTAGACTGACGATGCAAACACGTTTCGCAAAAGGCTTTGTGACTTAACGTGAGAGCGAAAATCGAAATTCGGGAGATAGAATCGCATAACGAGAATGGATATTAGAGTGTTCACGAGAGCAACCAGAAGCAGGATTGAGATATCGGTTTACGACATACAGTTTTGGGTGCTTCACGTAAAGGTAGTGACTGCGGTCAGGTTTACAGTTTAAACCGGCATACTGGACCACCTCGCCTCCCTATGTTATGTTATGTTATGGTAAGTTAACCGAAGACCTAGAAACGACGGAGAGGCTCCGTCCCCGCCGCAGCCGCAGTGGTCTGCAACCCCACGACGACTGCCGTAGTCCACTTCAGCCCTCCGCCACCCCACACCGAACCAAGGGTTATTGTGCGGTTCGGCCCCCGGTGGACTCCCCAGGGAACGTCTCACACCACACGAGTGTAACCCCTATGTTTGCGTGGTAGAGTAATGGTGGTCTACGCGTATGTGGAGAACTTGTTTGCGCAGCAACCGCCGACATATTGTAGCTGAGGCGGAATAAGGGGAACCAGCCCGCATTTGCCGAGGCAGATGGAAAACCGCCTAAAAACCATCCGCCGGGCGGATTCGTGCCGGGGACCGGCGTTCCTTCCCGCCTGGAGAGCAGTGCGATAGACCGCACGGCCAACCGGGCGGGCGCCTCCCCATACGGGGCGAATACTCTACACGGAAATTACTTTTAACAGTAGTGCACGAACTGGTAACTTCCGAGGGTCAAACGCGGCCCGCAGACGCGTGCGTTCAGGGACCGACGGCAACACGTTAACCGGGAATCGCCGCATCAAGGACGCACGCGGCAGCCGGCAGTCGGTAGCCTCCCTGTTCCCGCACGGTTCGGCTCGGGGAGGGAAGGGGAGGGACGGACGCCGGGCGCCGCTGCCGCCCCCGCCGCCCCGGCAGCCAATGGGGAGCTCCGGTGGGCGGCGGCGCGGCCAATGGGCGCGGCCGGACACGCCCCCGCGGTGCTGCGGGCGCCGCCGCCGTCGCCGCCGCCCCCGCCGGCAGCCCTCGGCCCGCTTCATAGCAGTTGCCCGCCCGCCACGCCTGCTATGGACCCTGTACGGTGCTCTGCTGCCTACACCCACGAGAGGCGCGGACACACTCCAGGCGGACTCTGACGCGGCGTCACATGTAAGTCGTACTTTCGCAACCCACCAAAGTGTGTTCTGTTTAGCGCTACTTCCGACACCTTTGATGCCATCCTTCATCCCTTCCCGCTGCTGTGGCCTTCGGTCGGAGGCTCATTTGATGCAGCTGCCACGCTTGTCCGTCCTGTGCAAGCCTCTTCATCTGCGCATAAGGACCTCGACCTGCACCCACTCGACTTGTTTACTGTATTCGAGGCGTCCTTCCCCTCCACAATTTTTACTTCACACACTTGTATAATTCCTTGAAATCCTATCAACCGATCGTGCCACAAATTCTTCATTGCGCAATCTGATCTGGCAACATCCCATTAGTTCGATCTATATCTACATCTACATGGACACTCTGCAAATCAGATTTAAGTGCCTGGCAGAGGTTTCATCGAACCACCTTCACAATTCTCTGCTATTCCAATCTCGCATAGCGCGCGGAAAGAACAAACACCTATATCTTTCCGTACGAGCTCTGATTTCTCTTATTTTATCATGGTAATCGTTTCGCCCTGTGTAGGTCGGCGCCAACAAAATATTTTCGCATTCGGAGGAGAAAATTGGTTACTGAAATTTCGTGAGATGGTTCCGCGGCAACGAGAAACGCCTTTGTTTCTTCTATAGCAAGAATTTCAAAAGTTTCTCTTCTCTTTTCGTTCCACCTACTTCTCGTCCACTTTTCTGTTTCATGCAAGGATGTGCTCGAGACAAACACCTCCAGAAGATAATTACTAAATTGGTATTAGAAGTTAAAAAATTTCGCCTTCGCAGAAATGCTTTTCTTGCTGTCGCTACTCTGCATTTTACATCTCCTCTACTTTGACGAACATCAGTTACCTTACCACCCACATAGCAAAACTCATCCACTTCTTTCGCTGTCTCATTTCCTGAGCTAATTCGCTTAGCACAGCCTGATTTAATCTGACCACTTTGCACTACCCACGTTTTACTTTCGTTAGCGTCCGTCCCAGGCATCATCGATTCCGTCCAGCTATTCCTCAACGTTTCCTAGTGTTGTGTGACAGAATTACAATGCCATCAGCAAACCACAAAATTTTTGTTTATTTCCCCTGAACTTCAATTGTCCTTCCAAATTTCTCGTTCACACTTTGCTCAATGTACAGACTGAAAAATACTGGCGATGACCTACAGCCCATTTCTCACTCTCTTCTCAACTACACCATCCCTTTCACGTCCTTCATCTCTTACAGATGGGGTCTGGTTGCAAACAACCTATCACTCTTTGTATTTCATCCCTGATGAAATTTCAAAGAGTGTATGCAGTGCAGTGAACATTGTCAAAAGCTTTCTCTGAATCTACAGATGCTATAAAGCGTCCCTCTCTCTCTTGTGATAATTGGTTCATTACTACATAGCTACCACATTTGCATACACAGTCCGCGAGCCTCCTGACAGCATGTGAATGAGGGTACTTCCATTATGGCCTTCCTTTCCTGTTCCATCAGTTAATAGCGCGTGAGATATGATTTATCTGCGTTTCCCGTCGCGGCCATTTCACGAAACCTTTCTGGACGGAAGTAATATTTTAGTATCTGTGCCTAGGCTTCCATTTCAGCAAAATCCTTTTACATATGTGACCGTCTCGTGACATGATGAAACTTCCATCGTTTCGGCTACAATGCCACGCCGCCTTCATCAGACTGCCAGTTCATGAAGGCTGCCTACGGAAATAGTGGAAAATTTTATCGTACTCCCAGAACAATCTTACCAAAAAAAGTAGTGCGTTGACTGACTTCTTCGGAAAGGAATGCTTTCATAATTTTAAGAACATGCATTTCGTACCGTCTGCTAATACTCTGTGGTGAGCGTCTCCGCGAAGTTCCTGCACGCATTAAACAAACCCTGTGATGAAATACGCCACTCGTCTCTAGATCTTAGATATCTCCTCTAATAGAAATACCTGATAAGGGGTCCAGAATTATTACCAGTACCCAAGAATCAGCCGACCAAGTGTATTCTAACCAACCAACTTCATAGATGAAGTATTTGATTTCCTTACGATTTCCCCAATAAATCCCCATCTACCGTTTTACTATCGAAAGCTAGTTTTTTTTCTTGTCGTTCTAAGTATGACGCTCTCGGCTATTTTTCTAGATTGACTGGTTCCCCAAATATTTTTTTTCCAGCCCTCCCTGAATTTCTCTCTTGAGCCAATCTTTTCACCTCAGAGTACCACTTACAACACACTTCTTTGATTGCTCATCTACACCTACATGAACATGGCTACTCTGCAAATCACACTTAAGTGCCTGGCAGAGGGATCATCGAACTACCTCCACACTAATTATCTATTATTCCAATCTCTAACAGAGCGCGGAAATAATGAACGCGTACATCTTTCCGTGCGAGCTCTGATTTCCCTTACTTTGTTATGATGATCATTTCTCCGTACGTAGGTCAGCGTCAACAAAATATTTTCGCGTTCGGAGGAGAAAGTTGGTGACTGCAATTTCCTGAAAAGATCCCGTCGCACAGAAAAACGCCTGTTTTAACGTTGTCCATTCCAAATCCGGTATCATGTCCGAAGCACTCTTCCCGATAGAACAAAACGTGCTGCCCTTCTTTGAATTTTATCGATATACTCCGTCAGTACTATCTGATAAGGGTCCCACACCGCGCAGCAGTACTCCAAAAGAGGAAGCAAAAGCATAATGTAGGCAGTCTCTTTAGTAGATCTGTCACATCTCCTAAGTGTTTTGCCAATAAAACGCATTCTCTGGTTCGCCTTCCCTTCATTCGAATTTAACTTGTTCGTAATTTTAATTCCTAGGTATTTAGTTGAATTTACGGGCTTTGGATTTGACTGATTTATTGTATAACTGAAGTTCGATGAATTTCTTTTAGCACTCATGTGGATGACACGACACTTTTCATTATTTAGGGTTAATTGCCAATTTTCGCACCATACAGATATCTTATCTAAATCATTTTGCATTACTTTTGGTCTTCTGACGACTTTACTAGACGGTAAATGACAACACGATGTGCAATATATGAGCGCTGCTGAGATTGTCCTTAAATCGTCTGTGTATATCAGCAACAGCAGAGGGCCTATAACACTGACTTGGGGAGCGCCAGAAATCACTTCTGTTTTACTCGATGACTTTCCGTCAATTCCTGTGAACTACGAACTCTGTGACAGGAAATCAGAAGAGCCAGTTGCGTAACTGAGATGATATTCCATAAGCACCGAATCTGATTACAAGGCACTTGTGAGGTAAGGTGCGAAAAACCTTTTGGAAATCTAGAAATACAGAATCAATTTGAAATCCCTTGTCGATAGCACTGAACCCTTCGTGTGAGTGGAGTTAGTCAAAGGTCCCGAGTTCGAGTGTCGGTCCGGCACACAGTTTTGATCTGCCAGGAAGTTTCATATCAGCTCACACTCCGCTGCAGAGTGAAAATCTCATTCTGGAGTTAGTTTTGTTTCACAAGAACGATGTTTTCTAAATCCGTGTTGACTATGTATCAATAGACAGTTCTCTTCGAGGTAACTGTTTATGTACAAACACAATATGTGTTCCAAAATCCTGCTTCATATCGACATTAATGACATGGGCCTATAATTTAGTGGAATACTCCTATTGCCTCTTTTGAATACCGGTGTGACCTGTGCAACTTGCCAATCTTTGGGTATGGGTCGGTTGTATACGACTGTTAAGTACGGGGCTATTGCTTCAGCGTACTCTGAAAGGAAGCGAATTGGTATATAATCTGGACAGAAAGACTTGCTTCTATTGAGTGATTTAAACTGTTTCACTGCTCCGAGAACACCGACTTCTAAGTTACTCAAGTTGGCAGCTGTTCTTGATTCCAATTCTGGAATATTTACTTCGTCTTCGTTTGTGAAGGAGTTTGAGAAGACTGTACTTACTAACTCTGCATCGATAGTATTTCCATTGCTATCGCGCAGAGAAGGCATTGATTGTGTCCTGCCGCTAGCATACTTAATATACGACCAGACTCTCTTTGGATTCTCTGCCAGGGTTCGAGACAAAGTTTCGTTGTGGAAAGTATTATAAGCATCTCGCATTGAAGTCCAAGCTAAATTTCGAGCTTCAGTAGAAGATCGCCTATCTTGCGGATTTTGCGTTCGTTTAAATGTGGCATGCTTTTTTCGTTGTTTCTGGAACAGTGATATTTTTGTATGTATTGCAATCTCTGCCGCCCCTTACAGTTTTTACACACTACAGCTGCCTCTAGTAGCATGCAAGTCATTGCATGATAACACATCTGCTGCCACGCTGTTCCTTCTTCATGCCAGTGTTTTACGTATCTACGCTGAGTCTGTCGAGAACGTCCTCATTCCTTATCTTCCCACCTAATTTTAAACATCCTTGCATAGTAGCACATCTCAAACGGTTCGATTCTCTTCTTTCCCGGCTTCCCCACTATGCTGTGCTCCAAACGTACATTTTCAGAAATGTCTTAGCCAGATTAAGGACGACGGTAACGCTAGTGGACTTCTCTTCGCCAGGAATACCCCGCTTGCCTGTGCCAGTTTACTTCTTATGTCCTTCCTTTATTTGTACGTCTTGGGTGAATTTGCTTGTACGGCAACTAAATACCTTAATTTTGCGTACGTTATGATCTCCAAATTTGATGTTAAGTTTGTGACTAACCTCATTTCTTGTTATTCTTCATTACATCTTACAGTCGAACAGTTACGCACAATACGTCACACTTATTAACGTTGAGAGTCAACTGCAAGTCTTCCTCTTGCAATGAATCTGAGCCTGGTACCTGATTTTCTTCCAACTAGTTCCATGTAACCATTCAACCAGTTACATCTACATCTACATGGATACTCTGCAAATCACATTTAAGTGCCTGGCAGAGGGTTCATCGAACCACCTTCAGAATTCTCTATTATTCCAATCTCGTATAGCGCGCGGAGAGAACGAACAACTATTTCATTTCGTACGAGATCTGATTTCTCTTATTTTATCATGGTGATCGTTTCGTCGTATGTACGTCGGTATCAACAAAATATTTTCGCATTCGGAGGAGAAAGTTGGTGAATGGAATTTTGTGAGAAGATTCCGCCGCAACGGAAAAACCTTTGTTTTAATGATGTTCACCCCAAATGCTGTATCACATCAGTGACACTCTCTCCCTTATTTCGCGATAATACAAAACGTGCTGCCCTTCTTTGAATTTTTTCGATGTACTCCGTCAGTACTTCTTGGTAAGGATCCCATACCGCGCAGCAGTATTCTAAGAGACAACGGACAAGCGTAGTGTAGGCAGTCTCCTTAGTAGATCTGTCACATTTTCTAAGTGTCTTGCCAATAAATCGCAGTCTTTGGTTGGCCTTCCCCTCAGCATTTCCTATGTGTTCTTTCCAATTTAAGTTGTTCGTAATTGTAATTCCTAGGTATTTCGTTGAATTTACGGCCTTTAGATTTGACTGATTTGTCGTGTTGCCGAAGTTTAGCGGATTCCTTGAAGCAGTCATGTGGATGACGTCACACTTTTAGTTATTTAGGATCAATTGCCAAACCATATGCCACTACGAACGGTTACTGGTTCTGATTCTACGGATGTTACTGTGTCGAGTCATTTATCGCCAGTAATGAGATCGGCAATGAGTCTTTCCACCTAATCGTTCGCAATACGTTAGTTAAATTTATTTACACTAAGGACCATCCGCAGGTTGCTCCATGATTCGTGGCTCCTCTGCCGGTCTTGCTGCATTCTGCTGTACTCTTGTGGCGCTGCTGTCTGTGCACAGGTAACAGCATCGCCAGAGTACAGCCTCGCAGGCACTACGCCCTACCTCATTACGTGTTCTGTCAACAGCATACTCCTGTGTTCCTTTGTAATACTGCTGTAGTTTCAGCATTATAGTTTTCCCCACTACTCTTTTACGTTAACTGTTTGCAGACACGCTCTCAGCGACCTCCTTCGCGCTCTCCAGCGCTGGTGTTCCGCTCAGTTTCGACGCCGGACGTTGCAGCCTGAACAGCTGAACACGAGCGTGTGGTGTGAACTCTAGCCGACAGCGCCTCGTCGTAACTGGCGATACGTTCAGAAACACAGTGCTGGACACCTTAGCAGTAACGTGTCCCCTCTGTCAGTGAAATATCTGCATAGTGTCCTTCACGCGCTTGTTACTGCCTTCTTGCTTAGTCGTTGAACAGTAGGACCCCAGCCCCGATTCTTTAAAGGACTGAACTCCGTTTTAAGAAACACAAATTTTTCACGCTTTTCAGCGTTTATAGCGCGATATTACGTAAACTATATGTCGTTCAGTGATATTATTTTAGAGGAGAATTCAGTGGTATATGTTTGAAACGTCCCCTTTGAAAAATTTATGACTTACTGTGCTGGTAAACCCCTTACGGTATTTGATTTTCAAACAGCTGAGCAAAACTGAACGTACTCAGATATTTCTTTCTTTACTTATTCTGATCATCACTAAACTGACGCAAAATAGTTTTCGCACAACGCAATCTGACTTTCAATTATCCCTACAAAAGAATGGCTCTGACTTACAATAACCTCTACCTCTCATGAATCACTTACCTCACAAAAATCTTCGTTACTCGAACTACTGCAATACAGCGTGCGCCAATACTGCCAGCTAAATAAAAGATTCAAACTACGGAAGACACTAACTACTGTCAGGCATAGTTAGCAAATGAAAGATTTTGATAGAGAACAAACAATGTATTTACCTTAATAGTGTTCAAAAGTCATAATATATATATCAGTTCATGACATCCAGTCTTATAAATTTCGTTTTTCTAACGGACACACGTCCAGGTCGTCCGCTCTCAAACTCTGCCATCTCTCCCCACATCGACCACAGTTGGCGGCTCACCTCCAACTGCGCAACCCTGCGCGCTGTTCACATCCAACTGCTCAACACTACAATAGCTAATATTCCAACAGTGCCAATCAGCCACAGACTGCACACAGCACACCTAGTAATTTTCATACAGAGCGCTACGTGACGTTACCAACATAAAAACCTAAACAGCTACATGTCACCGTCTGAAAAAAGTGTTGCAAAACAGAGATGCTCGTAGTATCGAAGTAATAAATTGAAAGTCATACCTGCTGATCAAGTTTTACTGCACGAATATCTAAAAATGTACTAAGCGAAAAACTTTTTCCTTTTATTATTTTGGGTTTGGGGGAGGGGGAGCGGGTAACAGTGTGAATAATTTTCGGAAAGCTATGACCTATGACACTGTGCAAGGTTTGTTGCAAGTATCTAAGCGCTCTGATTCCCAAATACTGGAGGAAAAGAATCTGCACAGGCTGCGCACCGTGAGTTTTGCTGCAGCAGGACTAGTGCACAGTTTGAAGCTTCAATATTTGACTTATTCTGTTAAACCTTTAACTCAAGACTACACCTCTTCACGAGTATGATAGGATTTTAAAATCGGTCAGTAATTATACGAAATATTGAAAATCAAATGTTTGTTTCTCCTGGAAGCTATTAGATAGCCAACCTACAACTACGACTGTGCACCATGTATTGTTTCAGCCGTTTTGTGATGTGCAGGCGATAGGCAAAATAATATGAACAGTGGTAGTAATGGGATGATTCTGTTTGATGGTCAACAAGGAACGTGAGGCACGTGTAGCGCTGGACTGTGCGTATTCAGTACGGACTTAGCATGGGTGCAGGTTGTTTACGAGTAGTGCACACTTCGTATAAGCATTCAGAGACCGAGGTCGACGTGCAATAAAAGACCTAACAGAGTTCCAGAGAGGGCAGATCGTGGGGGCCCGATTTGCTGGAGCATCAGTAACCGAGACAGCCAACTTATGAATGTTCCAAGAGCAACTGTTTCGACAGTCATGACAGCCTACACAAAACATGGAAATACAGCATCGTGTAAACGTAATAATGGGCGCAAATCGAAACTAAATGACAGAGATCGTCGCACGCTAACGTGAATTGTGTCAAAACAACACAAAACTATGGCAGCTAAAATGACTGCAGAGCTCAACAGCCATCTTCGAGACCCCGTATCTATCGACACTGTCCACCGAGAACTCCATAAAGCGAATAATCATGGACGAACTGCTGTACCGAAACTATTAGTGACGACAACCAACGATCGGGCCGGGTTTACGTCTAGAGAACGCTAAAAGAAGCTTGCAATCCTGATTTCTTGATTCCTACAGTTAAGCATGGAGGTGGAAGTTTGATGGTGTGGGCAGCCATATCATGGTATTCTGCTGGTCCCATCATTACTCTCAAAGCCCGTATTACAGCCAATGATTATGTGAACATTTTAGGTGATAGGGTGCACCTCATGATTCAAATGTTGTTCCCGAACAATTATGCCATGTTTCGGGGCGATAGTGCACGCATTCATACAGCCAGGAGACAACAATCAGGAATGGGGAGCATGCAGCTGAACTACAGCGTCTTCCCTGCCCAGCACAGTCCCTGGATTTGAACACTGTCGAACACTTGTGGGCGGTATTGGAGGACAGACTCCGGAGCACATTTCCGCCTCCATCGTCACTACGGTAGTTAGAGGTTCTGATCGAAGAGTTGCGTAACATCCCACTGGAGACTATCAGTCATTATATGCCAGTATTCCACCAGAATCGCAGCTCTATTACGAGCAAATCCAACCCCCTGTTAATAAACCATTCCCAAGTAAGTACAGGTTTTCACATTATTTTGCCTATTCCATGTGGATCTATCCGACAGATTCCGGGTCCACACTTTCAGGAACGAATTTCTTAATTATAAGGAAATATGTAATATCAATGGCTATGTCTGTACACGATTTATAATCTTTTCATAATTTGGAACACTTTATCTCACTTAAGATTACCGATGAGTTTCTATACGTTCACGGCTATTTTGTTTGAGGGAGGTCTTTGCATCTATGCCTCTCATCTAGCCTATAAAAGGAGTTTATCAGTTTTAGCAACAGCTGCCGTCATGTGAGTATAAGAGTAGAACCCATATGAACAGAGTCTAAAGGCGCTGAAGCAAAAATTTTGTAAAAGCAGAAACGAGTTCATTGCTCCTCGAAGATTCCGTTATTAAAGACGGGTCGAAACTCGGCATCACTTGTTGTTCCTCTCTACTCTTTTCTTTTTTTCTTTTAATATCTATGTTATACAGAGTGACAAGCTGCAAAACCGTCTTTTCCCCTCTTAACACGATATTATTTTCCTCTCTCTATCACGTTTGTCTTTTCCAAGTTGTTACTTTGCGCTCTGAGGATCATTCGCGGGTCTCTCTTCTTCATGTTTATCCACTTCGGTATTTCGAACTTTGTCACTTTTCACTGTCGATAGATCCACAACTGTTTTGTGTTATCTAGAGGTTTCTTTACTGTCCTTCGCATTACTAAAGACATAATCGGAAATCCTTCTCTGACATCCCCTAGCTTCTTTGAAGCTTGCTTTTACGTTCCACGTCAAATATTGGAAACTGTAGTCAAGCTGGGGTAAAATGGAAATGAGCGTATGGCGTTGTTGGCCTTGAGGCCCCATGCAGGGGAGTTCGGCAGCCGTATTGCAAGTCCTTTTCAGTTGACGCCACTTCGGTGACTTGAGGGTCAATGATGATGAAGGACACACACAACACCCAGTACCCTGCAGGGAATCGAACCCGTGCCCCCTGCATGATAGGTGGAAGCGCAACCGCTACGCTACAGAGGCGGACGCCAAGCTGGGGTCTCATTCATTGACACGGTATTATATGATCTAATTAAATGGCTGCTGCTTTTGTTACTGTTCATCAACGTTTCTTGTTGCCATTTCAAATTAAAATAAAAATTCACGTCAGTTCGAGATTTTGAGTTTATTAGTGAAGCACATAAACAATTATTTCAGTTGTCGCTTAATATCTTGTCACTAGGTTGTTATTTCCATTAGAAAACTTTATTTAACCTCCTGGGTCGTTCTGAACAATATTTTTTTTCTTCAACAGAACTGATCTTCAACAAATCCTACTCGCCAGATCTAGGTAGACGGCTGCTCCAGCTCTCGATGTTCCTCTGTATAATTTTACGGGTCCTTTTTTTCCATTCGTGAAAAGCTTTCGATACAATCTTGCTTTATCGGCTGCTAATTAAAATACGTGCTACCGAAACACTACCCTATCACTTACTCCACGGAACATCATTCTTAATAGTGAGGCGTCAACAGAACCGAGATTAGCTTTGAGCGGCTCGCTGTTCCCTCGGGACTGTTAATCTCAGAGTTACAAATCAGTGGCCTGGTAGCTGATGTCAGTATTTCTCCGAACTTGTTTATTCGCCTCGAAGCTGCCCACAGAAAGTCAGAACGTCAGAAAAGTGTTGTAACTTGCAAGAAGATAGGGGCGATGATTGCTGCTTGGTATCTAAATAAGGGTCGTGCAATATGAGGACAACAGTTCTGACGTTGTTTGCTTACAATAATATCGATCTGTCACGACGATCAGTTGTACAACCTATCCGGAACGACGCATTGTGACACATCCACATAGGATTCATTCAGAGGATGTAAAATGACAGTCTTTGGAAGAATCTTAAGAAAGCACGATTCATTTATGAATGACGTCTGGCTGACGAGTAGTGGCTGTCAGCCTGACACATTTATCAAGTTGGATTAATGGAAGTGATGCAGAAATTTCAGGGAAGAGCTGTAAATTTCTTCAGGTATTTATTGTATCAGCACGAGAGCAACATAACTTCTCAGCAAACGCCAGCTGAAGATACAAACATCCGCTGTTTGCTAGGAAAAAGATTGCTTCTGAAACTACGACTTCCTCAGACGTCCCAAGGAACATAGCACTGTCTCCCACATACATGACCAGAGCGGTAATATTAGTGGGATATTGGCGTATACGAAGGTGTGCTAATTACCGTTCCTCATGAATATGGTAGGAGAGGGACAACGTTATGTTGTTATATCTCTGCCACATATCGTAAGGTACCCAACAGTTCACTTTTTGATTTAATACTTTTCTGTTTATTACTTCCACTGCATCTGTCTGGGCTCTCTCGCGGTCATTTTGACTTGTTGGATCCATGGTACATTTTTTAATTTGAATATGAGATTTCAATCCGTATCCATCATCAGTTTTTTCATGCCAAGAATTCTTCGCATAATGCTTCGTTCTTCCTTCAGTATGTTTTGAAAATCGCCTTTTCTGTTCAGAATTAAAGTTTCGCTTGATTACTGAGCTTCAGGTTTTGTCACCGTGTTGTTCTATCTAATCTTTGAATGTACTGGCGTACACATCTTGTTGTCAATGTCATGCGTTCTTCCGTAGCATTCTGTAATCGAACTGTCTTTGTTTCGTCGTCGAATCCCGTTGGTTCTATGATCTCACCGACCTACATGAAGTACTTAACCCTCTTTATTTGCCCGTACTTCGTGTTTAATTTCTGAAAGTTAAATTTAGTGCAAATAAATTTGGTTTCTTCAGAGGAGATTTGTAGGTCAATTTTTCCAGTGCATTGTTTGAGGACTTCTATCTATTTGATTGTTATGATCACTGTTCGATAGTATCGCTAAATCGTCTGCGAGAAGCTAAGTCGTCTTTAGTCCGTCCAAGATGATCAGGCTTCCATAGAATTTGGATTTTAAATTCTTTTCTCCTTTCCCTAACGATTTTATCTCGAATGAGAGTAAGGAAGAGAGGTGACAGTCCATTCACTTGGCGAGCACCGGTTTTAAATGCAAAGTAGTGTGACATTTTCCCAATAAATTTTATTTTCGACTACATGTCCATGTGTGTTTGCCTGATGCGGCATAGTCTCTGCCCTCTAGGATGTCGAAACGAGTCTGGCGATCAGTGGAAGTCGGCGAGAGTGGAGATGATTTGGGCTGTTTGGGATTGCCTTGTAGGTTGAAGGTTTGTTCTGCGCACGAGCGCCTGGTCGAAAGCCCGCTTGGTATCTCCGGTCTTATTTTCACATTATGCTAGTGTTCTTTGAAATAAACATGCAGAGAATTTCTTGCATCTGAGTCTGTCCTGCCAGCTCTCTTGTGGAGTGGGTGTATGGTTGCATGCTTCCAATTTTCTGGCAGTTTTTCTGCTTTCTGAATATCCCTGGTGATCTGTGTACGTTCTTCGAGTGTGTTCGCTCCTAAGTACTTCAATAACTCCCCAGTGATGCCGTCTTCCCCAGACGCCCTGTTATTTTTCAGCCTAATGATATATGTGTAGATTTCATTTCTGGTGAAGGGTTCAGATTCTGGGTGTGTGCTAGCTCCGTACGGTTGTGACGATTCACTTTGCCTTTAATTAATAAGTGATTATATAATAGGACAGCTGTATTTTCCATGTCTTTGTAGTTACACTGTAATTTTGAACATCCGTCACCTCAAAAAGGGGGAAACCCATACCGAAGTTTCTTTTCGAAACAGCGGTACATCTAGTTTCTCTAAAATGATAAGTCCTTTGCAATACTTTTTTTCAAAATTTGACTTCGCATAAGGCTACAAAAACATGAAAGTGATCTAAGGTAGCAGCCTATCTGTATTGAACATTATGATGGAGAAGAGGAGAAAAATTTTGGTTGAATGTCGCATCGACGGCTAGGTCATTAAAGACGGAGCACAGGTTCGGATTGAGCACGGGTGCCCCGCCGTGTCCGTTCGTAGGAACGGCGTAGCTCTCAATGCGACTCAAGTGCACAGTGGAAGTGACGAAGATAGAGTGTACTTGTAAAGCGTAGCACTGTCCATATAAAACCTGAGTGACGCAGATTAATCGTTTATTATTCTCTTAAAGGCTCAACTAGAAGCGTCTTCAGTCTTATCTGCCGCAAAGACGGAGACTGAAAAGAGCGCTTTATTTCTGTGAGGTGCACGTCACGGTGTCCTTGGTGTAACGTAAGGTTGTGGTAAGCTGTTTCACACGATCCAACGAAAACGGCAGTATGGGATGTTTTAAGATGGGAGCATCCAATCCTTCTCTTACTGACGTGACGTGCGTCCTGGTGAAGATTTCGGTGATAGGGCGGTGACTTCGGCACGTCTGATAATCTAGTTCGGCATCGAACTGTGTCACAGATTTTCTGGTAGGCTTCATGAAGCTGTTGTAAACATGTCAGCAGAATTATCACAATGTTTTCTGGAAGTTTTCGGGAACTGACAACTACGTGGCCTCTTTAGTCACTTGCCAATTGCGAAAAGTCACGTAAGTACTGTACTACACACCGCGCCTGAAAGCAGATTGCTCGTCGGTTATAATGTCGATCTTCATGGATATTAATAGTCGATATTAATAGACAAATGTTTCATTGTTTGTCGCAGACGTAATATTAGAACTGTCTTCGAAACTAATCTAATTCTGCTGTTTTGGATATACTGCTATTGCCCCTCTGAAATTCCAAAAAGTCTTGAACAGGGGGAAAAAATACTGCCAGAATCTCCGCGCTTTCTCTGATCTCTCTTTCGTTGTCCTTGCATTTGTCGAGAAATATAGAGGAAATAGTCCAGACACTAACTGCGATTTAGCTGTTGCCTAAGGGCATACTGGTGCGGCAGACTAGTGTTAAAATATGAGAGAGGGAGCCAGCAAGCGAAAGGGGGGCAGCAGGTCGCTAGCAGCCAAAGTGTTTGCACCCAGTGGTACAGAACGCGTCATTTTGGCGTTTCCAGTGCCTTGAAACTTGTTGTAGGTATGTTTATTTTATTTTATTTACCATTAGTTGTTGCAGTAAGGTACTTTCTGTTAACAACTTGATGTTACTTATATTCCACAGTTCCTTCATATACGTTATTTATAGTATAACGTATTTTGGCAATGAGATATTACCACTCTAAGACGTATTATCCAATTGGTCTGACTATGGGCTATACAAAAGGCTGTAATTATGGGCTAGCCCAAATTTACATTTTATTCTGCTACACACAACGCAAACGGTTGATTTAAGATAGCTCTTGTTTCAGAATGCCTAAAAAAATGCGACACTATAATCCAAAGAATAAAAGAAAGTGCTCGAATGAAGAGGACATGGAAAAAGCTACTATAGCTGTCCGAGAAAAGTGAGTTGGTACGAGAGCAGCAAACATGTGTAATGTATCTCGCACGAAAGTCTAAACATCAAGCAAAAAGCCTGATATGACTCAAGTTGCAGCAGCTCGTAATAAACTGCGGAGAAAATCCTAGTTGGCTAAATGCCATCTTATCATGGGACAAAAATTCTAGGGATATACTGGAGCAGATCAGAGATGCATAACACTTCAACTTTCAGTTGGAAATGGTCTATAAACACCTTTAAAGTCAAATGACGCTGACAGAGGCTAGCTGGATCCTTTTCCAATTCGACACAAAGACTGTTTGTCATTTCGCAACACTTGTGGAACATCGTTTGCAAGGGCACTGGGTTTCAACAAAGAAAATATCTAAGCCTCCTTTAATCTTGTGGGACATACGACCAAAAACACAAATTCGCTGCGGAAAGAATATTCAACCTGGACGAAGCTGGTCTTTCAACTGTCCAGACCAAGATCCCATATGTCATTGGGAAAAGAGCAAGTAGCAAATAGCAGCTCTGACTTCGGCTGAGATGGGCTCTGCAGTGACAACTATTGTCTGCATGAGTGCAGCTGGGCGGTTTCTTCCTCCTATAGTCATTCTTCCACAAACATGACTCGCGTTCTAATGAAAGCATCTCCTCCGGGCTCGATAGGCAGGGCTTACCCATCTGTATGGGTGAAAAGTAATCTGTTCACAGAATTGCTCGCTCATTTGATTGTTAAAGTCGGCCCGAAAGAAGAGTCACCAGTTCTACTGATTTTAGGTGGTTATTCCACTAAGGTACAGAACATCGTTATCACTGATGTGACTAGAGGAAACCACGTGGCGATCGTCTCTCATCCTCGTCATTCCACCCGTAAGCCTCTGGATAAGACATTCATGGGCCCACTGAAAGCTTATTACAGAGAGAAAGTTAGGCAGTGGACTCGATTCTCCTATCGTCCTGCCACACCATATCACATAACGGAGCTGTCTGGAAATGCACGACTCAAAGTCCAGACTTGGGAGATGATTCAAAGCTACTGGACTATTTCCTGTGAATAAAGGCGTCTTTCTGATTCTAGTTTTCTAACTTACGAAATTGAAGCAGAGAAGAGAAGCAGTTCTACCTCGTCAAAACCTCCGAGATCACTCCTAACGTTGTTGGCTTACCATCATGTCTGACTTCCACCCCCACTGCTCCGCAGGTTCTTCCTGGAACGTCAAAGCAAGTGAGTCCTTTAGAGATTCCTCCAGTTTCTGGCATCAGGGTATTAGCGACAAATAGAGGCCGAAAGCCACGGCAGTGTCCTGGAAATATCTCTAGGCGAATATCGATATGATGGGGATGGATGCGAACTGTATTTTTTTGCGAGGGTCTCCTTTCTGAGGACTCGAGGGGAAACGTTTTGGTCAACTATTTTGAATGCAGTATGTGGGTACAAGTGGATGTGTAGGTGCTGAAGCCGACGTGTACATCTGCGACTATTACAATTAGGCACTTTAATTTCATAAAATATTCCATGCGTTTCACTGTATTTTGAACCATAAATGCTTATATTGTTCTAAATTTGTGCCATCTTTCGTGTGTATGTTTAGCTTTCCCACTGCTGGTAAGACTTTCGTAAAAGTAACGTCGATGCCTTAGATATTGGTGTTCTTTTTATAGTAATTTCATAGCATTTTCGAAGTAGCCTATCTTTGGACCCTACCCAACTAAAAGAGAAATTTTCAGTCCTCACTAACTTCGTAAAATTTCGTTCGGTCTCAAGTTACGTCGCTGGCAGTGTTTTCTTGTTTTAAGATTCGAAAGACAGCCACAGTAATTAAAAGCAGCTTTGTTTGCGATCTCCTAACACAGCTGTGCCGTCGTTACTGTGGCCTCCAGTCCTAAGACTGGAATGAAACTTTCACTGTGCAGCCGAGTGTGCGCTGATATGAAACTCACCGGCAGATAAAAACTGCGTGCCAGACTGAGACTCGAATTCGGGACCTTTTCTTCTCGCGGACAAGCGCTCTACCATCTGAGCTACCCAAGCGCGACTCACAACCCGTCCTTCCGCCAGTATCTCGTCTCCTACCTTCCAAATCTCACAGAATCTCCCCTGCTCCCCTGCGAAACTTGCAGAACTAGCACTCCTGGGAGAAAGGATATTGCGGAGACATGGCTTAACCACAGCTTGGGGGATGTTTCCAGAATGAAATTTTCACTCTGCAGTTGGAAGGCAGAGCACCTGCATGAGAAAGGTAAAGGTGTCGAGTTCGAGTCTCGATCTGGCACACAGTTTTAATCCGCCAGGAAGATTCAATCCAAAGACTCGTCTGAGCTTCCACGCTAGTCTATCATGTGCAAGTCATTAAATCTCCAAGTAACTACTGTAACATACATCCACTTGAACACGCTTACTGTAGTCATTCCATGGACTCCCTTTGCAAATTTTTCTCACATCACTTCCTTCAACTACCAAACTGACAATTCGTTGATCAATCAGGATGTCTCCTATCAACCTATCTCTTTTTCGGTGGGGTTGTGCCATAAATTTCATTACTCCTCAATTCTGCTCAGTACCTCTTCGTTATCTACCCGATCTACCCACTTGATCTTCTTCATTCTTCTGTAGCAGCACATTTCAGAAGATTCTACTCTATTCTTGTCAGAACTCTTTATCGTCCACGTTTCACTTCATGCGTGGCTAAACTCCATACAAATACTTTCTCAAACTTATATTATATGTTATTAAAGTTCTCTTTTTTTTAGAAATGACTTTCTCGCTACTCTGCGGTTTATATCCTCTCTGCTCCCGCTATCAACAAAAATACAAAACACTTACAAAACAGCGATGCTCATACACTTTCATTTCCTAATGTAAGCCATCGATCATCACCTAATCTGTTTCAACTACCTGCCATTTTACTTTCGTTGGTGTTCATCTCATAGGACCATTTCAGTCGTAGGCTCAGTATTGCCTCGTGTGATCCTGTATTTGCCCGGAACCCAAACTCGTCTTTCTTGGAGTCGTCTTCGACCAGCCTTTCCATTCATTTGTAAATAATATGTATCTGTGTTTTACAGCCATGACTTATTAACTGTCGCGAGGAGTGGCCGCGTGGTTTGAGGCGCCATGTCACGGATTGCGCAGCCCCTCCCGCCGGAAGTCCGAGTCCTCCCTCGGCCATGGGTGCGTGTGTTGTTCTTAGCATTAGTTAGTTTACGTAGTGTGTCTAGGGACCGATGACCTCAGCAGTTTGGTCGCTTAGGAATTCACAGACATTTAAAATTAAACTGATGGTTCTGTAATATACAGCGTCTGCCATTTTTGGAATTGGAGTTATTAAACTTAAAGTAGTGAAGGGGTTTTGCTATTTGGGGAACAAAATAACTGATGATGAAGATATAAAACGTAGACTGGCAATGGCAAGGAAAGCGTTTCTGAAGAAGAGAAATTTGTTAACATCGAGTATAGATTTAGTCTCAGGAAATCGTTTCTGAAAGTACACTCCTAGAAATTGAAATAAGAACACCGTGAATTCATTGTCCCAGGAAGGGGAAACTTTATTGACACATTCCTGGGGTCAGATACATCACATGATCACACTGACAGAACCACAGGCACATAGACACAGGCAACAGAGCATGCACAATGTCGGCACTAGCACCTTTCGCAGCAATGCAGGCTGCTATTCTCCCATGGAGACGATCGTAGAGATGCTGGATGTAGTCCTGTGGAACGGCTTGCCATGCCATTTCCACCTGGCGCCTCAGTTGGACCAGCGTTCGTGCTGGACGTGCAGACCGCGTGAGACGACGCTTCATCCAGTCCCAAACATGCTCAATGGGGGACAGATCCGGAGATCTTGCTGGCCAGGGTAGTTGACTTACACCTTCTAGAGCACGTTGGGTGGCACGGGATACATGCGGACGTGCATTGTCCTGTTGGAACAGCAAGTTCCCTTGCCAGTCTAGGAATGGTAGAACGATGGGTTCGATGACGGTTTGGATGTACCGTGCACTATTCAGTGTCCCCTCGACGATCACCAGTGGTGTACGGCCAGTGTAGGAGATCGCTCCCCACACCATGATGCCGGGTGTTGGCCCTGCGTGCCTCGGTCGTATGCAGTCCTGATTGTGGCGCTCACCTGCACGGCGCCAAACACGCATACGACCATCATTGGCACCAAGGCAGAAGCGACTCTCATCGCTGAAGACATCTACATCTACATCTACATTGATACTCCGCAAGCCACCCAACGGTGTGTGGCGGAGGGCACTTTACGTGCCACTGTCATTACCTCCCTTTCCTGTTCCAGTCTCCATTCGTCCCTCCATTCACGCCTGTCGCGACACCGCTGGAGGCGGGCTGCACGATGTTGGGGCGTGAGCGGAAGACGGCCTAACGGTGTGCGGGACCGTAGCCCAGCTTCATGGAGACGGTTGCGAATGGTCCTCGCCGATACCCCAGGAGCAACAGTGTCCCTAATTTGCTGGGAAGTGGCGGTGCGGTCCCCTACGGCACTGCGTAGGATCCTACGGTCTTGGCGTGCATCCGTGCGTCGCTGCGGTCCGGTCCCAGGTCGACGGGCACGTGCACCTTCCGCCGACCACTGGCGACAACATCGATGTACTGTGGAGACCTCACGCCCCACGTGTTGAGCAATTCGGCGGTACGTCCACCCGGCCTTCCGCATGCCCACTATACGCCCTCGCTCAAAGTCCGTCAACTGCACATACGGTTCACGTCCACGCTGTCGCGGCATGCTACCAGTGTTAAAGACTGCGATGGAGCTCCGTATGCCACGGCAAACTGGCTGACACTGACGGCGGCGGTGCACAAATGCTGCGCAGCTAACGCCATTCGACGGCCAACACCGCGGTTCCTGGTGTGTCCGCTGTGCCGTGCGTGTGATCATTGCTTGTACAGCCCTCTCGCAGTGTCCGGAGCAAGTATGGTGGGTCTGACACACCGGTGTCAATGTGTTCTTTTTTCCATTTCCAGGAGTGTATTTGTATAGAGTGTAGCCATGTATGGAAGTGAAACATGGACGATAAGTAGTTTAGACAAGAAGAGAATAGAAGCTTTCGAAAAGTGGTGCTACAGAAGAATGCTGAAGATTATAGGGGTAGATCACATAACTAATGAGGAGGTATTGAATAGAATTGGAGAGAAGAGGAGTTTGTGGCACAACTTGACCAGAAGAAGGTATCGGTTGGTAGGACATGTTCTGAGGCATCAAGGGATCACCAATTTAGTATTGGAGGGCAGTGTGGAGAGTAAAAATCGTAGAGGGAGATGAATACACTAATCAGATTCAGAAGGATGTAGACTGCAGTACGTACTGGGAGATGAAGCAGCTTGCACAGGATAGAGTAGCATAGAGAGCTGCATCAAACCAGTCTCAGGACTGAAGACCACAACAACAACAACATTCCTCTTGAAATTTGAGGGTATTTCACTTGTCTGATATATCTTGCATACCAGTTGGAACGGCTTTATCACTGACTGTCCTTCCAAGCATCTTAATAATCCTAAGAGGATGTCATCTACTTACGCCTTTTTTTCTGCCACTTTCTTCTTTCCGTATCTCATCTCTCATATCATACTCGTCTGCTTCCTATTTCCTTTCCATAACATTGTCTCTAAGTTCGTTTACTTCGTATTGCCCTTCTACGTATTCCTTCCATCTTTGAACCTTTCCTCCTTTGCTTAATAGTGACTTGTCATTCATGCAATTACCGATATTTTTTTTGGAAAGATCTTTTTAATTTTCCTATAACTACCATATCTCTTTTCCATGGTCATCCGTTCATCTACAGATTCACGTTTCTCTTCCAACGACTTCTGCTCTGCCATTTTGTATTTCGTGCCAATCTCATTTTTTAGACGGCTGTATTAGGTTTTGCGTGTTTCCCTCATCAACTGCAGACCTGTTAGGCACTAAAACATGTACACCATACACCATACACCGGCTTGTGAAGCATGTATGTAGATGCAGATTTAGATGGACTCGTGCACTTTCACAGAATGTCCGAAGAAATCATATAGCGAATTATAAAATGGTTCAAATGGCTCTGAGCACTATGCGACTTAACATCTGAGGTCATCAGTCCCCTAGAACTACTCTGTAGATAAGAGCATCAGCAAACTATGCGACAGTGGCGCTCACCCCAGGCATTGACAATTTCTGTATTGAAAGTGTTGTCCGTAAATCTGGAAGGGCGATGCGAGAAGGGAACCCTACGAAGAAAAATGTTAGACTACAAGTCCAAACTTCTTGAAATACGGCTCCACAGTCTCAATAAAGTCTTGAAATGACGTAAGTTTACACTTTTGGCCGTAATAGGTTTTATTGCGGTTGTAAACAACACAAGTTCACCCATCGTGTTACTCGTGTCGTTCACACAGTGTTACTGTAAAGGGAGATACGGCCCTACAAGGACGTCGTTATCTTTAGCTGCCTCTGCCCTGTAATTAACATCGAATCCTATGCTTGAGAATGACACATAAGCCGGAACTGCAGCAACACAACAAAACCAGTTAGAGCCAAAAGAGGATAATGACGTGATTTAAAGAATTTACAGATTCATAGGTCTGACAATCAACCCTCAAATGGTGCTACTTTTTTTTCTTTCTTTTACCTCTGAGAACGATTAGTTGCTGTAAAAACTGCCAAACTGCGCCACGGTTCGCAGCCACGTTAAACAGTAGGTCCTCCTGTCGCTAGCTGGGTAAGTCTTTCAAAGGCTGTGGAAAGCAAAACTCATGCCACCTCCAACAGCGTGCGGTGTCCAAACCGACCGTCAGCTTTATCTGTACATTCACCGTCTGAGAAACAAAATGAAGTACCCAGAGGACATGGTAGACGCATACACGGACACTCTATCGGCGGAGCCGCAGTTCTCGGTGACAAGTACAGCGGTCAGCGTAATTCGTTACCTTTTTGTTCGCCTTTAGCGTTGTTACCAGACGTGGTACGGTTTACGCGAAGTTCAAAAAAACTGTCGAACACCTCGAGAGGTGGCAGTATTCATCGAAACAAAAACGTAAGTCCGGGAAACATGGCTCTGGAAACGCATACCTTCCGAGATAAACGCGTGTTTATAGGAATGGCAGCGCGACGCTTGGTTGCCGATATTGGCACAGTCGTCGCATTGAAGCTGCGTCAGATGCGACGGCAGGGCATTACGATGTCTTACTCACAGTACTCTGCCTAGCGTTAGGTGGTCTGCAGTCCGTTGTGTGGTCTGAATCCTGTTTTAGGGTACGTTAGTTTTCATCGTGTTTGGGTGTGGCTTATTGTACAGTACTGTAAACATGGGGTGCGTATCGTGGTTTTCCACCTTCATCCAAACGCGGATTCATTTATGTGATTACTATTATTGCGCTACTTGTGCGTACAAATGGTTTAGTACATTTATGTTTTCTCTCTTCCCACTTGTTAGCAATGGAAGCCTAATACTCGACAAGTGAAATGGAGAATATGATATTCTGCAACGGTTTAGAAAATGTAGGTAGCCTGCGAGCCTGTGCCATCTACGCTGAAAAATATCCACAGCACTGAGTGGCCTCTGATAAGATGTTCGGCAGACTCTGCAGCGTCTGAGGGACACAGGTACCCTAGCGCCTCGGAAGATGACAGTGGAAGACCCCGCACATTCCGCACGCCTGACATGCGGAAGCGTGGAAGAAACCCCTGGGACCAGTCTGCGACGATTATCAGCAGCAGAGAGCGTGTCTCGCTCTCTCATCTGGGGGCGGTACTTCATGAACAGCCGCTGTACCCACATCATCTGCAGCGTGTTCAGGCCCTAAGGGCACAGCATCATCACGGCGGACGGCGGCTCTGCAGAAGTGTGCGCAGATCCACTGTTCACATCCAAGATTTTATTTATCGATGAGGCAGGAGTCACAAGAAACGGTATTATAAATTTCCACAGCCAGCGTGTATGGGCAGATGTAAATCCCCAAGCAGTGCGGGAAAGAGGGAATCAACACCAATTCTCAGTCGGCAGGCTGCCACAAAGCTTAATTGTGATGCATTATCTGGACTTTCTCACTACCTTGCTGGAGGCTGTGCCACTGCAGCAACGAATACAAATGTCGTGCATACGCGATGGCGCACCGGCACACTTTCGTCACAATGTGCGAGGGCATCTGACGCAGACATTTCAAGACCGCCGGATTGGTCGGGGGGATTGGGGGGAGGCCTGCTCGTTCTCCAGACCTCAATCCCCTAGACGTTTGGCGACGCTTGAACGAACTGGACTACGGCGCGCCAACCAACAATGTGTGGACACAACAGGTTCGTGTCCTCAACGAGTGCCAGCAGGTACAACAACAACCGGATATACGAGGTTTGTTCAAAAATTTCCGGAACTTTCTCGTCACAATTTATCTACCCTTGCCTTTTACTTATTGTACATAGTCTCCTTCGAAATACTCCCCTCCACAATTGACACACCGGAAGCAGTCTTGTTACGCCTGGTGCTGGATCGAGCGAAGCGCCGTCTGCGAATTTCTTTTATCTCGTCTGTCGTTGAAAATCTTTGTCCTTTCAACGGAGTTCAACTCTGGAAATAAAAAAAAATGTCCGCAGGGACCAGGTCTGGAGATTTGTTCTCCAAAAGCTCTTTGCAGATTGTCAACGGAAGGTCTTTTTGGTATTGACCCACGAGCCACGGGAGGAACTTGGCGGCAATAGGACGCATTCCAAGATGCTGTGTCAGGATTTCATGACATGATCCAACTTAAATATTTCATTCTTCTGCAATCACTCGGACAGTAGGTCAATAGATTGGCACGCACAATTTCGCTGACGTCGATGGGCCTTCTGAACGAGGGTCATCTTCAACTTCCGCCCAGCCGTGTGAGGCATTCGTAACACGGAGTACGACTTAAGCACTCTTCGCCGTAGGCTTCCTGCGTTATTTGGTGTCTCTGTAAAAGTGTTCTCGAGTTTCGCACAAAATTTAATGCTGACGCGTTGCTCCTCTAACTCTGCCACCTCGAACTTCGCAAACTGTACGACGACACAATGTTCTACTGAATACAGCACTGCACAATGATTAACAGACAGACAACAATGAAACTTCCGGCAGTTACGCATTAAACACAGGCGTGTGCAGGGATGCCAACCCCACTTCGCTCCAACACACCACTGACGCTAAATTACGAATGTTCCGGAATTTTTGTAACAGACCTCGTGCTTCAAAGGCTGCGTCATTCCTCACCCTAGAGGCCTGCATGGTCACCAGTTGACATCGCGTTGGACACCCTCTGTAAACACGTGTTCGTCGGGGAAAGTATGCATTCCGGACCCATTTTTACTGGACTTATTGTTCTTGTTTCGATGAGTATTACCAACTCTCAAAGTACGAGTATTCGACCTTTTTTTTTTCTTTTTTTTGTTAGCACCTTGTGTAAAGTGCGTGAAGACATCAGATATTGAGCGATCACTGTCAGTAATACGCAGATGCCTAGCACTTGGGTGAGGCAGCGTTATCTGCCCCTGACAAAGTTTTACGTCGGCCTCATACCGGGCCTCATTCGCCGGCTGATCGAGTACTACGGTGTCCAGAATTGTGGGGCATTCGGATATGACAGTGACCAAGACGCTAGGCTGCACGGGAAAGTGGACAGGTACACTTGTAGACCGCACCAGGCGCACCGCATGCACTCCACATCTGCGTCTGCCACTCGAGAAGCCGCGGTTCGCGCGGCTCCCTCCCCCCCCCCCCTCCCCCCCCTCTCCCGTCAGAGGTTCGAGTCCTCCCTTGGGCATGGGTGTGTGTGTGTTGTCTTTAGCGTTAGTTAGATTAAATAGTGTGTAAGCCTTGGGACCGATGACTTCAGCATTTTGGTCCCACAGAACTTACCACAAATTTCCAATTTTTTTTCCACTCGAGCACAAGCAGTGCACTCCACGCAACGGTCTGTGTAATCCGGAACCCGTGGTCGCAGACTAGCAGCAGCCGGGAATTACCGTCCCGCGTGTAGCCTGCCATCAGCAGCAGGACATTAACGAGCCTTGGGAGTGGTGACCGGGAAGGACGGACTGTCGACGAATGGCGTCGTGTTGTGGCGTGCGATGAATAGCGGTTCTGCGCTGCTGTGGATGGCCATCTTATGCGAGTACGGCGTCTACCTGGGAAACGTCTCATTATTTGAATGTTTTGGAGAGACACATCGGTATTACTTCTGAGATCACTGTTACGAACCATCAGGTACCGTATTTTACGGGCTGTAAGACGCTACGGACAAGAAGGTGTTACGGCGTAAACTCAAGCGCCGGCACGCCAGTCGGCAACAATAGAGAAGAGATGGCTGTCAGAAGAGGCCAGCCAATAGCACGCTCACCGACCCCTTTCCAGGACGACAACGCGACAGCAGCGGCCCCTATCTGAGGAGGACATAAGTGCCGCGGCCAACTGGTCGCGGCCCAGTTGTACAGTAGCTTCAAGACTAGTGACTTGTACAGAACACTGAAGTGTCAACTCTAATCACTTGCTTGTACTGTTTATCTAACACGGACTTAGTATTGTTTATACTGAAGAACATTGCTTATTTTGCACGTCGCCCTTTTCTTGCGACTAAGCTGGATTCAACAGAAGATGCACCGTAATTTTTAAGCAATTTTTATAAAATATGAAGATTTTAGTATTTTTATAATTACATGGCAAAGCCTGAGTAAAAAAAAAAAACAAGTTTATAAAAGCGAACTGGCCTTTAAAAATCCTTGAAAATCCTCATCTGAACTTTCTTCTTTTTCTTCTTCTTCTTCTTCTTCCTCCTCCTCCTCCTCCTCCTCTTGGTCGTCATCGTTGTTCTCTTCATATATAATATGGTCTTCCCTACCATCGACAGCGTTACTGATGCCGCACTGCTTGAAAGAGTTAACAACAACGTCTTCACCCACTACAGACCACGATTGTTTTATCCAATGACACACTTGTTCGATTGTAGATCGCCTTAAAGCTCCCTTCGGCGTGAATTCGTGTTGGGTTTCAGCTATCATCCATTTGTTCCTTTCCACTCTCATATACACTTCAAATGGTTTGTTTATCGAGACATCAAGAAGTCGCAATTGTCAATTAAGTCATTGCAGAATAACAGCAACTCTGTATTTCTCCGTCTCAGTTTCCCTTTAACATAATTCTTCAAATGGGTACTAAACTGGTCTAGCAGCAGAAGAGGTTTTTCAATAAACCATCTTTCCTTCCCTCCCACACTCTGTTCATCCATAATTTCATACTAGCCTCATTAATCCAACCATTGTCGTGTACGTGAACAACATCACCTGACGGTGTTTCAGGTTTTGGCATTGTTTTGCGTTTGAAAATAATCATTGGATTAAGTTTAGTACAGTGGGCACAGTATCAAGGGACAACAGTGTAGTGTATTTTCTCATGTCCGCTTGGTTTTATAGTTACAATTTTAGCACCTTTCACGGCAACAGTTCTGTTACTCGGCACACGAAATCTCAGAAAAGTTTCGTCCATATCCGCTGTTTGGCTTACTTCCTCACTGGTTTCCCCTAGATGTGGAATAATAAAGCACTGGAAAGATAATAGTTTCTCTTCACACTATTCTGGAATTTTCTGAGATATTTTGGTTTTGATTCACATGTGAAGTCCATGACACTTCGTAAACCTGTAGCACCAACCAACTCCGCCCTTGGAGTCTGTTAATTTCCACTGTTGCGCTAACGTTTGAAACATTTTTGTATTAATTGCAGTGCCATTCTGGCGGTGTCCTTGAATTCAGTTCAATACGTCATCTTCTAGCTTTGGTCATTTTGCATTTAGTCCTCTATATGCACGTTTAGTGTTACCCATATTTTTCAGTTCTTCGTTAGTAGTCCACCAGTCGCGAATGATTTTTTCTATTGGTGGAGCTGCTCTGTTTCCATGCTCTTCCCCACACCCTATTACTATCAATTTATAGCCTGCATCATAAAAATGGTTCAAATGGGTCTGAGCACTATGGGACTTAAACATCTGTGGTCATCAGTCCCTTAGAACTTAGAACTACCTAAACCTAACAAGGACATCACACACATCAATGCCCGAGGCAGGATTCGAACCTGCGACCGCAGCGGTCAACGGTTCCAGACTGAAGCGCTGAAGCGCCTAGAGCCGCATGGCCACACCGGCCGGCCCTGCATCATATATATTCATTACGATGTTGGGTACTAACAAGAATATTGTACTGTTACTAATAACACAGATCGCTTTGAGTTCAAGTTCTCTGGGACCGTAGACAGTAATAAGGCAACACAGGCTATACGTTGTTCTGGGAGACGGTAAGCCGGCCACTGTGGCCGAGCGGTTCTAGGCGCTTCAGTCTGGAACCGCGCAACCACTACGGTCGCAGGTTCGAATCCTGCCTCGGGCGTGGATGTGTGTGATGTCCTTAGGTTAGTTAGGTTTAAGTAGTTCTAAGTCTAGGGGACTGATGACCTCAGATGTTAAGTCCCATAGTGCTCAGAGCCATTTGAACCATTTTTTTGGAGACGGTAAATGGAAATGGCGTGTGGCTAGGGACTCCCACCGGGTATACCGTTCACCTGGTGCAAGTCTTTCCAGTTGACGCCACATCGGCGACTTGCGTGTCGGTGGGGATGAAACGCTGATGATAAGGACAACACAACACCCAGTCCCTGAGCGGAGAAGATCTCTGACCCAGCCGGGAATCGAACCCGGGCCGTTAGGTACGACATTCCGTCGCGCTGACCACTCAGCTACCAGGGGCGGACAGGGAGACGGTGTTAGCCAGCTCGTGAACCCCTGCAACTTGTGTTCGTCGCATCGGTGCACTGCTGCTACCAGTTGAATCCACTGTAGCCAGACAGACATAGGTTTCCCGCTACATCGAATATATACCGATAGAGTTGGCGCAGTGGTTAGACACTGGACTCGCATTCGGGAGGACGACGGTTCAATCCCGCGTCCGGCCATCCTGATTTAGGTTTTCCGTGATTTCCCTAAATCGGTCCAGGCAACTGCCGGGATGGTTCCTCTGAAAGGGCGCGGCCGACTTCCTTCCCCGTCCTTCCCTAATCCGATGAGACCGATGACCTCGCTGTCTGGTCTCCTTCCCCAAAAACAACAACAACATCGAATATATGGCCATTTTTAAGACTTGCGGGAATTTTAAATCAAACAATGGAGATTTTTGTAGTAATTTCGAGTATAAGACACACCCGAATTTTGGGGATAATATTTCGAAGAAATAAGTGCGTCTTGTAGTCCGTAAACTACTGTTCGGCTTCAGGTCACGACTGGCTGTGGTTAAGGGAATCTGACAGCAGAACGGGTGCGTCGCAGGCATCGGACGCCCTGACGAGTTACCTCTAATGCGACACTATCGTGGGGCCATTCTACAAGAGGACACACGTCACATGTGTGTATGGACAGTGTGCGTGATGCTGAGGTGCTCCAGTGCTCAGCCAGGTGCCCACCTCTGTCCCCAGTACAGTTCGTGGTGGGACCGGCCGAGGTGCCAGAGAGCAGTTGCAACGTTGCGGGCCAGTCTGCCTGAGGAGAGGACGGCCTTCCCAAATGAATCAATGCGTACAGCCGGGCGTCGAGTGGTGCGACGCCGTACTGGTGGCCAGTCACACATGGCACAGCTCTTTCTAAATTTGACTCCACATTGTAGTTGCTGAAATAGCATCACTTGCCTTCCCCGTCGCTTGATCTGTTACGCAGTAATACAGAAGACGCTACCGCCCTCGATTTGTAATTACTCGAACAAGCCTCATACTTGAAGAGACCTTCCTTATAACTAAATTTTTTTGGGCGCAATATCCTACTCCTTTTAGAAATGTGCTGCTGTAAGAAACATATCGTGCATGAAGAGAATCAGCACCTCAGTTTAGCACAAGTGATGCTCCCTAACACGTCTTCATTTCTCTCTCCATTCTTCTTCTTTTTCTTCTTCTTCTTGATTGGCTCTACAGTCCCTGAAGAACCTTGGCCTCCTGTATCATCTGCCTCCATACTTCTCTGTTCATCGCCTTCCTTCTCCAGTTTCTTATTCCCATCGCCTTTAGATCTTCTTCGATATCGTCCAGCCACCTTTCCCTGGGTCTACCTCGTCTCCTTCTCCCGTCAGGTTTTCCCATGAAAACTTTCTTGACACTCCGAGTTTCTGGCTTTCTCTGTACATGTCGTCCCCACCGTATTCTTCCCTGCTTAATTTCAACAACAATATCCATCTGTCAAAAAAGTGTGTCTAGTTCTACATTTGTCCTTACTCTCCAGCCATCTTCCTCTCTCATAGCTCCAGAAATCCTTCTCAGTATTTTTCTTTCCCATCTCAATAACAAGTTCCCCTTCTTGAATGTCAATACCCAGCCTTCTGACCCATATATTACTATAGGTCTTAATACGGTCGTGTATATTTTGATATTTGTATTCCTGCTAACATTCCTGAAATTAAATGCATTCTGCAAGGCAAAATAGCAACGATTTCCACTTGCTATTCTTTCTTGAATTTCTACTGTTACTTTATTGCCCTCCATTATCACAGAACCTAAATATTTAAATGTTTTCACTTTCATATTCTTTCCCATTCATTACTATTGAATTCTTTTGTCCGTTTACATTGGGTTCCCCGATCAGCATATACTTTGTTCTGTTTATGTTTACTTCTAAACTTACTTCTCTTGCTGCTTCCTCTAACATATCGTAGTTCCCCTTTAGTGCTCTTACGTTCCTTGCCGTTAATGCTACGTCATCCGCATGTGCTACCACTAGAACTTGCCGATTAAGTATTGTTCCTCCTGGGTTTATTGGCATTTGCCGCGTCACCTTTTCTAAGACTAAACTACGTAGCATTGTAGAGATCACATCTCCCTGTCCTAGCCCCCTCTGTACTTGGAATTCACCAGACAGTTCTTGCTCTATTCTTTGTTTACACACTGTTGATTTCATTGTTATTTCCGTGAAACTGACCAGTTTTAGTGGGATTCTAAATTCTTTCGTGGTCTGTATAATTTTCTTCCTGTGTAGGCTGTCGTACGCTTGCTTAAACTCAATGTACAACTGATGTAGTTGCTTGTCATACTCATAAAACTTCTCTAGCACTTGTCTTAATAAAAATATCTGATCCATCGTGGATCTGTTCCTCCTAAATCCAGCCTGATAGTACCCCAATATCCCTTCTATCATCCCTTCAAGTCTGGAGGCTAAAAGTTTACTAAATATCTTATATGTTATGTCCAAGAGAGAGATTCTATGATAATTACTGCATTCTGACTTGTCGCTTTTTTTATATATCGGGCAGATAATTCCCATGTTACAATCCTTAGGCATTACCTCCTTTATCAATTCATGGACTGCGTCCTCCATTTTCTTTCCCCCATAATTTAATAATTCGGCCTCTATGACGTCTTCTCCTGCTGCTTTATTATTTTTAGGCTCTTGATAGCATTCTTCAGTTCCTCTAGCTCTGGTACTACTTACTCTTCCCGATCCTCCACATCTGATTCCAATTCTGAGTTCTGTCCCTCTCATTCTCAGTCATGGTTCCTTCTTCTGTATCCCCCTCTTTCCCGTCAAGTAGTTCGGTAAAATACTTTTGCCACCTTTCTAGGACTTTGCTTTTATCTCCAATTAGATTCCCGTGCTTATAAAAAACTGCTCGAAGTTGGAAACCTTTCTTCAGATCTCTTGTTCTTTCACGGAACCTTCTGATCTCTTTATTATTTCGTTCAGTTGCTCTATCTTTCTCCTTCCATGCTGCCTTTTCTTTACCCTAAAAAGCTTATCCGCTCTTTTCCTATTTTCTCTGTCTTCTACCTATATCTAATTCGTACTAAATAGTGGTCTGTGTCTCCATCTGCCCCTCTGCAGCTTCTAACTTCCGTAATATCTGATGCATGCCTTTTGTCTATGAGTAAGTGATCTAGTTGGTTTCTAGTGTTTCCATCTGGTGATACTCATGTACATTTCTTAATATCTTTCCTTAGATGATAGGTGCTTTTTATTATCATGTTCTTCCCACTGGCGAAGACTATCAGTCCGAGCCCATTATCATTACTGTCACTGTGTAGGCTTTTCTTTCCTATTATACTTCTATATACCTCTTCTTTCCATATTTTTGCATTTAGGTCTCCAAGTATTATTTCTACATGGTACCTTTCAATTTTACCAATTTCTTGTTCCAATTTCGCATAGAATATATCCTTTGCATCTTCATCTGCCTCCTCCGCAGGGGCGTAGACATTCACTATTATAACGTCAAAAAATTTTGCCCTTATCCTTAGAGAACACATTCTGTCACGTATTGCCGTAAAACCAATTACATTAGCCTTCATAGACCCATTTAGAAGGAAACCAGTGCCACAAAGGCCTGTATCTCGACCGCTATGCATCATTAAATGTTCCCCCGACGCTGTCATTCCTTGCCCTTTCCATATCCATTAAACAGTGTTAACCTTCCGTCGGAGGTTTGAGTCCTCCCTCAGGCATGGGTGTGTGTGTTGTCCTTAGCGTATGTTAGTTCAGGTTAGATTAAGTAATGCGTAAGCTATGGACCGATGACCTCAGCAGTTTGGTCCCATAAGACCTTACCACAAATATCCAAATTTTTCCAAACAATGTTAAATCCGAATTCAGAATATGGATAACGATGCTGCAGCCGATACATAATAGGAATATGGTGGTTCTTCGTTAAAATCAAGATGCTCAACCGTTTTTAGATGTACCAAGCAGCTTAATTTCATTAATAAACCTTTTTATGGAATCTAATGGATTCCGTTTTGAGCCGATATTAATTTGAGTTGCGATCCATGAACTTGGTATTGCTGCGACATCATTCACACATACCACCGCGGGATGTTCACCTTATCTTGAACTGTGTGTACATGCGGACAGAAAGCGAGGGATCGCAATTTAATCAACGCTATTCAGATATACATTGAAGAACCACAGAAACTGGTACGCCTACCTAATATCGTGTAGGGCCCTAGCGAGCACGCAGAAGTGCCGCAACACAACGTGCATGGACACGACTTATGCCTGAAGTAGTGCTCAAAGGAATCGACACCATGAATCCTACAGGGCTGTCCATAAATCCGTAAGAGTACCAGGTGGTGGACATACCGTCTAAGCAGCCCGTTTCAAGGCATCACAGATACGCTCAATAGTGTTCACGTCTGGGCGGTTTCGTAGCCAGCGGAAGTGTTTAGAAGAGTGTGCCCGGAGCCACACTGTACCATTTCTGGAGGTATGGGGTGTCGCATTGTTCTGTTGGAATTGCCCAAGCCCGTCGGAATGCACAATGGACATGAATGCATGCAGGTGACCAGACAAGGCGCTTAGGTCTGTCAGAGTCATATCTAGACGTACCGGGGTCCGATATAACTCCAACTGCACACGCTCCACACCATTACAAAGCCTCCACCAGGTTGAACAGTCTCCTGCTGACATGAAGTGTCCATCGATTCATGAGGTTGTATCCATACCCGTACACATCCATTCATTCGGTACAATTTGAAACGATACTCTTTCGACCAGGTAACATGTTTCCAGTCGTGAAAAGTCCAATGTTGGAGTTCACGAGCCCAGGCGAAATGTAAAGGTTTGTGTCGTGCAGTCATCAAGAGTGCAGGAGTGGGCCTTCGGCTCCAAAAGGCCATATCGATGATGTTTCGTTGAATGGTACGCACGCTGACATTTGTTGATGGCCTAGCATTGAAATCTACAGCAATTTGCGGAGAGGTTGCACTTCTATTATCTGAAAGATTCTCTTCAGTCGATGTTGGTCCGATTCTTGCACGATCTTTTTCCGTGCGCAAAATTTGATGTTTTACCGGATTCCTGATATTCACGGTACACTCGTGAAATGGTCGTAGGGGAAAATCCCCACTCCATCGCTATCTCGGAGATGCTGTGACGCATCGCTCGTCGTATAACACTATGTTCAGACCCACTTAAATCTTGCATACATGCGACTGTAGCAGCAGGGACCGATCTAAGAATTGCGCCAGACACTTGTTGTCTTACAAAGGCGTTGGTGACCGCGGGGACGTATTCTGTCTGTTTACATATCTCTGTATTTGAATGCGCATGCCTATACCAGTTTCTTTGGCGCTTTAGTGTATATTGCAGTAGAAGTGTTGCATTGCCATATCTCTGAATTTGAATGAGCTTGGCTATACCAGTTTCTTTGGCGCTTTAGTGTATACTGCATGCCTTCCTGCAACACAGGCTGCCTGAATTCGCTTAACAAGGTTTCAAGTAAACAAGTCGTCTTTTTTCCGAAGGTCCCCATTAAGATCGTCTTTAAAGTTTAGTATAGGCTATACCGATCTGCTACTATCCTAGAACTGGTCTCTATATTCGGTCTAGATCTGACACCATGCGTATTTGGTATGCGCCTTGTATGCGCTTTTCTTTACAAATGCACTGCACTCTCTCAGTAATTCCAACAGTCTTCAGTTCCTCTTCCTTACGAAGGAATTTACGTGCCTGCAACATCATAACTTAGTGCAGGATCCTGTCTTAGTACAGGGTGCGCAAAATAAAACTTACCTGCAAAATAATGCATGCAGCCCGATGTGCGAAAGATGTATGGTGGGTCGCCTACCATAAGGAGTGTGGTGTCACCGCCAGACACCACACTTGCTATGTGGTAGCCTTTAAATCGACCGCGGTCCGTTAGTGTACGTCGGACCCGCGTGTCGCCAGTATCAATGATTTCAGACCGAGCGCCGCCACACGGCAGATCTAGTCTAGAGAGACTCCCTAGCACTCGCCCCAGTTGTACAGCCGACTTTGCTAGCGATGGTTCACTGTCTACATACGCTCTCATTTGCAGAGACGACGGTTTAGCATAGCCTTCACTTACGTCATTTGCTACGACCTAGCAAGGCGCCGTATTCAGTTACTATAATTACTATCTTCAAGAATGTGTTCTGAACAGACAATATTGTGAATCATGTACCGTCAAGAGCAACGTTCATCATTAAGGGATTAAAGTTAAGTATCAAACTAATTACGTCCGCTTTCTGAATTCTCATTCCTTGTCATGTTCCAGACCTCACGTCATTATAGTTCTTCCCTCCTCACGCCATCCTGCGTGAGCTAAAACGCGTGCATTTCGGCCTCCAATCGTAACACGATGTTGGCTCTTCTGCTAACACACAAAAGAGCATGAATTTTTTTTCCAGGATAGTTTCATTTTGAGCATTGTGTCAATGTGTCCCCGTACTGACGGAATGAGCGTAGGTGAGCAGATGCAGGAATCCCGCATCGCCGCTCTTGCAAAGTGCCTAGCAACTGGCTCGTCACAATACGCCAGTCACTACTCTTGATGAACAGTGGTATAGTGTTGAAGCTGCATGGGCAGTTTACCTGTACACGCCATCCAAGCTCTGTTTGACTCAATGCCCAGGCGTATTAAGGCAGTTACTGCGGCCAGAGGTGGTTGTTCTGGGTACTGATTTCTCAGGATCTAGGCGCCCAAATTGCGTGAAAATGTATTCACATGTCAGTTCTACTATAATATATTTGTCCAATGAATACCCGTTTATCATCTGCATTTCTTCTTGGTGTAGCAGTTTTAATGGCCAGTAGTGTACTAGCAGTGAAAATTTTTCGCCACTATGATTCGAAACGGCTTAGGTCCACCTACACAGATGTGCTACAGCGACTTCGGCTACGGAGGCGGGTGCGAACCTTTGGTAGTATCTAAATACTTAAACGATGTAACGGACTAAAAAAGTTTGCTACTTATCTTATAATCGGATACTACTGGATTCTTTTTCGCCTGGAAACGTTGACTACCCGTAATTGAAATACTGCTCAGCCTTTCAACTTCGAACGTAAAAGCTTTGATTAAACATCAGAAAAACGGCGTAAGAAGTAACTAAGATATACAGCGTGGTCAGACGTGATTTCTGGCGTTTCTGAAGGTAGTGTTATACGCTCTTTGCTGTTCCTTATCTATCTGAGCAGCCGTCTTAGGTTGTTTGGAGATGACGCTGTCCTTAATCGACTTATAAAGTCATCAGAAGATCAAAACAAGTTGCAAAACGATTTTGAAGGTGTAATAATTTTACACCTCAGACATGATTTTATATGTATAAAAATTTTGCATGTGTTTCATTATTACAACTACATGCGGCTCCCAGAATGCGTCTGATGATAACGGAGATACTTCACAGCATATTTCTCTGTGCTACGGCACTTTATAAACTACGGTTTCGCCTCACACCGGATTTTATGTCCGTATTTTACGTTTACAAATAGGGCAAACTTGTTCCTCTGTATCCCGGAAACGGATGAAGATATCAAGAAAATTGCCAAGGGTGTTCGATATGGCAAAAATTACAGCCATGTTCTGTGCTTAGCCGTCTTAGAATCCGCGGCCTGGTTTCGGTACCCAGAAACCACGTTTTTGGGGCAGTGTCTCCATAATGACTAAAGATTTTGAAAACGGGAAGACGGCAGTTATAGAGAAATGCTAGAGAATATACCCTTAAAATCTGAGCAATGTGATGCGGTTATTTATTGTGTACATTTCGCCCCTCCCCGAATTTTACATGCACGTTTTACGTGTTCAAATTGGGTAAGTTTGTATCTCTGAAACTGGTAAAGATATCAAGAAAATGTTCGAGGTTTTTCGAAATCTGAATCTTAGGAATGTATGGTGAAATTTTGAGCCATTTGCTGTTCGTTGTCGTCTTGGAATCCGCGACTCGGTTTTCATAGCCAAAAATCATGTTTTTCGGTTTTTCTTACGAACCGCCTACGAACTAAATGGTGCCTGCTGAAGCTCCGTGAGGTGCACCGTAGACGACATTAAATGGAAAAAGAACCAATCGATTTGGTCCGTTTGCCTGAGCTGGGGAGGTGTGTAACATTCACACTTTGACACGTTTCTGTACGATAGTTACTGTACGAGGATCTTTCTGCTGGGTATATAAATGTTCGCTAGCCAAAGGGCTATCCAATACACTCGATCCTACCAACGCAACGTGTATGAGCATCGGAAAAATATCGTTTTTATGAGAGGCGTTTTGGAACTACTAAATAGCGCATGCGTAGTGATTGACAAGTACACTGATTGAAGATACGCATAACTAGTTTTATTATACAAGTATAGATCAACAGAATGATAATGAAGTTGGTCTGTGGCTGTTATTTTTTCTACTAGCTGTACGGAAGTTACTTGGGTTAGAGGGTTACAGGATATTGTTCAGAAGCCATGCAAAATTTGTTTGTTTTCTAACTTAGTTGTGATAATTAGATTACAAATTAACAGACATTAACACAGAGCACAATAAGAAATAACATAAAAATAAATTAGAGTAGATCCACGTAGACTGTACAAATAGAGTTTTTCCGAGGCCTGATACTCGTGCGAATAATACTAACACACACCACGCGCGTTCGCCAGACTTGAGGTTCATATCCGTGTCCCATTCCTTTGATGCTGTTGATGAAGGGACATTTATTTCTGTTCTCGTTTTTGTTCTTTTTCTGAAATATAACGTCAACTTACAATTTATAGCTTCCAAATTCATGTATTTTTCCTTAAACTGCTGCAAGTAAATGAAAGATAACATTAAAGGGCAAACAAGAGAGCTGCACACAGCGCCACCTCCACGTGGTCCTGCACAGCCAACGGCGCCCGCGTGGGGGCCGTTTCTACTGGCTAAGAGGTATGCGTGGACCACTGCAGCCTGCCTCGAGTAATAAGACAGCGCGCCCTTGTAGTCGTAATGTCGTAGCGCAACTTGGAAAAACTGCATCCGACACTACTGGCCACTAAAGTTGCTACACCAAGAAGAAATGCAGATGATAAACGGGTATTCATTGGACAAATATATTATACTAGAACTGACATGTGATTGCATTTTCACGCAATTTGGGTGCATAGATCATGAGAAATCAGTACCCAGAACAACCACCTCTGGCCGTAATAACGGCCTTGATACGCCTCGGCATTGAGTCAAACAGAGCTTGATTGGCGTGTACAGGTACAGCTGCCCATGCAGCTTCAACACGATACCACAGTTCATCAAGAGTAGCGACTGGCGTATTCTGACGAGCCAGTTGCTCGGTCACCATTGACCAGACGTTTTCATTTGGTGTGAGATCTGGAGAACGTGCTGTCCAGGGCAGCAGTCGAACATTTTCTGTATCCAGAAAGGCCCGTACAGGACTTGCAACATGCGGTCGTGCATTATCTTGCTGAAATGTAGGGTTTCACAGGGACCGAATCAAGGGTAGAGCCATGGGTCATAACACATCTGAAATGTAACGTCCACTGTTCAAAGTGCCATCAGTGCGAACCAGAGGTGACCGAGACGTGTATCCAATGACACCCCATACCATCAGGCCGGGTGATAAGCCAGTATGGCGATGACGAATACACGCTTCCAATGTGCGTTCAAATGGTTCAAATGGCTCTGAGCAATATGGGACTTAACTTCTTTGATCATCAGTCCCCTAGAACTTAGAACTAATTAAACCTAACTTATCAAAGGACATCACACACATCCATGCTCGAGGCAGGATTCGAACCTGCGACCGTAGCGGTCGCGCGGTTCCAGACTGTAGCGCCTAGAACTGCTTGGCCACTCCGGCCGGCAATGTGCGTTCACCGCGATGCCGCCAAACACGGATGCGACTATCATGATGCTGTAAACAGAACCTGGATTCATCCGAAAAAATGACGTTTTGCCATTAGTCCACCCAGGTTCGTCGTTGGGTACACCATCGCAGGCGCTCCTGTCTGTGATGCAGCGTCAAGGGTAACCGCAGCCATGGCCTCCGAGCTGATAGTCCATGCTACTGGAAACGTCGTCGAACTGTTCGTGCAGACGGTTGTTGTTTTGCAAACGTCCCCATCTGTTGACTCAGGGATCGAGACGTGGCTGCACGATCCGTTACAACCATGCGGATAAGATGCCTGTCATCTCGACTGCTAGTGATACGAGGCCGTTGGGATTTAGCACTGCGTTCCGTATTACCCTCCTGAACCCACCGATTCCATATTCTTCTAACAGTCATTGGATCTCGACAAATGCGAGCAGCAATGTCGCGATACGATAAACCACAATCGCGATAGGCTACAATCCGACCTTTATCAAAGTCGGAAAAGCGATGTACGCATTTCTCCTCCTTACACGAGGCATCACAACAACGTTTCCCCAGGCAGCGCTGGTCAACTGCTGTTTGTTTACGACAAATCGGTTGGAAACTTCCCTCATGTCAGCACGTTGTAGGTGTCGCCACCGGCGCCAACCTTGTGTGAATGCTCTGAGAAGCTAATCATTTGCATATGACAGCATCTTCTTCCCGTCGGTTAAATTTCACGTCTGTAGCACGTCATCTTCGTGGTGTAGCAATTTTAATGGCCAGCACTGTATTTGTTTTTCCCCACTGCATTGGATTTAAATTTCGAGCGCCTATACAGTTCCCGATGCTGGTAATAAGTGCGGCAGCAAGATGAGACCGTACAGGGAGCGTCAGCAACGAATGAAGTATAGTCTTAGCTTCATTTAGAGTCACAAAAAGGAAGGATCATCTGTACACACTAATAGTGGAATCAATATTTACAGAATCCATAACGCGTTGCTATAAGAGCATCTACACGTTGTAGAATCGTATCAAATATGGTGTGACTGTCCTCCTCGGGAATAAAATTACGCGTAGGTTCAGCTTAAGTCCAGTACTCAGCTGTACTGGATGCAGGAGTCTAATCACCGCGCCACGAGCTTCGATCGTACGGTGTGGCGCCCGCTATCTGATCAGAAGTGTCCACAGAGCCCTCTGTGATACGAGACTGACCACTAGATGTCGCAATACGTGGACCCGCGGAGTACTGCGGAGTACTGAGCGGGCGTAGCCTGGAGCGCGATGGCAACGCGAGCAGCAGGGGGCCGGTCGCCGGTCGGGGGGGTCTGTCCATCGGTTACTCCACTTACGACGACTTCGGCACCGGCAGATGGACACTGGAGGGATGCGACAAAGACTGGCGCCGCGCAAAAATTGAAACCTTCACGGACGAAGAAAACTCGAACCCTCCACAGGGTAGCGTCCTCCACGACTAACCTGACGTGGAACAGGATAGGACAATACCTCTGGAATTCGACGAGAACATCGAATTGATGGACCGAGAACCACTGGAAAGAGACAACAGCGTCGCAGAAACGGATCATTTAATCCTAGTGCGACACAAACGGGACTATCGGAGGAACTCGGAAGAAGACGTGAAGCCTCAGAAATCACGAGCTGAGACCACTGAGACTACCAGTCGGTTCACACCTGTAACTCCCGAAGATGACAACGAGGGCGACTCCACCCAGGCACGAACCCCGAACTAGGAACGTCGGAACAACAAGTCGATGCTGCGTCTGGCGAAGCAAAACAAAAACGTGTTCCACCAGTGACGATTTATTATAATGGCCAGTATGTGGCATTGAATAATGCTCTACAACAACAACTCTCCGGAACCCTGAAGGCCATCATCCAGAAGGACTGGATTAAATATCATTTCGAGTCCTCTGAGGATCAAACAAAGAAAGGCTCGCAAATTTTTTGAGACCTGCGACTTGCCACATTTCGCACACCAACCACCGGAGGGAATGGAACTTAAGTTGGTGATCAATTGAGTGCCCGCAAATGTCACAGAACTCCAGGAATCATTAAGTGAAAAATGATTCTCCCACGCCATGGTACATCAGTACAAAAGGAGAGAGGGAGATCAAGTCACTGGTGACTTAGTTAGGCTGCCCACCTACTGTATCAGCCTTTCTAAGGCAAAAGACACCCGTAAAATATACGACATCCATTACCTTCTCTGCACGAGGGTGCGCATTAAAGATTATCGGTCCAAGGATGGGCCGACACAGTGCAAAAACTGTCAACACTTTGGGCGTACGGCAAATTATTGCCGGATGCCACGCTGCTGCGTGAAGTTCACTGGAGACCATCGAACCAAGGCCGGCAGTCCGCCTTCAAAGCAAAATGTGGTAACTGTCACAAAGACCAATGAGCCTCATGGCGCGGCTACGAAAAATACCAGGCACATCTGCGGACAGCAAGAGCGGACCAAGAAACCGACGGTGAAGATCATTCAACAATCAACAATGGCAGCGACGACCAGGGAGATGGGCTGTCAGGCACCAGAACAACAGCCATCCGGACAGCCCCAAATATCAGCTGTCCTACAGAGACGACGGATTTCACGATCCTATGCAGACACACTGCCGCCTAGGAGAGACCAAGCTGCAACATCTGCTTCCACTACAGGCACCCCAGGCACCTTCATGCCAGCCGTACAACTTCAACAAAAACTGGCAGGAATCCTCACACTGGTGGAAGGAATGGATAACGGCCGCAGAACGAGACACTTCCGGCTCTGAATTTGGAATGTCATTGTAGCAAGACGTAAACAAACTGAACGAATTTGTTAGCCGGCACAGGTTGGACATAGTTCTGATCTCGGAAACGCACCTGACGGAGATTGCTAGTTTCAAATTACGCAACATGCACGGTTATAGAACGGACCGGTTGGACAATGAGGTGGCGGAACTGCACTCTTCGTCAAAAACACCATACGACATCATCAGGAGGAACTACCGCCCCTGGACTCACTGGAAGCCACAGCTGTTACAGTCTTCACGGCAATAGGAAACATTACTCTGGTGGCAGGGCATCTTTGTCCCAAGAAACAGTTTGTGGCCAGAGATATTCATGTTGTCTTCGACAGATTCAGTAAGGTCTTGCTGGGAGGAGACCTTAACTCCAAACGTGGGGCTTGGCATTCAAGAAGGACCAACCGAAAGGGACAGCCACTGTATGACATAGAGAACGACTTTCAAGTCACCATCTATGGGCCACGGGAGCCGACGTGCATCCCAGAGTTCGCCGTCCAGGGGCTAACATTCTCGATATAGCGATTTTAAAAAATATCGCAGCAAATCTACAGCTCAAGATCACCCAGCACCTGTCATCTCATATCTATCACTTCTCGGACTTCTCGAGGGTGGTGCCCTCCCAATACTTCTTCCAAGCTCCACCACTGTTAACTGGGATGTCTTTGCGACATATTTTAACAATAACGTCCGACCGACCCAAACAGTCTCTACAAATCCGGCAACTGACATCGCTGTGGCTGCTTTGACAGCTAAAATCCAACGGGCAACAAGGCGTACAGCAACTGATATCTTTCGTCACGAGGATCAATTTGAAACATTCCCTCCTCGCCTCGACGAAATCAAGCATCAAGCATCGCCGGAATAATCACAGAAAACTATGGCAGCGACACAGATATCCAGAAGATAGACGGCGGATGCATCTTTTGTGCCGGGAGCTACGCCGCCGTGCTGAAGAATGGCGGCAAGACCTATGGGAAAGAAAGGTGGACGAAATGTTCCTCCAGACTAAGGAAGAGTGGCAACTTGTCAGGGCACTACACCACCGAGACCACCAAAGACAGCAATACGCGGCCCCGTTGGCCTTATATACGACTCGATTGACAAAGCTGAATTGTATTCCCACGTATACAAACACCACCGACAGCTCCGCCCCCACCGGATGCAGAGGATGCAAGGGAAGAGGACCGTATCCGCAGCGAATCGACGACTTCCGCCAACTCCCCACACAACAGAGGCCTGTTCTTAGCAATCGCCCGAAGTTAGAAAACTGATTAGGAAGATTAGGAAGACGAACAACTCGGCGCCTCTGTGACAAACGCCGATCTTAAGCATTTTCCTGTAAAGGCTGTCGTTCTCTTAATTCGAATTATCAACGGCTGCTTACTCAACGGCTACTTCCCTGCAGACTGGAAGACGGTGAAGACGATCCCTATTCACAAAAGAGGAAAAAATCAAACGTTGCCAGACAGCTACCGCCCGATTAGTCTGATGCTCACATTGGAACGGGTGCTGCTACACCGCCTCAAAGACTACCTGGATGAAAGTAACATCACCACCCACGAACAGTTGGCTTCCAGCCACAGTTATCGGCGGAGCTTCAGCTGCTTATGATCACAGAATCCATACAACTCAACCTCAAAAGATGAAAGTCCACGGCTAGAGTTTTCCTAAATATCGAAAAGGAATACGACCCGGTGTGGCATGACAAGCTTACATGCAAACTAGTCGATCAAACCCGTCTGCCTGACTGTTACATCAAGCTGAATCATAGCTTCCTGCAGGGCAGGCGTCTGTTTGTACAAATAGATGGGAAGAAGTCATCACAGAAAACTGTCTCAGCCGGTATCCCGCAGGGAGCGGTGATATCGCGATAACTGTTTAATTTGTATCTTAGCGACATTACCACCGCTCAACACGCCACCGCCATTCTGTATGACGATGACACGGCCTTCCTAACGTCTGGAAGGAAAATCGAACAACCTGTCAACAGATTCAGCGACAACTTACCGTCAACGAACAGTGGGCAAAGAGCATTAAATCACCCTAAGCCCTACGAAAACTGCAGCATTACTGTTTACGAAGAAACGGCCGGAACTGAGAGTGCGATTTGCCATCAGTGGACAACCAATACCCTGGACTACGACGACGAAATACCTGGGAGTGATACTGGATAAAGGAATGGCTTTTACCCCACACATATAAGACAGAAAACTGAATACTATGAAGGTGATCCGGGCACTCACGCCGTTTTTCACGAGTAGGAATCTTAACACATCAAAGAAATTAAAACTTTATAGAGCAACGATACAACCCTCCCTGCTGTACGGCTCGACGTCTTGGGGAACAATACGTGATTCTAATATACGCAGTTTGCAACCACTACAAAACACGCAGTTTGCAACTGCTACGAAACAGGTGATTGAAGTGGAGCCTAGGCATCCCAAGGTGGGCCAGGACGAGAAAAATACACGAGCTGACTGGAGGAAAACACGTGCTGAGAAGATAAAAGAGCAGGCTACTCGTCTTTTTCACAAATTAGACGAGTATCTGGGAAATGTCCCCCTACTTGCCAATGTAGGCCAGGCCCTATCACGATACTCGCACAAATACAAGGTGCCTCGAGCCATTATTGCACCCCCACAGCACTATCGAAGATGAAGCAATGTTCAGTTATTCGGTATCTTACATTTTATCTTACATATTATCACGAGAAAGAAAATTGGCGTTCTACGGATCGGAGAGTTGAATGTCAATCCCTTAATCGGGCAGGTAGGTTAGAAAATTTAAAAAGGGAAATGGATAGGTTAAAGTTAGATATAGTGGGAATTTGTGAAGTTCAGTGGCAGGAGGAACAAGACTTCTGGACAGGTAAATACAGGGTTATAAATACAAAATAAAATAGAGGTAATGCTGGAGTAGGTTTAATAATGAATAAAAAACTAGGAGTGCGGGTAAGCTACTACAAACAGCATAGTGAACGCACTATTGTGACCAATAGACACGAAGCCCACGCCCACTACAGTAGTACAAGTTTATATGCCAACTAGCTCTGCAGATGATGAAGAAATTGATGAAATGTATGATGAGATAAAAGAAATTATTCAGGTAGTGAAGGGAGACGAAAATTTAGTAGTCATGGGTGACTGGAATTCGATAGTAGGAAAAGGAAGAGAAGGAAACATAGTAGGTGAATATGGAATGGGGGTAAGATATGAAAGAGGAAGTCGCCTGGTAAAATTTTGCACAGAGCATAACTGAATCATAGCTAACACTTGGTTCAAGAATCATGAAAGAAGGTTGTATACGTGGAAGAAGCCTGGATATACCAAAAGGTATCAGATAGATTATATAATGGTAAGACAGAGATTTAGAAACCACGTTTTAAATTGTAAGACATATCCAGGGGCAGATGTGGACTCTGACCACAGTCTATTGGTTATGAACTGTAGATTAAAACTGAAGAAAATTCAAAAAGGTGGTAATCTAAGGAGATGAGGCCTGGATAAACTGACAGAACCAGAGGCTGTACAGAGTTTCAGGGAGAGCATAAGGGAACAATTGACGGTAATGGGGGAAAAAAATACAGTAGAAGAAGAATGGGTAGCTTTGAGGGATGAAATAGTGAATGCAGCAGAGGATCAAGAAGGTAAAAAGACGAGGGCTAATAGAAATCCTTGGGTAACAAAAGAAATATTGAATGTAATTGCTGAAAGGAGGAAATATAAAAATGCAGTAAATGAAGCAGGCAAAAAGGAATACAAACGCCTCAAAAATGAGATTGACAGGAAGTGCAAAATGGCTAACAGGGATGGCTAGAGGACAAAAGTAAGGATATAGAGGCATAATTCACTATGGGTAAGATAGATACTGGCTACAGGAAAATAAAACATTTGGAGAAAAGAGTACCGCTTGTATGAATATCAAGAGCTCAAATGGAAACCCAGTTCTAAGCAAAGAGGGGAAAGTAGAAATGTGGAAGGAGTATATAGAGGGTCTATACAATGGCGAAGTACTAGAGGACAACATTATGGAAATGGATGATACTACGTGAAGGTTTTGACAGAGCACTGAAAGACCTAAGACAATACAAGGCCCCCGGAGTAGACAACATTCCATTAGAACTACTGACAGCCTTGGGAGAGCCACTCCTGACAAAACTCTACCATCTGGTGAGCAGGATGTATGAGACAGGCGAAATACCCGCAGACTTGAAGAAGAATATAATAATTCCAATCCGAAAGAAACCAGGCGTTGACAGATGAGAAAATTACCGAACTATCAGTTTAATAAGTCACGGCTATAGATTACATGAATTCTTTACAGACGAATGGAAAAACTGGTAGAAGCCGACCTCGGGGAAGATCAGTTTGGATTCCGTAGAAATATTGGAACACATGAGTCAATAATGACCCTACGACTTATCTTAGAAGAAAGATTAAGGAAAGGCAAACCTACGTATCTCGCATTTGTAGACTTAGAGAAAGCTTTTGACAATGTTGACTGGAATACCCTCTTTCAAATTCTGAAGGTGGCAGGGCTAATTGTAATTCTGTCAGAGACAGCACAGGACTTGAAGAGCAGTTGAATGGAATGGGCAGTGTCTTGAAAGGAGGGTATAAGATGAACGTCAACAAAAGAAAAACGAGGATAATAGAATGTAGTCGAATTAAGTCGGCTGATGATTAGGAAATGAGGCACTTAAAGTAATAAATGAGTTTTGCTATTTGGGGAGCAAAGTAACTGATGATGGTCGAAGTAGACAGGATATAAAATGTAGACTGACTATGGCAAGGAAAGCGTTTCTGAAGAAGGGAAATTTGTTAACATCGAGTATAGACTTAAGTGTCAGGAAGTCGTTTCTGAAAGTATTTGTATGGAGTGTAGCCATGTATGGAAGTGAAACATGGACGATAAATAGTTTGGACAAGAAGAGAATAGAAGCTTTCGAAACGTGTTGCTACAGAAGAATGCTGAAGATTAGATGGGTAGATCACATAACTAATAAGGAGGAATTGAAGAGAATTGGGGAGAAAAGAAATTTGTGGCTCAAATTGACTATAAGAAGTTATCGGTTAGTAGGACATGTTCTGAGGCATCAAAGGATCAACAATTTAGTATTGGAGGGCAGCTTTGGTGGTAAAAATCGTAGAGGGAGACCAAGAGATGAATACACTAAGCAGATTCAGAAGGATGAAGGTTACAGTACTTACTGGAAGATGAAGAAGCTTGCACAGGATAGGGTAGCATGGAGAGCTGCATCAAACCAGTCTTTGGACTGAAGACCACAACAACAAACAACATGTAAATAGTTGTCAATCACTCGTACGACTACCTAACCAACACCCTCAAAGGACTCAGGACCCACAGATTACCCAAGTCCCTTTGCAAACGAATATAGAATAAAGCAAACTATTACTCGCAACTTGCCACCGCAGAAGAAAAGATAGCCAAAGTCATTCGCTCTTTGGACACAACATGCCACAAAAAAAGAAAAAAAAGGGTTTGACAGGAGACATCAGTGAGTTCGAGCGTGGACCAGTCATCGGATACCACCTGAGTCTGATATCCATCCCGGATTTTGCAGTCGTTGTAAAGCTGCTCACGTCGACTGTTCGCGATTGATTGTGATATGGAAACGAGAAGGAACAACCGCAGCTAAACGAAGACAAGGGAGACCTCTTGTACCGATGGACAAGGACTGTCGTTCATTTCCGAAGGTTGTCGTAAAAAATCGCATGAAATCAGCGGATGGAATCATCCGTGAGCTCCAAATTACTACCGGCAGTCCAACTACACAGTGACAGTGCGTAGGGAGTAATAAAGAAAGGGATACCACGGGCGATCAGTTCCTTTCTGCAACAGTGATAAGAGACGCTTTACTTTGATGTAAAGAGCAACGCAACTGGACAGTGGGCGACTGCAGACGATTGATTTGGAATCATGAATCACGCTGTACCCTGTGACAACCCAATGGGGGGGGGGGGGGGGGGGGGCCTTGGGTTTAACGAATGCCATCACGTGTAGTGCCAACAGAGGAGTGTGGAGGATGTATTCCTATGGTGACGAGGAGTCTTCAGCGGTCCCCTTACGCTCCCGGGAAGACGCTGAATACGGAAGGATGCGAGCTTATTACACAGCACAGTGTACTGCCTACAGTAGAGGAACATTTCGAAGACGATGATCGATTGTATTGAAACGTCCCCTTAGAAAAATTTATGAATTACTGTGCTGATAAGCCCCTTACATTATTTGATTTTCAAACAGCTGAGCAGAACTGAACGTACTCAGACATTTCGCTCTTTACCTATTCTGATCAACACTAAACTGACACACAATATTTTTAACGCAACGCAATCTGACTTTCAATAATCCCTACAAAAGAATGGCCCTGACTAACATTAACCTATACCTTTCACGAATCACTTACCTCACAAAAATCTTCGTTACTCAAACTACTGCAATACAGCGAGCGCCAATACTGCCAGCTAAATAAAAGATTCCAACTACTGAAGGCACTAACTACTGATAGGCATAGTTAGCAAATGAAAGATTTTGATAGAGAACAAACAATGTATTTACCTTAATAGTGTTCAAAAGTGATAATATATATAGCAGTTTATGGCATCCAGTCTTAGAAATTTACTGTCTCTGATGGACACACGTCCAGATCATCCGCTCTCAAAACTCCGCCATTTCGCAACGCTATGCGCTGTTAACATCCAACTGCCCAACACTACAATGGCAAATTCCAACAATGCAAACCTTCCAAAGACTGCACACAGCACAGTCAGTGATTTTCATGTAGAGCGCTACATGGTGTATAGAGCGCTACATGGCGTTACCAACATAAAAACCTAAACAGCCTACTCACAGTATCAGCGTGACAATGCAGCCTGCCATAAAGCAGCAGGTGTGAAGCAGCGGTCTGTGGACCACAACACTGGCCAGCTCACAGTCCCGACCTGATCCAAATGTGACATCTGTGGGACGAGTCAGAACGTCGATCTTGGTCCAGACGTCAGCGTCCAACATCACTGCCTTTTCTGGTTTCGGAGCCTGAGGTGGAATGATCTCTCATCCCTCCAAGAACAGTCAGACACCTCACAGGTGGTGGACACACCCGATATTACCGTGCACTAATAGCTGACCGAATACTTCTGATTGGACTGCGCACAGCTATAGTGTAACACGAAGACGAACGAACGACTGTAGCAGAAAACGGAAACGAGACTCGTAGAAGAAGACAGTTTATCTGATCGCCTCTGTCATGAGTATGACGAAGTAAGAGTGGCTGGCATGGTGTCGTGGGTATCCTGAAAAATAAGTAACACATCATATAATATATGGAATACCGTTTCGCTATGCGAAAAACTGTATTGATCAAAGTGACGATTTACGTCCGTGTCTTATGCATCCACGAGAAACAGTAAGAATCTCAGCCAGTGGTCAAGGCTCATAAGGAATGATGTCCGACTTATTAGTTTCTCCATGTGCTGATCCTGCAACAGATTGTTGAGTTAATGAAGAACAATATCAAAAACAACCTTGTAATCCTTTGAACAATGGAGATAGGATTATTTACGGACATATATCAAGGATTTGAAATTTAGCCCTCCTGAAAAAAAACGCAAAGAAAAGACAATCTATGAGCAATGCACACTATTTGTTGGACAACTGCCATTCCGTAACCGATAAATTCGTTTAAAGTTAATTCTAAAATTCGTAGTTGCATTTAGAAGTTTTTAAACACGTTCTGTAAGCAGTCCACGATGCGTCCAAACTACACTAACGATCTCTGCAGTTCTCTGTCGTTCCACATTTGCGCACTACAGGACATAATTCTACACTTCACTTGGATATCCCATCGACTGCAAACGTTTCACTCTTTGTTTAAACCACAAAAGTCGTATTCAGTCACCGAGCGAGGTGGCGCAGTGGTTAGCACACTGGACTCGCATTCGGGAGGACGACGGTCCCGTCTCTGGCCATCCTGATTTAGGTTTTCCGCGATTTCCCTAAAATCGCTTCAGGCAAATGCCGGGATGGTTCCTTTGAAAGGGCACGGCCGATTTCCTTCCCCATCCTTCCCTCACCCGAGCTTGCGCTCGGTCTCTAATGACCTCGTTGTCGACGGGACGTTAAGCACTAATCTCCTCCTCCTCCTCCTCGTCGTATTCAGTCTTTTCTTTGCAAAAGACGCAATTTAGAGTTTTCGAATGTGTGGAGACATAATCCTCATAAACACAGAGTGAACCGTGTCGTTTGCCACGGTTCCTGTTTTCCTCTTGGTTTACTCCTGTTTGGAGTTTCCGCGCTTTCCTAGAGGGCGTTCCGGAGCGCCCCCGAGTGCCCTGCTAGCGCTCCCGCTCGGAGGAGGCGCTGTGTGCCGTGACGAGGGCCGACGAGGCAGCAGACACGAGTGTTTGGCCCTGGACGACCGTTCTGCAGCAGGGCGCTCGGTCCCTCTGTCCTAAGTCTGGACGGGCCCAAAACCAGGGGCGTGAGGACACAAGAGGCCGTGGGCTACGTTTGGTTTCCGTTCATGGGCTGGGGAAGCTATGAAGTCCGTCTGTGGCTGGCAGTGACGTCCAGAGGGTGGTGTCGTCACTGAAAGTAAGATTTTTCATCTAGTTAGTGCAACGGTCGTCGTCTGGCGGGCCAATCTCCCGGTGTTGTAGGAGCCATTAATAACTGTCTGGCAACGTTTCTCTGCTTTGAGTTGCTGATCGGAAATTGTCTTGCGTGTGTGTTACTGCCCCCTTGCATCATCGTCCATTTGAACGGCATGCTGACTTACGGCTCGCATCGTAAAGAAACAAAAAAAAAGAATTTTTTTTTTTTTGCTGTGGAACTTCTGCAAGCCGTTGTTTTCCCATGGACGGCGTAGGTCACTGTTTGGATAAGCACGCTGTAAAATGTTAAATAACCGTGTACTGTCTGGTGGAGAGATCGAGTGGACTGTAGCCAATTAATTTTACATCTACATCTACATCCATACTCCGCAAGCCACCTGACGGTGTGTGGCGGAGGGTACCTTCAGTACCTCTATCGGTTCTCCCTTCTATTCCAGTCTCGTATTGTTCGTGGAAAGGAGGATTGTCGGTATGCCTCTGTGTGGGCTCTAATCTCTCTGATTTTATCCTCATGGTCTCTTCGCGAGATATACGTAGGAGGGAGCAATATACTGCTTGACTCTTCGGTGAAGGTATGTTCTCGAAACTTTAAGAAAAGCCCGTATCGAGCTACTGAGCGTCTCTCCTGCAGAGTCTTCCACTGGAGTTTATCTATCATCTCCGTAACGCTTTCGCGATTACTAAATGATCCTGTAACGAAGCGCGCTGCTCTCCGTTGGATCTTCTCTATGACTTCTATCAACCCTATCTGGTACGGATCCCACACTGCTGAGCAGTATTCAAGCAGTGGGCGAACAAGCGTACTGTATCCTACTTCCTTTGTTTTCGGATTGCATTTCCTTAGGATTCTTCCAATGAATCTCAGTCTGGCATCTGCTTTACCGACGATCAACATTATATGATCATTCCATTTTAAATCACTCCTAATGCGTACTCCCAGATAATTTATGGTATTAACTGCTTCCAGTTGCTGACCTGCTATTTTGTAGCTAAATGATAAAGGATCTATCTTTCTGTGTATTCGCAGCACATTACACTTGTCTACATTGAGATTCAATTGCCATTCCCTGCATTATGCGTCAATTCGCTGCAGATCCTCCTGTATTTCAATACAATTTTCCACTGTTACAACCTCTCGATACACCACAGCATCATCTGCAAAAAGCCTCAGTGAACTGCCGATGTCATCCACCAGGTCATTTATGTATATAGTGAATAGCAACGGTCCTATGACACTCCCCTGCGGCACACCTGAAATCACTCTTACTTCGGAAGACTTTTCTTCATTGAGAATGACATGCTGCGTTATGTTATCTAAGAACTCTTCAGTCCAATCACACAATTGGTCTGATAGTCCATATGTTCTCACTTTGTTCGTTAAACGACTGTGGGGAACTGTATCGAACGCCTTGCGGAAGTCAAGGAACACGGCATCTACCTGTGAGCCCGTGTCTATGGCCCTCTGAGTCTCGTGGACGAATAGCGCGAGCTGGGTTTCACATGACCGTTTTTTTCGAAACCCATGCTGATTCCTACAGAGTAGATTTCTAGTCTCCAGAAAAGTCATTATACTCGAACATAATACGTGTTCCAAAATTCTACAACTGATCGACGTTAGAGATATAGGTCTATAGTTCTGCACATCTGTTCGATGTCCCTTCTTGAAAACGGGGATGACCTGTGCCCTTTTCCAATCCTTTGGAACGCTACGCTCTTCTAGAGACCTACGCTACACCGCTGCAAGAAAGGGGGGCAAGTTCCTTCGCGTACTCTGTGTAAAATCGAACTGGTATCCCATCAGGTCCAGCGGGCTTTCCTCTTTTGAGCGATTTTGTTTCTCTGTCCCCCTGCCATCTATTTCGATATCTACCATTTTGTCATCTGTGCCATAATCTAGAGAAGGAACTACAGTGCAGTCTTCAGCTGTGAAACAGCTTTGGAAAAAGACATTTAGTATTTCGGCCTTTAGTCTGTCATCCTCTGTGACCAAAATGGTACTGAAACAGAGTGTCTGGACATTTTGTTTTGATCCACCTACCGCTTTGACATAAGACCAAAATTTCTTACGATTTTCTGCCAAGTCAGTACATAGAACTTTACATTAGAATTCATTGAACGCCTGTCGCTTCGCGTAATTTTTGTTTGTCTGCAAGGCTTTGGCTATGTTTATGTTTGCTGTGAAGTTCCCATTGCTTCCGCAGCAGTTTTCTAACTCGGTTGTTGTACCACGGTGGCTCTTTTCCATCTCTTACGATCTTGCTTGGCACATACTCATCTAACGCATAATGTACGACGGTTTTGAACTTTGTCCACTGATCCTCAACACTATCTGTACTTGAGACAAAACTTTTGTGTTGAGCCAACAGGTACTCTGAAATCTGCTTTTTGTCACTTTTTCTAAACAGAAAAATCTTCCTACCCTTTTTAATATTCCTATTTACGGCTGAAATCATCGATGCCGTAACCACTTTATGATCGCTGATTCCCTGTTCTGCGTTAACTTTTTCAAATAGTTCGGGTCTGTTTGTCACCAGAAGGTCTAATATGTTATCGCCACGAGTCGGTTCTCTGTTTAACTGCTCAAGGTAGTTTTCAGTTTTTTATGGATGTCTGAAACGCAAGATTATGTTAATGTTCGCTAATATCTGTTGTGTTTTACTACGTAGGCAGTCGTTGTTGTGCATATATTCTCGTGTTAAAGAGTTTAGTCCCCGTGGCATTTAAGTGCTGTATTTAACTATATGTAAGGTAGTGCTAGAGTTTCTATTTGGTGATCCGCCTAGCTATGACTGACGTCGGTTGCTCGGTCTGTCTGAAATGTTGGGCCTATTGGGAGAGACCGTTGTTGACCTGCTCTCCTCAGCTCCGAAGTCCCGTATTGATACTACGGCGGTACTTCTGCTGGAATCTTATTTGCAGAAGTTATCAATTCTGGTGAGCACGAATAAAGCTACCTTTGCCTCTGTAATTTTGGTCCGCTGGCCAGCAAGCATTGGTTAATGATGAAAAATCGCGAACTGGTCTTCGTTCAACCTAGTGGCTCGTTTAGACGAGTTCCCTTTCCAGTTCGGGTAAATGTTTCCTCCTCCTGGTGGAGCCATCCTCTTTCCCGAGCCACGCTGGGGTAAGAGTTGCCCAAGTGTCTATTGTCGCTCAATGTTCCGGGAGAATGATATAAGAGGTTAATTATGTACTCCACCGTTATGCCCAAGAAAGGCGAATTAGAGTAGTTCTGGATAACTTAAGTATTGTACACTATTAAGATAGTTCTAGTTTTGGAGAAATTGCTGTTTGGTAAGATTTAGCCTTCTGTGTCGGTAATCCGGCGTATTCCACGATCCAACATTGTTACAGAAGTGAAAGATTTGGTTTTGATACATTTGCTGGGACGTGACTTATTTATTTGCTATTGATGTTAATTCCTTTAAATGAATCTTCTTTAATCTGTGGTTATAATTCTTAATGAATGCTCGTCCTTAATGGTGTAACATTTAATGTACGTCTGATTGTCCCTGATGTTACCTACAGACTTCATTCAGAGACTGAAAACGTGATCCTTGCTCAAGTTTATGGGACTTAATTAACCGTTGATATTTATCGTTTATAGTCTTAAAATATGTTTGTTAAAATGGAATAATCTTAGATTCGTATTGTTTATTAAGTAATTCTTAAATTATATAGCAAAATTACGAGTGCAAATATTCAATGATTGTTACGGTCGCTTGTTCTGTAGTTTGCACCGAAGGGTGTGACAATAAATGCAAAATCTAAAGTGAAGCGTTTGGGAGGAATTAATCCTTTCCCTTATCATTATCTTTAAAGAAAACTGATTGATTGTCCAATGGTGCAAATGACTCTGAGCACTATGGGAGTTCACTTCTGAGGTCATCAGTCCCCTAGAACTTAGAACTACTTAAACCTAACTAACCTAAGGATGTCACACACGTCCATGCCCGAGGCAGGATTCGAACCTGCGTCCGTAGCGGTCGCGCGGTTCCAGACTGCAGCGCTTAGAACCGCTCTGCCGGTGATTGTTTGTCGCTCGTTATTGAAATTGGTTGGGAGAATAGTTTATTGATTGACGCCGTAGAAAGAGTATATCACACAGTGTACTTATTTTTTTGTCCGTATCTGAGGTGAGCGACAGGCGAGAACTGAAATGCACAGGCAGCAACAATAACTGTGCGTTTGTTAACTAAGAACAGGACTCAATACTGTTACTGGGGACGAGTGTCCGCAGTACTCGATTACAAACTGAAATGTCAATCTCTGAGGGTACCTAGAAGATGCTCACAATGACGAATTCCACGGAAACAGCAGTGGCGATAAGCAGGAAGATGGCAGTGGTGGTCCTGTGGGGCTGTGGACGTGCGGCTCCAGCGAGGCGCTACTGCGTCTGTGTGGCGGGCAGCAGACGCGGCAGGCGTTCCGCCCGCAGGCTGCGAGGACACGCGAACTGCTGCGCGCGACGGCAGCGCGCTTTACTACGACACGCGTGTCGCACGTCAGTGCGGCTCGTGCCCCAGCTTGGCAGTATACGCACAACATTTGCGAACACATTCACAGTCCTACGAGTTTTCCTTAATCACCACTGTAGTTGCTTACTGCAACATCACCGGACGTTTCCAACAACAGCAACGAGGATGCCAAGTGCTACAATATCGTCCTCGGGTTACAGAATTACTCGGAGCAGGAGACGGGCCGTACTAAGTGTAGCGGCCGTGTTGAAGGAGCGCGCCTGGCATATACCGTAACCCTTCCTCATTAGGGGCAGGATGGAGCTACAGTTTGGTAGAAGGCACAAGTCAGCCATCAGAACAAGTCTCCACGACTTGAATGGAACAACAGTACATTCAGCCAATTTACAAATATTTGTTTGAGAAAATACCACTAAGAAACTGGTGGTAACTGCAACACAATATTCCATTCCACAAGTACCGAACATAACCGACACACTAAACGCACATTAAAAAAAAAAAGAATTATAGTAACCCACGAAAACGCTGAAATTTCTGAAGAAAAATCGTGTAACAGCCGTACAGGGTGTATGAACTAACGGCCAATTAGAATCCTTTAACTGGGCTATCTGAAGGCAAGGAAACGACGGAAATAGAAGGATGCAGTGTCGCGCAGGGGAAAATCAAACTGACCACTGGAGGTGGCGATGCGGTGGGGCTGGTTTTGTGACGGAACTTCCACGAGGGCACAGCCTGAGGCGCGGAAGAACAGCGAGTAGCACCACCAGCGCTACTGGAAGGCTGCAAGGTGCCGCTGTGGGCGCGCTGGCTGCCCACGGAAAGAAAAGGGCCGGGCAGAGCGGTAGGCGCACCAGAGGTGTGCGGAGGCGCAGCAAAGGAAGGGAAGGAACGGGCCACCTGGCACGAGGCGATCGCAGACCTCACCTGCTGGAGTGACAGAACAGAGAGGAAAGACCGGTGGTCGCCGCAGGCAGCACCCTCACCACCGAACGGAGGTGAGGGATGCCCAGAGTGCGAGTACACGGCGAGCCGTGGAGCCAAGTGCCAAGCCAAGAGAGGGCGACTCGCCGGGGGCGGCCGCGGAGGAGGCGGTGCCGAGAGCGCAGGCCTTCACAGGCCGGCGTCCGGTGGCGTCCCGCGCTAGTACGGGGCTGAGGCCGAGTAGCGCAACTGGAAAAATTCCAAGGCGGAACTCTGGACTCCTACTGCTCAGATGGCTCAAATGGCTCTGAGCACTATGGGACTTAACATCTGAGGTCATCACTCCCAACTTAGAACTACTTAAACCTAACTAAAATAGGGACATCACACACATCCATGCCCGAGGCAGGATTCGAACCTGCAGAACGCGGTTCCGGACTGAAGCGCCTAGAACCGCTCGGCCACCGCGGCCGGCACTCCTACTGCCGCAAGGCACAACATCGTTGTAAACAAACTGAATTTGGCCCAGCCTGCACCACGTAAAACGCTGGGGTTCCCAATACGGACACCGTTGGCGAGGACGCTCACTAGGACTTGTGTGGAACACTGTCTTTAAACCGGTAACTGGCTCGAGTTACGGCACAGACGAGCATCTAATCGTTCCACCAATAAGTCACAGGCTACGTCACGTCTGTCATGTGTGGTTATAAAATTTAACATCTTTTCTTTATTTTTCTTTAACTCTGCCATTGTCTCTATATTTTACTCCTGAGAAACGTTTCCTGCACAGTCGCCTTTTCCATCTGTTGTTGTTTTTGTTGTCGTCGTCGTGGTTTTCAGTCCAGAGACTGGTTTCATTCAGTTCTCTCTGCTATTCTGCCCTGTGCAAGCTTCTTCCTCTCTCAGTACCTACTGGAACCTACATCCTTCTGAATCTGCTTAGTGTATTATCCCTTCATCTCCATCTACAATTGTTACCCTCCACGCTTCCCTCCAATACTAAATTGGTGATCCCTTGAGGCCTCAGAACGTGTCCCGCCAACTGATCCCTTCTTCTACTCAAGTTGTGCCACAAATTCCCCTTCTCCCCAATTCTGTTCAATACCTCCTCATTAGTTATGTGATCTACCCATCTAATCTTCAGCATTCTTCTGTAGCACCACGTTTTCGAAAGCTTACATTCTCTTCTTGTCCAAACTATTTATAATCCATGTTTCACTTCCATACACGGCTACACTCCATACAAATACTATCAGAAACGACTTCCTGACACTTAAATCTATACTCGATGTTAACAAATTTCTCTTCTTCAGAAACTATTTCCTTGCCGTTGCCAGTCTACATTTTTTATCCTCTCTACTTCGACCATCCTCAGTTATTTTGCTCCCTAAATAGCAAAACTCCTTTACTATTTTAAGTGTCTCATTTCCTAATCTAATCCCCTCAGCATCACCCGATTGAATTTGACTACATTCCATTATCCTCGTTTTGCTTTTGTTGATGTTCATCTTATATCCTCCTTTCAAGACACTGTCCATTCCGTTCAACTGCTCTTCCAAGTCCTTTGCTGTCTCTAAGAGAATTACAATGTCATTGGCGAACCTCAAAGTTTTTACTTCTTCTCCATGAATTTTAATACCTACTCCGAATTTTTCTTTTGTTTCTTTTACTGCTTGCTTAATACAAAGATTGCATAACACTAGGGATAGGCTCCAACGCTATCTCGCTCCCTTCCGAACCACTGCTTCCCTTTCATGCCCCTCGACCCTTATAACTGCCGTCTGGTTTCTGTACAAATTGTAAATAGCTTTCGCTCCTTGTATTTGATCCCTGCCACCTTCAGAATTTGAAAGAGGGTATTCGAGTCAGCATTGTCAAAACCTTTCTACAAGTCTACAAATGCTAGAAAAGTAGGTTTGTCTTTCCTTAATCTATCCTCTAAGATAAGTCGTAGGGTGAGTATTGCCTCACGTGTTCCAACATTTTTACAAAATACAAGATTATCTTCCCCAAAGTCGCCTTTTTCTACCAGTTTTTCCAGTCATCTGTAAGAAATTCTTGTTAGTATTTTCCAGCCGTGTCTTTTCTAGCTATAGCTTCTAATTTCTTTTCGACTGTTACAACGATAGTTTCGGGTTTGTTTGTCATCTTGCTAGCACATGTAAGCTGTTCGTAACTTCAATAGCAACAAGAAATGTCATGTAGGTTAATTCTAATTGTCAATGATCCGTTACGTTGCAACGGCAGAGTCCCCACATTCTGCTGAAGATGATATGAGAAATAGCGGACAAATATTTCAGAGGCGCCTGAAGGTGAGATTATGGCTTTCCTTCTGGTGGTGAAACATGTGAGACACGCATAGTTGTGCATTCCAGTCTAAAATATTCGCCCTAATACTAATAGAATACGTTAGGCTTTGTTTTTCATTTTTTCATATCGCCGTATTACGCGCAGATAATCGACAAACTGCATAATCAAGAGCTAGCTGTAATTTTGAACACGATAGAGGTACCACACTGTGCCACTAATACGGAACGCCGTCCTGGATCCCAACGGCCTCATATCACTAGCGGTCGAGATGACAGGCATCTTATCTGCATGGCTCTAACGGATCGTGCAGCCACGTCTCGATCCCTGAGTCAACAAATGGGGACGTTTGCAAGACAACCATCTGCACTAACAGTTCGACGACATTTGCAGCAGCATGGACTATCAGCTCGGAGACCATGGCTGTGGTTACCCTTGACGCTGCATCACAGACAGGAGCGCCTGGGATGGTGTACTCAACGACGAACCTGGGTGCACGAATGGCAAAACGCCATTCTTCGGATGAATCCAGGTTCTGTTTACAGCATCATGATGATCGCATCCGTGTTGGCTACATCGCGGTGAACGAACATTGGAAGCGTGTATTCGTCATCGCCATACTGGCGTATCAGCCGGAGTGATGGTATGTGGTGCCATTGGTTACACTACTCGGTCACCTCTTGCTCGCATTGACGGCACTTTGAACAGTGGACGTTACATTTCAGATGTGTTACGACCCGTGGCTCTACCCTTCGTTCGATCCCTGCGAAACCCTACATTTCAGCAGGATAATGCACGACCGCATGTTGTGGATCCTGTACGGGCCTTTCTGGATACAGAAAATGTTCGACTGCTGCCCTGGCCAGCACATTCTCCTGATCTCTCACCAATTGAAAACGTCTGGTCTATGGTGACCGAGCAACTGGTTCGTCACAATACGCCAGTGAATACTCTTGATGAACTGTGGTATCGTGTTGAAGCTGCATGGGGAGCTGTACCTGTACACGCCATCCAAGCTCTGTTTGACTCAATGCCCAGGCGTATAGAGGCCGCTATTACGGCCAGAAGTGGTTGTTCTGGGTAGTGATTTCTTAGGATCTAAGCACCCAAATTGCGTTAAAATGTAATCACATGTCAGTTCTAGTATATTTGTCCAATGAATACCCGTTTATCATCTACATTTCTTCTTGGCGTAGCAAATTTAATGGCCAGTAGTGTATTAGTCGTGTGGAGCAATTTGGCAGGTTACTTCTTACCTTTGGTAACAGTCGGCAGGTGCATATCTACTACTCTTATTAGGAGATCTTTTATTAATATCTGGCCTCGTTTTACAAGAGTTACATTTACAGAGTCCAGGCAACCCTCCAGGATAAAGTATCAGGGTTGTTCAATAAATAGTGCCCCAAATTTTTTTAAAAAACCATTAATACACGTAGACAAACGTCCTTGATTGTGCTTCACATTTGAGGTTTGTTCTGTGCGGCGGTGAAGTTTTGAACCGTTCTGGCGGACGGCAGAGGCGACGTATAGCGTCAAAGTGACGTCTACATACGACTCACGTTACAAGCAGCGTGCTGTTATTGAATTCTTGTACGCAGAGAAAGAAACCGTGGTGAATATCCATACACGTTTGTGTGCAGTGTATGGCGTTACTGCAGTGGATAGGGGTAGAGTTGGTTGATGGATAGAGAAAGTTACAGCCTCAGGAAATGCAGAAACAGAGCTCCATGATCAGCCACGCTCTGGACGTCCTATCACAGCCACTGCTCCAGACATGGTGAATGATCCGGATGCCATTATTCGGGCCGACAATTGGCTCTTCAGTTGTCGTCTACACTGTTCGAAACTCTCGGATATCCAACGAAGCGCTCACGATGGGTTCCACGAATGCTCACAGCGGACCACAAGATTCAAAGAAAGTCCATTTGATCTGAATCCTTGGAGCGTTTTGAGCCCGACGGAGAGGCCTTTCTGTCACGGATCGTTCCGGGAGACGAAAGCAGAGTGAACCACTTTGCGCCGAAAACATGCAGTCCATGGAATGGCATCATCCTCATTCACCACAAAAGAAGAAATTCAAGACTCCTCCCTCTGCCGCAAAAGTCATGGTGACAGTCTTCTGGGATTGTGATGGCGTCATTCTCGTGGATGTGACGCCATTGGGTCAATCATCAATTCAGAGGCATACGTGAAGACTCTGAATAAACTCAAGAACCATTTCCGACGTGTTCGGACAAGAATCCAGCATAAATCTTGCTCCGACATGATAAAGCAAGCCAACAAACAAGTCTGAGAACCCGGGAACACATCGCCAAATTAGGTTGGACATCATTTCCTCATCCACCTTACAGTTCAGATCTGGCACCCTCGGACTTCCAGTTCTTTGGCCCCCTTAAAGAATCTCTACGAGGAACACACTCTGAAGACGACGAGAGTGTCAGTCATGCAGTGAAAACATGGGTACGCCTACAGGACAAGAGCTTTTACCGGCAGGGAATACAGGCTCTTCCACAACGCTGGCGTACGGCCATAGAACGTGATGGAGACTAAGTAGTAAAATAGGACATGGTCAAGACATGTTGATGTATATTGCCAATCTTAACGATAAATGTGTTCCGAGAAAGAAAATGTGGGCATTACTTATTGAACGACCCTCGTAGTGACGAAAGCTGTCATTTAAGCCCCCCCGGACAAAAAATTACTCACTGCAGTGCGCACAATGTACACAAACGAATCGTCGAGCCTTGGCAGAAGGCACAGGGGTCGAGTCGCGCGCGCGCTGCCTCTACGTCAGCGCAAGGCAGAGGCGACCAGTGAGACATTCGTGTTTCAAGAGGATATTGTACGCGAACGTGGATAGAGTGGCAAAAAGGGGAAATCGTGTTTGGCTGTGCCAGTAGCAATACGGTGTGTGAAGTGGCTGGACATGTTGGCGTTTCGCAGCAGGCTGGTCACCATCGATAGGTTCACGAATTTGAAAAAGTGACGTATTTAAACAGATTCGAAGTGTCTGTCAAGAGAAGAAACTCCAGCTTCGATGGTATCTGTCACGCGAAGGTTTGAACAAAGAGGGAAATGTAATTCAAACAACACCCACGAGAACTTATCAAAAATATCCCCACGATTCGAAACGGAAAATACTCCCGAACGGTTAGTGAAATAAATGGAGCAGTTATCTAACCAAAACGAGTACGTATTCTCACTAATCGAAACGTAAACAAGTACTAAAACGTGTTCCGAAGAACACGATGCTTACCACACTCGCGTCCGGACCAAGAGCGACTATCTTGAGGCGCCGGACAGTGACCGCTGTAGTGGGGACCGGCTTTCTGGGTTAGGCGGCTGGGTGGAGAGGCAGTGGCTTATGGAGAAGGGGGAAGTGGGAAACGGTCTGATTCGCACCAGCCAACGGCGTGAATGGGAGTGGGTCTCATTGCCAGTGATTCAGAGACAATCTAATGGGAACATTATGACCGGAAAGTAAACGCTCTGGTAGACCTCGCTAGGGAAGACTAGCAAGGCTGCCACGACGCCATCAGACGCCACAAGATGGTCACAGTTTCCCTCAGTGATGGATTCAGACACATGCACACACACATTCATACCTGCAGAAATTACTGTGTGCCATGGAGTGGATGAGAAAAGAATGCTAGTGATTGCATAAAATAGATATCATCAACCCATCCTTTTTTTCCCAACGGCCTACAATACACAGAACCCCATCTGTGAACCACAGCCAACTGGAGTGGCCGGGCGGTTCTAGGCACTACAGTGTGGAACTGCGCGACCGCTACGGTCGCAGGTTCGAATTCTGCCTCAGGCATGGATGTGTGTAATATCCTTAGGTTAGTTAGGTTTATGTAGTTCTAAGTTCTATGGGACTGATGACCTCAGAAGTTAAGTCCCATAGTTCTCAGAGTCATTTGAACCATTTGTGCACCACAAACACAAGTCTGCCAGGTACATGTCTACCAACATAACGAAAGAAGAACAACTGGGCCGTATTTTCTTCACTGACAAGGCATGAGTAGGCGGACAAGATCGCCATGAGCGCAATTTGTTAATGCGGGTTGCCTACATCAGAGGCAAATATGCACTCAGGGAGGAACCTATTGTTCTCTTTTGAATGACAGGTTATAACCTATCAATCCTTTTGATTGATAGGTCCTTAACCTACTGTTCCACTCACCCTCTCCCTCTCCTTAACCCACCCAACCCCTCAGGAAACTTCTAACTCTCCCCACCCCCCTCGGTGATACAGGTACGTATTCGAATAGCCCTCTCTCACTCTTATCAATTTGATTGACTTCTTAATTAAAATGATCAATTATTTAACCCCTCCCCCTCTGGTAAAACACACAGCCCTCTCCTCCCCTTCCCCTTCTGGACATTGGCAGGAAAAAGACTGTGTTGATAGGGCATTTGGAGGGAAATCGATAGCAGTGTATGGAATATTGCTTAAAAAATTTAGGCAATGTGTGAAATACTGTTTATTTAACCAATTTACGTGATAGACAGTGATATGTGCAATATTTAAACAATTTCAATGCTTTTTCATTCCGAATGCAGAAGGAATATCTCATGAAACACACATCACACGTAATTATACTGATAAAAATCTTTCAATAGGAAGCACGCATCGTCCACCGTCCCCTGCCCACTGGACCATACCCAATACCAAGTCACACCACCGCACACGCAACTCGGTCGGGGCCCTCAGAAGCACAACCGCGCCACCCGCCTATTGCAGAGTGTCCTCTCAAGCTCGTGACTGACAGACCAGTTGGCACGCTAGTCCGTGAACAAAAGCATCTGAGAAATTCCTATGTCTCTTCCCGCAGCGTCCCATTGCCAGACCTTCATGCACCATTGGTCACAATCAAACTGAACCAGAAACAAAGCAGTGTTTACTTCGTAAACCTCTGCAGAATACTGACACACATGAGAACTCCTTCCATGGCAAGTTCCTGTCTAAGAATCCATTCCGCCATGGGCTCTAAACTGCCATCTGTAATGGAGAGAATGGATCTCACAACAAGAAATTCAATTACATAGCACGGAATATTCTGTTTATTTATAAAATTCAGTTTGCAGGGGCTCGAACCCACTTTTGTTTGGAGGGAAAAGCTTACATCCAGCGACTGCATATCCTAATTATATAATTATGCTGTGGAAGAAAAAAGGTGTCATCTTATTGTAAAATTTTCCTGAGTGTGCTCATCTTGATATGCAGGGATCGACTGAACTAGTGCACAGTGCCACCACCAGAGGATGTCCCACCGCCCTATCTCTCGCCCCTGCCCCTGCCAGAAAAAATTAGTAGAGAAAAGACCTGCCCTATGCTGGTGAAGAAGGATCACATGACACAAAATTCAAATCAAAGTCAGTAATATATAAATACGTAAACACGCCCGCTAAACCCACTGGGCAGAACAGGTAATGAGGATTGTGGATAAGGGCAACTAACATTGGGGTCAGTTTCACCTTCTAATTGTAATTTACTGTAATTTAATAACACATTTACAGCCAGAGGGGCAAATAGCCAAACCTTTACCCAATGCAACTCATTCACGGCTGAACAAACCAGAAATCATAAGAAAATGAACAAGATAAAAATCATATTAAAATAGCAATAAAATAATTAAAAAGCATCTATGATAGCTAGGTGGAAAGCCTCAAAGCAAAGTAGATAGAACAAACATATGCAAAGTGGAATACAAATGGCTGAAGGCCACAATTAAGTTTCAAATTTTAGAATATATTACCATAGACTTTTAAAGGCATAAGGCCACAATGTTTAAAGACAAGAAATCTTAAAAATCAACAAGATAAAAAATGCATTTAAAAAAGCAAATAAAATAAATTAAAAAAGCATATATCATTTCTAAGTGGAAAGCCTTAAGGCAAAGCAAATAGAACAAACATATGCAAGGTGCAATACCACTGGCTGAAGTTTCAAAATTTTACAATAGCCGGCTGGAGTGGTCGAGCTGTTCTAGGCGCTTCAGTCTGGAACCGCGAGACTGCTACGGTCACAGGTTCGAATCCTGCCTCGGGCATGGATGCGTGTGATGTGCTTAGGTTAGTTAGGTTTAAGAAGGTCTAAGTTCTAGGGGACTGATGACCTCAGATGTTAAGTCCCATAGTGCTCAGAGCCATCTTTTTTTTTACACTATATTACCATTACATTTTAAAGGCAGAAGGCCGCAATGTTTAAGCTTGAAAGATAATTTTAAGAATACGGTTGCAAAGCTGAAAGCCAACAGTTAATTTGGTAAAATTTTTAAGAAAAAAGAAAAAATAACCATAAGCCTTATATTTTAAGTAGCTGAAAACAGATAATTAAAACCGGTGGGAAAGACAATAAAGACAACAGCACTCAGAAGCCTCCAGGGAGGCCGGTCTGCCCTCGTTCACTTAGGTGAGACAGGTGGTGACTCCAACTACACTTGATCCGTCGGAACCCAACCAGAGGACAGCCACGGACTGACCAACGCAACGGCTTGGACTGACGATCCACCGAGACCGTGGCCCGGCTCAGGTGATGCGTGGCGGCAAATGGTCGGGCGAGCCATGTCGACGCAGACCTCACTGCTGCTCCAACCCGACTGCACCAGTGCCGCATTGCATTTGGCCGACTGGCAGGTCCGGACTGCGCTCCAGACGCGTTCCAACTGACTGGCAGCCCGAACTCGCGACCCGAACCGGCTTACGACAGACAACGACCGGGAAGTAATAGCAGTCGAACAAGCATACTACGAGAGGGGATATATCGATACGCGCTGCTAACACCGCTCACGACGAGGCAAAGCAGCAACTCAGTGACAGTAGTAATTTAAATTAACGTAGTGAGGTGGACGTACGTTAAAAATAGGGTGTAAAACACATGATGGCGGGAACACGAGCCACGCATGGCTCAACATACTCTTTATTTAATCAGTTTTTGAGAGGCAGGATTTCCCCACTTGGGTAGAGACCATGACTGCGTGTGCTATCCTTGCCCTCCCCCCCGCCCCCCCCCCCCCCCTCCCCGCTTGACACAATAACTGTAATGACAAGGGAGGTCTCCTGCGTCTGTGTCTATTGTCAAGATGCTGCCACAAAGGTAAGAACAGCCCAGTATCCTGACACAGATTGTATTACTAAATATATTAAAAAACTAAAAACCCGCCTCGATTGCGAAAAAAGCACCTAGCGTTAAGTGTTAACCCAGGTTTCGGCGTAGATAACTACACCTTCTTTAGAAGAACAATAAAACCCACAAGTGCCTAAGAAGCCCTTTGTCAATGATTAAAAGAACACCATAGCAATACATTTATAAACGAAAAAGAGCAATGGTGTTCTTTTAATCATTGACAAAGCAACACCATAGCAATACATTTATAAACGAAAAAGAGCTACAGTGTTCTTTTAATCATTGACAAAGGGCTTCTTAGGCACTTGTGGGTTTTATTGTTCTTCTGAAGAAGGTGTAGTTATCTACGCCGAAACCTGGGCTAACACTTAACACTAGGTGCTTTTCTCGCAATCGAGGCGGGTTTTTAGTTTTTTAATATATTAACCAACGATTGCTGACGCGCTGCGATGTTGAAGGTTCTTTATTACTAAATACCACCAACCACGGTCCGGATATCAGCCTCCTTTGATATCGAGGCCCCCAAACAAGGTATCAAGTTGCAGCATTCTGTTGATGGGCAAATTGCAGACTTCTTGTCTCTGTAGTCTCAAGAAGCGACTCCCTGCTTTTCTGTGTGAACCACTTCTCGTCAGAATATTACATTCCTATTGGATAGCGCTGGAGGCAAAGGGAAAGCTGACGGAATTTCGATGTCAAAAATAGAGCGAAATAAGCCATTTGCACTACCCTCTAAATTAATTGCTTAACAATTTACGCGAGTCAAATAGATCGCTTGAAACGCTCACTTCCACCTTACGACGGTCCGCTTCAAAATAAAACATACTTTCGATGCTTGCGTGTCACACACGAACATTATGCAAATCAGGTAATGAGATTTCCGTCACAAATAGATTGTAATGCTAAATATATCTGGGGTCTCGTACGCTTTCTCCTGTACCAGAACGTTTCCACTAAACATGTCTGATGAAAACAAAACAAAAATCCTGGCGCTCACACAAACTTGCGATCACGAAGCACGAACCACCGACTGCAGGGTAGCCCCATCCTTACCGACTTACCCACACCAATACAACAATACACAATACAACTTTCGGAAACATTAAATTGACCAATCGCGATTTTGACGTCGCGATTGGGTTTCTAAAAGTACTGTAGACTTCCTAAACTGAATCTCTCAGCTACACTCGGGAGCAAGGTTCTACTGTGCGATAGAACAGAAACAGCAAATACCACTGCAAGACACACTGCGATGTACTGACAGGCGCTAAACACGACTCAGTTAGACCACGATCCAGTTCGCAGCAGTAGGCTGCCGTGGCCAGAAGTCGAAGACAGCTGAATACACTCGTACTCACCTCCCAGACGTCCACACAGAGCGCGCCGGACCAGTCAAACGCCGCAGTCACCAAAGTTCAGCGACCCGAGGAACTACACCCACGGCCGCAGCCGAAGGCGTGGAGGCGCGTGTGCGATAGGGTGCACCATTCCCGGCCATGGAGGGCATCCGGGGATGACTGGAGTGGTAGGAATTCGGATGCTGTCAACACGCCCAGCCCAAATGTCCATCGCTTTGAGTCTTCTCTCAAGCAATACACACAGGACCGCTTCTGCCGCGCTCAACCACCACACTAATCACTTCTGCAGCTCTCGCTGTTGTGGGCAAGATCACGGTTTGTACACGTCAAAGGCTGAGCTGATCCGTTACTTCCGGTTGACGACTCCTTGTGACCCTCTTTGCAGGCAGCCACGATGCATTGCGAAACAAGCACCAGCAGACTGCACGTCTACAGCAGTTCTAAACAATTTCACCTCCACATAGACCAACCAGATTAGAAAACCCACTTTACCCAATCCGAGGCAACGATGTTGTTGACAATACACCTCGAATTTCTCACGCGAAATGTAGATTCCTCCCGTTAACACGAGTTATTTTCGAAGATGGAAGAAATCGGACAGTCCACAGCTTTTCAAGTCGCTAAAGTATAGTTACTGTTGTGAAAATCCTGTGCAGGGCTATGTTCCCTTCAAATGGTTCAAATGGCTCTGAGCGCTATGGGACTTAACATTTGAAGTCATCAGTCTCCTAGAACTTAGAACTACTTAAACCTAACTAACCTAAGGACATCACACACATGCATGCCCGAGGCAGGATTCGAACCTGCGACCGTAGCGGTCGCGCGGTTCCAAACTGAAGGGCCTACAACCGCTCGGCCACACTGGTCGGCTGCTATGTTCCCTCTAAGTATTCTTTCATCAGATAGAAAAATATCTTATCTGTTACATCCTCCACCACACGACTAGAGTATTAAACTCATATTTGGCTCATGATGGAGCGCGAAGATCTACCACTGTCACAGAGAGGTTTCTCACTTTCGAACTCTGTCTTAAGAGAACCACATATCTGGCCACATAGGAAGTCTCTTAAGGTAACGACACGGAGAAGTTGAAAATATATAAGTTTTATATTAAGTGTCACTATATAAATTCGGTAACACATCTGACTGTATTACGATGGTTATCTCTCCCTGTATAGTTGGACGATTGAAATATCGTTACAACATATCACCACAAAGAAAAAACATCAGGCGAAGAATCACATCCATGGTGCCCTAGCCATCACCTACACGCGCCAGGCGGCATGTCATCGATATCAAATCGATAGGCTAATTAATTAAATTCCTCACGAGAGTCACTTTGCATGACGAGTAATTTTTATTTTTCAGTAATCGGAATACACTCACCAGATAGTTCAAATGAGAATCTCTGGTGGGAAGACGATGTTCTTTTCGAAGAACACTACCGAGAACAGACAATTGAAGCTGACCACAGAAGAATTCCGCTGGCAACGTACATTACACTTAAGGGCCGCATTATTAAAAACACGATCACAATGGCTATGGTACCGTCACCGTGCATAAAAAGCGGTCTTGGTTCTACAGGCACACATAAGAGTCGCTATACTGTAACGCTTTCTGGTGGAAATGCAGTCTGCGATTTGGAATCAAGTCTATCCATACAACCACATACTTGCGTTTGATCCTATGGAGACGTCTTTTAATTATTACAGCTGCTAGCGAATTATTTTCGTGGCACTCTCATATCTCGAAACGAGTCACCTTTTTTCGAACCTATCTTCTACAGTAAAACTCCAACGCGGTTTCAGACAATTCCTCTGCATATTGTGACTGCTCCTCAGTGTCTCCCGCCACCCCTGCGGCTTTGCGCGTGTGATCTTTCCAGTTTAGGTCGGAACTGAGCAGACCACTGTATCTACGGTCTTCTGCAACCTGTGTAGAAACGAGTAAGCTGAGGTAATGCGATAAGACCGTGTTTTGACCACTCGATGGAAATGGGAACATGTTGTTGTAGCTCCGCCAATGGTGTACGATGTGTAAATTAATTTCCAAAACGAAGCTTTCTCCTGCGACACGAGGTAGTATAAAAGACAGTAAGAACAGTTACCACGGTGCTTCTTAGCGGGAAAATTAGGAAGACTCCACATACAGGAACTGGAAAAGGGGCGAGGGTTTTGCTACTGCATTGCGATGCGTTTCCGAACTACATACAGGCACTTGAGTCTGACGGAGATCTGCTTCCCTCAGGGTGCATTCACGTCTGTCATCCAAACATTCTATCATCTTTATTTTGCACCATCCGACAGACAACTCGAAAAGACTTTTACCGCATCTCTCTCTCCCGATATATCGAAAACAAATACCGTCTGTATACGGGCATCGAGGATAAGTGTTGATCCTATTAAATATATACGTACTGAACCATTGGAGCAGGTGGCCATTGATCGAATTCACTTGCACAGACCAGCGTAGAGTCTCATCGCCTGTACTGTAAGAGGATCGAATCTAGCAGACATCAGTTGCAAGAGAGGCTGTCTGTTTTGGCATCTGATACATTGCTCTTTTTCTGCTGTAACACGCCTTGTACACCGCCATACATTTTGTTTTTCCCCCACGACTTTGAGGTCTGTGTCAGGTTCTAAACTCACAGTGACACGTTTCTGTCCATTGGCTCGCGCAGAAAACTGGACATAGCATGACGTAAATCATGTTGCTGCTGCTCCCACAACACAACACTGCATGAAAGACAGTCACAACATAAGGAAGCTGTGAGAGTGTTGCAGCATTGTGGAGAGTTTCCAAACTGATATCTGAAGGTGATTGACGGCCTCTGCATTTAAATACATCTTTCACAGTGACGGGATAGCAGATGGCTCGGCTGATTCCTCAAATTGCAGTCATGTACGCGATCACTGTTTTGGTGCTTGCCATCCCGAGAAGGTGTTGCCTGTCCACCAAAACTCTTTCTCAGTCTCAAAGAAGCTATGTCAGTCGATCCTTATGTGGTAAACAACAGCATACCAGTGGACGGATGGGATGGAAAAGCCACCACCGATGTACTGTAATAAGCGTCACAGTTGATACTACGATCAATTTTAGCAATTTTAGTAGTTTTTTTACTGCCCCTCCTCTATTTCGAGAGTACCATTGCGAATGTAGATAGATGGCTGTGCAGTATGTCCATTCATTGTTAATTCTCGAATATATGCATGAAAGTATACCTGGCAGCGATCTTTATATTTCTAGCACTTCGACGATAAACTATGATGACATACTGTGAAATGAAAAAAACTACTTGGTTGAAACATCGATTCTGTGAGACACATACACAATAGAGCTTTCCAGAAATCATAACTATTCCTATTTTTCATTGCAAACTTCTTCGAACTTCGCGCACTGTCTTAATTCCACGTAGATATTACAATAACGATGACCATTAAGGAAATGATGGAAACATCATAATCAACCTGACATATAAAGTTACATGTAAAGCAAAAAAAAATTTTTTATTTTGCCGTCTATGGTTCAAATGGCTCTGAGCACTATGGGACTCAACTGCTGTGGTTATCAGTCCCCTAGAACTTAGAACTACTTAAACCTAACTAACCTAAGGACATCACACACATCCATGCCCGAGGCAGGATTCGAACCTGCGACCGTAGCAGTCGCACGGTTCCGGACTGCGCGCCTAGAACCGCGAGACCACCGCGGCCGGCTTGCCGTCTATAGTGCGCGGCATTTACGACGCCGGCCGAGTTTAGGTTAGTTCTGCGCATCTGACGTCACAAAACACAGTCAGCCAATGAACAGAGAACGACATTGCCAAAGATCAAATAAAGTAATTGAACAAAAGCAATGGCTTGATAGCAGACTTTCTTTTATAGAAAATTTGGAAAAAGCATTCTTTATACCAGTTGCTTCATATTCTATTAATTAATTAAACCAAACAAGCAATAAGCCTCCTAATTCAGGCGATAGCAAGGAAAGGTGTTTGTATGATTCTCACGAACCGCTTTTTCGCAATAAAGAACAGCAGTAATTGTTTGTTTCCTATTGTACTTCGACGAAACGTCAGTTATTCATTGTCCTACCAACATTGTTTGTCGGTATTTTGCGTGATGTTTTATAGTCCTCCAGGAGTTCGGTTGAATAACAAGCTGCGTTAGCGTAATGGTTAAGGTGTTTTAGGCTGCTAACTGCAGGGTTCAGAGTTCAAACCTTGTTTGGTGCTTAATATTTTCTTTATTTAAAAACAATATCGAAGTGTCTTACGTCATGAATTTAATTCGTTTGAATGTAATTTTTTTAAATTTCTAGTGCTTTGTCTCTTCATTATAATCATAATAAGTTTTCGGTTTTTCTAATTTTGTCCTCCAATATTTCTTTTCACAGCAGTTAAAAACAATGAAAAGGCACACATACAATATTCATGTTATCTGTTTTGTTTGTATATCTTCTCTTCCGCAGTCGCTGTTTTACTATTCATATTGAGATACATTCTTTTGCGACAGTATTAAAAAGAATTATTTAGAGCAGAATTTTGGGCTCATACGATGCCGAGCTACTTGATTGTCTGACGCAATTCTTTGCTTCGCTGCTTTGGCAACATCATATTCAATGTTTTCGTCTACCTATGTTTCGGCAAGTATTTGCTGTCCGTTGTGACAAACACATATTGTTTGCGCACTGCGCGCCCGCATCTCGTGGTCGTGCGGTAGCGTTCTCGCTGCCCACGCCCGGGTTCCCGGGTTCGATTCCCGGCGGGGTCAGGGATTTTCTCTTCCTCGTGATGGCTGGGTGTTGTGTGATGTCCTTAGGTTAGTTAGGTTTAAGTAGTTCTAAGTTGGACTGATGACCATAGATGTTAAGTCCCATAGTGCTCAGAGCCATTTGAACCATTTTTGCGCACTGCGCCTCACTGGCAATATATTTTAGTTTCTATGTTTTATTACGTCCACAATTCAGTTTTGTGTACTTCGCCAACTTTGTTTTAATTAGAACGTTGTAGAAAAAAGCGAAATGACTCTGGTGTACATAAAAGTTTTACTACACTCGCGAAAGACGGAATATTTCTCAATATTACATACGCACCTATCTGCTACTTAAATTAAATGAGATATTGTTATACAGTAAATTTTATATGAAACTTGGGTATATTCTCCACATTTCATTCTCAACATTGTGGCAACTAAAATCGACCATACAGAAAGTATACGCTATGGACTTTTACCTCTGCAAGCTCTTCAACATTTCGTGCAATGGTGTACTTCATTTAATGCTGCACAATATCTACGCTGAACATCGAAGCGAAATTGATTAATTTATGGGGGGAAGGTATCAGTCGAAGAAGTGTAAAAATCAAATTTTTGGGGCAAATAGTTTTTGTGGAATCGAATGATAAGTTTGTCAAAGCAGTCGGAAACATCATGTGTCAGCACAGGCGAGCAGTGCAGTGACAAAATCGCGCACAGCGCGGAATGCGGGGAGCACGTCTCTGTAGCAGCGAAAGGGTTAATGCGGCCATGGTGGCTTTACTTCATAAACTGCGCGCTGCCCCCTAAACGTAAGTTTGCAAACTATACTATACTATGGCGCTGCTTCTCTTGGCGCGTGCGTCGTGTGCAACTGGCAACGCAGCAATCTTCCGCGTCTGGGCGGGCCTGCGCGAGCCGCCAAGATAAAAGAATTGAACTATCGTTTCAGAAAGAGCGCAGGGCGTGCATGTTGATTCTGTCATCGTCAACCGGTCGAAAGGTGGGATAGGCATGTCGGCCTCACCTCCTGAACTAACGAATGAACTCGCCAAGCTCTTTGGACGAAAACTGACCACCGCGCATCTGCCACCGCACCCTGCGCGCCCCACACACAGCTGACAGCCCGTGGCGACCGCGGCTGGCTGCTGGCGGCGACAAGGGCGTGGTGCGCCCCCGTACACTGCAGCTAGAGGGCTGGTGCCCAAGTGTCTGCCGCCAACAGCACCGTCCTGGCGGTCTCCACTGATCGGCGGTATTCTATTTTGCTCTCTAGCATTCAATAACTGAAGAAACTTTAGCTCTTCAAACCGAAACTCCATCTGCTGATTTATAACGACATAAATTTCATAACGTAGCCATCGATAACAGGTTCTGGGGTCAGATTCTCGATTACATCGGTAAAGTTATAACCCTATCTCTGCTACTGTGATTTAGTATGCTTTTAGCTAAATAATAGAAAACCCTGTCTCTATGTTGTCACGTATACTATACCCCAACAGACGGGAAAAACCACTTATAGTCCTCTTACTAAAATTTAGTTTCCAACTAAGGTACACTATGGGAGTATATTCCTGTTGCCGGCCGAAGTGGCCGAGCGGTTCTAGGCGCTACAGTCTGGAACCGCGCGACCGCTACGGTCGCAGGTTCGAATCCTGCCTCGAACATGGATGTGTGTGATGTCCTTAGGTTAGTTAGGTTTAAGTAGTTCTAAGTTCTAGGGGACTGATGACCTCAGCAGTTAAGTCCCATAGTGCTCAGAGCCATTTCATTTGAACCATATTCCTGTTAATTGGAAACGCTAATCGATACAGTTACCCTTTTTGCAGGATTTGACCGTGTGTTGTGTCTAATAGATAAGTTAATCAGACTATTCAATTCTTTCCCTAGGATGTTACCCAGCGTTTAAACATAAACAAAGTATGAATAATATCATACTGAAGCTAGGACAACCCAGTTCCAAGTTCATTTAGTGGTTCAAAACATGTACTCACGTACTAATGGTCGCCATACTATCCAGGCAATGGAACAGTGAAAAATTTGGAAAAGCAGAAGTATGAATTGTGGCTACTTTCTTCGTACTGTTTAACTGGGTTCTTCAAAGTAATATTACTCCACCTAAACAATATTAGTGCAGACACTGGAATTTAGTTTTGACTACTACACCCTTATACATCACGTTTTAAAAAGAGAAAAAGCCCAGCAGGTAACTTCAGGGAAGGTAAAAAAATTTGGCTAGGGGAGGACCTTAAGAAAAGCATTTCCTACAATAAACAAAACACTTAGATACTAAAGGACAGACTTTCTTATACTGATCATTTCACTTCAAGAAAACCTCGCTCTTACTGGAGTTTACTTTCAAAAACTATTATTCTTCGAACTAACTCAGTATAGTCAGTTACCACATTCTAGTAACTTGTCTACACTCTGATTGAATTTTACATAAGCAACCTTATTTCTCTTCTTGGCGTCGGTCAAATCTATATACAGTGGCCCAATAACTCCTAGCTATGCCGTAAACCGTTTGCAGTCTCCATCCGAGGCATTTTGTGCGACTTTGCAGGTGTTGCCTCAATCACTGCTGCCTACAGACTGTGTGACCTACTTTCCGCGCATGCTCTAGGTAGCGCGCCAATTCGCCCTTGCCACCTTTTCCTTCCCCAAAGCCACTGTCGTTTCAAACAAAAGCACACTGACTTCTACGTAACACCTATTTCTTATATTGTTGCTAAGCGTGACCATTTCTTAAAGTGTCAAATTTACACCAACATGAACAATTTATACCCATTTATTATATTTTAAATACGAAAGGTCATCAGAAAATGATTTAACGTAATAAACCATTTACATACCGTGATTCTTTAAGTTTTCCCGGCGTACTGAATGTTCGAAGAGTTTTCGGGACTGCAGCCGGATCATGTTGACTTGTTGCCACGATATTTCGGCTGGCAATCGTCCAGCCAACTTCAGGTGTGTGTCACTGACTGACGGGTGTGTGTCACTGACTGACATCCACCTGAAGTTGGCTGGACGATTGCCAGCCGAAATATCGTGCCAAGAAGCCATCACGATCCGGCTGCAGTCCCGAAACCTCATCGAGCAGTTTACATAGGATTTTACATACATAACTCTAAGAACTTCAACCTCCAGTACAGTACACTTTACTTTACATATACAGAAAATGTAGTACCGATATGCGAAAATTTTAAAGCAAAAAAATTATAAAAATTTGAATCAACAATAGACAAATATGTTATATATGCACCTGTTTTAATTATGTGCCTTGAAGGTAAGCATAATTGAAATACCCAAAAATAATAGGTTTCTTTGGTTCATTTACATTAAAGCAATGTTCTCCTGAACAAATAGTATACACTCAAGTCTGTTACAAGTTAATCATAAAAACACACTTTACACATAAACGTTTTGACATTAATAATACAAAATTACAACACATTAATAGAACAATTTACTGCCACCAGTATGGGTATTATGGCAGCTCTCCTTACCTCCTGTGAACCAATAGCATACACTTTTCTTTTAACTGCCTCTTTATGAGGTCAAATGCAGTCCATTTTACATTTTCTTTAGGAACACTTCGTGCACTCTTCCTTGTAGGCTGCCTCTTTTATTTTGACATAATTTTTGGCAGTCCTTGTTCGTCAAAAACCACTGGTTTGTCACGCGCCTTAGGCTGCAGTATTTTCCTTAACAGTCTTCTAAGTGATACATTTGTTTCAATTTTCTATCTTTGCACATTTATACAAAAGTATCTCAGAACCTGAAACTTAATATATATCAACATTGGATAATAATAATAGCTACAAACTTGTACACATTTCCGGCTATATACATCTTTAGGTCAACAATGTTTCTATTTCCTAGTGGTTTTCTGGACTTAGGATAAAGCCTTAGGGGGTGGTATTGAATTTCAAAAGGACCATAGTAAACGTATTTAAAATTTGAAATCTCGTGATTTTACTCACTAGATTTTTCGGAGCTTTAAGAAGTTAAAATTAAATTTTAAAAATTTTACCTTTTCGTCGTGCCTTTTGGCTCTGGCTTCTGCTTTTCGCCTACTTAGTTCTCTCACTATTTCCTTTTTCTTTACCAAATATATTTCTTTACTGTATGGCTATTCTAACAATAATGTATCAAATGTTTAGTTTTATAGCCTAACATAATTTCTTCAGGTGTGAAACAAGTGGTTTCATGTTGTAAAGAGTTCGTAATTACCTCAAATTTTTGAATAAATTTGCGCCAAGGTGTATGGTTTTGGGCCGGCCGCTGTGGCCGAGCGGTTCTAGGCACTTCAGTCCGGAACCGCCCGACTGCTACGGTCGCAGGTTCGAATCCTGCCTCGGGCATGGATGTGTGTGATGTCCTTACGTTAGTTAGGTTTACGTACTTCTAAGTTCTAGGGGACTGATAACCTCAGATGTTAAGTCCCATAGTACTCAGAGCCATTTGAACCACTTGTATGGTTTTGGCGACAGTATGTCCTGCTTAGTCGTGCTAATTCTCGCATATAGCGTCCTACTGGATTACTAGGTGGACGGTAGGCTGAAATGTGTGTTACTTGTATTCCTTTTTGCTTCGTTCCTTCTAACCATAATTTTGCAATAAATTGCGGACCATTGTCAGATAGTACTCTCCTTAGTATTCCTATTTCATTAAAGTGTTCCAACATTTTATGGAATACTGCTTTAGCTGGGGCTTTCCTGATTGGATACAGTTTAATGAATTTTGAAAATACAGCTAAAATAACTAGAGCGTAGGTGAAATTTCCAGCGGTTTTATGTAAGGACCCATAAAGGTTCACGGACAGCAGTACTAAGTTATCTAATGGTTGAGATTCTGCATAGCACCTCTGTTAGTACTGTGGGCTTCTTCAGTACTTTGACCAACAACACACGATTTTAAACGTTGTGTAACCTTTTTCAAAGCATTACTCCCAATTTTGACAACAATTTGATTTTTCTCATGGCACTTTTTCACCCCACAATGTCCATATGCCAAATGAAAGTAATCAGTTAATTCTGTTTCAAACTGTGATGGTCAACAGACTTGCCATTCTTCACTATTCCTCGCCTTACTAATACACTGTACCCCTTTAAATATTTTGTAAAATTTTGGTATCTGTGGACAGTCATTACTGTCAAATTTGTCCTTTACTGATTTCCACACTTCATCTTCGTTTCGAATCTCCTGATATTTTTACATATATTGGCTATTCTTTTACTACCAACTACCTCTTTTAAGTAACATTTTGAAAGTTCCACCCTAATTGGTTTCTGTCACTTTCACTTCCTTGTCCTCTTGTTTCTGCCAGAATAACTCTTGGTCTACCATTACATCTTCCTACGAAATATAATAAATAATAATAATAATAATGCCGTGTGACGAGGGCCTCACGTCGGGTAGATCGCTCGCCTGGTGCAAGTCTTTCGATTTGACGCCACTTCGGGGACTTACGCGTCGATGGGGGTGAAATGATGATGATTAGGACAACACAACACCCAGTCCCTGAGCGGCGAAAATCTCCGACCCAGTCGGGAATCGAACCCGGGCCCTTAGGATTATCAGTCTGTCGCGCTGACCACTCAGCTACCGGGGGCGGACCCCACGAAATAACATTCATCTCTTTACATTCTAAGTCGGGTGGTTCTTTTTTCTTTGCTGTCGCAAAATCCTTCACGATCCTTAGTTGTTGTTTACTAATCATTTCGTCCGGTGGTTCCATTTACTTAGAACCCATTACGTCTTCCGTATCTTGTATTTACATTACTGCTTCTTTATAGGACTCGTCATTTACAGATTGTATTTCCTCTCGACTGACTTCTTTTTCCTGTTTACTGTCCAGTTTCGAGAACTTTTCACACGAAATTTTCTAATTCTGTGATATTCTCATTTCTATAAGAGTTTTTCATTAAGCTTCGTTTCCTCGGATTCTGAATCACTAGACTCATTGATTTCTTTATTTTCATTTAAGTCGGCATCTTCGCTATCACTGTCAGCTTCTAACGTGAAAGGCCTTCTTAATTTCTTTGAGAACTCTAGATCGTCGCTAGTCTCGTAATTCATGGATTTCTGGATTCGCTCTATAGTAACGAGTTCCTCTTGTTTATCTTTTGTAGCAGGGAGTTTCTTTCTCCTCTGTTGGCAGTTCGTCTTCATCAGAACTGTCCTTATCTTTCCTGACGTCATCAGCGTGGACTTCATAAACATTACAATCTTTGTGGATTTCTGTCAATCGCAAAAATTTGTTTTGCTTCAAATCAGACTTATAAATGACAAACGTTATCCGCAGATTCGCTATCACGGAATGATTCTTCAGCAAAGTGTGAATCTGCATCTCCTGCTTCGCGTCTACTTACGACCTCTTAGTTTTCCCTAACATTAGCGACACGCGTCCTTTGCGCGGTGCTTTTTGATTTCAGTTGTACTGGCAGCTCGCGTACTCTGCGCGGCTTCAGACAGTGAACCTTTCTCCCTGACCTCCTTTCCGGTCGCAGTAACGCTGTCTTCCTTTTCGTTACACTGCTTCATACCGTCATACAGATTACTCATCTGTATACGCTAATTATCAGTTCCGTACCAATTCTCCTCCATCTCAGCTGCTGCACGTTGTCTGTCCAGAGCCTCCGAATTGGTTCCAGGGGGCGGTGCCCCCTCTACTGACGTACTCACAGCCTCAGCTTATTGCCTTGTGACGTCACGCTCCGTCTGCACATCTCGCTACAGCGGTGCGCTGCAGCGGCTTGTTAGCGCACGAAATACGTCCGTTGCTGGCCGACTGCGATTCAGCTGCAGTACCATCTGTCGCGGCAGGCCTAGTGCACGGCCTCTCATCTTCACCTTACCGCAGCGTACCGAAGCTTCTCTGTCTATGTCGAGAATATTTCTTGCGTTTGGGCCTCCTCTATCTTATTACCGCGTCCGACAGACCCACAACGTTCGCGTTATTTAGTTTAACTCTTGCCTACGGGAGTTATTTCGCGGCCTGTGTCCTCTTCGTGATGGTTAGAGGAAAATCTTCTGCTTCAAAATCTTCCTCTGCCTCTGCCTCTTCCTCTTTCAACCGTCGTTTTGCTCATTATTGCTGTTATTTCGCAGTTCTTAATAAAATTCACAGGGGATAATCCACTGTGTTTTCGGTAAGGGTCGAATTTTTCTTCGCCCGCTAGAACCTTGTAAATTGGTGTTCTGTCTACCACTTAAGGGCACTACACGTAATCTTCCTTTCTGGGTCACTAACTTTTCTTGTATGCTGGAGGTGTTATTGCAACACTTCTCTCACAATGCTCTACTTTCCTTTCTAGGTTTTTTTTTCAGTCTCTTGCACAGTCATTGTCAGTTGAGAAATCTGTTCTTCATTCGCTTTCGTTATTGCTTTCTTAACATGGGAAAATTTTTCCTCAACCTTTAACTCTACCATAGACTCCACCTGTTCCTGTATTTTCTGTACTTTGGTTTCAAACCTGTCATTAATGTCCATAATTACTGCGTGTATATTACTAACAGTTTCACCTAAATCTTTTTCAACTTTCTTCATGTTAATAAGTTCCTCAGTCAGTAAACCTATTTAACTATTAACTTTTCCAACTTTTGGTTATTCGTTTCTATTTGTTCACTCTGTTTCTTAATTTTTTCGATATTACTAGCAGTGTTTTCAGATAGACTTTTAGTAACCTTAGCCTGTTCCTGACTAATTTTATTCAGACTTTCAAATTTTTCATTTTGAACCTGCAAGTTCTTGTTTTGTGCTAGAATTTGTGTATGCATATTGTGTAGTAATGCATACAAATCAATCGGTTGTTGTTCATTTTGTTGAGTATTGTCTACCCCATTGTCTTCCACTTCTGAATCTACTTCTTTCTTACTCAGAGATGGGCTTAACAGCATAGAAGTCTCATTCCCCAAATCAATATTTTCTACCTCTTTTCCATCAATAACATTGATTCCTCTATGTCCTACTCCTGACCACTGTTTACTGAAGTGTCAACACACTTATCCTCCTGCTTTATTTCTCTATACTGCATACACTTATCTTTATCCATTTTTAATAATTGCTTAAACCACATATATAGTAATTTATACTGCTGTACATTTCTCTTAACTGCTTTAACAAATTCGTGCCCCTGAGACCTTTGTACTTTTTTCAAAAGAATATCATCTATCTGTAAAATGAATTACTGTGCCTAACTACTTATGGGCTCTTAACTGCTGTAAAAGGTACTGTTGCCAAGCGCGACGTATAACCCTATCTCTACTATTGTAATTTAGTATGCTTTTACCTAAATAACACAAACCCCTGTCTCTATGTTGTCACGTATACTATTCCCCAACAGCACAAACTCCACTATTATTGGAAAAGTCACGTATAAACCTCTTACTAAAATTTATTTTAGTTTCCAACTAAAATACACTGTGGGATGGTAGTCCTGTTAGTAGGAAAAGCTAATCAATACAGTTACAATTTTTGTAGGATTTGACCGTGTGTTGTGTCTAATGGATAAGTAAGTCAGAGTATTCAATTCTTTCCCTAGGATTTTACCCTCCGGTTAAACAGAAGCGCATATGAATAATATTATACTGAAGCTATGACAACTCAGTTCCAAGTTCATTTAGCGCTTCAAAACATGTACTAATGGTCGCCAGCCTATCCAGGCAACGAAACAGTGAAGTATTTGGAAAAGCAGAAGTATGAATTTTGGCTACTTTCTTCCTACTGTTTAATTTGGTTGTTCAAAGTAATATTACTCAACGTAAATAATGTTAGTGCAGACACTGGAATTTCGTTTTGACTACTACACCCTTATAGATTACGTTTTAAAAAGAGAAAAAGCCCAGTACATAACTTCAGGGAAGCTAAAAAAATTTGGGCATGGGGGACGATAAGAAAAGCAATTTCTATAGTAAATACACTGAAATACTGAAACACTTAGATACTAAAGGACACACTTTCTTATACTGATCATTTCACTTCAAGAAAACCTCTCTCTTACTGCAGTTTACTTTCAGAAGCTATTATTCTTCGAACTAACTCAGTATAGTCATTTACCAGATTCTAGTAACTTGTCTACACTCTGATCGAATTTTACGTAAACAGACTTTTACTACAGCACTTTGTAATTGTTAAGAAAACACAAAAACAATTTAAATGGCGCCTCTTTATATTAACTTGGCACTTCATAAGTCTGTAAAATAGGATACTCAAATTCATCAAACACCCAAACGAAACCCTATAAAGGTGTATGATTAGAATGAAATAATAGGGTGAACCACTTTCTTTAAAGTTCAAGTACGATTTTTAAAACGCAGTTTAAATTAATGCTTCGCGCAGTACAGAAGTAAATTTACAATAAAAGTCTTTTCTGGTAGCCGTAGGCTTGGGTGTGGCGAACAGTTACGGCGGCTACACCACCCACAGTACGACCTGCAAGGGTGTGTAGGTTCAATTTCTCTTCTTGGCGTTGGTCAAATCTACATACAGTGGCCCGACAACTCGCAGCTAAGCCGTAAGCTGTTTGCAGTCTCCATCCGAGGCATTTTGCGCGAATTTGCAGGCAAAGCTTCTGCCGCTCAATCGCTACTCCCTGCAGACGGTGTGACTGACTTCACGCGCTTGCTCCAGGTAGCGCGCCAATTCGCCCTTGCCACCTCTTCCACTCCCCAAAGCCACTTCCGTTTTAAACAAAAGCGCACTGGCTTTTACGTAACACCTATTTCTTATGTTGTTGCTTAGCGTGGCCATTTCTTAAATTGCCCAATTTATATCAACGTGAACAATTTATACCCACGAATATTTTTCAGTACGAAAGGTCATCAGCAAAACGTTTAACATAACAAACAATTTACATAGTATTTTACATACATAAAGAACTTCAGCCTCCAGTATAGCACGCTTTACTTTAAATATATAGAAAATGTGGTACTACACTACTAGCCATTAAAATTGCTACACCAAGAAGAAATGCAGATGATAAACAGTTTTAATCTGCCAGGAAGTTTCATATCAGCGCACACTCAGCTGCGGAGTGATAATCTCATTCTGGATACATCCCCTAGCCTGTGGCTAAGCCATGTCTCCGCTATATCCTTTTTTCAGGATTGCTAGTTCTGCAAGGTTCGCAGAAGAGCTTCTGTTAAGTTTGGAATGTAGGAGACGAGGTACTGGCAGAAGTAAAGAAGACGGGGCGTGAGTCGTGCTTGGGTAGCTCAGTTGGTAAAGCACTCGCCCGCGAAAGGCAAAGGTCCCGAGTTCGAGTCTCCGTCCGGCACACAGTTTTAAGCTGCCAGGAAGTTTCATATCAGCGCACACTCCGCTGCAGAGTGAAAATCTCATTCTGGGAATAGTCAAATATGTTATAAGGTCACCTTAATGATGGCGACTATGAAACCGCCACCCGCAGAGCCCACGGGAATCTCCACCGAGGCTCCAGCTCAGTCCTGGCAGTACTGGTGAGCTACGATACCACAGGATGAGTAGAGGACAATGAAACAAAAAAATGATCGCAATAGACATGGATCCGGAAAGCAACGATTCCCTGATACGGAACATTACGACTGGGTAAATGAAGACTTTATTCGAGTGTCCCCCAAGGATCCAAACTGCGGACATGGAAATACATGATAACAAGTGTTCTAGATGGTCACAGGCTTCAGCATTTCTCCTCATAGCCCCTCATACACGTTCAAAAATCGCAGGCATTTTCCTAATACAGGGTGTCCCACTCAAACCTCCCTTATTTCAAGGACCCAGGAGAGAAAAACCACAGTAGACACGACAGTGAAAAATGTACAACAGTGTAGAGCATCTCACAGAGTTTATATTCCCGCGTCAGAAGTGCCAAATATTGTCGGCTGAGTGCAGCATGGTCGCATGAAGTGAAAATGGCGACTCCACAGCAGTGCGCGCAAGCAGTAGTATGGTTTGCAGAAACAAAACCGCCAATTACTGTGCAAAGAAATTATCGTCATGTGTATGAATGTGATGCACCTGATGTGAAAACAATGAAGGAATGGTATAGGAGTTTCCGGCAACAGGAAGTGTTCTGAAACACTCTGGAGGTGCACATTACGGAGTTTCAGAAGAGACAGTGGAGGACATCAAACAAACGTTTCTCAGAAGCCCACGTAAGTCAATTCGCCAAGCATATAGGCAACTCGATGTACCTCGATCAACATTGCATCGTGTAGTTCACCAGATTCTTCGCATGTCCTTACAAAGTGCAAATTCTGCAACATCTGACGCCGAACGACAAACCACGCCGACAACAATGTGCTACAGATATGCTACAGCGTATTGATATGGATGCCAGTTTCCTGGAAAGATGTTTGTTCTCAGATGAGGCAACCTTCGATCTATCAGGAAGGGTTAATAGGCAAAATGTTCGTATTTGGGGTTCGCAAAATCCGCACGTTGTCATTGAACATATTCGTGATAGCCCTAATCTAAGCATCTTCGTGCTACAAATGGTTCACATGTAGAGGTGTATTGATGATAAGTAAATAAATTCTTTGAGGTGCTCTACAATATGATGCGTTTTTCATTGTTGTATCGACTGTGGGAAGGTGTAGGCTGCGTGAGCCAACGGCGGTTGCGTAGTGAAGGATTTATCTCTATGTTTAATAGTAGTGGCACACAGTTTGAATAATAGTATGTTTATGTTTTTGCAGTGTGAAAAAAGGAAATAAATTAAATTTTACCAGTTCTTAATGCGTCTCCATCAGTTAGTACCACACCATTACATTTACCAATGAACGGAGTCTCGATATACACGGTCAATGACAACAAGAGGATTGTAACATAATAATCATTAATTAACCCATATAATCTCCAAGAAGAAGGGAGCTTATAAAGTGTAATAACGGATGATATGTATTGCTCAACAGAAATTAGGAAAAGAATTGCAATGGCAAAAGAAGGATTCAAGAGGAAACAGAAATTACTTTGTGGACCACTAAACAAAGATCTGAGGAACAGACTTGTCAGGGACCTGGACATTGGGGAAGGAAGATGAAAGAAGACTGGAGGCCCTAGGTATGTGAATATGGAGAAGAATGCAACAAGTGTAATGGGAAGACCGAGCAAGGAATGAAGAAGTATTAAGAAGAGTTGGAGAAGAAAGAAACATGCTGAAAGTCATTAGAAAGAGATAACGGAACTGGATTGGGCATTGTTTGAGGAGGGACTGTTTATTGAAGGAAGGTATAGAAGGAAGGTGTGCGGACATTTGCCACGCCGGACATTTGCCACGATTTTACCTGCTCCGAAGGGTTGGGACCCTTGTCTCCCCCTCCTCCTCCTCATAGCTGTCGCGCAGTAAAGGTACTTACTGAGCCTTTCCGCTGGTTTACTTAACATAGGACCAGAATATCTTTGGATTTTCCGCCACATTTCTAGAGAGACTTTCGTTGTGGAAACTATTAAATGCATCTCGCATTGAAATCCACACCAAATTTCGAGCCTCAGTAAAACTTCGCCAATCTTGGAGATTTTGCGTTCGTCTAAATTGTACGTGACTTTTGGCCGGCCGAAGTGGCCGAGCGGTTCTAGGCGCTACAGTCTGGAACCGCGCGACCGCTACGGTCGCAGGTTCGAATCCTGCCTCGGGCATGGATGTGTGTGATGTCCTTAGGTTAGTTAGGTTTAAGTAGTTCTAAATTATAGGGGACTGATGACCTCAGAAGTTAAGTCCCATAGTGCTCAGAGCCGTTTGAACCATACGTGACTTTTTCGGTGCTCCTGAAGCAGCTTTCTGTCGTGTTTTGTGTACCATGGAGGATCAGTTCCGTCTCCGATTAACTGCCGCTCGGGATTAGCCAAGCGATCTAGAGTGCTGCAGCCATGGACTGTGCGGCTGGTCCCGGCGGAGGTTCGAGTCCCCCCTGAGGCATGGGTGTGTGTGTTTGTCCATAGGGTAATTTAGGTTAAGTAGTGTGTAAGCTTAGGGACTGATGACCTTCACAGTTAAGGCCCATAAGATTTCACACACATTTGAACATTTTTTGTTATTAACTTATTTGGTGTTCAAATGGCTCTGAGCACTATGGGACTCAACTTCTGAGGTCATTAGTACCCTAGAACTAAGTTAAACCTAACTAACCCAAGGACATCACACACATCCATGCCCGAGGCAGGACTCGAACCTGCGACCGTAGCGGTCTCGCGGTTCCAGACTGCAGCGCCTTGAACCGCACGGCAACTTCGGCCGGCAACGTATTTGGTATGAATCTCTCGAGTGCTGTTGACACTATTTCTTTGAACTTAAGCCACATATGGTCGTCACTTACATAGTTTGGAAGGATTGGAGACTGTCTCTTAGAAAGACGTCAACCGAATTTATACCTGCTTTTATAAATAGATATATTTCGCGTTTAGTTTTGGTGAATTTCTTTTTTACGGAATTGAGCCTCGCTACGACTGTGTGTTCACTAATCCCTGTATCCGTCGTGATGCTCAGGATTACTCATGGCTAAGAGGTCAAATGTGTTTTCGTAACCATTTACAGTATGAATGGCCTCGTGAATTAATTGTTCAAAATAATGCTAAAAATGACATTTAGAACAATTACGGAAGTTGTTTTCTATCTACAATAGGGTCTGAAAATGTATTTTCGTCAACATACGGAAGGTAGACTGAAGTCACTGCCAACTATAATTGTATGAGTAGCGTACCTATTTGTGGTGAGACTCAAGTTTTCTTTGAACGGTCCAGCAAGTGTTTCATCTGAGACTGTGGGTCAGTAAAAACAGCCAGTTATTAATTTATCCTGTTGTCGAACATAACCTCTGCTCATACTAATTCACAGGAACTATATGCTTTAATGTCGCCTGTGAGCTGAAACACACATTACATTATTTTTCCTTAAGTTGTGCTTCTTGCTTCGCTTTCTCTGTGACCCTGTAAATACCAGAGCTAAACAATGTAGAACAGCAATGTATGTTACAAGTATAGCATTCCGTATTACTTCATTTCCTTATTTCTAACATTTTAAAGTTGTACGTAACACAAGATGACATGTCAATCATAGATGTTCTTATCTCTATTTAGTGAACGTATTTTCAGTCATGTTTTGAACATTGTCCCGCTACACTTTATTAACTAATGTTTCGTCGCAAGGGATAGGGGTAAATTAATATGGAGTATGTCGTTTTCTTTTCAAGCATTCACATTACCATTTCTTCTTTCCTTATTGTCTTTTGGGCATGAGGTTGTAGTAATTAAAGTAGGCGTAAATGCAGTGATCAAAAAGAAATGATTAGCGTACATTCGCATTCTCTTTACATCGTTCCTTTCTTGTTGCTCCCCCGCCGATGGACTGTTTCTATCGCAATCAGTAAGCGTGAAAGGAAGCTACCGTAAAGACAGAGGGGTCTATATTTATACTTGGCAGAACTAATTACATACTGACATAATCGTCGGTATTTCTTTCGTTTCCCAAAAGTTTCGGAAAAGAACATCTGTATTTTGCCAAGACGTCTAAGAAGGTCTCTTACGGACTGGTTGTCTCGAGTGAGATGTGGAGACGGCGGTTTCAAAGCGGACAGAGGTAGTACGAGGAAGGGCGTCCCTTACCTGAGGCGTCGCTACCCAAGCTACCTGGCGAAGGGGCAAGTGTGGCAATTGTCTGGCGTGGCAAATGTCCGGCATTCTAGAAGGAATGGTGGAGGGAAAAAGCGGAAGAGGAAAAAGAAGATATCAAATGCTGGACAGTATAAAAGGAGACAAATATTCAAAAATGAAAAGGCTGACTATAGACAGACAAACGTGGAAGAGGCTTAACCCATGACAAGACTTGCAATAAGGCAGAACAACGTACTACCACTACTACGACTTGAAATGAGGGAAGTTTGAGTGGGACACCCTGTACATTGGCAGCCATCGACAACGAGTTCCTGCAGTCGTTCTACATTATCAACAGGACTGGAATACACGAAAACTTTGAATTATCCCCCAAACAAAAAAAAAAAAAAAGTCCAGCGAGTTCAAGTTGGGGGTCTGGGAGGCGAGGGTATTGGTGAGCCACGACCGATACGCTTGTTGTCGAAACACTATTTACCACTATTAAGGTATCCGCAATGTTGGTAAAATCAAATGAGGGTACAAATTTGCAATGCCTACGTTTTACAGTGTGTGTATAATACTATGCAATGTAGTTGAGACACGGACGCGTTATAGAAAGCGTGCGAGTAGTAAGAGTTGTGGATGTGGTGACATATGGAGATTTAGTTGGGTCGAAAATGTGCGTACTGATGGCCGAACTGGTTGAGGCGACCGTCAGTGTTAAGTGGGAAATCCGCTTTCGAGTACCGGGCCGGCACAAATCTTCATGTGTTACTAACAGGTAGTATATATATCTATCTATCTACCTAATGCAACTGATGTGGATTATTTAAACAGGTGGACGCAGTATCTTCAGTTGTTTTAGAGGGCGTATTACGCTCTTCATTGTAGGCAACTGCTGTCCACCAGTGTAATAGTGCATTGTCTCTGTTTACTAATGGAGCGATACACCTGGCGTGAGTACACTGATATGGTTGGTGCGTACTACTTAGCGCACCACAACGGACGAGCTGCACAGCGGGTTTATCAACAACAATATCCTAATCGCCGTATCCCGCATCATACGACCTTTGCTGCTGTGTACCAACGTCTGCGTGAGACCGGGTCATTTAGCAGATTACCTGGACAGGGACGCCGTCGCACGGTAAGAACGCTGAAATTTGAGGAAGCTGTCTTGCAGCATGTGGAGCGGGATCCTTCAATCAGCACTCGTGCAATTACACGTAAGATGGGGACGAATCAGACGAATGTGTCCTTGGAGAGCAATTGTTACGTCCATTTCACTTACAGCGTGTCCACAACCTGTAACCAGTTGATTATCCCCCCAAGCACAGTTTTCGCAGTGGTACCTGGAACTGTGTGAAATGCATCCTACATTTCCGTCTTCTGTGTTGTTTAGCGATGAAGCAACGTTCAGGCGTGATGGAGTCTTCAACATGCACAATTCACTTGTTTGGAGTGAGGATAACCCACATGCCACAGTTACTAGCGCTCATCACTTGCGGTTCTTCGTTAATGTGTGGGTCGCTGCTGTTGGGGACTGTTTAAATGGGCCGTATCTGCTATCTAGGGCATTAAATGGCAGGTACTATTACAATTTTCTCGCCAGAGCATTGCCAGAATTGCTGGAAGACGTCCCGCTTCCTACAAGACAACGCATGTGGTTCCAACATGACGGGGCGCCGGCACATTTCAGTCGTCGTGTGCGTCGATTCCTGGACCAACGGTTCACAGAGGCGTGAACTGACAGAGGTGGTCCTGTAGCATGGCCTGCTCGATCCCCAGATATGTCCCCTCTGGACTTTTTTGTGTGGGGAGAGATGCGCAACCTTGTTTACGCAACCCCTGTTGCATGAGAAGAGGCTCTGGTTTCCCCGGATAGTAGCAGCAGCAGGAACAATTCAGGATACTCCTGGGGGTTTTTGCCCGTGTCGGACAGATCGTGATCCGACTGTGTAACCTTTGTTTATGTGTCACTGGAGGCATTTTTGAAAATCTACTGTAATTGAAATTTGGTTGGTCATAAAAAAATGGAAAAGTGTTTGTTGGTTTAATTAATTTGCCGCCAGTGAAATCTTCCTCTACCGGTTTAAGTACTCCTCATAGGAAAAAATGACATTAGGGAAAAATATTTGTTTTGATGTCCCCCCCCCCCCCCCCACCTTCCCAGGGTTGGTCGGTTTAAATACTTTTCACCCTGTAAGTCCCAATCCTTGAAATGCCCTAAATGAAATATTTCTTCAGGGTTCTCCTATTACAAGCTGATCACCAGGGAATAGAGGGGTCTTGAGATCAACGTATCATTTCTACATCTACATCTATACTCCGCGAGCCACCTTACGGTGTGTGGCGGAGGGTACTTATTGTACCACTATCTGATCCCCCCTTCCCTGTTCCATTCACGAATTGTGCGTGGGAAGAACGACTGCTTGTAAGTCTCCGTATTTGCTCTAATTTCTCGGATCTTTTCGTTGTGATCATTACGCGAGATGGGCGGTAGTAATATGTTGCCCATCTCTTCCCGGAATGTGCTCTCTCGTAATTTCGATAATAAACCTCTCCGTATTGCGTAACGCCTTTCTTGAAGTGTCCGCCACTGGAGCTTGTTCAGCATCTCCGTAACGCTCTCGCGCTGACTAAATGTCCCCATGACGAATCGCGCTGCTTTTCGCTGGATCATGTCTATCTCTTCCATTAATCCAACCTGGTAAGGGTCCCATACTGATGAGCAATACTCAAGAATCGGACGAACAAGCGTTTTGTAAGCTACTTCTTTCGTCGATGAGTCACATTTTCTTAGAATTCTTCCTATGAATCTCAACCTGGCGCCTGCTTTTCCCACTATTTGTTTTATGTGATCATTCCACTTCAGATCGCTCCGGATAGTAACTCCTAAGTATTTTACGGTCGTTACCGCTTCCAATGATTTACCACCTATGGCATAATCGTACTGGAATGGATTTCTGCCCCTATGTATGCGCATTATATTACATTTATCTACGTTTAGGGAAAGCTGCCAGCTGTCGCACCATGCATTAATCCTCTGCAGGTCCTCCTGGAGTACGTACGAGTCTTCTGATGTTGCTACTTTCTTGTAGACAACCGTGTCATCTGCAAATAGCCTCACGGAGCTACCGATGTTGTCAACTAAGTCATTTATGTATATTGTAAACAATAAAGGTCCTATCACGCTTCCCTGCGGTACTCCCGAAATTACATCTACATCTGCAGATTTTGAACCGTTAAGAATGACATGTTGTGTTCTTTCTTCTAGGAAATCCTGAATCCAATCGCAAACCTGGTCCGATATTCCGTAAGCTCGTATTTTTTTCACTAAACGTAAGTGCGGAACCGTATCAAATGCCTTCCTGAAGTCCAGGAATACGGCTCAATCTGCTCGCCAGTGTCTACGGGACTGTGAATTTCTTGGGAAAATAGGGCGAGCTGAGTTTCACATGATCTCTGTTTGCGGAATCCATGTTGGTTATGATGAAGGAGATTTGTATTATCTAAGAACGTCATAATACGAGAACACAAAACATGTTCCATTATTCTACAACAGATTGACGTAAGCGAAATAGGCCTATAATTATTCGCATCTGATTTATGACCCTTCTTGAAAATGGGAACGACCTGTGCTTTCTTCCAGTCGCTAGGTACTTTACGTTCTTCCAGCGATCTACGATAAATTGCTGATAGAAAGGGGGCAAGTTCTTTAGCATAATCACTGTAGAATCTTAAGGGTATCTCGTCTGGTCCGGATGCTTTTCCGCTACTAAGTGATAGCAGTTGTTTTTCAATTCCGATATCGTTTATTTCAATATTTTCCATTTTGGCGTCCATGCGACGGCTGAAGTCAGGGACCGTGTTACGATTTTCCGCAGTGAAACAGTTTCGGAACACTGAATTCAGTATTTCTGCCTTTCTTCGGTCGTCCTCTGTTTCGGTGCCATCGTGGTCAACGAGTGACTGAATAGGGGATTTAGATCCGCTTACCGATTTTACATATGACCAAAACTTTTTAGCCCGCATCTCGTGGTCGTGCGGTAGCGTTCTCGCTTCCCACGCCCGGGTTCCCGGGTTCGATTCCCGGCGGGGTCAGGGATTTTCTCTGCCTCGTGATGGCTGGGTGTTGTGTGCTGTCCTTAGGTTAGTTAGGTTTAAGTAGTTCTAAGTTCTAGGGGACTTATGACCACAGCAGTTGAGTCCCATAGTGCTCAGAGCCATTTGAAAACTTTTTAGGGTTCTTGTTTAGATTGTTTGCCAATGTTTTATGTTCGAATTCGTTGAATGCTTCTCTCATTGCTCTCTTTACGCTCTTTTTCGCTTCGTTCAGCTTTTCCTTATCAGCTATGATTCGACTACTCTTAAACCTATGATGAAGCTTTCTTTGTTTCCGTAGTACCTTTCGTACATGATTGTTATACCACGGTGGATCTTTCCCCTCGCTTTGGACCTTAGTCGGTACGAACTTATCTAAGGCGCACTGGACGATGTTTCTGAATTTTTTCCATTTTTGTTCCACATCCTCTTCCTCAGAAATGAACGTTTGATGGTGGTCACTCAGATATTCTGCGATTTGTGCCCTATCACTCTTGTTAAGCAAATATATTTTCCTTCCTTTCTTGGCATTTCTTATTACACTTGTAGTCATTGATGCAACCACTGACTTATGATCACTGATACCCTCTTCTACATTCACGGAGTCGAAAAGTTCCGGTCTATTTGTTGCTATGAGGTCTAAAACGTTAGCTTCACGAGTTGGTTCTCTAACTATCTGCTCGAAGTAATTCTCGGACAAGGCAGTCAGGATAATGTCACAAGAGTCTCTGTCCCTGGCTCCAGTTCTGATTGTGTGACTATCCCATTCTATACCTGGTAGATTGAAGTCTCGCCCTATTACAATAGTATGATCACGAAACTTCTTCACGACGTTCTGCAGGTTCTCTCTGAGGCGCTCAACTACTACGGTTGCTGATGCAGGTGGTCTATAGAAGCATCCGACCATCATATCTGACCCACCTTTGATATTTAACTTAACCCAGATTATTTCACATTCGCATTCGCTAATAACTTCACTGGATATTATTGAATTCTTTACTGCTATAAATACTCCTCCACCATTGGCGTTTATCCTATCCTTGCGGTATATATTCCATTCTGTGTCTAGGATTTCGTTACTGTTCACTTCCGGTTTTAACCAACTTTCCGTTCCTAATACTATATGCGCACTATTTCCTTCAATAAGAGATACTAATTCAGGAACCTTGCCCTGGATACTCCTGCAGTTTACCAATATTACGTTAACTTTTCCTGTTTTTGGTCTCTGAGGACGGACGTTCTTTATCAACGATGATAATGTCCTCTCTGGTAAGCCGTCAGGTATTTTATCGTTTCGCCCAAGGGGGGGTCCCTCTAACCTAAAAAACCCCCGTGTGCACGCCACACGTACTCTGCTACCCTAGTAGCTGCTTCCGGTGTGTAGTGCACGCCTGACCTGTCTAGGGGGGCCCTACAGTTCTCCACCCAATAACGGAGGTCGATGAATTTGCAACCATTATAGTCGCAGAGTCGTCTGAGCCTCTGGTTTAGACCCTCCACACGGCTCCAAACCAGAGGACCGCGATCGACTCTGGGCACTATGCTGCAGATATTAAGCTCAGCTTGCACTCCGCGTGCGATGCTGGTTGTCTTCACCAAATCAGCCAGCCGCCGGAAGGAACCAAGGATGGCCTCAGAACCCAAGCGGCAGGCGTCATTCGTTCCGACATGTGCTACTATCTGCAGCCGGTCACACCCAGTGCGTTCAATAGCTGCCGGAAGGACCTCCTCCACATTACGGACGAGACCCCCCGGCAAGCACACCGAGTGCACACTGGCATTCTACCCCGACCTACCCGCTATTTTCCTGAGGGGCTCCATAACCCGCCTAACGTTGGAGCTCCCTATAACTAATAGGCCCGCCCTCTGTGACTGTCGGGACCTTGCCGGAGAATCGGCCACTGGCCCAACAGGCGAGGCATCCTGTGGTGGCTCGGAAACGATGTCATCACCACTAGGAAGCACCCCGTACCTGTTGGAAAGAGGTAAGGCAGCTGCCACGCGGCCAGATCCCACCTTCGCCTTTCGGCCAGGCACGCGCGAGCCCACCACTGTCCGCCATTCACCCTGGAGTGATGGCTGACCGGTAAGATGCTCACTGCCGGAAGACGCAGCGACATCAGGGGTTCCATGTGATTCCAAGGCCACCGAAGTAGGCATAGGTCTCACCACAGTTGCCCCAACGCCACTACGAGCCGACGCCTGCGCCTCGAGCTCGATGAGCCTAACAGACAAAGCCTCCACCTGCCCCCGAAGAGTGGCCAATTCTCCTTGCGTCCGCTCACAACAACCACAGTCCCTACACATGACTATGTTTACCCTACTCTATACGGTGACAAATTCCCAAGATAATCTTCTGATGAGCTACTCTGATAATCAAGAAACACTCACTGAAATACGAGACGCGAAAACTACGCTAGGCTTTCCCAGAAAAACTATTTAAAAGCTAAGCGCAGCAAATAAAGTACAAAAACGCTTTATACAAACAGTACTCGCTGCTGCTGGTGCTCTCGCTCTGGCTGTCACAAGACAACTGCTGATTCAAGTGACTAGTGGCTAACGGCCGCGAAACAAACAAAAGACGGTTTTAGGGCGCTTTCTGTTCTAAACGATCAAGAAAACACTAAGAAATCTAACACGAAAACTACGTAAAGTTTTATCAAGAACTGTTAGTTACTATGCAGAGCAGATAAACACAAATAGAATCCCTTCCTTAGTGGAAGGTCGTAAACAAAATGCAAAATAAACGCTTTATACAAACAGTACTCGCTGCTGCTGGTGCTCTCGCTCTGGCTGTCACAAGACATTTCTCACTGCATTTAATGAAATGAGCCATTCGTGAACGATTTCGTCAAAACAAATGTTGAAAAGGGTTGTAACGAGGGCGTGCTTTGCCCAGGAGCTGAGATGCCTCGCCGGCGCAGACCAGCCGGCGGGGGCGGAGGCCGCGGCGCGGACGTCGGCGCGGGGGCGGCGGGGGCGGCTGCGGCGGCGGCGGCGGCGGCTCTGGCGGACGACGAGGCGGGCTGCTGCGCGCGGCCCGAGCAGCGGCACGCGGCCAACGCGCGCGAGCGTGCGCGCATGCGCGTGCTGGCGCGCGCCTTCTGCCGGCTGAAGACGACGCTGCCGTGGGTGCCTGCCGACACGAAGCTCAGCAAGCTGGACACGCTGCGGCTGGCCGCCTCCTACATCGCGCACCTGCGCGCCATCCTCACCGACGAGCCGGCGCCGCCCTCCGCCCAGCACCCACTCAACCTCGTGAGTACTCACTGCTCATTCCTCACACACGCGGCCTGCTGCTTCTCACGGAACGCGGCGTGCGCCTCTTCGAGGTTTTTGATCCCACCATTTTCCAGCGGCAGTTGTCGGCTGCTCCTGCCGCAGTAATCGCACAATTGCACAGTTCGTTAACGAAAACACGTGCGCGAAATACCGGGTGATCAAAAAGCTAGTATAAATTTGAAAACTGAATAAATCACAGAAAATGTAAATAGAGAGGTACAAATTAACACACATGCTTGGAATGACATGGGGTTTTATTAGAACCAAAACAATACAGAGTTCAAAAAAATGTCCGACAGATGGCGCTTCATCTGATCAGAATAGCAATAATTAGCATAACAAAGTAAGACAAAGCAAACATGATGTTCTTTACTGGAAATGCTCAATATGTCCACCATCGTTCCTCAACAATAGCTGTAGTCGAGGAATGATGTTGTGAACAGCACTGTAAAGCATGTCCGGAGTTATGGCGAGACATTGGCGTCGGATGTTGTCTTTCAGCATCCCTAGAGATGTCGGTCGATCACGATACACTTGCGACTTCAGATATCCCGAAAGCCAATAATCGCACGGACTGAGGTCTGGGGACCTGGGAGGCCAAGCATGACGAAAGTGGCGGCTGACCACACGATCATCACCAAACAACACGCGCTAGAGACCTTTCACGCGTCTAGCAATACGGGGTGGAGCGCCACCCTGCATAAACATAGCAGGTGTTTATCAGCCAGGCTGAGGATGATGCGATTCTGTATCATATCGGCGAACCTCCCGCCAGTCACAGTAGCAGTTACAATACCAGAATCACGCATTTCCTCGAAGAAAAAAAGCCCGATAACGGTAGATGTGGTAAATCCAACCCACACCGTGACTTTCTCGTCGTGCAACGGAGTTTCCACGACAGTTCTAGGAGTTTCGGTAGCCCACATTCTGCAGTTGTGGGCGTTGACAGACCCTCGGAGCGTGAAATGAGCTTCGTCGGTCCACAACACGTTACTCAACCAATCGTCATCTTCCGCCATCTTTTGAAACGCCCACACCGCAAATGCCCTCCGCTTTACTAAATCGCCAGGTAACAGTTCATGATGCCGATGGATTTTGTACGGATAGCATCGGAGGGTACACCTCAGTGCCAACCAAACAGTAGTGTATGGAATGCCGGAGCGACGTGCATGGACGAACCCGCTACAGTCTCCATTTCTTCCTGAACTGTCTCGGCAGCATTACGCACTGTGCTCCATCGGCCACTACGGGGTCTGTCGTCTAAACAGCCTGTGGCTTCGAACTTCGAAATCATTCTCGCCACAGCTGCATTTGTCAACGGACCTTTACCCGTTCGAATCCCCTTCCTATGGCGATAGGATCGTAACGCTGAACTAGCACATTCCCCATTCTGATAATACAGCTTCACTAAAAGCGCCTTTTCAGGTAACGTCAACATGCTGCGACTGCTGGCGCATCTGATTCTCTCTCTCATTACAGCTCCTTTTATACACGATTGTCATGCGCAGCCACTGACGTTTTGCTGTCCAGCGCCATCTGTCGGACATTTTGTAAAGTTTCCCTTTTTTTGGCTTTAATAAAACCCCCATGTTATTCCAAGCATGAGTGTCAATTTTTACCTCTTTATCTACATTATTCCGTGGTTTATTAAGTTTTCAAATTTATACTGACTTTTTGATGACCTGGTAGTTGCATTAATACTGTCAGCGATCGTCCAAGATAGATGTGTGAAATCGCGGAGCAATTTCTGAATTCGTCGATGAATTTACCACGGATTTTCTGGTAGAAGAACGCTACGTACGGTGCACAACAATGTTAGAGATGTACTATAGCCCGCGTCACGTAGGACGTCGCTTCCGCTCATACAGGCGGAGCGATAGGGCAGCGTGGAGCGGATGAGGTCTGCGCGTGCATGGAGCCAGAGAGTGGGCAAACAAAAGTCCGTGTCGCCGAACTGTGTTCTGCGGACAACAATTTCATTTGCTGTCAGTACATCGTATTATGCGTTCAATCCTACGAGTAAATAATATTTAAAACCGATTTCTATCATTCGTCTACATGAGAGGAACCCTGCTTCACGTGTCGACGTCGTCTCCACTGCTACGCAGCGACTATGTGTTATTCGTCAGAATACGAGAACAGCTGACGCAGCTTCGTGAAGACGTCAAGTACAAATTTTCTCAAAATGACTATTGTCTAACGACAAGGTAATCGTTAATGGTTGCAATAATTGCCACTTATTGCGATTTGGACAATATACACTACTGACCATTAAAATTGGTACACCACGAAGTTGACGTGCAACAGACGCGAAATTTATCCGACAGAGCATTCACACAAGGTTGGCGCCGGTAGCGACACCTACAACGTGCTGACATGAGGAAAGTTTCCAACCGATTTCTCATAAACAAACAGGAGTTGACCGGCGTTGCCTGGTGAAATGTTGTTGTGATGCCCCGTGTAAGGAGGAGAAATGTGTATCATCACGTTTCCGACTTTGATAAAGATCGGATTGTAGGCTATCGCGATTGCGATTTATCGTATCGCGACATTGCCGCTCGCGTTGGTCGAGATCCAATGATTGTTAGCAGAATATGGAATCGGTGGCTTCAGGAGGGTAATACGGAACGCCGTGTTGGATCCCAACGGCCTCGTATCACTAGCAGTCGAGATGACAGGCATCTTATCCGCATGGCTGTAACGGATCGTGCAGCCACGTCTCGATCCATGAGTCAACAGAGGGGGATGTTTGCAAGTCCACAACCATCTATACGAACAGCTCGCAGCAGCAGCATGGACTATCAGCTCGGAGACCGTGGCTGCGGTTACCTTTGACGCTGCATCACGGACAGGAGCGCCTGCGATGGTGTACTCAACGACGAACCTGGGTGCACCGATGGCAAAACGCCATTTTTCGGATGAATCCAGGTTCTGTTTCCAGCATCACGATGGTCGCATTCGTGTTTGGCGACATCGCGGTGAACGCACATTGGAAGCGTTTATTCGTCATCGCCACACTGGCGTATCACCCGGCGTGATTACATGGGGTGCCATTGGTTACACGTCTCGGTCACCTCTTGTTCTCATTGACGGCGAATTGAACAGTGGACGTTACATTTCAGATGTGTTACGACCCGTGGCTCTACCCTCCATTCGATCCCTGCGAAATCCTACATTTCAGCAGGATAATGCACGATCGCATGTTGCAGGTCCTGTACGGGCCTTGTATACAGAAAATGTTCGACGGCTCCACTGGCCAGCACATTCTCCAGATCTCTCACCAACTGAAAACGTCTTGTCAATGGTGGCCGAGCAACTGGCTCGTCACAACACGCCAGTCACTACTCTTGATGAACTGTGGTGTTAAGCTGCATGGGCAGCTGTACCTCTACACGGCATCCAAGTTCTGTCTGACTCAATGCCCAGGCGTATCAAGGCCGCTATTACGGCGAGAGGTGGTTGTTCTGGGTACTGATTTCTCAGGGTCTATGCACACAAATTGCGTGAAAATGTAATCACATGTCAGTTCTAGTATAATATATTTGTCCAATGAATACCCGTTTATCATCTGCATTTATTCTTGGTGTAGCAATTTTAATGGCCAGTAGTGTAAGTAAAAATGCAATACACAACAAAATAATCTTCAAACTAAAACTGAAATTATATTTGTATGACAACTGCTTCTATTTCATATAATTTTTAAAATGTGTATAATGCGTTTATGACGGGGTGTTTCACTGTAGTTCAAAGTAAATTACTATGCGTAAAAAAGAATTACTGGGAGCAAATACTAACGCAAAGTACTATCGTAAAAATTGTCAGTATGTCATATTTATCGGTGTCATCAGGCATTATGAGTTTAAACCAATTCGTTCGACATTACAGTGGGAGAACCCATTTATGATCCAATTAACAAGCAAGCCATTAAGCATCACCTGTGAATAACTCCACGGAATGCTGACGGATAATGTCGAAAATCACCGATATCTTGACAGGTAACCCTCCCTTTTATTTTACGTCATTTTTCAATTCGTGCCTTGGAAATGACAGGGGTTTACTTGTCGAAATATTGATGTTTTTGACAGATTTATCCGGCCGTATTCTCGTGAGTAATTACAGCATACAACACTCTGGAAAAAGCTTAACTTCTCCTTGGGAGAAGTGTTGAATATCATTGTCTGAATACTTCATAGGCCTTATATTCCAAGTTAATAAATCTACGGAGTTCTCATGCACTTTGTACGCAATTGGTATGTTGGCAAAAGCATATTTGAACCATGCGTCTATAAAACCAACAAAGATTACTACTTTACTTCGTTTCAACGTCTACACCCTAATAACATCTGCTATCTGAGTCCATATCTGAACCATCTGATTGTAAATTTAGGATGATGGGTTCACTTCCCTGCCAGATTCTTGTTTCTGAAACTTCTCAGCGAGTCCACGCTGAAGGAGGATGCTGTCTGTTGTTCCAAAGTGTCTGTTTTGAATTTTATTTTTACCCACATAGCATGTAACCTGTGCGCAAATTAATTCTATCGCAAAACTGTGTGACCACATTCACATGCAAGAAAGTCAAGTTTTATACATTCTGTCTCCTGACTTCTATAAATTAACGAGCTATAAGAGTTCAGCATGAGTCTGGCACATATTCTCCGGGATATTTTTATTTTTGAGCTAAAGCACAATATCCTCTTTCCTGGTGCTTATGCTTGGTCTTTTCTCTGTAACAGCTGAATGGTAAGTGCCGCGGTAATTACAATGGCCGATTTCGAAGCGAGGTATGGCAAGAATTGTTCAGTGAACCAATTCATGAAAGTGACAACTTCCATTTCCAAATGGTAGGCACTACCTTTTACCTTACACCTAAATACAACTTTAATCTCATGAAGCAAATCAGAAGAGCCAGCATGCAGAATCAGTATTCGAGAACCTTTTCCTATGGGAACTTTATCGTTGTCAAAACCATCTATTTGCGTTACAGGCTTCTTTCGATTTTGGTGCTTTTCAGGCGACACGAAAACAAATTTTCTGGAAGTTTCTACAGCTCCGACACTTTTGTTTACTATTCTCTGTAGAGTTCTCTTGCCGGTACGTGCTTCTGCAGTTCGTTCTTCAGTCTTCAAAATGTGAAAAATAGAAGTCTCGCTTTCAGATTCTCACTTGAAAAAGCTATAAATGCGGGACGTAAACCACCTTGACTACTTGTGAAGCATCTACATCTACGTGATTGCTCTGATATTGACAATTGAGTGCCTGGCTGAGGGTGCATCGAACCACCTTCAAGCTATTTCTCCACTATTCCACTCTCGAACAGCGCGCGGGAAACGCGAACACTTTAATCTTTCCGCCCGAACTTTGATTTCCCTTATTTTATTATGATGATCGCTCTTCCCTATGTAGGCTGGCGCCAAGAAGTATTTTCACACTCTGAAGAGAAAGTTCGCGACTGAAATTTCATGAGAAGATCCTGCCACAATGAAAAACCCTTTCGTTTTGATGATTACCACCACAAATCGCGTATCATACACGTGGCAGTCTCTCCCCTATTTCACTTTAATAAAAAAACGGACTGCCCTTCTTTGAACTTTTTTAATCAATCCTATATGCTGTGGATCCCATACTGGACAGCAACACTCCAGAAGAGGGCGGAAAATGTGGTGTAACTAGTATCTCCAGCAGATCTGTTGCATTTTCTAAGTGTTCTACCAATAAACCGCAATCTGTTTTGCTTTCCACACAACATTATCCACGTGAGTGTTGCAATTTAAGTTATTCGTAATTGTAATTCATAAGTATTTAGTCGAATTTACAGCTTTTAGACATGTGTGTTTTGTCTTGTATACCGAAATTTAGCAGCTTTCTTTTCGTTATCATGTGGTTGACTTCAGACTTTTCATTATTTAGAGTCAATTGACACTTTTCTCACGACACAGATAGCTTGTGTAAATCGTTTTGTTATTTGTGTTAACCATCTGGTGTCTTTATAAGACGGTAAATCACAACATCGTCTGCGAACAATCTGAGAGGGCTGCTGAGATTGTCTCCTAAATCGTTTATTAGGTCAGGAACAGCAGAAGGCCTACGACACTTCCTTGCAAGCGCCAGACATCAATTCTGCTTTATTCGATGATTTTTCGTCGATTACTGTGATCTTTCTGACAGGAAATCACGAATCCAGTCGCACTACTAAAACGTTAGTCCACAGATACGCAATTTAATTAAAGTGGCTTGTGAGGAACTTTACGTTTATTGCCGTCACCCGGCATTCATTTGGAAATCAGACTGAAACGTTTACAGAAACACGTCCACAGCTCAACTGCTACAAGAGACTAACATCGACATCTGAATGAATAATTCGGTCGCTCTGTGAATGAAACTGCGCTGTCGCGGAATTGGCAACTCGCAGTCTAGTTTGTAATTCACGACTAGGCGCAAGGAGAGACAACGAATCTTACTGACTACTAGTAGTTAATGGTGGGGGATGCGCAGAACGCATGAAATTGGGGGCCTTCTTCCTACATGACGCGAAGTTTAATAGAAGTTATTCGTCAACTAAGTTGAATGTCCATCACATTTTTGGTTTTAAATTGAATATAGTTAAAATATAGTGTCTGACGTCAATTTCCGCGTGCATAATGCCCCTCTTTTCGATGCTGTATTGACTACCATCAGTCTTTACTTTTTTCCATTTACTGGTTTCCGGGAAGTGCCAAACAGTCATATCAACAGTGTGATGTCGTTTCTGAGGATACGAACGTAAGAACAGTACAACAGCAGCCCCGAGAGTAGAAAATCTCCGACCTGGCCAGGGATCGAACACGGACCCCTTTGGCTGGCAACGTACCACGAGGCGGACGCAGTGACGCACTTTATCACGTCAATTTCGAGATCGAGATCCGTTTCGTAATTCCGTACGAATGAAGCGGGAGGTTTGTTCTAAACTACTTACCACCACGGAAAACGGTATTAACCGGAAGATGCAAACATGACGCAGTCCGTCAAACTGAGAGATAGGTATATATCTTGCACACAAAGGTTCATAATAGCAAAAACTTCCAGTGTGTAATTTGTGTTTACTTCCTGACAGACTGGCAGTAACGTTAAAATTTCTGGTCACTGAAGCAACGTTTCAGTCGTTGGCCTATGCAACAAGAATTGCAGCGGACCCATTATAAGTGACATAGAGTGTCTATTAAATTAATAATTAAATTCCAGAATCTAATACAAAAGGTAGGTTGAAAAAATCCAGCCGCGAGGGATAGCTGCGCGGTTTAAGGCACCTTGCCACAGTTCTCGCAGCTCCCCCTGTCGGAGGTTCGAGTCCTGCCTTGGGCATGGATGTGTGTGTGTGTGTGTGTGTGTGTGTGTGTGTGTGTGTGTGTGTGTGTGTGTGTGTGTTGTCCTTAGCGTAAGTTAAAGTAATTTGTAAGCCTAGGGACCGATGACCTCAGCAGTTTGGTCCCATGGCAGCTTATAACAAATATTAGTGAAAAACTGTAAGTAGTCAGGGGCGAACCTGCTACTTTCTCTTTGACAGCTGTCTCGACGCTGTCGAGAATGCTATGGTTTTAATATGACGCAACTATATTACATGCTATACTGTTTGTAAAAATGTCTAAGGGCTGTAACTACAGGTGCCATTATTTGATATTTAACCACAACTGTGCGCTTTTGATTGATCATTACTGAAACGATAAACTTCCACACCACACAAGTGGCACTAAGAGCATCACATATGGAGAGTCTTTAACTACCGACAGGTAGTTTCGCGTTGTTTTATTACAACTAATCGTCTTCGAGATATCCTCGATATGACGATGCTTTGAAACAGCGTATATTTGTATATTTTGCCAAGTAAGGTCGTAAGAGATGGAAAAGAGCCACGGTGGTACAACAACCGAATTAGAAAACTGCTGCGGAAGCAAAGGGAACTTCACAGCAAACATAAATACAGCCAAAGTCTTGCAGACAAACAAAAATTACGTGAAGCGAAATGTAGTGTGAGGAGGGCTATGCTAGAGGCGTTCAATGAATTCGAAAGTAAAGTTCTATGTACTGACCTGGCAGAAAATCCTAAGAAATTTTAGTCTTGTGTCAAAGCGGTAGGTGGATCAAAACAAAATGTCCAGACACTGTGTGACCAAAATGGTACTGAAACAGAGGATGACAGACTAAAGGCCGAAACACTAAATGTCTTTTTACAAAACTGTTTCACAGAGAAAGACTGCACGATAGTTCCTTCTCTAGATTCTCGCACAGATGACAAAATGCTAGATATCGAAATAGACGACAAAGCGACAGAGAAACAATTAATATCGCTCAAAAGATGAAAGGCCGCTGGACCTGATGGGATACTAGTTCAATTTTACACAGAGTACGTAAAGGAACTTGCCCCTCACCCCCCCGGCCCCTCTTGCATCAGTGTACAGTAGGTCTCTCGAAGAGCGTAGCGTTCCAAAGGATTGGAAAAGGGCACAGGTCATCCCCGTTTTCAAGAAGGGACGTCGAACAGATGTGCAGAACTATAGACCTATATCTTTAACGTCTATCAGTTGTAGAATTTTGGAACACGTATTATGTTCGAGTATAATGACTTTTCTGGAGACTAGAAATCTACTCTATAGGAATCAGCGTGGGTTTCTAAAAAGACGATCGTGTGAAACCCAGCTCGCGCTATTCGTCCACGAGACTCAGAGGGCCATAGACACGGATTCCCAGGTAGATGCCGTGTTTCTTGACTTCCGCAAGGCGTTCGATACAGTTCCCCACAGTCGTTTAATGAACAAAGTAAGAGCATATGGACTATCAGACCAATTGTGTGATTGGATTGAAGAGTTCCTAGATAACAGAACGCAGCATGTCATTCTCAGTGGACAGAAGTCTTCCGAAGTAAGAGTGATTTCAAGTGTGCCACAGGGGAGTGTCATAGGACCGTTGCCATTCACAATATACATAAATGACCTTGTGGATAACATCGGAAGTTCACTGACGCTTTTTGCGGATGATGCTGTGGTATATCGAGAGGTTGTAACAATTGAAAATTGTACTGAAATGCAGGAGGATCTGCAGCGAATTGACGCATGGTGCAGGGAATGGCAACTGAATCTCAAGGTAGACAAGTGTGATATGGTGCGAATACATAGAAATAAAAATCCCTTATCATTTAGCTACAGTATAGCAGGTCAGCAACTGGAAGCAGTTAATTCCATAAATTATCTGGGGGTACGCATTAGGAGTGATTTAAAATGGAATGATCATATAAAGTTGATTGTCGGTAAAGCAGATGCCAGATTGAGATTCATTGGAAGAATCCTAATGAAATGCAATCAGAAAACAAAGGAAGAAGGTTACAGTACACTTGTTCGCCCACTGCTTGAATACTGCTCACCAGTTTGGGATCCGTACCAGGTAGGGTTGATAGACGAGATAGAGAAGATCCAACAGAGAGCAGCGCGCTTCGTTACAGGATCATTTAGTAATCGCGAAAGCGTTAAGGAGATGATAAACTCCAGTGGAAGACTCTGCAGGAGAGACGCTCAGTAGCTCGGTACGGACTTTTGTTGAAATTTCGAGAACATACCTTCACCGAGGAGTCAAGCAGTATATTGCTCCCTGCTACGTACATCTCGCGAAGAGACCATGAGGATAAAATGAGAGAGATTAGACCCCACACAGAGGCATACCGACAATCCTTCTTTCCACGAACAATACGAGACTGGAATAGAAGGGAGAACCGATAGAGGTACTCAAGGTACCCTCCACAACACACCGTCAGGTGGCTTGCGGAGTATGGATGTAGATGTAGATGTACTCCGTAGTAAAAAACCCACAAAATACCGAGTTAAACACACGTACAGTACGGTGTGTACGTAAACGTGACACCACGTCTCAGTGACCACTTCCGTCTCCACGAGGCATACGTGTGCCACGTCAGACTCTTCCTTTGACGCTTCGCACTGTGATGAGCTACGGAATTTCACGCTCTGACGTCACGAGCTCCTCGTTCACTAACGTTTTCCCGTCCTCCGAGAGGACGCCTAGACGTCGCACTGTCCGGAGGAGCAGAAAGCGCGCCGAGCTGCGCCCGCCCGCCCCTACACAGCCGAGAAGCGCACTTCTTCTGAGCAGCTGGTAGTACCGCCGTGCCGTGAGAAATCACAGCAGCTTGTACGCGGGTTAGCTGCCGTCGATGATACAGCCTGAGTTGCCGATATTGCCCAACTTACGACACCAGAGGTGGGTTTAAGCGCGGGTATCTTTCCGTGCGCCACTGGGTGGATGCTGTTGCTGCACGAAGAGGTAGGAGGGTGCACAGAAGCTACCTGTCCGTGTGTCTGAGGCTCGTGCCACAGTCATGCCGTGTCCGCGGTCCTGTTCGTTTCGAGCGTCTCGTTTTTTCGCATGCATTCGAACTTATGTTTGCGATAGCACTTTGGGCGAGTGGTCTGCAGGGCTCGTTACACGAGATGATGAGAAGTAGGTAGCTCAGTTAAGTGTCTACTGTGATACCAGTTCTGAATTAGCTGCTAAAACCATTCTTATCTGGTGAACTTCTCTCCGTTGTCTGTCGGAATTCTAACTTACGACAGGTGTTTCTGTTGCCAAATAAATGATGTACTTAGGGACAGCGGGAAGGCTAGAAACAAGTCACAGACAAAATGGAATAAATATGTATTGACCACTAAGAAAAAAGTTTAAATGCAAGACAGCACTGTCACAGGACGGGCTGATGTCAGTCGATAATGCACGGACCGCTATCCACCTCCGGCAACTTGCCCCTATTTTTGATGAAGAATGCTATAAAATTTCTGTTTTCACATATTCCGAGACGACTGGAAGATGTCATGAATGCCAGCGGTTTTCCTACAGTGGATAGGCAAAATAATATGAACACCTGTACCTACTTGAGAACGGTTTATTAATAGGGGGTTGGACCCCCATTTACCCGAAATACAGCTGCGATTCTGGTGGAATACTGGCATATAATGACTGATAGTCTCCAGTGGAATGTTACGCCACGCTTCGATCAGAACCTCCTCTAACTCGTGTAGTGACGACGGAGGCGGAAATCTGCTGCGGAATCTGCCCTCCAATACCGACCCCACAAGGGTTCGACAGTCAGGGGACTGAGCTGGCCAGGGAAGACGCTGCAGTTCAGTTGCATGCTCCCCATACCACGATTGTACTGCGCTGGCTGTATGAATGGGTGCATTATCGTCCTGAAAATGGTATCGGTATTAGGGAACTATATTTGAATAATGGGGTGCACCTGATCACCTAAAATGTTCACATAGTCGTTGGCTGTAACACGGCCAGTGGCAATAATCATGGGACCAGCAGAATACCACGATGTGGCTCCCCCACCACGGAACTTCCACGTCCATGCTTAGCCATTGGAATCAAGTAATCAGTATTGTAGGCTTCTTCTAGCGCTCTCCAGACGTAAACCCGGCCCGATGTTGGAAATAACGAAAATGTTTACTCGTCGGACCGTATGACGTGTTTCCACAGATGAGCCGTTCAGAATTTATGCTTCCGACACCGTGTTCTACACTTCTTTGAGTTGGTTGTCGTCACTAATCGTTTCAGTACAGTTGTTCGTGCACGAATATTCGCTTTATGCAGTTCTCGGCCGGGGGTGTGGTACGTTGTCCTCGATGGTGAGTGTTCATCGGAGGTGAGGGTATCATCTGGAGTGTCCGAGGGAAGTGTGGTAGGTCCGCTGCTATTTTGTATCTAAATAAATGATATTTAGGATAGGGTGGATTGCAATGTGCGACTGTTTGTTGATGATGCTGTGATGTACGGGAAGGTGTCATCATTGAGTGACTGTAGGAGGATACAAGATGACTTGGACAGGATTGGTGATTGGTGTAAAGAATGTCAGCTAACTCTAAATATAGATAAATGTAAATTAATGCAGATGAATAGGAAAAAGAATCCTGTAATGTTTGAATACTCCATTAGTAGTGTAGCGCTAGACACAGTCACGTCGATTAAATATTTGGGCGTAACATTGCAGAGCGATATGAGGTGGGACAAGCATGTAATGGCAGTTGTGGGGTAGGCGGATAGTCGTCTTCGGTTCATTGGTAGAATTTTGGGAAGATGTGGTTCATCTGTAAAGGAGACCGCTTATAAAAGACTAATACGACTTATTCTTGAGTACTGCTCGAGCGTTTGGGATTCGTATGAGGTCGGATTGAGGGAGGACATAGAAGCAATTCAGGGGCGGTTGCTAGATTTGTTACTGGTAGGTTTGATGATCACGCGAGTGCTACGGAAATGCTTCAGGAACTCGGGTGGGAGTCTCTAGAGGAAAGGAGGCGTTCTTTTCGTGAATCGCTACTGAGGAAATTTAGAGAATCAGCATTTGAGGCTGGCTGCAGTACAATTTTACTGCCGCCAACTTACATTTCGCAGAAAGATCACAAAGATAAGAGAGATTAGGGCCCGTACAGAGGCATATAGGCAGTCATTTTTCCCTCGTTCTGTTTGGGAGTGGAACAGGGAGAGAATATGCTAGTTGTGGTACGAGGTACCCTCCGCCACGCACCGTACGGTGGATTGCGGAGTATGTATGTAGATGTAGATGTAGACACGGGGTCTCAAAGATGGCTATTGACCTCTGCAGTCAGTTTAGCAGCCGTAATTTTGTGTTGTTTTGACACAGTTCGTGTCAGCACACGACGATCTCTGTTATTTAGTTTTGATTTGCGCCCACTATTACGTTTACACGATGAGGTCTTCCCATGTTTTGTGTAGGTTGTCATGACTGTTGAAACACTTACTCTTGAAATATTCAATAAGTTGGCTGTCTCGGTTACTGATGCTCCAGCAAATCGGGCGCCCACAATCTGCCCTCTTTGGAACTCTGTTAGGTCTTTCATTGCACGTCGACTTCGGCCTGTGATTGCAAATACGAAGCGTGCACTACTCGTAAGCAACCTGCACTGATGCCAAGACCGTACTCGACACGCACAGTCCAGCGCGACACGAGTCTAACGTGCGTTGTTGACTGTGAAACACAACCATCCCATTACTACCACTGTTCGCATTATTTTGCGTGCCCCGTGTTCGTCGTGGTGGGCACGGTAATTTGCTATGTTTGTGGTATTTTCATATTGTTGTCCACCCCTGTGTCTGAATGACGGAGGTCGATACCATACTGTATCCCGAGTCCATCTGAATCGAGTGCACTGTGTCTGCAGTCGCGAGTGCGGCAGCGGCGCTCGTGTACAGTGTTAAGCCGTCGGCACACGGACCGTACTGTCGAACGTTAACATTGAGCGTGCGAAGTTCAACGTGCTGTTGAACGCTCAGGAACGATGCGACTTGTGCATACGGTACGTGGGCCACAACGTGCTAAATGCGATCGCAACGCACTCCAGCGGCAGTTGAGGGATGTTTCTAGTTCGTAAATCACACTGATTACTCAACGGGCGAGCGTAAAATTCCGACGTTAGCTCAATTAAAACACACATTTCCTCCTTCGTCCACGAAAAGGAAAGTACCATGTCCAATCAATAAGGACACAGGCTTATAAAAGTTCCATTACAAACAGTGCGGTGCAAATTTGGAATTCTTCTCCGCGTAAGATCAACATTATTTCATCATTCCCACATTTTAGTAAAACCGGAAGGTCAGTCTTACTTGATAACTGTTCCTACACAGTAGCAGAATCTTTGCAACATGCGAATTACGAAGCGTAAAGGAAAAAGGAGCAAAATATCTTTATACAAGTAGCGCAAGCTGTCCTGTAGATTAAGCCAATCGAATAAAGTCACCCCTCAAAAAAAGGAACTTATATTTACATAGCATCAATTATTATGGTATATTCTTATATTAAACTAATAATAAAGCGTCGGAACCTAATAAAAACGCGAATCTTAAGAAAAAAATTTGGAAGTGTCAAGTAACGAACCACCGCCGTCAATAAAGTGCTTGTTGTGGAAGAGTGACGCTACTCATCACGCTAAACCAACAACACATCTTAATTGAAAATTAATTATAACAAATTGTACCAAGAACAATGCGTCTTGGGTGGATCTTCAGTGTATCGCTGCCTCTGATAATACCCAAGTTACAACAATTCTTTTGCCACGAATATGATGTTTCTCTCATTTTTTTGGAACTAATAACGCAGTTAACAACGGGTTTTCCAGTGATTTGCTGATGGTCAGAAACGGCATATATACATATAGGCTCGAAATGAATGCCAATATGGCGCCTCACAACTCTGTACTGAAGGGAGATTGCGTGCGTGTGACGCAGGTGGCGTTGTGACATCTCATTGGTCAACGCTCAGACGCACGCTCAGAATATCTGACATGCCACATATTGCTCTGCACGTTCTGAAAGACCCCCGAACGTGCTATTCCACGGTATGACGTCAGAAACCCGGCACGCTCAACGCTCAACGTTCGGATGCACGGTCCGTGTGCCGACGGCTGTAGGCCCGTCACGTGTCTCGGAGGGTCACTTGACGCGCGCGAGGTGCACACGTTGTCCAGAAGCGTTGTCAGCAGGGAAGTTTCGTGCAGATTTATCGTACACCACGTGACGACATTTGAGCATTCGAACGATACTGTGAGACGCGAAACGCCGAAGATGTGCCTCGCGGCGGCCTCTCCGGCCGACAACAGCTGACGATCGGCCGCGGCTGCGGGCGCGCTGGCCGCAGTGCGCGCTGCCGTCCCTCCAGCCACCAGGCTACGCGACCGTCTCCTCCCCGTCTGTTTGCTGTTTAGACGCCCTTCCGACAAACTACCGGTACTGCGGTGCGCGGAGAACGTTGGGCGAGGGAACGCCTGGAATACAGGGCGTGAAACGTGGTACTTAGGGAAAGGCAGGGCTTGGTGTCGACGGGGCCTTACTCACAAGGGGAAGGCCTCAGACACGGCCAACCGATTCGGCTCAAATTTGGCAGGTCGCTTGTGAAACAACTTAAAACGGAGGAATATAAGATATTTTGGGTCAACACCCCCGCGTTTTTGAGAAAATCACCCCTAAAGGTTACGACGAGCAAAATTGGCGGGATCGACAGATAATTGTAAATAGAGAATTTTTCATCAACAGGTATGGATCAGCAAACGCATACTTTTCCAGAAATCTAGGAAAGAAACTTTTACAACTGCCGTTCTGTAACCACATGGTAAACGCTTCTCGTCGACAGCACCGATATCGCCGGCACGGTAGCTCAGCATGTTCGGTCAGAGGGTTAGCTGCCCTCTGTAATAATAAAAGAAAACTGAGTTAGTTGATCAACAACGAACTTAAACGGATGGTTTACGACGTCCGCGCCGAGCAGATGCAACGAACGAAAGCGAACAAAGTGAGATTTAAAGAAAAAGATAGCGCAACGTCCAAGGTAAGTGGCTGGGAATCGGACAACCCGTGCTCGAATCTCGAAGAAACGTAGCGGATGTTCTTCTTTTCGTTTGTATTTTTCCACATCTCAATTGACAGGGATAGGAGGGTTAATAAGGTAAGTAAATCAATGAGGAATGATAATAATAAGGTAGGCAAATAAATTTCTCAAGCCTCTTGGGGTAGTCAACAACTAAAATGTTACTCCAGGTCACTTTACAATGGCTCTTCCAGTCACTGTTACGTGTTCTGACTTTTCTTCGAACAACTAGACGGACGGTACTTGTCGTATAAACAATCGAAACAAATATACTCACGGCACCAAGAACATCTAATGAATGCAATCTTTCGACAGCTACACTGCTTCCGAAGAGTCGGCGAAAAGCGTTCACCATGTGGGTACAGAAGCGGCAGTTGTAAATGTTTCTTTCCTCGATTTCTGGAAAAGTTTGCGTTTGCGGACCCCATACCTAATGATGAAAAATGCTCTATTTACAATTATCTATCGATCCCTCCAATTTTAAGTCGATTGCTCCTCATAACCTTTAGGGGTGATTTTCTCAAAATTGCAGGGGTGTTGACCCTTCGTTTTAGGTTGTACACAAGCGACCTACCAAATTTGAGCCGAATCGGTTGGCCGTGTCTCTGAGGCCTTCCCCTTGTCAGTTACCATTGGTTGCTCAGTTTTTTTTTTTAAAAATCACGTACACTTCATTTGGAACCAACTGCATATAAGGCTGACAATAAGGAACAATTATGAGATTTGACTGTTGACAAATTGCATTCACAGCTGAAGGTCTTACTAACAAGAAATTCAAATTATTTGTCGGCCAATAGTAATTACTCAATCTGACGGCTGAAGGCCTAGATAGCAAATTCATACTGAAATATTATTGAAAAAGGGACACTCATATTAAGAGACAATATCTAATTAAAAATTCTTAAGACAAAATTGCATTCACGGCTGAAGACCTTATTGACAATCATAATAACCTGATCAAATCAAGAGAGAAGCGGCCCTCAGACAGTATCTAGATATCGATAACGCTGCTGCTGCCAATTGCGGACAGACAAGGCCAGCAAATGTAGTGGCCCCAGTAAACACAAGAAGAAAACGCCACTATCCCTATTACACGATGCCAACCTACCAACGGCACCAACGCGAGCCGCACACGGCTCAACCTCCGCCCCTTAAATACCAAACCAGGGGGGGGGGGGAGGGGGTAACCCAACAAGTGGCCTAACCAAACTTAATTTGACTAAGATGGGCCCGGTATTCATTAGCGGTGCGGTTGTCCTTAAACAGGAGATTAACTGGGCCTAAAATACGCGTAATAGTACAGGGACCCAGGAAACGGGGTGTGAAATTACCGAAGTTTCCAACACGCACCACCCTCCCGGGAAAATTACGGACATACACCTGGTCTCCTGGTTTTCTCCTAAATACTCGTCGATTACGGTTGTAACGGTCAGCTTGTTTGTTGAGGGCCGTGAGAATATTGCGCCTGGCACGATTCCAGTTTTCTTTGAGGATCTGAGGGGTAATATCCGCATGGATTAGATCTCGAATTCCCCATAAGTTCGAAAGGGGGGAATGAATAGCATAAGCGAAGATCAAGGAAACCGGAGTAGCCTTCAAAGCCTCATGGCTGGCGGTACTGAAGGAAAAACTAAGCCAAGGGAGACTAGAATCCCACTTACTGGGCGTCTTCTGATGGAAGATAATCAGTGCGGATTTGTGATTATGATTGAGCCTCTCCGCGAAACAGCCCTGCGGGTAATACGGAGTGGTTGTCACCTGCCTGACACCGCTTTGAAAACAGTCCTTGAAGGGAGCCGAAAGGAAGGCCGGCGCATTATCACTAACGATTTGCTTATGGGGTCCAAAGACACTAAATACGTTAGTTAAATTCGCATTAGTAGTACCAGCAGTCACGTTACGACTCGGAAGAAGTCAGATAAACCTCAAAAACGCGTCAATAATAAGCAATACGTACCGATGGCCTCTTTTGGTGCGAGGTAAGGGCTCCACATAATCGATGTAGAGTTTGTCCATGGGACAGGATTCGCGCTCAGAACTCAAGAAGTCCTGTTGAAGAGCGTTATTCGGTTTGGCCATACGACTCAACCGACACCGAGAAACCATCTCTCTAACGTCTCGGTCCATAGAAGGCCAAGTCAAATGCTCCTTAATTTTCTACAAGGTCTTATAGATCTCTCAATGCCCGGCAATCAACAGGATGTGAAAGTAATGGAAAACGGGGCGTACCAGAGTGGCTGGTAGACAGATCTTCAACTCCTTGGCACGTTCCACCCTTTTACACAAAACGCCTTTCCTGATGACGTATCCATCCAAAGGTTCCCCCGCCTACAGCTGTTCCTTAACCGGTCACCAAGTGGGGTTCTGATCCTGATGGTCGGCAACGTCACTAAACAAATGAGGAATACCGCCTAACACGACACAACTAAGATTGCCTTCCTCCACTTCTTGGGCGCACTCACTAGATGGATGTTCAGCGAACATACGACTGAGGACGTCCGCGAGCACATTCTCAGTCCTCTTAACGTGTTTAAATTCGAATTGAAACGCTTACTGCCCACCTGGCGATACGGCCAGTTTTACACGGCCTGGCTAGCACTCAGCTTAATTGTTGATTGTCGGTTTCTAGCTGAAATACTCTATGCTCGAGCTAAAAGCGATAGTTCTCCAGTGCGAACAAGACGGCCATTTTCTCAAATTCGTAAACGGAATTTTTAAGTTTGGCACTGATTAACCGACGAGAAGCGTACGCTGATGGCTGCTTTTGACCCTCGAACTCCTGTAGAAGGACGGCCGAAATTCTCGCATTAGATGCGTCGGTCTGTAGAATAATTTTTTAATTAAAATCAGGCACTCGGAGAACCGGAGGATTGGCTATAGCTGCTTTAATGTGCTCAAACGCGGCCTCTTGGGCAGGTGACTATTCAAAACGCACCCCTTTTTGACGCAGTTCATTTAGAGAAGCCGCCAATTGAGCAAAATTAGGAACAAAACGCCTAAAATAATTCGCCATCCCTATGAACCTGGCAATCCCTCGCTTATCAGTGGGCGACGGGAGGGCTCTCAAGGCCTTAGTCCGCTTCTGATCGATGCGAATACTCTCGCCTGATAGTAGGTGACTAAGAAGGATACCTGCTGCCTGGCTAATATCACCTTACTGGGTTTAACAATCAAACCGGCCCCCTGCAACCTAGCAAAAACTTGCTGGGTATGCTCCAAAGGCTCTTGAAACGATCGACTGTAAATTATCAGATCTTCCAGGTAATTGTAAACACAGACTAATTTCAAGTCTCCGATAATATTATCCAGCAAACGAGTAAGGACGGCTGTTCCAGTAGCCAAACCAAAGGGGACCCTATTAAATTCAAACAGATTCCAATAAGTACAAAATGCTGTAAGGTGTCTACTTTCTTTGACTAAGGGAATCTGATAATAGGCTTGATTCAGGTCGAGCACAGTAAAGCAGATAGCCCCGGAAAACCAAGTAAAGGAGTTGTGAAGATCAGGTAAAGGAACCGATTCGAGTGCAACCGTCTTATTTAGGCGACGGTAGTCAACAACAAGCAGAAAGTCCCGACCCTGATCCTTAGAGAAGTGGAATACAGGGGAGGCATAAGCGGAAGTAGAAGGCCTAATAACTCCCTGCTCAAGCATTTTGGTGAGCTTTCCGCTTAGTATCTTCATCTTAGGCACTGAGAGACGATATGGGGACTGCCTGACGGGAATATGGTCAGACAGACGAATATGGTAGTCAAGAACATTAGTTAAGCCCCAGTCTATCACAGAGAAACTATGGGAACCTCTCCAACAAACCCCCTAGTTCAGAGGCTTGCTGGGAAGAAAGATGGGTGAGATCAAACTCACTAACCTTAGAATCAACAGCCAGCATTCCCGCATGTCGATGCACCTTACGTTTAGTACACTCACAGAACCCATATTTTTGACCAGAGGTGAACTTAAAGAAAAACGTGTACCCGAATAATCCAAGACAAGACCAGTTCTACCCTTAAAATCACATCCCATAATCAAATCGGCTCTCAGCTCCTAAGCCAAGGCCAAAGACAAGGGCCACGAGAAATTCGCAACCGAGATACTCCCTCAGAACCAACCATGCAGAGGCGACACCTGCTCTTTCGCAACCTGACATCTCTGCACCAAAGAAGGAACTGGCCTAAGTCTTGCAAGAGGACCAAATCCAAGAAACCATTCCAAGCTCAGCAATGAAAAGGAGCTACCAGAATCCAAAAGGGCACACATAGGTTCGCCACCTACTCGAGAACAAATATAAGGCAGTGGGGGTGATGTTGGAGCAGCGACACGGGCACACCAGGGTTTAAAGGCTCGAGCCTGGGGTCGTTGCCTAGCCGGCTGTGATTTCAAATGGTTCAAATGGCTCTGAGCACTATGGGACTTAACATCTGAGGTCATCAGTGCCCTGGAACTTAGAACTACTTAAACTTAACCAACCTAAGGACATCACACACACCCATGCCCGAGGCAGGATTCGAACCTGCGACCGTAGCGGTCGCGCGGTTCCAGACTGCAGCGCCTAGAACCGCTCGGCCACAACCGCCGGCGGCTGTGATTTATGAACTCTAGTTGTCCGCGGCTGAACGCAAGTACGAACTAAATGCCCTGTTCGACCGCACCTGAAACAACGCTGCGATTCCCCTTTAGTTGATTTATTGAATCTGGGTGTCCGAGGCTGAACGCAAGTACGAACTAAATGGCCAGTTCGACTGCGCCTAAAACAACGCTGCGATTCCTCTTTAGCAGACTCAGCTGATGTTGGTAATCCGGAGTTCCGCTCAGTGACCCCCACGGGCTGAACATTAACCTCGCGGTGTCTTGTCCGGGAGCGGCAACGCGGATATCGCTACAACGGCGGCACCAAGTTCTTCCCAAGTGGAGGGACGACCACGAAAAACAAAATGTGACTTATCCTCCGCTCGCATTCCCCTCAGGACAATTGAAACTTACTCCCGTTCTGGCAAGTCGACTAACAAGGCCAAACAAGCCGTCTTACCTCTTCCCTCGTACTGATGCAACTCCTCCCTATCTTGCTGCATCTGCTAAACATAACGACACTCGAGCTGCTTACGACTCCCGTGGTCAATCTTCCGCTGATCACAAGCTCCCTCAACCGCTGCGGTGAATAGCCTTCTGGCATAGCACTGGATACCAGAGTCCTCAATTCGCCTCTGGTTAAAGGATACAATAGGGACAAAATTACCTGATGCGAAACACCAAACGCATCAGCATGTTGCTCAAAGCGAACCAACAACCATAACAACCTTTCAGTTTGCTCAAGTGGGTCTACAGCTGATTTAGTGACATCTCGAAACAGATTCAGCAGGGGATTAGGCAGTTTAGCAAACGCTGCGTCTAACTTCTCAGAAGACGTAAGTGCATCATTCCCGGGCTGGCACGCGCGCCACCCCGAAGACAGCAAGTTCTGCTCCCCAGTCCTCTTTCCATCGAGCTCTAAACATGTAATCTTAAACTGCAACTCATTAATCAAGGATCCCAATTCAGCGCTTGATTCCTGATAACGATCCTCTAACCTTAATGTCCTTAAATCCGCTATCCGGTTGGTTAAATGTATTAACTGTGCCCGCACCCTGTCTGACTGCCACTAGGTTGAGTGCCCTCCAGCAAGCCGATGGTGTCCTGTAAACCTCTAACAGCCTTACACAAAAACTCAATTGCTGCTTCTGTCTCATCCACAACATCCGACGTGAGGTCAACCGGCTGAAGCACGGTAGCACGCAAACGGGCGGCGAAGTCCGGGACACTACCGTCAATAGGCTGGCGTATTATCGCCAGCTCGTAAATGAGGTGGTCCTTCTTCAACAGGCCGATCCCGGGCACTGCCTGACCCCCATTGGAACTGCTTACCTGAAACAACCAAATAGCAAAGACAAATATCGTGTAAAACTCACAGAGTTACAGTTCGAACCAACGGTAACTGTAATGGCAATATTAAAATCGCAACCACGCTCTGCTACCACTGAAACATAGTACTTAGGGAAAGGCAGGATCTAGTGTGGACAGGGCCTTACTCAGTTACCGTTGGTTGCTCAGCTTTTTTTTTTCTTTTTGAGTCACGTATTTGGAACCAATTACATATAAGGTCGACAATAAGGAACAATTATCAAATTTGACTGTTAAGACAATATCTAATTAAAAATTCTTTAAACTAATTGCATTCATGGCTGAAGGCCTTATTGACCATAAATTCAAATTATTTGTCGGCTGAAGGCCCCAATAGTAAAAACTCAATAAACAATTTGACAGCTGAGGGCCTAGATAGCAAATTCTTACTAAAATATTATAAAAAAGGACAATCATATTAACAGACAGTATCTAATTATAAATTATTAAGACAAATTGCACACAAGGCTGAAGGTCGTATTGACAATCATCACAATCTGATAAAATCAAGACAGAAGCAGGCCTCAGACAGTGCTCCAAGAATCGACCTGAGAAAGTCGTTCAACTTCGTAACCGATGAGACAGGCAGCCAAGCGTTGTTGTCACGTAACCGGATGGCAACTCAAACCAGTGACAGTTTAAATGCAGACCAACACTCTTGGAAAATCTACCTAACTTCAGGTACCCAACACAACGATGGAATAACTCAGGCAAGGCGGAACCGGCGGACAGCACTGCGTCTTCAGAATCCGGTGTTTAGAACAACCAGAAGCAGAAGGAACCACTACGACCAAGGTAATTCAAAAGAACAAAATATCCGAACCACAATCAAGGAGGCTGTCAAACTACACGCCCTACCGGACAGTAGCGGCAAGGCGAGGAGAAGTACACTGCCGTTACATACACTAAACCCCAGGGCAGGTAACTGGGGCGTTAGCGGCCACTAGGCAGAAAAATACAGCCGGTTGAACTTCATCAGTAGACACAAGGAATTCAGTGATCAATAATAAAAGGTGGAGGATGGCTAATTAACTTCGCCATCTCCAAACACTCCACTCATTGCTCTTCGTCTCAGCGACCCTGCGAGCAGCAACGCAAAAACATAGTGGAGCTCATTTTCTACTTCTCATAACCAGAGTAGCCACGGAAGTAAACTGAACTCCGCCTGAACAGGCCACAAAGGCACAACGGTAGCGACCGGCCGCCGGTCCACAGCCGTCACTGGATGCGGTTATGGTGGGGCACGCAGCCAGCACACCGCTCTCCCGACAGTGTGTCAGTTTACGAGACCGCAGTAACAACGGAAGACAGACAGATTCGGAATGTACCAACATTGCATAAGCGTTTTCTGATCTGAAATGTTCTGCACTCAACGTTCGACACGCAGAGAAATGAAGGAAGGAAAGCAGAAAGCAAGACTAGGGTTTAGCGTCCCATCGACTACGATATCATTAGAAATGGCGTACAAGCTCGAATTTGAAAAGGATGGGGAATAGAATCGGCCATGCTGTTTTAAACGATGGCCATGCTGTTTCCAAAGGAATCATCCCGGCATTTACCCAGAGCAATGCAGAGAAATCGCAGTAAACCTAAATTTGGATGGCAGAATGGGGATTTGACTTGTCGTCGTCCACACTGTCCGGATCCAAACCATTTTATCTTTTACTTCTGGTGGGCATTTGGAACCTCATGTCTCCTGAACCCCAGAGGGTATGTACACAGTCTTCGTGCCCGTATTGTGGAAGGCTGTGAAAACGTGACGGTGGGTTGATGCAAGTAGCCTCGTTAACGGAGGGGATTTCGAACATTTCATTTATGAAAGTGTTTCATACAGAGCTGTGTGTTTCCCACGATTAATCTGTTAATGGACTATAGAAACTGAGCACTTACATGGAAGTAATGCGGTCCTCGGGGCATGTCCGTAAAGCGATCCATCAGCCCGCGGATATATGCACACGAAAAATATATCCGACTAAGACAACACACCAAGTCAGCGGTGGCAGAATATCGGGATGAGTGCGGCAAACAGACTGATTTCGGTGAAGCTCGCGTACTGGCGAAACAATCCCCTACTTTCAGAAGGAAGAATAGAGAGGCAATAGAAACAGCCAAGCGACCCGCCACCGTGGACAGAGAAGACGGGTACCGACTTCCGACGTGTTGGCTGCCGGCAATAACAGCGTTACGGCACGGCAGCTCACGTGAAGCAACACACACAGGCGCTCGGGCCACCGCAGCGGCCGCAGGTACACAGAGCACTGGCGCAGGCGCTAGGAAGCAGGGAAGCAACGCCACTTCACAGCTGCCGCCCAGTGTTCCATTTGCTACGGTCGCAGGTTCGAATCCTGCCTCGGGCATGGCTGTGTGTGATGTCCTCAGGTTAGTTAGGTTTAAGTAGTTCTAAGTTCTAGGGGACTGATGACCACAGCTGTTAAGTCCCATAGTGCTCAGAGCCATTTGAACCATTTGTTCCATTTGCCGATTTCCACCAGTCACAAGCAGTAATGCAAACACCAATCAAAACGTCGGGTCACCACCAATGATAAGAAATAATAAGAACACCAGTAAAGATTTCTAACATCCCTCCCCTTCATCCTTAACAACCTATCAGAATTAGATAACAGCTACGTCTACAGGTAATAAGAAACAAAGGTTTCTCTTTCGGCAGTGAACAAAAACGCGCCGAAGAACGTCACTTGCGACAGGGATCGAAACGTCGATAGTTTTAAATATTGACAATACGGTCACAAACACATAGAGTAAATATCTCTGGAGTGAGCATTCGTATGCGCAGAATAGATTTTGTGTTGTCAACATACATTGCCGGCCTGGTCACGTGATCTCGGGACGTCGTGTGTTTGTCCGTATAGTGCCCTGTATATTTCGAATGTCACTACATCTCTAGTACAGACGGATTCTTTTCGTACGTGTCATGGATTATTTATATATGTTGCGCAGACATTTTGACAGTATCCATTTGATGCCGGGAATAAAGCAGCTACGTAAATTTTAAGGGCAAGTGATATTGCATTCTGCTTCTTTACGTTAGGTGTCAGATCAGATGCACTCGATTTTTGGTAGTTTTCGGTATGATACGGCCCTTTATAGTATTACACAGCCTGACGTACATTCTTGCAGTGATAGTCTTGCAAAACGACTTGACAGTACGCTAGTACTTTTGCAAATGTCCGAAAAACACTGAATTTGCCTCACATTAGCGATTATATCCCTGCTAATTCGTCCTTTTTTCTGCTATTTCAGTGTATTTATTTTTTCGTTTTTGCGACCTAAAGCACAATTTTTCTTACTGGTGACTCTTTGAAGTGTTTATTTAACGCATTTTACGTACTTGCTCCCAGTTTATTAAATAAATAGTAGACTGAGTAAGAAGGGGGAAAAAAGTCGATCGGAGAATAAATGTACTGTAAAGTAAATACAGTTGGTCATGTAACAGTCAAACCATATAACACCATTAAGGGAAGTGGAAAGTTACACAAGTGAAAGAGTTTGGGGACATGTTCACTAATATTTTACGCTTCTTAATCAAATGGTGAAGAAAATAAATTGAAGGCAAAATACACCAAAGAAGATGAATGTGTACTTCGATTAGCTACACTATTGTGTTTTTTATTTGATTTGTGCAGAAAATGTATTTAAGCAGAATGCAGAAATTGGTAGTAGGTGCTGTGGAAAATTAAAAATAGTTGGTATAGCATCTACCTTCAGCCACACACGTCCAAATTTTTCTCCTTCTAAACATTCCTCTTCGAAGTGCTTTGAACATACTTTGGAATATTTTGTGGGGACAAAATTAATCCTCCTTATTTTCTGGACCCACGTCTTTACTCATTGTTCATCCTAAAATATAAATCACACATAATCATTCTCCATGTCCTAGACACACTTAACATGGTCTCCTACTGGAACTTTATAGTAAACAAAAGGTTTGGACACACACATTATACGAAGACAATTACAGACTCCCACTCTATTGAATTTATCTCTCTCCCGTCTTTGAAATCTATATACGTAATTGACAAGTCACTGATAAATGCATGGATGATAGTATTTGCTGAAACAACTAACCATTCCCTTTCCTGTTCCACTAGCAAATTTACGAGAGGAAGCGATTGTTTGTAAGCTTTTGTACGTGCCGTAACATCTATCATATAGTCATAAAATCGTAGAAAAATAGGTCTACAGAATCAAGCCTTAATTATAATGCGTCTCGAAATTTTTAAACATAGTACCCATGAAAAGTTACTATCCTTCCTTTCGCATATTTTTCTTAGCATCCGTAGAAACAACAGTTATTCACCGTCGCTATTACACTATCAACAAACGGTGAAGACACAACAAAAACTCTTCATATTATGAACTTCAAACTCTGAGGAAAGCACATACGCACAGCGAAGTCCCGAAAACACGTGACAATTCTGGTTTAATGTTGACAACATGCGCAGAACGCAATGCTCACTCCAGAGATATTTACTCTATGCACAAACCCAGAGACATTATTCTGAATGTGACATTGGCCGCAGAAGCCTACGCTTATAGATATTTTCTTCGTTTACGTGTGAGGAATGTCTCCTGAAAGAATGGCCATGAGTTTTTGTTACCGCCTGTACAATATGGAATGACGACGTTCGGATCTCTAGACCGACTTGCCTGATGCTTCGTGATCGTCGTAGGAGACTGCGGGGCGGGGTCTGTTTGGTACCAACGCACACCTGAGGCCTGCTCGCTCACGGTTCAGCAGACAGGCTGCTCTGTTTGATGGTCGCCGTCCAGAACAGCGTGAGTGGTGTGCAGTACTGGGACGCGGTCGTTCAGTTCTCTAGCCCCACAATCGACACGTGTGTTTTTCAAGGCGGTAGTACTCAGCACACCGTTTCCACCTCGTCACGGTCTTCTTTCAGCAGTCAGGAGTCAAACAAACGGAATGGCCTGTCGCACCCTTCTTCGTGACGGAGCATTCTGGAGTCAGTTGAAAGTCGCATTGCATCATCGCAGAAACCCATCCCCTACACTGGGCGACGTCAGCAGAGCTGCTGTTTGAAGAGTCGGACACGGCCGATGGATCCACTTTACGTTACAGTACACACGATGGAGTAACGTGGTACTGAATTTTACGTAGCAGTACGTTTAGATTCCATTTGTTCGAAAGATGTGTACCTTTCATAAGACTGACTGTATTTTAACTATTATTTTGCTTTCGTTTCACGCTAAAGTTCCTCTTTTTTTAGATTTATGAGGCCTATTATTTCATCCGTGCTCGTCTTGAAACCAACCACACACACGTTTTGCAAATAGGCAGGGGATGTAAACCAAATTTTGTGCAGTTTAGATGCTGTGCAATGTGTCATATAAAATTTTGTCCAATATTTCGATCAAAATAGAAATCTGTCAACAATGTGAGGTACTTCTATGTTGCTTCATTATGTCGGTATTTGGCATATACAAAATATTTAATAGTGTGCTGACCTGACAACATAGCATCAATTCTGCTTGCCACGGATTTAGCAAGTCCTGTGTCTATGCACGGGTTATTCAGTTCCCGCAAATTATAGGCTGGTCTTGAAAATCTCTTCGGGTTTGCTGCCGGATCCTAAAATGAAGACTCGATATTTCGGCGATCCAGCTGTTCGCCATCTTCAGGAAAATGCTGCTTCTGCTGATGAGTCTCACTGAGAACTGGGTCAGCTGTTCGCCATCTTCAGGAAAATGCTGCTTCTGCTGATGAGTCCCACTGAGAACTGGGTCAGTTCTCAGCGGGACTCTTCAGCAGAAGCAGCATTTTCCTGAAGATGGCGAACAGCTGGTTCGCCGAAATATCGAGTCAAGTTGATTTTACGATCCGGTAGCAAACCCGAAGGGACTTTCAAGACTTATTACGCCGGGAAAGCCTACGGAATCATATAGGCTGGTGGTTTACGGGTGAAGCGCTGGTGCCTGATAATGCCCAGACGTGTTCCACTGAATTCAGATCGGGAGCATTTGGTGGCATACACTTCGATGTGAGTTCACTAGAATGATCCTGAAACGACTGTAACACGATTCTGGCATCGAGAATAAATCGATGGAGCGACAGTAATATTCACTTAGTCCACTGGTGTCATGACGAGTTTGATAACTATGACAGGTCGGACGGATGTCCAAGTGATGTTCCTGTAGCATTAAGAGGACGCTGCTGCTCCCACCAGCTGGGATTCAGAGCGCGTGTTTCCAGCGGCCGTTCGCCTGGTTGATGGTCTATGCAGACGCGGATGTCGACCTCGCTTAACGAGAAACGTGAGTCACCCAACCGGGCGACACGTTTCCACTGATCAGCGATGCAGTCTCGGTGATACAACGTCCACTGCAATCGTTATTTCCCATGTTGTTAGGTCTACATTGGAGCACGTACGGGTCGTCAACTGCAGAGAGCCCTGTGTTCACTACTGTGCACTGAAACACTTTTGCCTGCGTCGGTGTTGAACTCTGCCTTCAAATCTGCTACAGATCGCTGTTAATCGTGCTTCACTCAACGGGCAAGCCTTTCATGTCCACGTTCAGTCATGATGCATAGATGTCGCACTCGTCGTTATCTTCTCACGCTTTCACCGTCCTTAAACCACTTCCTATAGTGGCTCAGTCCAGCAGTCGACCAGCTCTGCCGTTTCCGAAATGCTGCTCCCCATGTTCCAGGCTATACCACTCTGCCTATTGTCAGTCAGCGGACTTCCGCATTTGCAACCTGTATCGTCGACACAATGATTCTCCATTTGACTCTGCTCCCCTTATATTCTCTCTTTACCGCTTCACATGCCTGCAACGGCACAAGTCGGGACTGACTCTTGCCGTGGGCAGTGGTCATAACGTTTTGGATCATCAGTGTTTGCGTATTGCGATACAATATCCAGGGATGCAATGCGCGAACAAGAGAAGTTAAAATATAATCCACGAATTGTAACAGAGTTTCGAATATTTCTCCGTTTCAATTGATCTTTCATCATTAGCTGTGATGTTCAGATGTGTGTGAAATCTTATGGGACTTAACTGCTAAGGTCATCACTCCCTAAGCTTACACACTACTTAACCCAAATTATCCTGAGGACAAACGCACACAGCCATGCCCGAGGGAGGACTCGAACCTCCGCCCGGACCAGCCGCATAATGCATGACTGCAGCGCCTAAGACCGCACGGCTAATCCCGCGCGGCAGCTGGGTGGTGACATTACGATTAATCTGCCTTACTACCGAGCTGTACGCCTGATGAAGGAACTCTGTTCAGAAATGTACATCGACGAGATAAAATAATAAAAAATGTCACCATTTCGAAGACTATCGAGAAGAATTAGTGTGTGAAATATCCTTTTTCTGTTTTGTTTAACACCATAGAAATAGACCCAGCGCTTGTGGGAATGGGCAGCAGGAACTTTCTCAAATTTTGCCGTTCGGTGTCCCTCGGCAGGAAATGCTTCTACAAAGCACGGGGTATCAAGAATTCAGAGCCGAGCATTTAGAAGGGAAGAGGGATCTATTAAAAGCCGAGTTAGTGCTCCTCGGCTCGCTAGTCGCGCGCGCTCCGTAAACAAAGATGGCGGCGACTGGACAAGACGCACCTGGGCAAGATGGCGGCGGGCCAGCCGCCGCGCCGTGCAGCGGCCCCGAAAATAAACAGCGCCATTAAAAGTGGCGGCGGAGCGCGGATCGCGCGCAGCTGGCGCCCCCCGGCCGCTGTTTACCCGCCCCGGCTATTGTGGAAGGCCGCGCCGCGCATCCGGCCCAGGGCGCCCGGGGTCGCGTGCCCCGAGTCTCCACAAGGTGTCGGCCTCCACGAGATTTCGAATGCATTTTTCTACTATCTTTAAATACGAAATATTAATAAATAGCCAAAACGTAATCTAAACGTCTTCACATCGGATAAAACAGTCTTCGATACTAAACGGCCAGTGATTTCATTGCAAGCCCCAAAACACAAACATGATTTCAAAATGGCTATCACATCAGCCGTTCCCTTGCCGCGAAAATGAAAAGTCATCAGATACCAAAATGCACGAATTCTTAATAGTAAATATTGAAACTAACGGGGAAACTGGGTGTTTCTCGCGGGGACAAGCAATAATCTCAAGGAAAAAAAAAAAAACTGAATTACCGAAAAAGCAGAACGCGATACAGTGGCCGATATCAAAGACGCAAATTCTCCCGATCTGAATCCAGTGGATCGCGTCAGGGCGCTATCACGCACCAGCTCTTCACCCACAAACCACCAGCCCGTAATTTACGGGAACTGAATAAATGGCTGTGAGCACTATGGAACTTAACTTCTGAAGTCATCAATCTCCTACTTGAACCTAACTAGCCTAAGCACATCACACACGTCCATGCTCGAGGCAGGATTCGGAACCTGGGACCGTAGCGGTCGCGCGGTTCCAGACTGTAGCGCCTAGAAGCGCTCGGCCACCCCGGCCGGCACGGGAACTGAATAACCCGTACATAGACACAGGACTCGCTAAATCCGTGGCATGCAAAATCGCTGCTCTGTTGTCGGGTCAACACTCTATTAAATGTTTTGTATATGCTAAATACCGACATAATGAAGCAACATAAAAGTATCTCACATTGTTGACACATTTCTATTTTGATCGAAATATTGCACAACATTTTGTATGACACATTGCATAGCATCTAAACTGCACAAAATGTGGTTTGCATCCCCTGCCTATTTCGATTTGACGCCACTTCGGCGACATGCTAGTCGATGGGGATGAAATGATGGTGATTAGGACAACACAACACCAAGTCCCTGAGCGTAGAAAATCTCCGACCCAGCCGCGAATCGAACCCAGGCCCTTTTTTTTGTTTTTTTTCCGTCCGCAGCTCGTGGTCGTGCGGTAGCGTTCTCGCTTCCCACGCCCGGGTTCCCGGGTTCGATTCCCGGCGGGGTCAGGGATTTTCTCTGCCTCGTGATGACTGGGTGTTGTGTGATGTCCTTAGGTTAGTTAGGTTTAAGTAGTTCTAGATTCTAGGGGACTGATGACCATAGATGTTAAGTCCCATAGTGCTCAGAGCCACTTGAACCATTTTTGAACCCTTTTTTTTTTTAGCTCATTTTGTTCGTTTTCGTTCGTTGTATCTGCTCTGGGCGGACGTCGAAAGACACCCGTTTCAGTTCGTTGTTAATCCATTAACTCAGTTTTTTAATACAGAGGGCAGCTAGCCCTCTGACCGAACACGCTGAGCTACCGTGCCGGGCCCTTAGGATTTACATTCTCTCGCGCTGACCACTCAGCTACCGAGGGCAGACTGTGAAACAGTTATAAATGGTGCCTTTGGCACAATTGTTTTATTAATCTCCATTGCATGATGTAATTTTAGATTTTTTACTTCTGATGAAGCTATATTTATATATACCGAAACCTTGGTCAACAATTTTAATGAATTTTATTCTGCAACTGTTTTGGCTGTCATCCTTTATCGTGAATAATTTCAACAGTTGCTGTTTCAGCCATGTTTAAAATCTTGAAATTAAAAACAACACTTGACCAATATAGCTCAACTAAAAAGAAAGCCAAAAATCGATACTAATACATTATGCCGAAATATGATAAATTACCGTACAGTTACCATTTACCAAGAAGCACAGCGTGGCAACAGCAGGAAATAAAAGAATGAAAAAAAGGAATAAAAATTTTTTTGTAAGCAATTCCAGGTTCGAGTGAACTGTACCCACCGTTTACGTTTGTTACTATGACAACCAAATATAATGTTTGATTCTGACTTTTTATCTATTAGTATCAGAAGCGAACAATGAGATTCAAATTGCTTCACATGATGATACTTGATGAGAAAGCATATCAAATACTGTCTGCCGAGAGTTTTGCCAAACCGCCGGAGTTAGGTGTCACATCTCGAATGGCACTTGGTGTACCTGGCGAAGTGGACTGTGGTCTGATTTTCGCCACATTCGCAGAGCCTACATGTGCCAGGGATGTTGCACTTTAACGTACTCATTCTTGATCCTCCAACATGAATACGAAGTCCGTTTAACGATTTTCCGGCAAATCAGTGTTCCTCTGCTGGGAGCAGATGTTTGATTGCTATCATCCATCCAGCAAGGTGTGTTGCACGTCCTCCATAATCTTCACGTCGTTTAGATTTACGATTGTATGCAGGAAACTCCTCCTAAGCCTCAGTCAACGGTGGACATATTGATAGGCGTACAATCTGCGCATGTGTGAAGCAAGTGTTTCAGGTCTCTCGTTCATGGACGCAACTTTTCTTGTAATATCCGATGGAGCGATTCCTGCCACACTTTGTTACGTTGTTTTCGTCTCACGCAACCAGTGACGAGTAGACATGTTTCATACAGAAAAATGTCAGCTTGTTAAGCATCAAGCGATGTCTACCAAACAGGGCAGGCACAATCTGCGACAGAGTAGCACCGAGTTAGGACAGTCGTTCTGAACGCCTGTGGTTGTGTACCCCACTTGTTGCCAGTCAGTTTGCTAAGGATATTGCACTACTGGCCATTAAAATTGCTACACCAAGAAGAAATGCAGATGATAAACGGGTATTCATTGGACAAATATATTATACTAGAACTGACATGTGATTACATTTTCACGCAATTTGGGTGCATAGATCCTGAGAAATCAGTACCCAGAACAACCACCTCTGGCCGTAATAACGGTCTTGATACCCCTGGCCATTAAACAAAGCATGGATGGCGTGTACAGGTACAGCTGCCCATGCAGTTTCAACACGATACCACAGTTCATCAAGAGTAGTGACTGGCGTATTGTGAAGGGGACAGTTGCTCGGCCACCATTGACCAGACGTTTTCAGTTGGTGAGAGATCTGGAGAATGTGCTGGCCAGGGCAGCAGTCGAACATTTTCTGTATCCAGAAAGGCCCGTACAGGACCTGCAACATGCAGTCGTGCATTATCCTGCTGAAATGTAGGGTTTCGCAGGTATCGAATGACGGGTAGGGCCACGGGTCTTAACACATCTGAAATGTAACGTCCACTGTTCAAAGTGCCGTCAATACGAACAAGAGGTGACCGCAGCCACGGTCTCCGAGCTGATAGTCCATGCTGCTGCAAACGTCGTCCAACTGTTCGTGCAGATGGTTGTCTTGCAAACGTCCCCATCTGTTGACTCAGGGATCGAGACGTGGCTGCACGATCCGTTACCGCAATTGCGATAGGCTACAATCCGATCTTTATCAAAGTCGGAAACGTGATGGTACGCATTCCTCCTCCTTACACGAGGCATCACAACAACGTTTCACCAGGCAACGCCGGTGAACTGCTGCTTGTGTATGAGAAATCGGTTGGAAATTTTCCTCATGTCAGCACGTTGTAGGTGTCGCCACCGGCGCCAACCTTGTGTGAATGCTCTGAAAAGCTAATCATATGCATATCACAGCATCTTCTTTCTGTCGGCTAAATTTCGCGTCTGTAGCACGTCATCTTCGTGGTGTAGCAATTTTAATGTCCAGTAGCGTATTTGTAGCTGACACTTACTGTTTGGTGATTATGCGGTGCTTTTCGTAAGTGGAGGTCCGATCCATTGTTACACCTAAATAATCGCGTCTTACTCATTTGTCTAACCGAACGTCCTCCCAAGCTTGCAGTTTCCTCCAAATCCGCTTGTTCTTTACATGGAAGGCACGAACCTCAATTTTTGATAGCCTTCGATTGGTGTTCTCCGTAACAGTCGGTTATTTCCGATAGGACTTCTGATAACTTACCTTCTGTAGCCTCAAACTCGATTGCCAGAAATGTAATAGCTCAATCGCCCGCGTATATGAAGCTCCTGTTTCCATCTGAGGTTCTCGTTGTACGTTTAAATATTGAAGAGAATTGGGGCAACAACACTGTCTTATGGTAAGCAGTTTTTCTTGTTTCCTCCATCGACTACCCTAACTTTGGATTTCGACAAGGGACTTGCGATTTTGAAGAAGATAGCTTAGAACTTAAGAAATCTTACAATGCTGTGTCTTCTTATATAGTTTATGTAACAATATCCGATGGTTAGCCGTGTCATATGCACCAGATAGATCCATAAAGACTACTCTGTGAATTTAGGATTTTCATATCCACCTTCAATGTACTGCCTCAGATGTAGGGCCTATGAAGTTCAACTTTTCCCATTTCGAAAGCCAGTGCTGAGTATCAGGAGCTTAAGCTCGTATCTTCTATACTTTTGTTTCTGTGGCCATCTTCCGCAGCAGCTGTTAACATGTGGTTCGCAGGAGAGCTTCTGTAAAGTTTGAAAGGTAGGAGACAAGATACTGGCAGAAGTAAAGCTGTGAGTACCGGGCGTGAGTCGTGCTTCGGTAGCTCAGATGGTAGAGCACTTGCCCGCGAAAGGCAAAGGTCCCGAGTTCGAGTCTCGGTCGGGCACACAGCTTTAATCTGCCAGGAAGTTTCATGTGTTACTATAGGTTATCCGTCTTGAGCTGACTGCAATCGAATTAAAAATACAATAGGAAAAACTGATCTGTATCTGAAATCTGGAATATACCAATCGAAATGCAATAAATGTGATGGAAGATTCATGGTTTAAACCAGGAGGATTTTGACACCAGATACGAAGAACACGGAAGAGCATGGAAGTATGGGAGAAATCAGTCAACTTTTGCAGAATACTTACACCAGCAGCAACATAAAATATCAACCAGAGACACAGTTATGGAAATCATAAGGATAAACAACAACAAAAAACACCTCACCTTACACAAAAACTACCACATCCAAAAAACCATAACAGAAAAGCAGCAACTCATAAATGATGAGACCACCTTGGCAAACCACACACTCTTTGAACTTAACATTAAATGTACACATATAATCACAGGCTCCATTTACCGCTATCATCTCCTCCCAGATTCTGTCCTTTCCAGGCCCATCTGTGTCTTCCCCTCCCCCCTCCCCTGCAAAAAAAGCAAAATAAATAAATAAATAAAAATCTTTACACAGGTTGGCAACACTACGTGAACGAAAACAAACGAACATACATAAATACTGTGGCTGTGCAGAGTGAGAAATAGTTTAAGAAAATAAACTGTAAATAGTGCAGTGCGGGAAATACTGCAGAATGGCAAAAACTGCCAAATGCATATGTGAAATTAAGCCTTTCGACACCAACCGCTGCTAGCAAGGAGGAAGGGACCAGAATATGTAAAGAAACATCGTAAGTAACTTGCAGACCAACTTTATACAGAAAACGCTGCTTTTAACCTAAAACAATCAAAAATGTACAAACGATGTATCCGATTTACAGAATAACGACGGAAGATGTTTTGTAAATAAAAGCGAAAGCTTGTTGTGTAATTCTTCTTAATTCTATTGCAATTAGTTCAAGACGGATAACCTGTAGTAATAGTCGTTATCTTCTGTTCAGTCAGTTCATTGTTAAGTTCAATAACTCGGCCACACCATCACAATTCACAACGTTCTCTGCAAACCCAATACAAACACAGCAATAACTGAAACTACAAGCGGCCCCAAGCAACAAGAACCACATGAATAATGTCACGCACCGTAACACTACTACTACGTGAAAGCTCAAAGCCATCGGACGATATCGAAGGCTCAAGTTGCCCCTCTACATCCACATCCTGATCTACATGCGTATCCCGTAAGCCACATTTTGGTGTGTGGCGGAGCGTACTCTGTGCTCCACCATCACGTCCTCCTTCCCTATTCCAGTTGCGAATGGTGCGCGGAAGGAACGGCTCTTGGTAAGCCCCCCTAATTTTACCTTCATGGTATTTCCTGAGACATACGCCGGGGGAAGCAACACAATGGTCTGCTGTTCTAGGAACAACTCTTTCAGAATTTAATCTGTGATGGACGTTGCCTTTTCTGTAGCGCCTGCTATTGGAGTTGAATGATATTTTCTGTGTCGCTTAAGCGCTTACCGAAAGAATCTATTATCAATGATCTTGTTGTGCCAACCCTATCTGCCAAGCGGCCCAGACTGATGAATAAAGCACTAGTATCTGTCGAATGAGTGTTTTCTAAGCCCCTCCTTCCTGGGTGGGCCACAGTTCCTAAGGATTCTTCCAATGAATCTTAGTCTGGGACCTGCTTTTTCTGCAATTATTTTAGTGTGGTCATCCCGTTTTATATCAGTCTGCACGCAGATATTTGATGGATGTGACTGCTTCCAGTGATTGTTTGCCAATAGTGTAATCACAAAATAAAAAGCCTTTCCTCCTATTTATCCGCAATATGTTTGAAGGTTCTCGATTGTCCAACTGGATACGGTTGCCGATGCATTGAATCAGTAGCACCTGATGATGGTGGAACGGTTGTTCGCCGAAATATCGTGGGCATTCGACGATCGTATCCGGCTGGACACCCGAAAACCCGTAAAACAGTGCATACGCCGGGAAAGCCCCAGATCACATATCCGCAAAATGTTACATTCGTTTGCGTTTAAAGATTGTGAAGAAACTGAAGAATTATAATTAACACCTGGTTTTGAACGTGTCATTTCCGATATCTTCGCCAGAGAACGAAAGCCTATTCCCAACGTTCTTCAATCTGAACACTGAGCGAGCACCAAAGGTAACCAAAGAAAAGCGGAATTAAAGTTCAGGGAGAAGAAATAAAAACTTTGAATTTTGCCGATGACATTTTAATTCTATGAGAGACGACAAAGGACTTGGTGTAGTTGAAAGGAATTAATATTTTCTTGAAAACAGGTTATAAGGTGATCAGCAAGACTAAAAGCAAGGGTACTGGAGCGTAGTCAAATTAAATCATGTGATGATGGAATTAGGTTAGGAAACGAGATATTAGAACTTGGTAGAAGAATTTTGCAGTTTGGGACCTGCGACGGCGCTTCTCAAAAGAAAAAACCAATTCTTAACATAGATTACAAATTTGAATGTTACGAAGTTGATTGCGGGCCATAAACAGTTGACACAAAAGTGATAGAAGCTCTTGGTCTGTGGTGCTAAAGAAGAATGCTGAAGATTGAAAGGAAGGACTGAATCTAGTCGGCGAGTAAGGAAATTTGTGGACAATTTGACTAAAAGAAGTGATCGCTTAATTGGACGCATGTTTAGTCATCAAGGAAGCGTCAGTAGAAGGTGAAGTTGTACAAGGATACCAAAGCTGGACTAAAACTAGCAGGCTTAAGTGGCTGTAGCTTGTGATACTTAGTCACAAATGAAGAGGCTAGCACAGGATACAGTAGGGTGGAAAGGTGCATGAAATCAAATCAGCTTTCGGACTTTTATCTTTTTTACTGAGAATTTTGAGCGCCTTGCACCATTTTACATTATAGAAAGCTTTGTAGAGGTCACCAAATCGTATGAATGTGTCTTTCTTAGTTATGAATTGCGACGTCAGAACTGCCTCTCTGGTGTCTTTACCTTTCCTAAAGCCAAAATCTTCGTCTAACAGACTACAAATTTTCTTTCCATTTGTATGTATCGTCCCTACACAGGGTGTGAATTTATCTCGATCACTACAAATAACTTTCAGGCCAGAAGCAAAACAAAAAATGTATCGAGTAAGTGCTGTTTAGCTATCATGGGGACATTAACCAGCAAGAACACGTTTCTTGTAACTTGGTTTAGTTACGAGGATACGAACAGCGGTATGTGCCTTTTAACTGGCATTCTATATTTTTTATTCGGTAATCCAGTTCCTCTCCGCAAGACCTGTCCAAAAACTAATCGCGGTGAACAAATCACGTAAACGTGACGCAGTTAGCAGCGTAACTGTCCCGTGCTAGCAGCACGGCGCCCACGCAGCCGTTCACGTGACGGCGGCTGCCTCAACGGCAAGAGCGCACTTCCTCTGTGCACAGTCAGCTCCAGCGAGTGGACCGTGGGTACGTGCACTGTGAGCTCGTGCGGAACAGTCAAAGTAAATTTTGTGTTAAGTTTTTAGCAACGTCATGTTTACGTGAGTGGTACGCTGTTATACGATTTTGAACAAGTCTCGAGGAGATAAAAAAATATAGGGCGCTATTTAAAATAGACTTATTGCATTTCATATCTTGGTAGCGACCAAAGTTACAAGACAGGCAATGGTGTTGCTAAATGAACTTAGTTGAAACATTTTTGGATTTGTTTCTGGACAAAAAAGTTATTTGGGGTGGTCGGAATACATGGCACGCACTGAATTTCAATCTTATCGAGGGTGTTTCACAGTTTCTATTAAAGGTTTGTAGTGGCTGTAGAGGGGACTTCGTAGGTAAGGTTTTAATAGGAAACCCATCTCCGGAAATGTACCTTTTGGATGTAAAATAAATCTGAGGATTGAGTCACTTCCAAATCTCACGGCACGGCCAGTGTTTCGGGTGTTCGTCGTCGTTGCGAACGAGTCAGCTTCTCGCAGCCCTTGTTGCAGCCGGACGAAGGTATTATGTGACGTCATAACTACAACAGGGTCTCGCGACATCTACATCTACATTTATACTCCACATGCCACCCAACGGTGTCTGGCGGAGGGCACTTTACGTGCCACTGTCATTACCTCCCTTTCCTGTTCCAGTCGATTATGGTTCACGGGAACAACGACTGCCGGAAAGCCTCCGTGCGCGCTCTAATCTCTCTAATTTTACATTCGTGATCTCCTCGGAAGGTATAAGTAGGGGGAAGCGATATATTCGATACCTCATCCAGAAACGCACCCTCTCGAAGCCTGGACAGAAAGCTACACCGCGATGCAGAGCGCCTCTCTTGCACAGTGTGGCCATTGAGTTTGCTAAACATCTCCGTAACGCTATCACGTTTACCAAATAAGCCTGTGACGAAACGCGCCGCTCTTCTTTGGATCTTCTCTATCTCCTCCGTCAACCCGATCTGGTACGTATCCCACACTGATGATCAATACCCAAGTATAGGTCGAACGAGTGTTTTGTAAGCCGCCTCCTTTGTTGATGGCCTACATTTTCGAAGGACTCTCCCAATGAATCTCAACCTGGCACCCGCCTTACCAACAATTCATTTTATATGACCATTCCACTTCAAATAATTCCGAACGCATACTCCCAGATATTTTACAGCAGTAACTGCTACCAGCGTTTGTTCCGCTATCATATAATCATACAATAAAGGATCCTTCTTTCTATGTATTCGCAATACATTACGTTTGTCTATGATAAGGGTCAGTTGCCACTCCCTGCACCAAGTGCCTATCCGCTGCAGATCTTCCTGCATTTCGCTACAATTTTCTAATGCTGCAACTTCTCTGTATACTACAGCATCATACGCGAAAAGCCGCATGGAAATTCCGACATCACCCTCTTTTCAGCTGGCATGCGTTCCGGGAAGCTGGAAATTTGGAAGTGACGAATCTTCAAACTTATTTTACGTCCAAATGGTACAAATCCGGAACGAGTTCCTTATTGAAACTTTATCTACTAAGTGTCCTCTAAAACACTTAGAAACTTGAAATAGAAATTGTGAAACGCGCTGTATATCGCTGTCATAATGGTGTAAATAACTAAGGAATAAGTCAACAAGTAAATATAATTCGCCATTCCGTGGCGATATAAGCAAGTGAAAAAGAAAAGTAACGCGACAGGGGGAGAAGTGGCAGACTGGCCTGCTGGCCGCTGTGGTCTACTGCGGCGGAGAGGTGGGCGCGTTTTTTGGTGAGACGGCGGCGGGGCGGGCGACGCGATCAACGTTCTCGGATTTGTTTGTGGGCCGCGGCTGATACAGGCTCGCGGGTGGCCCGCTCTCACCCCGACCAGCAATCCGCTGCACCCTTCACAGCCTGCCGCCCGCTGCCTGCCAACCCTTGCAGCACGGCTCCCCAATCTGCCTCAGCCCCATCCACTGTTGTTGTTGTGGTCTTCAGTCCTGAGACTGGTTTGATGCAGCTCTCCATGCTACTCTAACCTGTGCAAGCTTCTTCTTCTCCCAGTACTCACCGCAACCTACATCCTTCTGAATCTGTTTAGTGTATTCATCTCTTGGTCTCCCTCTACGATTTTTACCCTCCACGCTGCCCTCCAGTACTAAATTTGTGATCCCTTGATGCCTCAGAACATTTCCTACCAACCGGTCCCTTCTTATGGCCAAGTTGTGCCACAAACTCCTCTTCTCCCCAATTCTATTCAATACCTCCTCATTAGTTATGTGATCTACCCATATAATCTTCAGCATTCTTCTGTAGCACGACATTTCGAAAGTTTCTATTCTCTTCTTGTCTAAACTATTTATCGTCCATGTTTCACTTCCATACATGGCGACACTCCACACAAATACTTTCAGAAACGACTTCCCGACACCTAAATCTATACTCCATGTTAACAAAATTTCTCTTCTTCAGAAACTCTTTCTTTCCCATTGCCAGTCTACATTTTATATCCTACTTCGACCATCATCAGTTATTTTGCTCCCCAAATAGCAAAACTCCTTTACTACTTTAAGTGTCTCATTTTCCTAATCTAATTCCCTCAGCATCACCCGACTTAATTCGACTACATTCCATTATCCTTGTTTTGCTTTTGTTGATGTTCATCTTATACCCTCTTTTCAAGACACTGTCCATTCCGTTCAACTGCTCTTCCAAGTCCTTTGCTGTCTCTGACAGAATTACAATGTCATCGGCGAACCTCAAAGCTTTTATTTCTTCTCCATGGATTTTAATTCCTATGCCGAATTTTTCTTTTATTTCCTCTACTGCTTGCTCAATATAAAGATTGAATAACATCGGGGATAGGCTACAACCCTGTCTCACTCCCTTCCCAACCGCTGCTTCCCTTTCACGTTTCTCGACTCTTGTAACTGACATCTGTTTTGTGTACAAATTGTAAATAGCCTTTCGCTCCCTGTATTTTACCCCTGCCACCTTTAGAATTTGAAAGAGAGTATTCCAATCAACATTGTCAAAAGCTTCCTCTAAGTCTACAAATGCTAGAAACGTAGGTTTGCCTTTCCTTAATCTTTCTTCTAAGATAAGTCGTAGGGTCACTGACAAGTATTTTTCGACCTTTCATTCCCCACGTTCTTTTTCTATCCTCGTCATCTTCTGAGGGTGCCAACGTACACCGGCGTGTCGCAGCATTACCACCGCCGTGGCGCCGCCGCCAACCGACGAGGTAAGGAAAATAAACGAACGGAGGAGAGACGAATGAGGAATCATTCCAATGAAAGTACAGTCCGAAAATGGGGAAAAATAAATAACGCCTTTGGCAAAGGCCTCGTTTTTATGGTCTGGCGCTCGGTAACCGGTATCTAGAAAACGGCGAACCTTGTCGGCTGTTTACGTGCTACTGTCGTGAGCGTCTGTGGAAAGTGGTCGAAGACGGTGAAAGAAAGGGTAGGAGAGAAAATGTATGACGTGCACACCGCGTCACAGAACGTGGAGATCGGAGACCTGCACTCTAAGGCGGAACAGTCGGCAATCTGTCAGATCGCAAGTGTTTTTGAACACACCGTAGTGCACACAGCTGAACACGAAGCTGCTCCCGTGTTGACCAAGCGACATCGTCAATTACGACTGCAATGCGCTCGGAATCATCGAAACTGGACCGCGGATCCGTGGAAACGTGTCGTCTGCTCAAATGAATCACTCTTTTGTCACACCACGTCGACGGTTGTGTACGGATACTGCGTCATCCAGTCGAATAACCTCTCAAAACATTTAGTTCTCCACGGACGCAAGCCGTCGGGGGCAGTAATATGGTATGCGGGACGTTCACCTGGGCTTCCGTAGGTTGTGTTCCAGTAATCGAAAAGCCGGCCGGGGTGGCCGAGTGGTTCTAGGCGCTACAGTCTGGAACCGCGCGACCGCTACGGTCGCAGGTTCGAATCCTGCCTCGGGCATGGATGTGTGTGATGTCCTTAGGTTAGTTAGGTTTAAGTAGTTCTCAGTTCTAGGGGACTGATGACCCCAGAAGTTAAGTCCCATAGTAGTGAGAGCCATTTGAACCAGCGTGACAGCTGTGGACTACGTCAACATTACTGCGGGCCAACTACATCCATTCGTGCTCGGTGTCTTCCCTGACGGTGATGACATCTTGCAGCAGGTTACCTGTCGGTGTCACAAGGTCATAACAGTATTACAACGGTATGAGGAGCGTAATAGCGAAGGTACGTCGATGTACTGGCCACCGAATTCGCCTGAACCCGATGAAACACACCTGGGAAGTTGATGGGCGCCACCTCTGTGCCCACAAACCACCGACTCGTAGTTTAGGGGAGCTGCGTAACCTGTGCCGAGACACGTGGTGCCACGTGCTTCAGGAAGCCCAACTACGACCTTCTGAGTCCACGCTACGAAAAATCGCTGTGTTGTCGTTGTTGTGGTCTTCAGTCGAAAGACTGGTTCGATGCAACTCTCCAACTTCATCTCCGAGTAACACCTGTAACCTACATCCTCCTAAAACTGCTTAGTGTATTCACCTCTTGATCTCTTCTACGATTTTACCCTCCACGTTTGAATTCAAAACTAAGTTCGTGATCCTCCATGTCTCAGAACGTGTCCTACCAACCGATCCGTTCTTCTAATCTAGATGTGCCACAAATTCCTCTTCTCCCCAGTTCTACTCACTATCTCCTCATTAGTTACGTTGAGAGGCTCCGTGTCCTCTTTTGCATGTCTCCTCTCATTTTCATCAATTTTATTAATTTTATATGTCATTGAACGGTAATAACAGACCGAATAGGGTTTTTGTAATGAGGGCATTTGTACTGAGAGCTCAAAAAATACTTTTCACTTGATTCCTATACATGTTGGATCTACTCCTGAGGATTTGTTTCGACTTAGGTCTTCAAGTGCTGTGTCAAATTTTTCGCGCAGTACCATGTCTTCCTTATCATCTTCATCTACGTCCTCTTCCATTTCCTTAGATCCTCTACATACTCCTTCCACCTTTCTGCTTCGCCTTCTTTCCTTCGGACCGCTTGTCCATCTACGCTCTTGACATTCATACAGATGGTTCTCTTTTCTCAAAAGGTATCTTTAACTTTCCTGTAGGCGGCATCTATATTATCCCTAGTGATATATGCTTCTACATCCATACTTGTCTCTTCTGTCCATTCCTGCTCACTTCTGTCCATTCCTGCTCAGCCATTTTGCACTTCCTGTCGATCTCATTTTTTAGCCTTAAGTATTCATTTTCGCCTGATTCATTTACTGCGTTTTTATGTTTTCTCCTTTCATCAGTTCTTCTGTTACCCAAGGATTCCTACTATCCCTAGTGTTTTTACCTACTTGATACTCTGCACGGTTCACTACTTCATCTCTCAAAGCTACCCATTCTTCTTCTACTCTAAACCTTTCTCCTGTTTTTGTAAATCATTCCTTAATGCTCTCTCTGGAACTCTCATTCAGTTTATGCAGGTCCCATCTCCTTAAATTTCTACCTTTCTTCAGTTTTAATCTACTGTTCATAACCAATAAATCGTGGTAAGAGTCCACATCTGCCCCTGGAAATGTCTTACAATTTAAAACCTGGCTCCTAAATCTCTGTCTTACCATTATATAATCAATTTGAAAACTTATGGAATCTCCAAGTCTCTTCACGTACACAACATTCTTTCACGTTTCTGAAATCAAGTGTTGGCTGTGATTAAGTTATGCTCTGTGAAAAATTCTACCCACAGTCCATATTCATCAACTACTTTGTCTTCTCTTCCTTTTCCTGCTATCGAATTCCAGTTCCTTAACTATCTGAACAATTTCTTTTATAGCAGCATACATTTCTTCAATCTGTTCATCATCTGCGGAGCTAGTTGTGATATAAAATTGTACTATCATGATATACCTGGACTTCGTGTCTATCTTGGTTACAATGATGCGTTCACTACACTGTTCGCCGTAGCTTATCGCGTTCCGATTTTTTATTCATTATTAAATCTACTCTTGCACTACCCATATTTGATTTTGTATTTATAAACCTGTATTTACCTCACCAGAAGTCCCGTTATTTCTGTCACCGAACTTCACTAATTCCCACTATATCTAACTTTAACCTATCCATTTCCTTTTTTAAATTTTCTGACCTATCTTCCCGATTAATGGATCTGACATTCCACGCTCCGGTCCGTAGCGTTTCTCCTGATAACGATGCCCTCGTTAGTAATAATCCCCGCCCAGAGAGTCGAATGGGGGACTCTTTTACCTCCGGAATATTTTAACCAAGAGCACGCCATCATCATTTAACGATGCACTAAAGCTGCATGCCACTGGGAAAAATTACGGGTGTAGTTTCCCCTTGCTTTAAGCCGTTCGCAGTACCAGCACAGCGATGCTATTTCGGTCGATGTTACCAGGGCAGCTGAATCAGTCATCCAGCCTGTTGCCCCTGGAACAACTGAAAAGGCTGTTGCCCCTCTTCAGGAACCGCACGTTTGTCTGGCCTCTCAACAGATAACCTTCTATCGTGGTACAGCTACCTGCGTCGCTGAGGCACGCAAGCCTCCCAACCAACGGCTAGGTCCAAGGTTGGTGGGAGGGGGGGGGGGGGGGGGGGGGGGGGAGGCAGAATCGCTGTATTGCCTTCAAAAGGCCGGTCAACACGGTACCGAGCAGGCGGTCATAGTGTTTTAGCTCATCGGCGCATTTTGGCAACCAACTGATTTCGCCCCTGAGACTTCTTACGTCTATTAGCTCTCAGTTTGAAGGCGCTATTTTGAATAACACGCATTCACGAAGCAGTATGACCAGTTTACTTGTGCGTCTTTCTCGTTCTCTTATCGAGCGAGGTGTCACAGCGGTTAGGCCGCCTGTGGTTTCCGTAATTCCATTCAGTCCACTGGATGCATGATTCCGCTGAGAATGGACACGGGCATGATCCTTCCAACTCTCACTTCCGCTGCCGTCAGCAGGCTAAGCGATTAGGAGGGAATTCTGGTAGCAAGATCGTGTTTTCGAATAGCACTCTGAAGTTCACTGTTTGCAACTGAGATCAGCACATGAGACACTGTACGTGCTGAATTCTATGGTGCTGAAAATATTCCTTCAGGAGGACGAGTGTAGTCGCTTAGTAGGATGGAAGGGCGCTCGTAAACATTAACGATGTAGTGCAACATACATGTAAGTTTACAATTTTATCATCCCAACTTGGAGTGCCCAGTGATAGGAAGGGGAAGGCGTGTAAAAAGAATTAGCTTTGCAAACCGAACTCGCATCTTGCCATAGAGACAAATGTACAAATTCAGTATCACTTTGAAGAATTTCAGAACATATAAAGAATATCGGCCAGTAACAAATGTATCTTGAATGAAGCGCCAGCCCGACATTTATCAAACTTCGTGCGAATATCCATCACATAACGAGCATTAAATGTTTAAACTTTCATTCTGATCCGAGCAGATGTTCATCATTAACATCAGAATGGGAGCAAATAGGAATTTATTCTACTCCTAAAAACATACTGTGTAGTTCATGAAGATTTCTGGACGCTGGTACGAAACTGTACGTTTTCTCATGTCATCTCAGACATGCCGTATGGGTAACAAAGCAGGGATCTGGGCAGGACAGTCAACGATCCCTACATTGTCCAAGACGGTAACAGGGCAGACATGCCGTATGGCCGCGTGGATTTAGCCGAGCAGTCTAAGGCGCTGCAGTCATGGACTGTGCGGCTGGTGCCGGCGGAGGTTCGAGTCCTCCCTCGGGCATGGGTGTGTGTGTTTGTCCTTTGGATAATTTAGGTTAAGTAGTGTGTAAGGTTAGGGACTGATGACCTTAGCAGTTAAGTCCCATAAGATTTCACACATTTTTGAACATGCCGTATGGGTAACAAAGCAGGGGTCTGGGCAGGACAGCCAATGATCCTCACATTCATCAAGACGGTTAGAGGGCAGACATGCCGTATGGGTAACAAAGCAGGGGCCTGGGCAGGACAGTCAATGATCCGTACATCCCTCAAAACGGTGACAGTGTAGGGTCTGTCATTTTTCTGGTAGGATGTGCCATTTGGCGCCTTACTCGTGAAGGACGCGCTGGTAGGGCTTATCAGTCTTGCCTCGTACTGAAGAGCGCTCAGCCTACTTTCGACACTTCCCAAATCCGCCCTATTGTCATATCCAATGGCTTTCCACATGGCGATTCCGTGATCTGGAGAGGTACGAGTCTCGAGCATCACTGCTTCGTGTGATCTTTCACCAGGTCGTGCACGGACAGGTCAGCGTCTATCTGAGCGCTACAAACAGAACACAGACCCATCGCTGAACATCACAGAATGCCGTCAGACCTTCTCACTCGACCGGGTCTCAGCATACGAGAGTGCCGGCGGTAAACGACGCAACTCGAAGCCTGGACGCAGCTTCCAGTAATTTGATCCTGACCGTTGGTGGTAATTGTGCCCGGAACATCTGCCAGGAGTTCAGCTGTTTCGTCAATCTATTCGTCACAGACGGTCGAAGAAGTCATGTCGTCACCATTTGTTCTGCAGTAGAGTCAACTGTCGTGCGATACATGTGACTGTAGGCTTTCCCGGCGAAAACTATCGATGAAGGTTTCTCGGGTCTCCAGCCGGGTGGTAGCGTTGATATCTCGCGATGTTTCGGGAAGTGTCATACTACCCATCTTCTGGCGAAGTACGGCAGTAAAATAGATGCAGCTTCCAAAAGCCGTGGGAAGGTTCTAACGTTCAAAGTTACGCCGCGTGTGGCGCCTGGGAGTGCTGCAGCGTAGGCGGTGCACGTGTAGACACACAGCAGTCTGTTACGGACACGTGTGTACTGGACACAGCGAGTTACGGGACACTGAAAGTGGAATTATATTCGGTGCAAGGCTCACGGCTCATAGTACCTCGGTGTAAACGAGTATTCTGGTTTCTGAGGTCAGCAGTGTGTACGGTGTGCCTTCAGTATCCCACAGAACGACCACGAGTGGCTGAACGGACGTGACGTGACGGACGTGACGTCGCCTCCGCGGAGCCGGAGGACGGTCTGCTGCGAATGTGGGCTGCCGCGAAACCGAGGCGTTCATACTGGGGCTGCACCTACAGGAACGCACCTCACTGACTTCCCTATGTCCGGCAACTTTGGTTGCTGAGTTCAATACAGGCTACAACGTGTATCAAAGTTTTTTTACTATCACCAGTTGAACTACTTCCTACTATAAATCAAAGATTCTACAACTAAAAATAAGTGCTGTCGTCTTTCCCTGGTTTGTGGCGCACCTCCCTTCCCCCCCCCCCCCCTCCCCTGGTCCATGGCGTGGCGGATTCTTGTAACGGCGGTCGGCCGGTTCTCGCCCCGGCGATATGTCCTATGTATGTTCTATGTCCGACGGATCATTGTTGTTCCTCAGGCATTCCCGCAAGATCTTTAATGATACCTCATTAGCCAGGTTGTTGATTATGTCAAAAAAGGTATTCTTGTCGTGAAAGGTTATTGGTGTCGAACTTAGGTAACTGTCGTCTGTTAGGAAACTACTGCGAAAGCAAAGAGAGCTTCACTGCAAATTTAAGCGCAGCCAAAACCTCTGCCGGCCGAAGTGGCCGTGCGGTTCTAGGCGCCGCAGTCTGGAACCGCGAGACCGCTACGGTTGCAGGTTCGAATCCTGCCTCGGGCATGGATGTGTGTGCTGTCCTTAGGTTAGTTAGGTTTAACTAGTTCTAACTTTTAGGGGACTAATTGTTGTGACTTGGCAAGACAGCCTAGCCACTACGAGGTGAAGCCGAAAGGCACGGGTATAAGCTCAAGCAGGCTGTCGTGAGGTCTGGAACAGGTAAAGTAATTATACTAGCAAAAAAAGGTACGTAGCTTCTGGAATACTTAACTTTAATCCATAATTGGTGAACATCGGACTGACGGTACATGCATCACAAAATAAACAGCAAATGATAATGGCGCCTTGCTAGGTCGTAGCAAATGACGTAGCTGAAGGCTATGCTAACTATCGTCTCGGCAAATGAGAGCGTAATTTGTCAGTGAACCATTGCTAGCAAAGTCGGCTGTACAACTGGGGCGAGTGCTAGGAAGTCTCTCTAGACGTGCCGTGTGGCGGCGCTCGGTCTGCAATCACTGATAGTGGCGACACGCGGGTCCGACGTATACTAGCGGACCGCGGCCGATTTATAGGCTACCACCTAGCAAGTGTGGTGTCTGGCGGTGACACCACAATAATGACCTCAGAAGTTGAGTCCCATAGTGCTCAGAGCCATTTGAACCAAAACCTCTCAGACAAACAGAAGCTAAACGATGTCAAAGTTAGCGTAAGGAGGGCTATGCGGGAAGCGTTCAGTGAATTCGAAAGTAAAATTCTACGTACCGACTTGACAGAAAATCCTAGGAAGTTCTGGTCTTACGCTAAATCAGTAAGTGGATCGAAACAGCATATCCAGACACTCTGAGATGATAATGGCATTGAAAAAGAGGATGACACGCGTAAAGCTGAAATACGAAACACCTTTTTCCAAAGCTGTTTCACAGAGGAAGACCGCACTGCAGTTCCTTCTCTAAATCCTCGCACGAACGAAAAAATGGCTGACATGGAAATAGGTGTCCAAGGAATAGAAAAGCAACCGAAAAAAATCAACAGAGAAAGTCCACTGGACCTGACGGGAGACCAAATCGATTCTACACAGAGTACGAGAAAGAACTTGCCCCCCTCTAACAGCCGTGTACCGCAAGTCTCTAAAGGAGGGTTCCAAATGATTGGAAAAAAGCACAGGTAGTTCCAGTTTTCAAGAAGGGTCGTCGACCAGATGCGCAAAACTATAGACCTATATCTCAGACATCGATCTGTTGTAGAATTTTACAACATATGTTTTGCTCGCGTATCATGTCATTTCTGGAAACCCAAAATCTGCTCAGTAGGAATCAACATTGATTCCGGAAACAGCGATCGTGTGAGACCCAAGCTTTATTTGTTCATGAGACCCAGAAAATATTAGATACAGGTTCCCAGGTAGGTGCCATTTTCCTTGCCTTCCGGAAGGCGTTCGATACAGTTCCACACTGTCGCCTGATAAAGTATGAGCCTACGGAATACCAGACCAGCTGTGTGGCTGGATTGAAGAGTTTTTAGCAAACAGAACACAGGATGTTGTTCTCAATGGAGAGACGTCTACAGACGTTAAAGTAACCTCTGGCGTGCCACAGGGGAGTGTTATGGGACCATTCCTTTTCACAATATATATATAAATGACCTAGTAGATCGTGTCGGAAGTTCTATGCGGCTTTTCGCGGATGATGCTGTAGTATAGAGAGAAGTTGCAGCATTAGAAAATTGTAGCGAAATGCAGGAAGATCTGCAGCGGATAGGCACTTGGTGCAGGGAGTGGCAACTGACCCTTAACATAGACAAATGTAATGTATTGCGAATACATAGAAAGAAGGATCCTTTATTGTATGATTATATGATAGCGAAACAAACACTGGTAGTAGTGACTTCTGTAAAATATCTGGGAGTATGCGTACGGAACGATTTGAAGTGGAATGATCATATAAAATGCATTGTTGGTAAGGCGCGTGCCAGGTTGAGATTCATTGGGAGAGTTCTTAGAAAATGTAGTCCACCAACAAAGGAGGTGGCTTTCAAAACACTCGTTCGACCTATACTTGAGTATTTTTCATCAGTGTGGGATCCGTACCAAGTCGTGTTGACAGAGGAGATAAAGAAGATCCAAAGAAGAGTGGCGCGTTTCGCACAGGGTTATTTGGTAAGCGTGATAGCGTTACAGAGATGTTTAGCAAATTCAAGTGGCAGACTCTGCAAGAGAGGCGCTCTGCATCGCGGTGTAGCTTGCTGTCCAGGTTTCGAGAACGTGCGTTTCTGGATGAGGTATCGAATATATCACTTCCCCCTACTTATACCTCTCGAGGAGATCACGAATGTAAAATTAGAGAGATTCGAGCGCCCGCGGAGGCTTTCCGGCAGTCGTTCTTCCCGCGAACCACACGCGACTGGAACAGGAAAGGAAGGTAATGACAGTGGTGCGTAAACTGCCCTCCGCCACACAGCGATGGGTGGCTTGCGGAGTATAAATTTAGATTTAGATGTAGATCAGGCTGCTACGCCATCATGTATGGGACACTCATAGACTACGTGGTCAGGACTGCCCTCCATCGCTCCACAGTCACACAGAGGTGTAGCCCGCTTCCCAAACTGCCATAAGAACGTTGGATGTGATCCGTGCACCGTGAGAAAGTGCAGCAATCCTCCACCTGGCTTGAAATACGCTAACTGTAACCGCTAGCTAATGTTAGTCTGCAGTTCAAAGGCCCTACGACCAGTTTCTTCAGACTCCCAGGGTTCCTGCCACAACTCTGTCCAACGCATTTTAATCATAACTTATCCCCAACCTGAATCATCAGAATTTCTACTGTCCTCTCAATTTTCCCCTTTTTGGCCCAATACCATGCGTCTGCTCCCTTATCTTCACGTCAAGGGGACATAGCCCTATTAACACCAACAACGCCCCGACACAACATGCACTGTATGCTCCCATGGAATGCAGTGTATGTTGTGTTGCACTCGTTTCACAGTCATGGCAGGCGTGACCCTTGTGAACGTGTGTGCCCAGACTACCTAACCGCAACCCTCTATGTATGGAAGAATGCTATTGTGATACAATTTAATTAGCTCTGCTAGTAGATGAAACCTTTTGTGCCCAGTCACAATGAGGTTGTTGAGCACCTACAGAGACATTTGGGTTACTGTTTCTACGTGCATGGCAAAATTCCATTTCTGACCTACAATGACTCCCAAGTATCAGACCTCATGACGCCGAAGACCTGCTGAGCCATCAGCCCTCACCGTCGGGTTCCCAACTGGTTGTCCTTTCTGAAGTAAGTTTGCTCATTTATTGGGGACAATCTTCATTTTTGTTTTGCGGCCCCAATCTGCCAGCAACCTCATGGCGCTTCCCACCTTAGGTTCCAAATCGTCATGGCTACGGCCACCAACCAGCAGGAGGCGGTCGTCCGTGTAGACTTTCACCTCTAGCACGTCCTAGCTAACTTGTGAGCTGCCCAGCAAAGACTTTCCCAAAAGAACGTCCCCAGAACAGAGCTCTGTGGACACCCCATTGTTATGTTCTTACTGACTCGCCCACTAGGGGACGATAACGAGACCTCCTTTCCATCGCAATAGCTTCTAAGACAACCGTATAGTGGCCCTGGACACCCTTTCTTCTGTAAACAGGAGAAGAGCGAAGGTGACCACGGGTGACCAAAGGCGCCACTGATGTTCGCCATGATGCTAACTTCATCATTTGGATCTCTAGGAGCGAGCTACAACCGTACTATTATTTGACACTCTTTTGAACAATTGACGGAAAACAGAAAGAATGACAAATTTTTCGGGTGCTTTTATAGATGTATTTGTACGATGTCCTACTACACTCCATTCCTAGCTCATATTCCGAAACTTAAAATCCGAATCAAGACGTCGATGTGAATGAGAATAAAATGATATAATATGACAGTTTCCAGAACACAGGGAAATATCCTTATTCTATCGTTATTATACTTGCATGGAAGCACGTGGTCAGCGAAATTTGACAGTATTGCGTACTCTAAACACACTTTTCGGTACTGTGAACACACTATCAGATTGATTAATTAATTTAATCGATACAATTTATGTGCGGCCAATTTCTTTCTTGCATCCTGCTGGTGGGTATTAGGACTTATATATATATGGCAGGATTCGATCCCACAACTGCCCGGTGTCCAAACCGCACTCTTCCGCCTTTGGGATTTTTTCCTATTTTGGGAGGATACTGACACAGTTAGATCATTTGCTAGGAAGTCCATTACGTTGGAGGTAGCCGAAAATTTCAGATTTCAGCTCAGTTGGATGCTATACATTGAATAATTTGCAAGAGAGACTGTACGGTTGCACTATTGGGAACAATAAATTGATCAGTCAGGAATCTGGCGTTGAGAGTGGGTTTTTAAAGCACTATAGAGTCCATAAACTGTTCCTCTCCACTACATTTGGAAGGAGGAGGAGGAAGGTCCAACTGCGTGATAGGATAGAGACAATAGCAGGGATCACTACAATACAGAGTCTGCTGTAGTGTATTTAGAAGCACTAAACATGGCACACCCATACCACTATCCAGTCCATAGCAGTAGTTGTCACAGCTAGATGTCAGAGGTCACTGAAGCGCGCACACATCTCGCGCGCTCATGTCCCGAGATCCACACGGAGTGTGCCAGTCCCCTCATACACTGCCAGCGCCAATGCTCATAGGTCGGAGAGAATTGCCGTCATGACCGCAGCCGCCTTCATGGACGCACATGAATGCCAGAATGCACCACCCCCAGCCGTGGAGCGTGCCCAGGTGTGATTGGAGTGGCAGGAATTTGGAAGTTGTCAGTAAGTCTAGCGCCAACACTCGGCAGTGATCAATATTGAATCGCTTAATTTTCCGTGGAGAAAACATGCAACACATATGATCGTGGAGACAGCCCAGTGCTGTTCAGTTCGCTGTTCAGTTACGCAGAGCTCGTCGCGACCAGAACTTGCCCTGCAGCTGTGGCAAAGAATCGATTACTTGGCTGCCGCAACTATTCTTTGTACTCGTCTGCTCGAGAGAGCCTTCGGCCAGAAATGCCAACTTCTTCCAGTAACAGGCAACCTCCACCACGCAGTCTGCACTCCAAACGGTGTCATCCTAGGAAACCAACCACGTACTTATCTCTATAATTACAATTAAAAATTACCTTTGCAGCGCCAATGATGACATTCGAAAATGAGCGAATTGTCAAAAATACCTCTCCCTGATGGCTGTGGATGTGGAAACAACAATATCTGTATCCCTCTTACGACAGGTCGTAATTTTTTCGCGCAAAATTCTTCATCCCTCTTGCAGCATCTGTGTCTTGAAATCACAATCTCCCACGTCAAATTCATGCCTCCCTTACAACCAGACTTCGTCATTTTCTTAGCATATGTCAGTACAATGATCACAGTAACTTTACACACCAGCACAAACTTCGTGAGCCTGCCATCCACCACACAGCCCCTACTAAGTACAATACTTCGCCAGTAACTGAATGCTGGTGACACCAAACACTATTGAGCGAAAATCCACGACGGATGGGCATGCCTTATTCGTTTTTCTTGCGAATGGTACCAGTATGTCTTAGGGAGAGAGACATAATCCTTTTGTAATTGACTAAATGTTAAAAACACGATCGCAACGGCCATATTATCGTCAGCCTGCATGAAAAGCGGTCTTGGTTCTGCAGGCATACCCAAATATCGCTAGTGATATCAATGTTAAAAACTATACATGCTTTATAAATCGAGGTATGATATTGTGGTCCTCCACACAAATACCGCGACATTGAATATAGACAGTGATCTTGGAATGTCTGTTAACAGACCAAAAGCCTGAGTGCACGTCGCCAGCGGTGTAAGCTCATAACAAATTCACCCTTATCACCGAATCTGGAAAGTCATTCGGCTAAGGAACGTGGTATGACGCTGACATCTGCAACTTCCTCTTGCCGCTGCTAGATTTTTCCCACGCTAACAAACGGTATTTTTAATCCATTCTATCTTGATACCATGTAGACAGTGCAACAGAGATTCTGCAATGTATCCATGGGGTTGTAGGCGACGGAGAGTGGTGGATGGCTGTAAATGACCATATGGAATAGATGGTGTCCTGTGTGAGGAATCACTTATAAATGCAGTGCTACATGGAAGTCGTAATATCCATAGTGTTACATACTCTGGTAGAAATGCTGTCTGCGATTTGTAATCATGTCTCTCCATTCAACCACACGGCGGAGATGTCTTTTAATGATTAGAGCCACTGGTGAATCATATTCGTGACACTCTCATATCTCGAAACGAGTCACCTTTTTCCAACCTGTCTGCTAAGGACTCCATACAGCAAAAGTCCACCGCGGTTTTACAAGTCCCTCTGCATCTCGTAACTGTCCCTCAGCGCCTGCTGCACTCTCCCTGCAACTTCGTCCACGGTGCCGTTCCAACTGAAGTCAGAACTGAGCGGAAGTCGGAGAGCGGTGTATCTAAGACCTTCTGCATCCCATGGAGAAACAGGGTGAGCTAATCCGACAGGACCGTGTTTTGACAACTCGGCAAAAATGAGAACATGTTGTCATAGCTCCACCAACAATGTGTAAGGCCAGCGGCGAAGGAAGCTTTCTCCTGCAACACGAGCTAATAGAAAAGACAGTGCAAGCAGTAAAGTTGTGTTTCTTATCAGGAAGATTGAGAAGACTCTACGTCATGTGGGAACTCAAAAAAGCACAAAGATTTTGCTACTGCATTACGGAGCATCTCCAAACTACACACAGGTACTGCAGTCCGAAGGAGATCTGCGTCCCTCAGGGTGGATTCATCTCTGTCATTCAAACATTCTATCCTCATTATTTTTTACCATACAACAGAGAAAAACTATGAACAATAAAAACTCCGGTAACGTCACTGGTAGAGAACTCGGTAAGATTCTTACCACATCTCTCTCTTCCGATATATCAGAAACAAATACCATTTGCATGATAGTATCGAGAATGTGTGGCGATCCTATTAAATTCATAGGTATTGGTCCATTGTAGCCGGTGGTCACTTGCACAGATCAGTGTAAAGTTTTGTCGTCCATATTGTGAGAGGACCATATGCCACAGACTATCAATCGCAAGAGAGGGTTCATGTGTTTTTCTCTCATAAGTAGTTTGATACATTGTTTTTTTATGCTGTAACACTGCAGAACCATAAAGGGGAGTTTGCATTAATATCCGTCATCACAACGACCTTACGCCCTCGCAAAGCTATGATCACGCCAGTGAGACAGTCCAAGTGCTCCGCTACATTCTCTCCATACTGAAAATATACACTCCTGGAAATGGAAAAAAGAACACATTGACACCGGTGTGTCAGACCCACCATACTTGCTCCGGACACTGCGAGAGGGCTGTACAAGCAATGACCACACGCACGGCACAGCGGACACACCAGGAACCGCGGTGTTGGCCGTCGAATGGCGCTAGCTGCGCAGCATTTGTGCACCGCCGCCGTCAGTGTCAGCCAGTTTGCCGTGGTATACGGAGCTCCATCGCAGTCTTTAACACTGGTAGCATGCCGCGACAGCGTGGACGTGAACTGTATGTGCAGTTGACGGACTTTGAGCGAGGGCGTATAGTGGGCATGCGGGAGGCTGGGTGGACGTACCGCCGAATTGCTCAACACGTGGGGCGTGAGGTCTCCACAGTACATCGATGTTGTCGCCAGTGGTCGGCGGAAGGTGCACGTGCCCGTCGACCTGGGACCGGACCGCAGCGACGCACGGATGCACGCCAAGACCGTAGGATCCTACGCAGTGCCGTAGGGGACCGCACCGCCACTTCCCAGCAAATTAGGGACACTGTTGCTCCTGGGGTATCGGCGAGGACCATTCGCAACCGTCTCCATGAAGCTGGGCTACGGTCCCGCACACCGTTAGGCCGTCTTCCGCTCACGCCCCAACATCGTGCAGCCCGCCTCCAGTGGTGTCGCGACAGGCGTGAATGGAGGGACGAATGGAGACGTGTCGTCTTCAGCGATGAGAGTCGCTTCTGCCTTGGTGCCAATGATGGTCGTATGCGTGTTTGGCGCCGTGCAGGTGAGCGCCACAATCAGGACTGCATACGACCGAGGCACACAGGGCCAACACCCGGCATCATGGTGTGGGGAGCAATCTCCTACAGTGGCCGTACACCACTGGTGATCGTCGAGGGGACACTGAATAATGCACGGTACATCCAAACCGTCATCGAACCCATCGTTCTACCATTCCTAGACCGGCAAGGGAACTTGCTGTTCCAACAGGACAATGCACGTCCGCATGTATCCCGTGCCACCCAACGTGCTCTAGATGGTGTAAGTCATCTACCCCGGCCAGCAAGATCTCCGGATCTGTCCCCCATTGAGCATGTTTGGGACTGGATGAAGCGTCGTCTCACGCGGTCTGCACGTCCACCACGAACGCTGGTCCAACTGAGGCGCCAGGTGGAAATGGCATGGCAAGCCGTTCCACAGGACTACATCCAGCATCTCTACGATCGTCTCCATGGGAGAATAGCAACCTGCATTGCTGCGAAAGGTGGATATACACTGCACTAGTGCCGACATTGTGCATGCTCTGTTGCCTGTGTCTATGTGCCTGTGGTTCTGTCAGTGTGATCATGTGATGTATCTGACCCCAGGAATGTGTCAATAAAGTTTCCCCTTCCTGGAACAATGAATTCACGGTGTTCTTATTTCAATTTCCAGGAGTGTATATTCACAAGGTGTAGCACTCCCAAAGATGACTCGAGTTGTGACAAGACCGTGACTCTTCACGATTACAATTAAAGCAGCCTTAGGCTCTCCACCATTGCTGGTGACTTTCCATGTAGCGGCCATGAAGGCTATTTTCCTAGCAAGGGAGTATGGCTCCTGCAGACGGAGCACACGCTTCCTCCTCTCCTCCACCACTCTACATCACTAGCCTGCTGTTATGTGTGTTGATTTTTCCAACGCTTGCGTCCACTATCATGGAAAATAAGTGTGAACGTTGCACTCAAGCCACGTCTTTTTCCAATCTAGTGCTTGCGTCAATTGGCTAGGACTGATTGGATATAACTTTCATCGAGGTCGAAATTCTCATTCCGCCTTCAAAAACCTTTTAACAAGATTCTGCAGGGCTCTGAAGTTAGTGAGGAGATTGAATTTAGCTATATTCTATCAACAGCCTTCATTACCGAGAAGGTGACTTTCCTACCATATTTGTGGCCGACACGGAAAACATGTCGCAAAGCAGTGGTGAGGACAGCCAGCCGCCCAGACATTCAATCCAGATTTGGGAAAAGCTTTACAGGGTCTGTTCCCAGCCCTCTAGTGGAGAGTCCTACTACTCACGATTCTGTCTTGTACCTGACCATCTTCCACTCCATTTCCCTGTACTGCCACCAGTAGGCCCACCGCAACAGGACGCCCCACTACCCATTCTCGGTCCCCTTCACAAATGGTTCAAATGGCTCTGAGCACTATGGGGCATAACATCTGAGGTCATCAGTTCCCTAGAACTTAGAACTACTTAAACCTAACCAACCTAAGGACATCACACACATCCATGTCCGAAGCAGGATTCGAACCTGCGACCGTAGCGGTCGCGCCGTTCTACACTGTAGCGCCTAGAACCTCTCGGTCACAGCTGCCTGCTCAGTCTGCTATCGGCCTGTAGGCCTGGCTGTGGAAGGAGGCATCTCCGGCTGGAGTTCAGGACTTTCTTTGGGTGCTACTCTCTGATTTTGAGTCTCTGAGACTATTCTCAGAAACTCTTTGAATTTATTCGCCCTTTCACCGTCTCTCCTGCTTTCAGGTATCCAAGGTCCAATTACGGCTTGAGCCATAATCGAGCATCTTGTATGTGGGGCAGGTCCTTCCAGTGGCGCCATAGGATTTTTTACCTCTCTTCATGCATAGGATACATATCTGTGTCCTGTTACGCTTCTTCTGTATATGGTACTCTGCTCTAGACTGCCACAATGCTTATGAGTATGACCAGGATCCCAGAAATTATGGCAACGAGGTACCACTAAGTAATCCACATTTTCCCCAAGACACATGGTGCACAATATCACGTTCCTAAGGTCCTGTTTTGAAACCGAGTTTCTCTTTTTTAAATGTACCCATGTCCAGTTCATCCAAGTTTTGTTGTCCCACTGTGTTATGGATTTCGTTTTCCTTCATGTGCATAGGAATGTCATGCAATATATCGAGCGTCTTTCTTTTTTCTTGCCAGTTCAAATTTAACCATCCGGCATGACTTCTTATTCTATCATCCTTTGTGGCCACATCGACAACTACGACATTCATAAGTTTGATTTTGGTGATGTAAATCTTTTCTTTTCGTGGTAAATATCCCCTGCACTTCTTAATGTCTTTGCTGGGAAGGGGTCTAAGGAAGACTGCTGTGGTGCACTGAGAAACTTTGACGATTATCTCCCTAGTTTTCTGGGCTTTGGGTGGTGGTTGCACAGCCAGAACAGCCCACGTCTCTACTGGCTGGTTATACAGCCTTTCGTTTTTCTTTTGCAAATCCTCTAGCCTCCCTCAAGATTTGCATTCGCTATAGCCCATGCAGCCAGTTCGTTTTTAATTGTCTGTAGATTTGCCTGGTTAATTTCCCGTTTTTGACACTTTGGTTCAGGATCTGATTGATCTTGGAGTGCTACTCCATCACAGTCTCTGTCTCTACCTGTGTCTGTCTGTGTGGAGAGATCAGAAAGTGTTGAAGACCTTGTGGGGAGTGCACTCGAGTCGCTTCTCTTCTTCAGCCATCACAGTATTTGGTCAAGTGAAATGACTGGAAGCTACGCCTCTTGCCAGCTCCTCTGGCATGAGGCGAGGGGGGGAGGGAGGACTAACAGCAGCTCGACACCGGCCTCACTCCTAGGCCGAGGGACCACTGAGTTGCCAGGTTCAGCATGTCACTGCCAGCACACTCGTCCCCTTCAATGGCCCAGTCACTGACGGTTTCAGCCAGCACGCAATGGCAGTTATACCCTGTGCTTCTTAAGAGGCAGATGCACCTGTGCCCCTGTCCATCTACTAGCCTGAGCTTCCACCTGTCGGCCAGGAGCGCATTCTTACTAAGGTGGTGAGCCGGCCACCCAGTCGTTCAGTGGTCTGGACTCAGCTAACGTGGCACAGGCGATGTCACCATCTCTTGGGTTTGGCAGATCATGCCTCTCATGTCCAGTGGAGCAGCAAAGTATTCTTGTTGACTTGCGTCGGGATCGCACGCTGGCGGCAGGGTCTCTGGCAAGTGGAACGCTAGTGTTGTGTCCCCCACGTAGAGAGTGGGGAATAACAGCCGCCCAGCACACGAAGCATCGCACACCGAACTGAAATGACTCTCCCCTGCCCAGCAGCCACTCATCAAGGCGCCCCCCCTCCCCTCCCCAGGAGGGACAAATGGCCGTGTCCCTCAAGGCGCAGCTACCGCTGCGCCACACATCCTTTGTTTCGCTTTGGGCTGGGAGACTTTATCGTCGTCTGAGACACGGGGTGGCGCTGGGCATCGCATTCGGAGACTAATGACGCACTATTCTACCCTTAAGCCAGGCTCACCCTTGAGTACAGGTCTTCGGTCCCCAGACGTGGCTTCCCCTGTGTCACGCACGCATTTCGTTCGCCTCAGGGTGGATAGCAGTGCTCCCTTCTGTCGCAAGGCAACGTCCGGATGGGCTCGGGAGAGGCCAAGCTCAGCGTCTGGCACCACTAGAAGGCGGAAAGAGCCACTTGGGAAGGAGAGGCTACGTGTGACGCACCACTTCCCTGGTGAGGCCAGTCGCCCACAGCCCGTCGACCCATGAACCGACCAGGGAATAGCGAGCTGTCGTCTGCACTCACCCTTCTGACCTCGCCAATGGTTGTTTGCTTATGCGAAAAAACCTAAGAAGAATCACGATTTACATTCCGCATGTTCGTGCTTGTGTACCAATTAATGCCTACTGACCGAGCGAGGTGGCGCAGTGGCTAGCACATTGGACTCGCATTCGGGAGGACGACGGTTCAATCCCGCGTCCGGCCATCCTGATTTAGGTTTTCCGTGATTTCCCTAAATCGCTCCAGGCAGATGCCGGGATGGTCCCTTTGAAAGGGCACGGCCGACTTCCTTCCCCGTCCTTCCCTAATCCTATGTAACCGATGACCTCGCAGTCTGGTCTCCTCCCTCCAAACAATCCAATCCAATGTCTACTGAATTCGCGTGGAAGCCAGTTTTGCATTTTTATGTTTTTTTTCTTCTTCTTCTTCTCCTTCTTCTTCTTCGGTTTTTGTCTGTTACATCCTCTCTTTCAGTGTGTCTGTTGTCTAAGGTTAGTTTCTGATTCATTTCCAAACCTCTTTCTTGGTATATCGAACATTCCCCTACTGATCGGTAATGCGTTATTGTTTTAGGCACATTTTCATTACCTCTTGTGTTATCATCATTCCATTTATTGCTATACTCCTTGACGTGTTCATTGATCCTTTTAAACTCATGTTCTTCTTTGACTGTTGTGTTACTTATCGTATGAGACTGTCTATGGCCAGCTGCTCCTCTTAAAAAGCTCATTTTCATAGTTTGCATTCCACATGTTACTGCAAAAATCGTGCTAACATAATGGTCTTCCCTTGTTTTGTAGAGTTTTATCTGGTTTCCTTTCCAGACCTTTTTATTCAGTGTTCTGTGTATGAACACGTTTATATAAGTGAATCTTTCAATTTTCCAAGGTAAGTCTTGTTCTCTTCTGAAGGAGGCGGTATTTCCCAAGAAGCTGAAATCATTCACTCTCTATATTGTCCTGTTGTTCATTGCTATTTTGCTTGCGGCCGGGTCTTCACCTTTAAAATCTACGCTTTCTATTTGTTGTGTCGAAATTGTTTGGCTATAGCTTTTTAAAGTTATATTTAATTTGTAACTGTCAGCTATTAGAAGTTTGTCATCAGCATACAGTGTTGTCATTAAATAACGTCGTTCGCTAAACTTATAAGTGTAAAACCCTACTTCCTTTGGCCACTGGTTCAACATATCATCGACATATATACACTACTGACCATTAAAATTGCTAAACTACGAAGATGACGTGCTACAGAAATTTATCCGACAGAAAGAAGATGCTGTGATATGCAAATGATTAGCTTTTCAGAGCACTCACACAAGGTTAGCGTCGGCGGCTGACAACGTGCTGACATGAGGAAAATTTCCAACCGATTTCTCATACAGAAGCACCAGTTGACCGGTGTTGCCTGGTGAAACGTTGTTGTGATGCATCGTTTATGGAGGAGAAATGCGTACCATCACGTTTCCAACTTTGATAAAGGTCGGATTATAGCCTATAGCGATTGCGGTTTGTCGTATCGCAACATTGCTGCTCGCGCTGTTCGAGATCCAATGACTGTTAGCAGAATATGGAATCGGTGGGCTCAGGAGGGTAATACGGTACGCCGCGCTGGATCCCAACGGCCTCGTATCACTAGCAGTCAAGATGACAGGCATCTCACTCGCATGGCTGTAACGGATCGTGCAGCCACGTCTCGATCAAAAAATGGTTCAAATGACTCTGAGCACTATGAGACTTAACTTCTAAGGTCATCAGTCCTCTAGAACTTAGAACTACTTAAAGCTAACTAACCTAAGGACATCACACACATCCATGCCCGACGCAGGATTCGAACCTGCGACCGTAGTAGTCGCGCGGCTCCAGACTGTAGCGCCTAGAACCGCTCGGCCACTCCGGCCGGCCACGTCTCGATCACCGAGTCAACAGATTGGGACGTTTGCAAGGCAACAACCATCTGAACGAACAGTTCGACGACGTTTGCAACAGCATGGACTATCAGCTCGGAGACCATGGATGCGGTTACCCTTGACGCTGCATCACAGACAGGAGCGCCTGCGATGGTATGCTCAACGACGAACCTGGGTGCACGAGTGGCAAAACATTATTTTTTCGGATGAATCCTGGTTCCGTTTACAGCATCATGATGGTCGCATCCTTGTTTGGCGACATCGCGGTGAACGCGCATTGGAAGCGTGTATCCGTCATCGCCATACTGGCGTATCACCCGGCGTGATGGTATGGGGTGCCATTGGTTACACGTCTCGGTCACCTCTTGTTCGCATTGACGCAACAGTGGAAGTTACTTTTCAGATGTGTTACGACCCGTGGCTCTACCTTTCATTCGATCCCTGCGACGCCCTACATTTCAGCCGGATAATGCACGACCGCATATTGCAGGTCCTGAACGGGCCTCTCTGGGTACAGAAAATGTTCCACTGCTGCCCTGGCCAACACATTCTCCAGATCTCTCACCAATTGTAAACGTCTGGTCAATGGTGGCAGAGCAACTGGCTCGTCACAATACGCCAGTCACTACTCTTGATGAACTGTGATATCGTGTTGAAGCTGCATGTTCAGCTGTACCTCTACACGCCATCCAAGCTCTGTTTGACTCAATGCCCAGGCGTATCAAGGCCGTTATTACGGCCAGAGGTGGTTCTTCTGGGTACTGATTTCTCAGGATCTATGCACCCAAATTGCGTGAATGTATAATCACGTGTCAGTTCTAGTATAATATATTTGTCCAATGAATACCCGTTTATCATCTGCATTTCTTCTTGGTGTAGCAATTTTAATGGCCAGTAGTGTATCACTAAATATGCGAGACAAAATGCATCCTTATCGTAGATTAAATTAATTAGATTAAATTAATTAGTTTATCATTCTCTCCTCCAGCAACGATAATTTCGGAGTCTTGATAGATTTGCTGCGTTACTCTAAGTAAGCAGCACGCTATGACTCTCCTGTCTAATATTCTCCCCATAATATTCTCTACATTATCAACGACTTTCGCCTATTCAGCAAATAGTAGATGTATTCCACTATTGGCTACCACATACTTCTCAATGATTTTTGTGGAGAATAATATGCTGTCTGAACAGGACACACTAACGCTCATGTTTACGAAAGGAGATGGGAAACACCGACAGAAAAGTAGGGGAATTTTTTTTAAGAAACAGTGAATGTTAAACGGCTCCGAATATAACATCACAAAGACTCACAGCAATTTTAGAAAATATCCTGTTGCAAGAACATACAGAGCTCAGCGTGGGCAGGTCTTCTTCAAACAACATGCGCGGCTGTATAAAACTTCCTGGCACAATAAAACTGTGTGCCGGACCGAGAATCGCACCTGGGACCTTTCACTTTTGCGGGCATTTGCTGTACCGACTGAGCTATTCGAGTACCACTCACGACGTATCCTCACAGCTTTACTTCCGCTAGAGCCTCGTCTTTTATGTTACAAGCTTCACAGATGCTCTTGCGCATACTACGAGAAACTAGCACTTCCTGAAGAAACGATGTTGTGGAAACGTGGGTAAGGCAGAGTCTGGTATGCAGGAGAGCTTGTATGACGTTTGGGAGGTACGACACGAGGTGCTGCACGAAGTAGAGCCGTGACGACGGCGCGTTAATCGTGCTTGGAAAGTCGGTACAGTAGTTGCCTGTAAAAGGCACGAGTACCGTGTTCGAGTCTCGGTGCGGCATACAGTTTTAATGTGTCAGGAAGTTTCGACACATATGCATTTTTCGCAAAAGACAATTATTTTGACAGAGAGCTGTCTTTAACCCACAGACCACTTTTCTGCATGTCGTTACACATTCCGTGCAGAATCTCAACACCCAACTTATCTGCTGCTTCGAGCGTTCCAGCACTGATTACACGACGCGCACGTACTTTGCAGTTCGTTTAGTTTCATCATGGCTTTCCGAAATTCCTCTTCCATTAAGTCAAAATGTTTCTCGCAGGACGTGTTGACAGAAGCACTTCACAAAGGTGCGATGAAACTAATTACTCGATACGACGTCCTAACTGCAGAGATGCTTCGTGCATATCGTGATGACCACTGCCCACCGCCTAGTGCTGTTGCGCGTTAAGGAAAATGTGTAAATGCAGTAGACGGGACTGGAAAATCACTCGAGCGACGATACGGACCGGAAACGGGGAAAGCCACAGACGTAAGCGCCTCTGACAAAGGCACACTGTCATGACCCGGCACCTGGGAAAAGTGTCCTTTGCAAGATACCACGTGTGGGAGGGAGAAAGAGGTGTGAGTTTTATTTAGATTCTGTAAATGAAATGCATGGAGTGCTATTCAACATGTAAGTGGTTTATTCAGTAAAATTGCATTATACTGCATATGCAATAATTATTGAAATTTCATCAAGTTCATTAAACATTCACTCACAAATTATTCAAATAATGATAAACAAAAGTAAAAAATTTGGATCGCCAGATACTGTAGAAAGTATCACATAAAAAACAACAAATAGAATTGAATTGGTACCAAGAGCTCACAACAAGTAAATTATATAAGGTGCCTGCCCTGGTATTTGCCTTTTAACATGAGCATTGTATGACTTCATTCTAATTTAACATATAAATAAAGTACACGAGACGGGTTCATCTGGTGTAATAAATGAGGAAGGAATAAAAAAAACAGTTAAACATATGACTCTCTTAAAGGGCAAACGGTGAATACTGTGCCTTGTGTCTTTATGAGCATCTAACACATTGCAAAGAAATTGAAGAAAGCGAAAGAGGAATGCGCAGCTAGGAATGCGGGCGTTTTCTGTATTACGATGTTCATAGCGCGGTCGGCGTGGCGGTGGAGTCGGCTGATTGCATGCGGCTGCATCGATACTCAGCCGGCGACGCAGTTGATAGCCTCTAACATGCCCTACGCTGAAAACAGTGACCGAAACCTGCTACTGGAAGTTATCATTACTGGACGACGGTATGCGTCTATCTGCAAGTGCAAACCTACGTGAAACTGCATTGAACAAAGGTCAAAACTGTTAGAACAGGACTACCGTTATCGGAAATGAAGTAAACGAAAACGTGATCCTGAGTGAAGCTCTCGATAACGCGCACAGTGAGTGAAGCTCGCCTACTTGAATCTAACACACTTTGCATTAGTCGCAAAGAGCGTAGAGAACAAAGTGCATTGTCTCACGACAAGCGATAAGAGAATCCTTGCGACTTATCGGCAGCAGTCATGAGAGAACTCCTGCCTCCTCAGAAGCAACATTCGGAATCCTTCATACTAGTGCGCTCCTCGCACCTGGAGAGAGAGAGCCGCTCCCCTCCAGCGTCTTGTCTCCGCCCTGCCGCAAATTACGTAGCTCGTACTATTTTTCAAAGCGAACATGAGATTCTTGTCAACGAAGAAGTCCCTTTCAAAATTTCCTCCCTCGTTGCCGTCGCATTCTGCGAGGAAAAGAGAGCGATACCCTGTGTGAAAGAGAATATACAAATAAACCGAGACTTCTCCCTTTGAGTATTGCCGCTACGTTCCCAGGAGTTCTGCTCGCGGGAAACGGCCAAAATTCCCCGAGGCACTTGAGATTCTTGGACACCCAAGTCGTGTTGTTGCTATTCAACTCGCCGCTCTGTCCGCGTCACCTAGAATCGTGACAAAACTGTTTTTCACTCTACGTTTTTAGTTTCCGCTGCGTCGAGCACACGTGCGAATGTCCACGGCTTCCCTCGACAGCGTGTTGATGTATGCAGCGTCTTCGCCTGCCGCTAATCCTCTGGGGGCCTGCCCTCTGTGAAGCGTGCCGACATGGGCGCGCGACCGCCGCTCGCCCGTGGCCGCACTACCTGTGTCCACCTGGTCGCCGGGCTTCCCAGCTAGGAACCCATCAGAAGAATTCCTTTCATGCACAATGTGCACCAAGTTTGCAAAGAGATGAATCATAGCCCTTTACTTGTGCTTAATGACACAATAATTCACCTCCCTCACACTTCATATATTGCAATAAACTAATGACTGATTTTGAAAGCAATTATCTCCTTTAATTATGAACATGAAAAGCTTTGACGCTTTTCACCCTGAAACGTAGAAGACGACCTGCGGGTGTTCGCGTTCCCATTTTGACACAACTACACGGCCGCTGACGATAGCAGACGGCACAGCATGCTCGGAATTAGACCGAGGACCGAGAGAAACGCGTCGCCTCCACGTGTGAACCACGTTTCCTGTCTCACCTGGTCGACAATCGTGTCCGGATGCGCCGTCGTCCAGGCGAACAGGTGCTGCAAAACTGTACCTTCCTCCAGGAAGGACGTACATGACTTGTGTTGTCTGTAGTTCAACCATGCCTAGACGGTCAATACCACAGTTTGATCATATCCACATTGTTACTTTGTGCCAGGAAGGGCTCTAAACAAGGGAAGTGTGCAGGCATCTCAGAGGGAACCAAAGAGATTGGACATCGAGGAGATATAGAGAGACAGGAACTGTCAATGATATGCATCGCTCAGGCCACCCAAGGGCTACTACTGCAGTGGATGACCACTGCCTATGTATTATGGCTTGGAGGAACACTGATAGCAATGCCACCATGTTGAATAATGCTTTTTGTACAGCCACAGAACGTCATGTTATGACTCGAACTGTGCACAACAGGCTGCATGATGCCCAACTTCACTCCTGATGTCCATGGCAACGTCCATCTTTGCAACCACAACACCATGCAGCACTGTACAGATGGGCCCAACAACATGCCGAATGGACCACTCAGGATAGGCATCATATTCTCTTCATTAATGTGTGTCCATATGCCTTCAACCATAGAATCGTCGGAGGCGTGTTGGGAGGCAACCCAGTCAGGCTGAATGCCTTAGACACACTGTCCCGTGAGTGCAGCAAGGAGGAGGTTCCCTGCTGTTTTGTGGTGGCATTATGTGGGGCCAACGTATGCCTCTGGTGGTCATGGAAGGTGCTGTAATGGTTGTACGATACGTGAATGCCATCCTCTGACTGATAGTGCAACCATATCGGCAGCATAGTGACCAGGCATTCGTCTTCATGGATGGTGGTGACCGAAGGCGCCGCGACGGCTGTCGACGACCTGAACATTATTGAGAACTACCTTCATCCCTTTGTCCGTGATGTCTTCCACGATGCTGATGGCGTCTTCCAGCTGAATAAGTATCCGTGTCGCAAGTCCAGAACACTGCTACAATGGTTCTAAGAACTGAGAATGTTTTGGCTACCAAATTCACCTTACCTGAACTCAAAGGAACAGAAGTGCCGCCAGCTCTGTGCCCACAAACAAGGGGCCCGCAATTTACGGGAACTGCGTGACCTGATCGTAGACATACTTCCGGAAAGCTACCGAGGTCTCGCCGAATCCACGCCATGGACAATCTCTGCAGTATCGCTTTCCAGAAAAGGACCAACACGCCACTGGACAGGCAGTCATGATGTTTTGACTCATCGGTGTATTTTAAGCGCAGTACGAAAGAGCACCGTAGTGACTGGGTGAATGTTGAGTGTCATAGATGGACCGATCGAGCGCATTCGTCGCACATCTGACTGCGGTACAGCAGTCGGAACTTTGTTGTTCCGACCCAAAAATGGTTTTGAAGCAGTACGGAGGTCAGAGTCCCATTTTACTGGTGCGAGTACGGAGCATTAGTTTTGGTCGACGAGAGCAGTTTCTGTCAACGACAACACGAACACAGGTATTTGCGAAAACGCTTTAAACAACACGCTGATTGCCACAATATTGTAGTAGCTGGCAAAAGGTCTTTGTGCGAGGCAGATTAAAACTCTGTGCCGGACCGAGACTGAACTCGGGACTTTTGCCTTTCGCAGGCAAGTACTCTACCGACTGCGTTGTCCGTGCACGGGTTTGAGTCTCGGTCCGACACACAGTTTTAATCTGCCAAGAAGTTTCATATCAGCGCAAACTCCGCTGCGGAGTGAAAATTTCATACTGCGAAGATATCCTTTCTGCCAACCGAGGGCAATGCGGTACCGTTCCAGGAAAATCTGGTAAATTTACAGGCCTGGTCTCCTCAGACCGCCGAATGTACACTTATAGAACATCTTTCCCGCTTTTACCTCAGTCCAAGCTACATTTCATAAAAGAAAAAACAATCGAAGAGTTTGAGTTGCCGCATTAGAAATGGACGTTGAAATCTAAGTCCTTTGAAGAGATCAGAATAGGCTAGTGAAGGAGTACTTGGAAACACACACTAGAAGAACGGGCGGGGTGTTCGTGTAACACTCCTCCTTGATCGCTATACTCTATACCTGACCGTGATTAAATGTACGGGGGCTGCCCAGAAAGTAAACCACTGCATTTTTCTTCAACAATTCTTTATTGAACATAATGAGAATTACACACATGAAACAATATGGTGTTTTATCTACACATCCTATTTTACCACGTAATTTACATCTCATTCTATGGCCCTCCTCTAGCGTGAAACAAGGGCGTGAAACAAACGGTGTCGGTACCAACCCTTATGCAGGTAACGGAGTCCGTGCTTCACTGTGTGAATCACCTCATCGTCGTCCTCAAAATGTCTTCCACGAATGACGTTCTTTCATGGCCTACACAAGTGGAAGTCCGAGGCTGCTGGGTGAGGGCCGTACGGTGGACGGGGTGACACCGTCCCGCCCTGTTTTACGATGTGTTCAGCAGTCCTCAGACTCGGAGGGGCCGAGCGCTGTCTTGTTGCAGCAAAACGTCACCTGGGTTGCTGTAGCGCCCAAGTCACCGGAAGCGCGTTTTGAGTTTTCTCAGTGGATTAACATATGCTTCTAAATTAATGGTAACGCCTCTTGGCATCACATCAATGAGAACCACACCCTCGCAGTTCCAGAACACGGTGATCATGACCTTACGCGCGGAAACAGTTGCTTCGAATTTTTTTCTTCTATGGGGAGTAGGAATGGCGCCGTTTCATCGACTGTTGTTGTGTTTCGGGCTCAAAATGGTGAACCCAGGTTTCGTCACCTGCCACAGTGCGGGACAAGAAGACTTCCCCCTCAGCTTCAAAACGCTGCAACAAATCGAGACAGATGTTTCTTCTGTGCCATTTGTGATCCACCGTTAGACACTGCGGGACCCATCTTGCAGACACTTTTGAATCTCCGAGAGTGCGTGTAATCGCATCCACACTTCCTTTGATGATTGACACACGCAGCACCAACTGCGTCTGTCTTCGTGAATGATAACGTCAGCTCGCTGGAACATGTCAGGTGTGACAGCCGTGGATGGTCTTCCCGATCGCTACAAATCGTGGAGCTCCGCCGACACGCCTTCTGATGACCTCACTACCCCGTGCCCAATGACCAACTGTACCTCTGTCGACAGCAGATGCTCCACAGACTTTGCACAAGCGTTTGTGAATATCCCCCACAGTTTCTCTCTCTGCAGTGAGAAATTCAAAGACAGCACGTTGCTTGTAATGTACATCACCTACAGACGCCATTTTGAAACTGTCCTGCAGCTGCGCTGTCTGTCGGAAGTGACGGAAACTTGGCGTGCTCCCTCAGGAGACTTCAAGTAATACTTACGTACGTAACGCTTCGCACTCGTAGCATTGTTTTCGACTGAGGAAAAAAGAAACACGGTGCATTACTTTCTGAGCAACCCTCGTCCCTAATTTGCAAGGAAGAATCGATCCCGAAATAATTTGACCAAAACGATGTGGAAACGGTTACAATTAACTATAAAAGTGAGCGCTGAATACACTGTCTTAATCTTCCTGCCATAACGTGGACTATCGGGCACGTGCGACAAGGCCGTCTCGTAGACGACACATGCTAAAAAACTGTTTTCCCCGATATAAATCAGGTTCATTTAGTTTACATACATAAATACAAGTTAAAGAATGCATGTATAAATACAAAACGTGCAAAGTTTTGTTTAATTAGGAGCAAACTATTTGTATTATTAACAGAATTACAATTTTATTTATTCGGAACAAACATTTTATTTTTTAAGAAAGAATGTTTTTATTTGTATTTATTTGAACATAATGCACAACGGACAAATCACTTCCTTGTGTACCCCACAAACACTTTTGCATTTGTTGCATAGGTGATTCCCTCTTCGATTCTGTTTCCAACCGCGAAAGGAATATTTTCCTGGCCTTGCCGACGTTGAAGGAATAAGTTATGTGCGTCTTCGGACATTTCTGTTCATAGGAATTCTTCTCTCAATATTTTAATAAAGTGGGGATCCATCATCCTGTTCTTCATGCGTGGTGTAACAGAAAATTTCTTCAAAAACTCGGTGCTACCAGTGTTGTTTTTATTTCCTTGTGGGATACTTAGCTTGTGGATTACATAGGAATTTACTGCCATTGCATTTAAAATGCCATAGAAGTATCCCATAGACCAGCGATTTGTCATTATTTGGCGAGATTTTGCCTGACATAACTTATCAAAATCGTCCACGCCCCATTTAGTCAAATTATAGAATTTAACTACGGCAGTGGCTGAGGTAGTAAATTTCGCTAGAGGAATACATAGATGATATGAGGACTACAGTTTTATTTTCTTCGGACAAAAGGAAACAACCATCTTCAGATCATCACACAGAAATTTTTAAGGATTCTCATTACGACCTTTGGGATTTACCATGGCTGGAGAAAGTTATTCTTTTGTTCTTCCGGAAAGTACCGACTACAGAGATTTTTCTTTTATTTAATTCCTCGAATTATTCGCAATAGGAGAACCAGTTGTCGGTCGTCACTTTTCTGTTGGTTTCTTTCAGTGGCTCAGTAAGATTTAGTACATAGTATGTTGGCAGCAGTAAGGTATTTTCGGGTCTATCCTCTCTGCCAACTTAAGGAGTCCAATCACAAAAATAAAACGTTCTGGTATCACACATTGCAATGATTTTGATACCATATGTATTTGGTCTTTGGGGTATGGACCTACGTAAAGGACATCTACCCCTAAAGCTCAGAAAGTCTCATCAACAGTGACGTATTCTGAAGGCGTCTAGTGTCCCGAAAAATAATGAGTGAACAAATTCCAAAATTCGCAGAAGACAGAAGATTTATCGCTTTCTTTTCTAAGATCCATTGTAATTTTTGTATCAAAACGTACTGCACCCGGTAGAAATTCAAATGTGATTTTTGTCATGTGTTGAAATAAAGGTGGACCGTAAATGTGAGAAAACATATGCGTCACGGTCAGTCCAAAACTTTTAACGACTGCCGGTATGAACACCAGGCATATAGTAGCTTTAATCTCTGTTGAATCAGTTCTACCGATGACCGGCTGAAGTGACCGAGCGGTTCTAGGCGCTACAGTCTGGAACCGTGCGATCGCTACGGTCCCAGGTTCGAATCCTGCCTTGGGCATGGATGTGTGTGATGTCTTTAGGTTAGTTAGGTTTAATTAGTTCTAAGTTCTGGGGGACTGATGACCTCAGAAGTTATGCCCCATAGTGCTCAGAGCCATCTGAAACATTTTGAAGTTACATCGATGTAACACTGTGTTGACTTGTACTTCTCTGTTTTACGGTCAGTTTTTTCGTTTGGTATATTGCACCAGTAGTAAATGATTCCATAAGTCACAAATATTTAAAATGTGTAACTCTCTTTGACAAGGCCTACCTTTACATGCTGATCTCGCTGCAAGGTGGGTTATTATGTTTTTTCGTGGAACACGTGAAAACATACAACAGGCTTATCTGACCAAATAGTTTCGAATTCTTGCCCAAATTCTATAATGCCTCATGTCACTCGTGGAAAATGCTTTATATGTAGAAAAATCTAACATAAGGTGATTAGAGAGTGAAGCGCTGTCTTCCAGATCATCATCATTTTGGAAGATTACACCGTTCGTTGTACTACACGAGTCGCTGATATTTTCGCATTCGTCATGTGACTCTTCAGCCTGCTGCTGTAGCTGTTTCGTCTTCCGATGAAAAATGACGATGTGGACCACACGAGGGTGTGGTAACCGACACCGGGGCAGAGCGCGCCCTACTAGTACCTTAAATTACAGAAAAACTGAAGGTCAACGACTGAACTTTCCACGCCGATGTCTTGGGGAGTAATACCTGACAGGACACTTGAAGGCCGCAACCGTCGTGACACTAGCACTGTTACATGTGCAGGCGAAATGAAACACGACGTGTCGAATCTGACAGTGACAGGTAAACTCGGGTTTACGCCAAACCGAGTTAACCATGTTGAAAGTTTGAGAAAACCAAGTTCAAACCGTGTTAACCGAGTTGGGACGAAAAGAAAACTGAGATAACATTCAACGACATCTCTCTTTCGCATCTGAGCAGATTACTGTTCAATTCAGTTAAACAACCCGAAATTCGCGGTTTTCCAATCGATTAATATGTATATGTATTAGTCACGAGCGTGACGATTGCTGCATATGGCGCAATTTTTGGTCTTTAGGCTTGAACATTTGAAGATAGATATGTGATAACGTCGAGTTCGCGCCCGTTAATGAAGGTGTAGACATGTGACCCGGATAAATTCAGATTCGGTAGGTGCGAAAGCGGCGGTGAGCTCAGAAACAGCGCGAAACAAGCCCCAACTCAGCGCCGCCGCCTCGAAGCGCGTTCAGCTCGAGTTATAACAATCGAACCCAAGTAAGCCCGTTTCACAAACTGAGTTCAAACCGACGTCGTTTGCCACGTTCACGTCTGCTGCGGCTGCAACTTCTCTTAACATACGGTAACTAAATCAAATTGGTAGAAATGTTCTTCTAGCGTTCATTTCTCTCGGTAGCGTCCGCGCAGTTTGCATACCCTTTGGATTACAAATTTGTTTCTTATATGAAATCGGCGTTCAAACTGAGAACACGTTTTTTATTGCCTGACATCCAAATATCTGATGTCAAAGCAATACGTTCCATCCATTGCAGTTTATTTCTTGTAAGGTATACACTCAATATTATTACAAATCTTTTAACATATTAACCACTTTTTTCCTTGAGAGCAGTTCATAACCGGCGATTTAGTGGCCAAATGGGCCGCCACAAGCACGAACAGCAACTGCGCTTCAAACCAAACATTTAACTCTTAACAGTGATGTGCCTTTCCACAACGAATGTAATGTCTATTTATAAAAGGAAATGTCTCGACTGAGTCACCATCGCCGAGCCCAAACCACTAACGATAAAAACTTGACATTTGCAGATGGTGTTGATCTTATACCGTAGGCGTCGTTTAGAAAGAGTTCATTCCACATTAGACCTGTAACGGGGCTAAATATTGGAGGAAAGGTCTTTTGAAAACATGTTGCTATTAAGGGAATTCAGAAGCTACACCGACGAAAATCGGTGTTTAGATTCTCTGTCAGAAATAAAGAAATACACGTTTCGACATTTTTTGAAATTTAGCAGCTATGGGAGTAAAACAGGAGGTGAAAGACTTTTTGAAAATAAATGATGATTAAAGGACTGTTTAAGTATTTTTAAGGTTTGATCTATGAAAACTGGTATTTCACTTCTCGGCTGGATATAAAAAATACTTGTTTCAGTGTTTGTGTAGATTCAACCGCTAAGGGGGAGGATTTTGAAATATGTTATTACCAAAGCATTTTTAAAGCTAAATCTATGAGCATTTGAATTTCGCTACTCCTATGGGGTTGAAACAGGGGATGCAAGTTTTTTATGGAAATATTTAACTATGCAATCACTTTTGATGGTATATGTGTGAAGACTTGTACTTGGCTTCTTTGTTAGATATTAAAAAAATACCGTTTCACTGTTTTTGAATACTCAACCCCTAAGGGGATGGAATAGGGCCAGGTTGGTTCACTGACTCACAATCAGCCAGCCCAAACCTCTAAGATTAATAACCTGAAATTTGTAGATGGTGTGGATCTTATACCGTAGGCATCGTTCGAAAGTACTCTCCTAAGGTGGTGACATAGGGAATGAAAGGCTTTTCGTAAACATCATGCTATTCAGGCAATATTGAAGCTAGAACTACCGAAGTTGGTATATGGTTTCTCACTCAGAAATTTGATTTTTGGAAGTTCAATCACTAAGGAGGTAAAGTAAGGGATGAAAATTTCTAGAAAATATTTCGTTATATTAAAATTTTTTAAAGATAAGTTTGTGAAAGTTGGTATTTCAGTTCTCTGTTAGATGTAAAGAAACATGTGTTAGGCGATGATGTTTCTATGGATATATCACCACAAGAAAATAAACGGCATGATTAACAAAAACCTTAGACTCTAGCTACCAAAATCGCTTTGCCGAAGCAAATCGCATGTGTCTACGACCTTGTTTACTGTGAAAAGTTCAGAAGGTGTAGCAATATGTGAACAACCTAAATATTCGATTAAAGAAACAAAAATCTGTGCGGATCACACAGTCTACACGAGCGAAGCAATGGGCGCTAAGCTACTGTTCAATATTTTCAGTTTGAGCATTTTACTTTCATATCAATGACTCTTTAAAAAGTATGTTGTTAATATAAGTCAACAAAAATTATCGAATTTTTTAACTTTTTAAGATGGACATAAAGCACAACATCCTCTGGTAATGGGATCTGCGGAAAATACTTTTGTATTGATTAGGTTAACGAATGCCACAGTACAGACTGGCATCTGAATACACTCATGAGCCACTTTGAATTTCTTGTAAGATTTGGACTGCGATCAAACGATCTTAACCTGACTTATCAAACTCTTCACGAATTTCTACCAAAGAAATCATAATACGATACCACACTTTTAAAGACCGCAGTGAGTGACATCCCGTTCTGTAGGCATAGACCCAACCCGGTCCTACTCGGATTCGGTCGGCGTGACGCAGGGAAACTCCAGCGTCGCAGCTGAACCGTTACTGGCAGGGAAGGGGGTGGGGGGCGCGGTGTGGAGTAAAGTGGGGGGGAGGGAGGGGGGGGCGCCGCGCCAACACAACTCGAGTTGAAACTTCCTGGCAGATTAAAACTGTGTGCCCGACCGAGACTCGAACTCGGGACCTTTGCCTTCCGCGGGCAAGTGCTCTACCATCTGAGCTACCGAAGCACGACTCACGCCCGGTCCTCACAGCTTTACTTCTGCCAGTATCTCGTCTCCTGTGAGGAACGGGCGTGAGTCGTGCTTCGGTAGCTCAGATGGTAAAGCACTTGCCCGCTTAGGTCCCGAGTTCGAGTCTCGGTCGGGCACACAGTTTTAATCTGCCAGGAAGTTTCATATCAGCGCACACTCCGCTGCAGAGTGAAAATCTCATTCTGACAACTCGAGTTGTAAGTAACGGTGTAACTCCGGCTGACTTGAAATCTGCTCAGCCCGAGTCAACCCGGTTTTGTAACTCGAATTGACCCATCTCTGTCTGACACCATCTTGTGGTGGGAAGGCTAATAAAGACTTGGCGAAATCATAATCATGGAATGAAATAATTCTGTCGCTACTCTTAAAGCGGACTATTTATTACTGCAAGCAATTCGTTGTAATTAAATGTAAGTTGACGTAACACGTGTAATGATGACGTCAGTCGTAACTTGCACACGAGTAAAATGGCATATTCGAGGGTTCACAAAATGTTTACTTAAGTCATATCCCTTAGTCAGATCTTTAGAATCGTTTAAGATAATGATAAACAAAATGAATATCGAATGTGTGACATTGGTACGCGATAGAACAAAGATGAAGTAAACTAACCTTATTGTAATCCTTACTGTTACGAATTTTGATATACAGACTTTGTAAATACTTCAAATTCACTTGCAATGTTGATTCATTCATACGTTGATCTCTGATAAGCAACGTAGCAATACGACAGCCAAGAAACCGATACACAAAAAAGTGAAAATCACAGGAAACTAATTAAAATACTTCAATAAGAAGTGAAAGTCACTACGATTTGCCAGCTTGAGTGGTTTCCAGAATTATTTTAAATGTTAACATCAAAAGTTAATCATATTTGTTGTTTCTCAAACTTCTGTTAATGACATTAATTAATTAGCAAGAGTTGGATTTTCAACCTAAAAAAATTGTTTTACTTTCTGGGAAAGTTATTGGCCTCCACATTGTTGAAATTGTGGCGCTTGGATTCTAAAAGGGCAGAAAATTTCAAGCAATGACTCGAATTAATATTCATTACGAAATTACACAGCCTGACAAAAAAGCAAAGCGTCCAGAAGGGAGGAGGGAACAAAATGAACTTTCACGGCTTCCGAGGGTACGTTATTTTGTTTCAGTGAAGACAAATTGCAGTCAGATTGACCCAGAACTTGGCGGTATGAGCTCGTTATCGGTATGGCGTTGCATTCCCTCTGGCCTGAATGCGTGCCTCGATTCGGTTGAGACGGGTGTCATAAAGTCGTTGCATCCTCTCCCGAGGCAAGATGACCCACTGCCGATGTAACATCGATATCTGGGCTACAGCCACTCGGAGTTGACTTCCGAGCTGGCCCCATACACACGGCATTGGTGACACATCTCGGTAACTTGTTGGCCACTGCAGTACCTCAGCGTCACGTAGAGACAGTTCACAGACACAAATGCCAACTGTGGACAAAGAAATTGCTGTTGAAAAATAGCACCACAGTACACCCAGGATGTCCGTGAAGTACCGTCGTGCCTTCAGAGTTACCACAGTTACTACCGACCGTGACCTGAAGTAATAATGTGGTGTGCGTACTGTAAGACCTTCGGTACACACACCATCAGATTATTTGACTTGTCGCTAGAACGAAGTAGGCGAGTGTCAGCAATATGTCTCGTGGTCTTATCGTGGCGTGTTTATCTTCTGCCGTTAGGTCAAACGATAGAAATGCCACTTGCACGCTTAGAGTAGCAGATTGACGGTGACCAACTTTAAACAGACCTTGATTAATTTTCACACACGTTTATTAAAGTAATAAAAAGCATATATAATATGTACTTGATTCTGGATGCTGTTTACAATTGACAATCTGAAGTTCCTTTGGTCTTGGTACGTTAATCTTACTCTCACATATCTCTGATACTTGACAAAGTGTCTATTCATTTCTCCTCATTGCTATGTACAGGAATATGATAATCTTATTAGGTGCAGGCTGAAACGTGACTATAGACTAATGCAGACTGACTAAGTGGAGGTCTGTACACTAGTTATAATACCTCGAGCGTTCAGGTATCACTGCGCGAGTGTGATCCGCGAGGAGAAAAGGTTCTACGTTACCAGCAATCTCATTGGCTGCGTTACATATTAATACGCGGATCGGCGGAAGCAGAATTTGGTCCGTCTCTAAGACAGCGCCATCTCGTAGTGCGGAGACGGACGAGCGCTGCACCTGCGCTGTTGTGCTTAGCGGGGCGCGCTCTAGTGGGAAAGTTGTGTACGCGCTGACTACGCGGAACTATGTACACCACAAATACCGTATGACTCCCCATGGTATCACTAACAACGCCGTACCTCTCCGAAATATTGTAAGAAAGTTATCTCTTCCTGGGTCATCCGGGGCAGTGCAGAACCGTGGTTCATTGCTGAACGTGATGAGACACCATTCGTCAACAGCACCACAACAAACGCGGTGATTTGTGCTGTGGTGTTGACGGCAGGCTTGGCATGGGACGGTAATTTCCCAGTCACTCTTCGACCAACGGTGCGGGATGACAGTACTGTGGAGGGTCCACCACTTGCTGTCGGGCTGCAGGCGCGGCTGGGGAGGGGCTGGTGCGACCTTCTCGTGGTCGACGCACACCTTGACGGCGAGTGCGCCTGCTGTCACGTGCCCTGCAGTTTAACACGGAGCCACTGTTGCATCCGAATGTCCTACAAATCTGCATTCAGCACAGTCACACCGGCCGGCCAAACGGAGACCCACAATGAGGCCCTTTCCGTACTGCGTGAGATGCCGCAAACACTGTCTCACACGAATACGCGGCATCGCCGTGTCCATCACAGTCTTCACTAAACACCGGACGTAGTTCAAATGGTTCAAATGGCTCTGAGCACTATGGGACTTAACTTCTAACGTCATCAGTCCCCTAGAACTTAAAACTACTTAAACCTAACTAACCTAAAGACATCAAACACATCCATGCCCGAGGCAGGATTCGAACCTGCGACCGTAGTGGTCGCGCGGTTCCAGACTGTAGCGCCTAGAACCGCTTGGCCACCCCGTCCGGCCCGGACGTAGTTCACGAGCCTCATATGCGCCATCGGGCCTGGTAAAAACACTAAATACGAAAACACTATTGTACGTTGGTGCCCGTTCTGTCTGTCACAGAGAATTGCAACTCTATAACCATTTGCTTACCCGCCGATGGTGCGCATGTGTACGAAGCTACACTGACGTCCCACCATCTCGTATGGGTCCTTAACGTCTTTTGTCAGGCAATATATACACCCCCCGAAAAATAAAATAGTACGCCTGGAAAGACGACGTCGATTTTGATCCGATAACAGCGTATGCCACCGTCAGCACAGTACATGTACTGATAATGGTTTCACTGTCGTCCGCCAACAGATACCGTAGTGGCAAAGCAGCCAGAGTGGCATCTGTGTCTACCCTTTAATACGGAATGGTCAGAGCCAGAAGGGCCAGTGCGGCGAAAACGTGTGAAGCAATAGGGTAACCGTTGACACGGAGACACACTGATGTTTCCTACTTCCAACTCTGCGAGTTTGAAAGGGGTCAAATTATAGCCTTTCTATTGGCGGGATGGTCCTTTCGGAGAATTGTCACACAAGCTGGACGTGCTGCGTCAGTTATACAATGAGGCTGGTATCAGTGGTCACGTGGTCATACTCACACCTCCAGACGAGGTTCTGGACGTCCACGCAGCACAGACGCCCGGCAGGGTCGTCGTCTTGTAAGGGCAGCAGTGGCAGATCGTACAGCTACCACTGCACAGATAAGAGGGCTTGTGAATTGCTGTGAACCGGTTATTACTAACGTCACTACAGGCACCCACACCTTTAGCCCATCTTCCACTCAAGTGAAGGGGTTGTCGACTGTTGCCGTCAGAGGATCATGTGGAAGATGCAATGGATTCACTGATGCAAGGAGGTTCTGCGTGCACGCAAGTGACGGATACGACACAGACCAGCTGAACGGTGTCCCGCAGAGTGCATTCGTCCGAGACACACTGGCCCCCATGCCAGGCCTTACGGTCAGGGGTGCGATAACCTACAACTCTCGTTCACCTCTGCTGTTTCTGCTGGGACGCTAACCAGCGCTCGTTACGTGCAGAATGTTGTTAGACCCATTTTTTGCCGTACTTGCAACAGGGAGGTGATCTGCGTTTCCAACACAATAATGCTCACCAACGCTCTGCTCATCAAACTCGATGTTCTCTGCCAGAAACGCAGCCACTTTCCTGGCCAGCACAATCTCCAGACTCGTCTCCAGTCGAGCACGTGTGGGATACATCTACATCCATACTCCGCAAGCCACCTGACGGTGAGTACCTCTATCGGTTCTCCCTTCTATTCCAGTCTCGTATTGTTCGTGGAAAGAAGGATTGTCGGTATGCTTCTGTGTGGGCTCTAATCTCTCTGATTTTATCCTCATGGTCTCTTCGCGAGATATACGTAGGAGGGAGCAATATACTGCTTGACTCTTCGGTGAAGGTATGTTCTCGAAACTTCAACAAAAGTCCGTACCGAGCTACTGAGCGTCTCTCCTACAGAGTCTTCCACTGGAGTTTATCTATCATCTCCGTAATGCTTTCGCGATTACTAAATGATCCTGTAACGAAGCTCGCTGCTCTCCGTTGGATCTTCTCTATCTCTTCTGTCAACCCTACCTGGTACGGATCCCACGCTGCTGAGCAGTATTCAAGCAGTGGGCTAACAAGCGTACTGTAACCTTCTTCCTTTGTTTTCTGATTGCATTTCCTTAGGATTCTTCCAATGAATCTCAGTCTGGCATCTGCTTTACCGACGATCAACTTTATATGATGATTCCATTTTAAATCACTCCTAATGCGTACTCCCAGATTATTTATGGAATTAACTGCTTCCAGTTGCTGACCTGCTATTTTGTAGCTAAATGATAAGCGATCTATCTTTCTATGTATTCGCAGCACATTACACTTGTCTACATTGGGATTCAATTGCCATTCCCTGCACCATGCGTCAATTCGCTGCAGATCCTCCTGCATTTGAGTACAATTTTCCACTGTTACAACCTCTCGATACACCACAGCATCATCTGCAAAAAGCCTCAGTCAACTTCCGATGTCATCCACCAGGTCATTTATGTATATTGTGAATAGCAACGGTCCTATCACACTCCCCTGTGGCACACCTGAAATCAGTCTTACTTCGGAAGACGTCTCTCCATTGAGAATGACATGCTGCGTTCTGTTATCTAGGAACTCCTCAATCCAATCACACAATTGGTCTGATAGTCCATATGCTCTTACTTTGTTCATTAAACGACTGTGGGGAACTGTATCGAACGCCTTGCGGAAGTCAATAAAACACGGCATCTACCTGTGAACCCGCGTCTATGGCCCTCTGAGTCTCGTGGACGAATAGCGCGAGCTGGGTTTCACACACCGTCTTTTTCGAAACCCATGCTGATTCATACAGAGTAGAATTGTAGTCTCCAGAAAAGTCATTATACGCAAACATAATACGTGTTCCAAAATTCTACAACTGATAGACGTTAGAGATATAGGTCTATAGTTCTGCACATCTGTTCGACGTCCCTTCTTGAAAACTGGGATGACCTGTGCCCTTTTCTAATCCTTTGGAACGCTACGTTCTTCTAGAGACCTACGGCACACCGCTGCAAGAAGGGGGGCAAGTCCCTTCGTGTACTCTGTGTAAAATCGAACTGGTATCCCATCAGGTCCAGCGGCCGTTCCGCTTTTGAGCGATTTTAATTGTTTCTCTATCCCTCCGTCGTCTATTTCGATATCTACCATTTTGTCATCTGTGCGACAATCTAAACTACAGTGCAGTCTTCCTCTGTGAAACAGCTTTGGAAAGAGACATTTAGTATTTTGGCCTCTAGTTTGTCATCCTCTTCTTCAGTACCATTTTGGTCGCAGAGTGTCTGGACATTTTGTTTTGATCCACCTACCGCTTTGATATAAGACCAAAATTTCTTAGGATTTTCTGCCAAGTCAGCACATAGAACTTTATTTTCGAATTCATTGAACGCCTCTCGCATAGCCATCCTCACACTACATTTCGCTTCGCGTAATTTTTGTTCGTCTGCAAGGCTTTGGCTATGTTTATGTTTGCTGTGAAGTTCCCTTTGCTTCCGCAGCAGTTTTCTAACTCGGTTGTTGTACCACGGTGGCTCTTTTCCATCTCTTACGATCTTGCTTGGCACATACTCATCTAACGCATTATGTACGACGGTTTTGAACTTTGTCCACTGATCCTCAACACTATCTGTACTTGAGACAAAATTTTTGTGTTGAGCCGTCAGGTACTCTGTAATCTGCTTTTTGTCATTTTTGCAAAACAGAAAAATCTTCCTACCTTTTTTAATATATCTATTTACGGCTGAAATCATCGATGCAGTAACCGCTTTATGATCGCTGATTCCCTGTTCTGCGTTAACTGTTTAAAATAGTTCGGGCCTGTTTGTCACCAGAAGGTCTAATATGCTATCGCCACGAGTCGGTTCTCTGTTTAACTGCTCAAGGTAGTTTTCAGATAAAGCACTTAAAAAAAATTCACTGGATTCTTTGTCCCTGCCACCCGTTATGAACGTTTGAGTCTCCCAGTCTATATCCGGCAAATTAAAATCTCCACCCGGAACTATAGCATGGTAGGGAAATCTACTCGAAGTATTTTCCAAATTATCCTTCAGGTGCTCAGCCATAACAGCTGCTGAGCCAGGGGGCCTATAGAGACATCCAATTACCATGCCTGAGCCTGCTTTAACTGTGACCTTCACCCAAATCATTTCACATTTCGGATCTCCATCAATTTCCTTTGATACTATTGCACTTCTTATCGCTATAAACACGCCACCCCCTTCACTGTCCAGCCTGTCTCTGCGGTATACATTCCAATCTGAGTTTAGGATTTCACTACTGTTTACGTCTGGTTTCAGCCAACTTTCTGTCCCGAGTACTATATGGGCGTTGTGACCGTGTGCGACGATGTAACGAGTAGTGACTCGTGCTACTCGTCACCTGAAAGTCTTACAGTATTGCGTGGACGGGTCTACTAGGCGTGGCGTAACCTATCCCGAGACAGTATTCGTCACCTGTAGGACCGACTGACTGGTCAGTGGCTGCACTGCCGCACGTGCGGGCTACGCGCCTTCCTTATATGGCTGTTTCTGCGTGAGTCGATACCTCCTACGTCAGAACCACATGTACTATTGATCCGTAAGTGTGATAATTTCATGTACTTCATGTGCATTGTTGCGACAGTTGAAACGTCCCCTTCGAAAAATTAATGAATTACTGTGCTGGTAAACCCCTTACGTTATTTGATTTTCAAACAGCTGAGCAAAACTGAACATACTCAGACATTTCTCTCTTTACTTATTCCGGTCATCACTAAATTGACACACAATATTTTTAGCGCAACGCAATCTGACTTTCAATAATCCCTACAAAAGAATGGCCCTGACTAATAATAACCTATACCTTTCATGAATCACTTACATCACAAAAATCTTCGTTACTCGAATTACTGCAATACAGCGAGCGCCAATACTGTCAACTAAATAAAGGATTCTATCTACTGAAGGCACTAACTACTAATAGGCATAGTTAGCAAATGAAAGATTTTGATAGAGAACAAACAATGTATTTACGTTAATAGTATTCAAAAGTCATAATATATATATCAGTTCATGACATCCAGTCTTAAAATTTACTCTCTCTGATGGACACACGTCCAGATAATCCGCTCTCAAAACTCCGCCATCTCACTCCCCACATCCACCACTGCTGGCGGCTCACCTCCAACTGCGCAACGCTAGGCGCTGTTCACATCCAACTGCCCAACACTACAACAGCGTCTATTTCAACAATGCCAACCAGCCAGAGACTGCACACAGCACAGCCAGTGATTTTCATATAGAGTGCTACGTGGCGTTATCAACATAAAAACCTAAACAGCCTAATTATACAGTCAATCTTGAATGAACTGGAAACCTTTAAACTGGTGTACTAATTTTTTACGGCAGTGTGTATATAGCGTGTGTGTGTATGTTGTGTGTTTGTTGTGTTGATATGTTCCACATCGTATTATTTACCGTGAGTATGGGTTATGGGACACATAGATAACTAGCTGACCATCGGGGGAAAATAACATTATGGTTGATATACCGGTAGTACGGTATCCATGTATGAACGCTGGTACCGTGCAGTCAGTACGCCGACGTGTCGCTAGCACGGCTGGTGAGTGACGGTGTGTGTGTGTTGCAGACGTGGCCGTTCAGCTTCCAGCAGCAGACGGCGTCCGCCCCCGCGGCGCCGGCGCCGGCGCAGCCGCAGCCCGCCCCCGCGCTGCCGCCTCCGGCTGGGGGCGGCGCCGAGCTGCAGTGCGTCGCTGCCGCGGGCTGGCCGCCGGCCGCCTGCCGCCCCCACTTGCCGCCCTCGCCCTCCTCCTCCTGCAGCGCCGACGGCGACGGCGACGCCGACCTCGACGAGGACGACTGCCCACTCTTCCACCGCCAGCACCAGCTACAGCACCACCACCACAATCACCACCTCCAGCAGCAGCAGCCGCATCACCACCACCACCACCAACAACAACAACAACAACAACAGAACCATCCTCAGCTGCAGTCTCACGTTGCCCACCTGCCCTACTCCGACGCGATGATGCACCTCGGGTGAAGGGCCACTGACCTCTCAGCACGCAGCTCCCACTGACAGCATTCACCGGGAGAGTGTGAACATCCATTGAATACAGGGTGATTCAAAAGAACATGTACGAACTGATACGGCCCATCGAGCATACAACATCTGTAATCACGTAGGAACAGCGGGTCGAAAAGGCCATCTGGGGCTACTAAAAGACGTTCCAACTATTTCATCACACGCTAAAAACGGATGCCACTAGAGGAGATGCTCAAAGTTTCATCCGGAGGCATCGAGACACGCGTGACATCGACGCTGCATTGGAACGCTGTATCCTCTCGAAGGTAGCTGGTGTATCTCGACGACAACGTGCTGCCGCATCTATGCTACACACTAGGTGCTGTGGCGATGTAACAGTTGTTTCATACACGAGGACCTCCAGATGCCTCCCACAGGAAAAGATCGACTGTGGGCTGATAAGGACATCGTGGTGGCCGTACATCTGGCCCGCAAAGGCTGCCTGCAGACGTGCTCTGGGGCTCCGTCGTACAGAAATCGGATGCGACGACGAATAGGCGTGCGAACATCACTCAGCACGTCCGGCAGAACCTCTCGCAAGGATGCGAGACACGTGCGATCGTCAAGTCGGTCCGTCAGAGTGTACGGCCCAACTAAACAGCCCCCGACCAAGCCAGGCCGCACGTTCAGGATAAATTTGCGTTAAGGGTGATGCGTCCGTGCGGCATGTGGGTGCACACCCGCCCACGTACGCAGGTAGCTGAAGCTCATCGCGCCCTCGAGAGAGACGCAGACTCATCGGCGAAGAGAGACTTCGTTCTCGTGACAGTAGCGCCCTCTATGGGGTTTGCGACCGCCGGTTCCTATGTGGTTACTGATCTATGTTGTATCCCTGATGTGCCATATCAATTTGTAAACTTTTTTTTTAATCGCCGTGTACTTCGACACACACTTTGTTTGAACTAAACACCAGTTACAAGTTGTGTACAGGTTGAAACCTTGTTGCATAGCACAAACATCTGCGGTGATGTTAAGAAATCCGTGAAGTATTGCATCTCCGTGAGTAATGGCCAAGTCCGATGTACTTCTGTGACAAGTCCGGCAAGGGGGCAGGCAGAAGACACAGTTCAAGCTCGCAGCGTGGGTCGTCAGTAAGTCGGTAGCTGTCGCGTGCGTTGTAGCCGTGCAGACTAAAAATGGCGCTGGCTCGTTGTTGCTGTGAGGACAGCCCCACACCGCCCCGTAGACCGTAGGATCGCGCCTCGTGACGTGACTTAGCGGAGGACGGCGTATCTCAGTGCTGTTGACTGCTCCGCGTTGAGTGCGAGCGAGTAAATAGTCTCGGGCCGTTGCATAGAGCTAACAGTCTGATAGTGACTCACGGCGAAGAAAATATTCTGAGGAACATAGTAAGAGTTGCGAATCCTGGAAAATGAAAAGGAACAGCGATCTAAGGAATGTTGATTTTAATTCTCTTTAACCCCAGTGTTTTATCGCAGGCGTACATCAGTTGTTGTCATCACTAGAAATCAATATCAGCCTACATCAAGCACTGGAATCAAAAGAAAACATTCCTTGTTCGCTTCCACGCCGTAATAATACTACATGAGCTATTAATCCCCAATACTGTCCTACTGCATAGTCGGCTAACAACGTAGGCAGCCCTTCCTAAGTGTCTCGTTCGCTCTTCCAACTTAACAGTTTTGTCTCCTGAGTGCATTGTCAACAGCGACTGATTCCTTCCCTCCTTCTCGAGCACTCAGTAATCCCCTCTGACGCTCGAAGTAAAGTGCATAAATGCGTGCTACACTTCTTTTGCAATATATAATGAAGATCGTGAGGTTCTGCTGCTACGAAATAGCCATTTGTTTTCTTCGGTATTTTTTTTTCTTCATAAATTAGCGAAGTCACAGAGAGCATGTTCCCCAGCAAGACATAGCTTCTGTAAAGTGCGTCGTCTAACCATTATATGAACATTAGTCATGCCCCATGGTCGCCCTAGTTTTCTAATAAATCGTCATAACAATCACGTCAACGTTTTAAGAAAAGAGTTCTCGTTGACTGACACGTCAGTGAATTTGTATTCAGTCGAGTGTGAGCGCATTTCTTTATGCCGCCCCTGCCCATCGGCACGTCCTCTCCGCACTTAAACAGTATCGTCTGATTTCTTCCCTCTGAAGAGCGGAGGTTTTTAGTACTTGCTGAATTGAGAAAGAAATTGAAAATGTTCACAGCACGCAAGATATTCTGCGAGAGACTAGGAGTCAGCAGTGGAGCTATCGTAGTAAGAATATAAGTATGCACGGGCCAAATTATACTTCATCTGTAGCTCACTGCGGGAGAAAAAAGTAGAAGAGAAGGGCCGGCATACAGAAAGAACAGTAACAGAAACTAAAGACTGGGCGAAAGCCATCAGAGATTGACAAAGTTCTCCCAGTTACAAAGTGGTTTCTGTTGTAACTGAAAATGATGATCGCTTCGGGATATCGCCCATCTTCCTAATGACGCCGATAAGATTTCGTAAATATCTTTTCTGAGACGTTTCGAAAATAAACAATCCTGAGTGAACCAGGGCATTCTTCCGAACATATATTAGTTCGTGAAACTTTGAACATAACTGCTAAGGTTCAGTGACCGTGTCAGAATTATATTAGAACAAATAAGCCCTCGGTCACAAATATTAAGTCAAAAATGACCAGGTTTCGACGCTGCTATGAGCGTCTTCAGAATTAAACTAACTGTTCTAAAACATAATAGGTATATAAGACATTAATAAACTAAAGTGTGTGCTGACTGGAAAGACATGCAGTACGTACAAGTCAAGCCGGTCGGTGTGGCCGTGCGGTTCTAAGCGCGTCAGTTTGGAACCGCGTGACCGCTACGGTCGCAGGTTCGAATCCTGCCTCGGGCATGGATGTGTGTGATGTCCTTAGGTTAGTTAGGTTTAAGTGGTTCTCAGTTCTAGGGGACTGATGACCTCAGTAGTTAAGTCCCATAGTGCTCAGAGCCACTTACAAGTCACATTCTAAAAAAATCTAAGCCGGAAAGGCGACGTCATGAAAAGTTGTGAATAAGATACGATGGCGAGTGAACAAGGGTTGCAAAAAAAACTGAGGTGCCCACGTTAGAAAGTGTGGGCAAGTAAACATGGTGTTGCTACGAGCGCCATATAGTAGTAGCCGCAGAAACAATTAGGCTATTGTACAATCAAAATTAGACACATGAAATTGTAATGAAGCTGATTCAGGCATAACATAAGCACTACTAATAATAAGATGAAGTTACATATTTATCTCCTTTAAACAGAGATACATTTTGTAACGTAAAAAAACGTCAGTTGTGACATACAAGAAAACAGGAAAATAATATTTCGGCAAACTGCATGAGGAAATCTGAATCAAAGATCAAGCAACGGCTTTATACAGTCGAAAAAGTTTTTATTTCGCAGCTGCAACTGTTCGTTCAGAATGAGGCCATCATGACGAGGTAGATGTTTGAAAATCTCCAATTCCTCTAAAACATCTAACCTACGCTCCTTCTTTTCGGTATGCACAATATTGCTATCGCCAAGCGCGTGAGGTGTTGAGCGTAGTAGTTCTTACAGTTTGCTTTTTGAAGATATCGTCCACTGTGCTGAAGTTAACCCAAAAAACGTTTATCTATTCCTTTCGTAGGAACAATTTCCTATCAGATTCAGCGCATGCTTCGCAACAAATACAACTGCAATGTTGCCTTCTCTGCTAATAATAATCTGAAGAGAAACTTCATCCATAATTGGAAATTCGTTCGCTCCCCTATAGAAAGTTCTGGCGTTTATAAGATCATCTGTGATACCTGCTCCTCCTACTACATAGGGCAAAGTGGACGTGCTTTCACCATCAGATATAAAGAACATCTTTTGAGAAAAAACGGCACCAGTCCCCTAAATTCATCCTTTGCCGATCATCTCTTAATTACTGGACACGTGCCTAAAGCCATTGGTGACAGAAATATTCATGACGTCGCCTTTCCGGCCTAGATATTTTTAGAATGTGACCTGTAAGTACTGCAACTCTTTCCGGTCAGTACACACTTTAGTTTATTAATGTCTTATATACCTATTATGTTTTAGAACAGTTAGTTTAATTCTGAAGACGACGCTCAAGCGTCGAAACCTGGTCAGTTTTAACTTAATATTTGTGACCGAGGGCTTATTTGTTCTAATATATATTAATTAGTCCTTAATTCTCTTTTGATCTGATTAAAGCCATCCTCTAATCCTCTGCTAAACAGAATGATGCGGCCAAACGGTTTACACCTTAGACTCTCATTCATCAATCAGTTATAGGTTTGTCTGTTTTCGCTAAATCATTTTATGAGAATGCTGAGTTGGTTGCTTTGGAAAAGGACACGACCAGTTCTACAACCTAAGCTCATTTTATGTCTCTAATGACCTAATATTCCCTCATACTCTTCGCATAACCCCACAGCGCTCTTTTACTTTCTTTTCCAGCCTCTTCATCTACTAATTCATCTGTTGACTTACGTCTAACATTTTCCTATAATACCAGTGATACCAGTTTTAGTTCCCTACTTTTCTCAAGATTCACTTTCATTTCCAAACTACATTTCGAGAAAGTAGAGCTCTTTTGCTATAGAATTCTGTCTTCTCTGCATCATTAAATTTATAATAGCTCCGCTCCTTTAATTATGCTTGATGTTCGTGCCTCCTAAATGGAGTATTACTTTCACTTACTTTAATTCCGATGATAATGAAGTTGCCAATCACTTTTTCTGTTACTGATAACTCCTTCCATCTTATCTTCGCTTGTCCTTAACACACGTTGTGTGATATCTCATTCACTAGGTACTGCTTACTTTCAGTCACGTGGCTTAGTGTAAGTCAGACTTTCAGCAGTTCACACATGGAAGGCGCCTACACATCGAAACGACACAAACGATTAGCACAGATAATGGCAGGCGTGGGGTGTTTTCTAGACGACAACATAATCTTTAAACATAGAAATGGAAGCATAATCTTTAACATACGTACAAAGAATTTTAGTTCACGTATTCATTTACATTTCAGTGCAATGTTACTTGAAAGTGATATAACTACCGTGGATGGTCTCTGGATATTCAGTGGGTAGGTACACAAAATAATGTCGAATGCGTATAGATAAAAGTATTCTGTCGTCTGCGTGAAGATGGCGCTGGCACCTACAAATCTTTTTTTTTCAGTCATAGTTGTACCTAGATAGTAGCTAATACCATATAGACTTGCTCATGTTAAAAGTCCCTTGCGATTATTTTTCCTCTTCGAAATTTTGTTTCACTGTTATTATTTGGACCACACATTACTGAAATAATAATGTCTACAAGCCTATCTTACACTCTTCTGAGCACGAAATGTCATTGTTGACCTTCCATTCGTATTACTGCCAGGTGTCATTAGATTTAAACTTTTTTTTCGTTTTAAAGTCATATTTAAACATATAGTGGCTGGCACATAATTTTTAATTTGTGATTACTACTGATCAGATATGGGCATCGTGATACATATGGTGTTACGATATTAGCGCCCATACTCCAATCCTGATTTACTTGGGTAAAAACTATCTCGAAGCAAAAGGGGTTACGTCGCGACCTCTTTAGTTTAGACTATGCGACTCTCCCCGGCTACGCACGGGTGGCACTAACAAGTATGTTGAGCGGATCGCTTCTCTGGCGTAGCGATAACAATTACACACACCTTTCTCGCAATCTGTCTGCATATTAGTGAGAACCGCATCTAAACCCCTACAGTAGTTCCTGGGATTACTCTTCGCATGCAAACGCAAAAAGCGGCACGGAACATTACTAATTCGTATGCATGTTTCACTTCTGCGTGATTCACTAGTCGCACTAAACAACCTGTACAACGCTAAAACCGTGAAATTTCACTCAGCAGAACGTGGGATCAGTTTAACGCTTTGCTGTCTTATGACGACCAAGTCTTTTTTCTCCTGTAACTTTGATAGGTTTATAAAATGGGACTGTACTTGCTGTACATTTCTAATTACTTTCTTTCAAACATACCCTAGTTGTTTTTGGTTACAGCGACAAGCACTCGTCGATCGAAGGCAAAGCGTTCCGCGCTGGTAGTTCAGACGGCACGGGAGGATGCAGTCCTGGCCGCTCTGGGGAGCGACACGAAAGACTCGCAATGAAATTAAACGAAGTCTGTGCTTCTTGCAGATGCTATTATTTGCTTGAGAATCTGGTTAGCGGAGTTGAGTAGGTACATTTCTCATATCGTTAACGACGTTAAGGATTATAGGAGAAAGACAGTGCTCAACGATGTGACTTTTAAATTGATTTTGAATTTGCAGGAGAAATGCAAAAATACGTAGTCTTTCTTGTTGAAGATTGAAAAGAGTGGTAGAGATAACGACATGTAGTTGGCATAGAAGTAAAAGCGCCTAGAAATAAGCTCGCAGATAATTAATTCCGTCTAAAGTTTTACATGGTTTCTTGGTGAAACAAGAATTTACCTAAAATGTCGAGATGTAAGTAGCATGCGGCGGTGTAACTTAGTAAGAGATGTTTCTATAATTTGATTTTGTATATGAGATTTTATTTTAATTTATACTTTTTTCTGTGTGTAGAACTTAGGAAAATGTAACTGGAATCTGTGATATATGTAAACCATGTTTATTGCTTGTTCCTCATTTGTAATGTCAATATGAGACTAACTGCAACAGAATCCTCCAAGGCTACTTACTGAAATATTCCAAGATTGTCGACAAAAGAGAGTTAAGAAATAGCAACACTGCTAACTTTCGTTCTAATAAACTGGAAATAAGTAAATCGTTATGTTGTTAATAAGACTGCAACAAAAACATACCCCACTAACAAAAGAGGTATCACACCTCGAATGGCTAAAACCGAATCAAAATGCTTTTAAAATACGACGATATGACTGTTCTGTCACTCATGAATGTCATTTATGTATGAAACTCTGCATTTGTATACAATCTATGTATATGAGAACATAAACACAAGACGCTACAGGAGCAGTACCGTGTAACAAACACTTATGGCCGGCAGATTCGCAAGAGTTATAAACGAGGCGTTAGTGTCCAGATCTTCGGCACGAGCTGTTTCGTTCTGATGTGTAAGTGCTACATATATCGCTTCAATCAAATGTTTAGGTTTTTTTGGCAAATGTGATGACTTTGGCATTGGACCACTGTAGTGTGGATACACAGAAAATTGCGTAATAGGTCAACATATTGTGTTTGCCGACAGTATATACCTCTCCAGTCCTTTGTATTTTAATCACTTCGTTCAATACCCACACTTACACTTGAATGACGAATACTGGAAAAAGTGCAATAAAAAGACAATTTATATTTTTGGAAATAAGCACTAGTATTTACCACTTGGGAAGGTGACTCAGTGTACCAGCAAGCTGCTCCACAGGAATCTGTGGCATGGAAAGCTGTTGGTATTGGAGAAGCAGGTGAGTAGCTAAGTGATTTGGCAATGACAATGGAGTTCCGAAAGGTTCTCTTATGATTCTGGACTCATGTCGAGAAAACGTGAACCGTTTTAATAATATCAAAACAACGACCACCGCTGTCGTGTAAAACTGTAGACAATAATTAATTCTTGCTCATATGAGGGGGCAGTCAAAATGTTTTAATTATCGACTCGAAACTTGTTGTCACTTCTACTCCACATAGTTACCCTTCAGTGCGACATATTTTTGCCAACGTTGTATGACTCTGTGGAGATCTTGGTTATACTAGTCTGCATATTGGCTGTTCAGGAAGGTTCCACCTCGAAACTCACCTCGTGTGCCATGTCAGGAGAATGTAGGAGCCAGACGAAATACGAAGGCCCAAAGAAGAAGCATTTGTAACTGTTTTGCGAATCAAACTGCCTTTTCCTGCTGCCAGTTACTTTATTTATCCCATACGCGTTTCGCCTTCTCCTGTTTTAAGGCATCATCAGCGGGATCTATAACGATAGAGTTGTGTTAGTTATAGATTATCAAACAGTTCACTTCGCAATTTTTTGTAAAAATGTAATTACTTACGATTTGCTGATCTGCGTTTCCTCACATCTGGTCTGGAGGTCGAACTACCACTTATATCACTGTTCTATATTCACACTTTTGTGTTTTCACCATCCACACACTGTTCACCATGTTTCTCACTCTTTTTTGTGGTGGACTATCGTTCTTCTGTCACTCAATGGTGAAAGCACAAAAGATGTGAATATAGAACAGCGATAAAAGTGGTAGTGCGACCTCCAGACCAGATGTGAGGAAAAGCAGATCAGCAAATCGTAAGTGTGGTGTGCGTAATGTAAGACCTTCGGTACACACACCATCAGATTATTTAATTTGTCGTAGTAACGAAGTTGGCGAGTGTCAGCAATATGTCTCGTGGTCTTATCGTGGCGTGTTTATCTTCTGCCGTTAGGTCAGACGATAGAAATGCCGCTTGCACGCTTAGAGTAGCAGATTGACGGTGACCAACTTTAAACAGAACTTGATTAATTTTCACACACATTTATTAAAATAATAAAAATCATAGATATTGCGTAACTTGATTCTGGATGCTGTTTACAATTGACAATCTGAAGTTCCTTTGGGTCTTGGTACATTAATCTTATTCTCACGTATCTCTGATACTTGACAAATTGTCTATACATTTCTCTTCATGGCTATGTGCAGGAATATGATAATCTTATTAGGTGCAGACTGAAATTTAACTATAGACTGGTACAGACTAATGTAGACTGTTACAGACTGGTGCAGACTGACTACTCGGAGGTCTGTACACTCGTTTAACACCTCACGCGTTCAGGTATCACTGCGCGAGTGTGATCCGCGAGGAGAAAAGGTTCTATGTTAGCAGCAATCTCATTGGCTGCGTCACATATTAATACGCGGATCGGTGGAAGCAGAATTTGGTCCATCTCTAAGGCAGCTCCATCTCGTAGTGCAGAGACGGACGAGCACTGCGCCTGCGCTGTTGTGCTTAGCGGGGCGCGCTCCAGTGGGAAAGTTGTGTACACGTTGACTACACGGAACTATGTACACAACAGTAAGTAATTACATTTTTATAAAAAATCGCGAAGTGAACTGTTTCATAATCTATAACTAACAAAACTCTATCATTATAGATCCAACTGATGCCTTAAAACGGGAGAAGGTGAAACGCATATGGGATAATTGAAATAACTAGCAGCAGGAAAAGGCAGTTTGATTTGCAAAACAAGTATTTATATGCTTGCTGCGGAGGATGTCCACACAGACAAACTTGTTACTTGTAACTGTGTCTTGTGCAGAATGAGCTGGGGAGTTATCGTTAATCAAAAACAGACCCTCGGACAGATTCCCACAGCGTTACATCTTCACAGCCTCCCGTACGTTTGTCAGAAGATTTCAGTAGTGTGCTCCTATGACGGTTTGGCATCTACGAGCACAGTCTGTTACCACACCACCATGGAAGTTCCAGCATCACTTCGCCCGACGACGGTCACGCCCGTCGACGGTCGTCCTTTTTGGCGGTGGTGAATCTGTGTGTTCCAACTGCTTGTTTCGGTCTCCTCTCAGGATCGTAGGGAGACACGCAGCACTCATTCGCGGGCATTAGACAGCTGACGAAGTCATCTCCCTTGGTGAGACACAGCTGCGACATGTCCGCACCTGTCTCAGATCGGCCGGATTTGTAAATGGATGTGAGCAGCGGCGGAACCTAGCGGCTAGAGACCTTTGTCATGTCCAACATATCGTGAAAGGTATCTCAAACTACCTCGACACTAATTTTTAACTTTTTTCGCTATATACTCAATTTTGAAATGCCGATTTTCAAGCACCAGATTACCATTCATCATGTGATTGCCGGTTTTTCACAGATTTCGCTGAGGGAGCGTCTGAAACTTCATTCGTCATCGTTCAGGTTTTTCTAACCACAATGGCAGTAACTGTGCCACCTAACTACTGTGTAATATGGTGGTGCACTGCTGACATAGCCGGCCGAAGTGGCCGTGCAGTTCTAGGCGCTGCAGTCTGGAACCGCGAGACCGCAACGTCACAGGTTCGAATCCTGCCTCGGGCACGGATGTGTGTGGTGTCCTTAGGTTAGTTAGGTTTAACTAATTCTAAGTTCTAGGGGACTAATGACCTCAGAAGTTGAGTCCCATAGGGCTCAGAGCCATTTGAGCCACTGCTGACATACACGTACTTCCATTCAGCATGGATTGCCACAGCGTTGTTCTTCAAATGTAAAACAACGAAACATCACACTACAGTATACTCCACTTAGCCAATGGGATGTCTCATTCTTCTTTTGCCTCCTCTGGCACTTTTCGACAGTACTGTCGAAAGGCAATTTCAATGTGCTCCAGGATTACACATATTTACCGGCAAATAAATAAAAATTAAGTAACTTTATTTTTTAGCACATTTCTATTAGGTCGCAGTCTTGTCTGCCCATCTGTTTGGTGCAGATTTTGCAGGTGATTTAAACTAACTTCCCAATGAGCTCGAGGCCTGAAATTTTAAACATAAATCAGAACTGCATGACAGTTATTACTGACTCACTTCCCTGTCGGTCTGTTCACTAGCGGTGGGGTGGACGACGCTGGTAACATCCTACACGCCTGACATCTAGGCTACCCTACACAAATGGTGTGTCGTGCAGGAAGCATCGCAATGCATTCTGGGTGGTATGTGAGTGGTCGGACACAGCTATCTGGGTGTTGGGTACAAATGTCGCAACTGATTTTAGACTAACTTCCAGATGAGAGCGAAAGCTGAAAAGTTAAACGTAGCTAATGAAAACGCAGTATTAGCTCGCTTTCTTATCTGGTGTATATCAGAGGGGTTGTGTTTTACTGTACCAGTCACGAATAGCCTGCAGGAAGAATGATTGCACATAAGCCTCTAGGTGACCTCGATCTCTCTCAAAGTCCATAGACAGAAATAAGCGATACATTGATTAAGTCAGGTGAAGAGAAACTGAAATAAACCTGAAATTTACAACAGTCTCACCATAATGCCTGAAATAAGTTTAAAAATTTCACGCGCACAAGAATAAAAATAATTATTTAAATAAAATAAGTTTTTAAATGACCACGTTCTTAAACTGAAGTAAGAAGTGTAAAATAAATTCTCTGAGCACTGCTCAGATTCCTAGCACCGTACAGATAATCCAGAAAATTTATGATTCTGAATTTTTAATAGGTGAGGAAATAGTTGTAAGTTATAAAATTAAAAAGTGGGACATATACACTGAAGCACCAAAGAAACCGGTATAGGCATGAGTATTCAAATACAGAGATATGTAAACAAGCAGAATACGGCGCTGCGGTTGGCAACGCCTATATAAAACATGTGTCTGGCGCAGTTGTTAGATCGGTTACTGCTGCTACAATGGCAGGTTATCAAGATTTATGTGGGTTTGAAGTTGGTGCTATAGTCGGTGCACGGGCGATGGGACACAGCATATCTGAGACAGCGATGAAGTGGGGATTACCCCTACAACCATTTCAAGAGTGTACTGTGAATATCAGGAATCCGCTAAAACATCAAATCTCCGCCATTGCTGCGACCGAAAGAAGATCCTGCAAGAACGGGACCAACGACGACTGAATAGAATCGTTCAAAGTGACAGAAGTGCAACCGTTTCGCAAATTGCTGCAGATTTCAATTCTGGGCCATCAATCAGTGTCAGCGTGCGAACCATTCAACGAAACATCATCGATATGGGCTTTCGGAGCAGAAGGCCCACTCGTGTACCCTTGATAACTGCACGACAAAAGTTTTAGGCCTCACCTGGGCCTTTCAACACCGACATTGGACTGTTGATGGCTGGAAACAAGGTGCCTGGTCGGACGAGTCTCGTTTCAAATTGTATCGAGCAGATGGACGTGTATGAAGACACTATTATGAATCCATGGGCACTGTATGTCAGCAAGGGCCTGTTCAAGCTGGTGGAGACTCTGTAATGGTGTGGGGCTTGTGTTGTTGGAGTGATATGGGACTCTGACAGGTGACACGTATATAAACATCCTGTCTGACCACCTGCATCCATTCATGTTCATTGTGCATTCCGACGGACCTGGGAGATTCTAACAGGACAATGCGAAACCTCCAAATTGCTACAGACTGCTGCCAGCAACACTCTTCTGAGTTTAAACACTTCCGCTTGCGCCCAAACTCCCCGAGTTATGAACATTATTTAGCATATTTGGGATACCTTGAAACGTGCTCTTCAGAGGATATCTCCAACCCCTCGTACTCTTACGGATTTATGGCCAGCCCTGCAGAATTCATGGTGTTAGTTCTCTTCAGCACTATTTCAGACATTAGTTGAGTCCATGCCACGTCGTGTTGCGGTAGCTGTGCGTGCTCGCTGGGTCCCTACAGTTATTAGGTAGGTTTACCCGTTTCTTTGGCTCTGTCGATAGCACTTATTACTTCATGAGTATAAAGAGCTAGTTGTGTTTCACAAGAACGATATCTTCTGAAACCGTGTGACAGATAATTTATATATAAACAGTTCATCTCCTGACTATTACAATACTAACTATTTGATGAATGAATAGTATTATCTGTTGCATGTGCCCCACATTTTTCGTTTTAAATGTTACAAGTACTTTCACAGCTACTAAAAATGCACTATCACAAATTTTCAGGACTAGCCGTGTAGGGTAAGGAATCTGTAAGCGGCTAAGAGAAATTATTATTTGTTTTCAGTCCGATTCAAAAATTGTGTGAATTGAAAATTAATTTTTATTGGAAGAATTATCTCGAGATTGTAATGATAACTGTATGAGTGCCGCTCCTACCGTAAAAATAGTTAGCACAGTGCAGCAGCTGTAGCGTTCGCGAGAACAGCAACGGGACGCAGAAAATCGATACCAACCCTCTGCTGTCGCCTTTTCCACGAAGCACACGACAGTGTGGTGCGTAAGAAGAGTCCTGCGTCTACATCTACGTGATTGCAATTCACAATAAAGTGCCTCACAGAGGGATCAATGAACCACCGTCAAGCTGTCTCTCTACCGTTCCACTTTCGAACGGCACGCGGGAAAAACGAACACTTAAATTTTTCTGTGCGACCCCTGATTTCGCTTATCGTGATGATCATTTCTCCCTATGTAGGTGGGTGCCAACAGAATGTTTTCACAATCGGAGGAGAAAACGTCTTTGTTTTAGTGATTGCCACTCCAATTCACGTATCATGCCTGACACACTATCTCCCCTATTTCGCGATAATACAAAACGAGCTGCCCTTCTTTGTACTTTTTCGACGTCATCCGTCAGTCCCACCTGGTGCGGATCCCGCACCGCACAGCAATACTCCAGAACAGGGTGGTCAAGCGTGGTGTGAGCAGTCTCTTTAGTAGACCTGTTGCACCTTCTAAGTGTTCTGCCAATGAGTCGCAGTCTTTGGTTTGCTCTACCCACAATATTATCCATGTCATTGTTCCAATTTAGGTTATTTGTAATTGTAATCCCTAAGTATTTAGTTGAATTTACAGCCTTCAGATTTGTGTGACTTATTGCGTAAACGAAATGTAACTGATTTCTTTTAGTTCTCATGTGAATAACTTCACACTTTTCCTTATTCAGGGTCAATTGCCACTTTTCGCACCATACAGCTATTATCTAAATCATTTTACAAGCCGTTTTGATCATCTGATGATTTCACAAGACGGTAAATAACAGCATCATCTACAAAAAATCTAAGAAGGCTACTCAGATTATCTCCATGTCCTTAATACAGATCAGGAACAACAGATGGCCTATAACACTTCTTTGGCGAACGCCGGATACTACTTCCGTTGTACTGGATGATTTTCCGTCTATTACTAGGAACTCTGACCTTTCTGACAGGAAATCACGAATCCAGTCGCACAACTGAGGCGATACTCCGTAGGCACGCAGTTTGGTTAGAAGGTTTGGTTAGAAGACGCTTGTGAGTAACCGTGTCGAAAGCCTTCTGAAAATCGAAAAATATGGAATCAATTTGACATCCCCTGTCGATAGCACTTATTACTTCATGAGTATAAAGAGCTAGTTGTGTTTCATAAGAACGATATTTTTTGAAATCGTGCTGACTATGTGTCAATAAATCGTTTTCTTCGAGGTACCTCATAATGGTCGGATACAGTATATGTTCCAAAACCCTACGGCAAATCGACGTTAGTGATATAGGCCTATAATTCAGCGGAGTACACCTACTTCCCTTTTTGGGTATTGGTGTGACTTGAGCAATTTTCCAGTCTTTCTGTGAGCGAGTGGTTGTATATAATTGCTAAATATGGAGCTATTGTACCAGCATACTCTGAGAGGAACCTGACTGGTAGACAACCTGGACCGGAGGCCATTTTCTTTATTAAATGATTTAAGCTGCTTCGTTACTTCGAGGGTATCTGCTTCTATGTTTCTCATTTTGGCAGTTGTTCTTGATTGGAATTCAGGAATATTTACTTTGTCTTCTTTGGTGAAGGAGTTTCGGAAAACTGTGTTCAATAACTCTGCTTTTGTGGCACTGTCATCAATGACTTCACCATTGTTATCGTGCAGTGAAGGTATTGATTGCGTCTTGCCACTAGTGTGCTTCATGTATGACCAGAATCTCTTTGCGTTTTCTGCCAGATTTCGAGACAGAATTTCGTTGTGGAAATTATTAAAAGCATCTCGCATTGAAGTGCGCGCCATATTTCGAATTTGCCAATCTTGGGGATTTTGCGTTCTCTTAAATTTGGCATGCTTTTTTCGTTGCTTCTGCAACAACGATCTGACCCGTTTTGTGTCCATGGGGGATCTGTACCATCACTTACTAATTTATGTGGTATATATATATATATCTCAATTGCTGTCGATACTGTCTCTTTGAAAACATTCCACAACTTTTCTACACTTACATGATCAGATCGAAAGGAGTGAAGACTGTCTCTTAAAAAGGCGTTAAGACCATTTTTATCAGCTTCTTTAAATAGACATACTTTGCGTTTCTTTTTGATGGTTATAGGTGTTACGGTATTCAGCCTAGCAGCAACTGCCTTGTAGTCGCTGATCCCTGTATTCGTCATAATACTCACTATTTGTCCAGGATTGCTTGTTGCTAAGAGGTCAAGTATGCTTTCGCAACCATTTCCGCTTCGAGTGGGCTATATAACTAATTGTTCAAAATAATTTTCTGAGAAAGCATTCAGTAAAATTTCGGATGACATTTTATGCCTGCCGCCGGCTTTAAACGTATAATTTTTCCAGCATATCGAGCGTAGATTAATGTCACCACCGACTATAATTGTATGAGCGGTGCACTTATTTGAAATGAGATTCAAGTTTTCTTTGAACTGTTCAGCAACTACACTACTGGCCATTAAAATTGCCACACCAAGAAGAAATGCAGATGATACATGGGTATTCATAGGACAAATATATTATACTAGAACTGACATGTGAATACATTTTCACGCAATTTGGGTGCATAGATACTGAGAAATCAGTACCTAGAACAACCACCTCTGGCTGTAATAACGGCCTTGATACGCCTGGGTATTGAGTCAAACAGAGCTTGGATGGCGTGTACAGGTACAGCTGCTCATGCAGCTTTAACACGATGCCGCAGTTCAAGAGTAGTGACTGGCGTATTGCGAAGAGCCCGTTGCTCGGCCACCATTTACCAGGCGTTTTCAATTGGTGAGAGGTCTGGAGAATGTGCTGACCAGGGCAGCAGTGGAACATTTTCTGTGTCCAGAAAGGCCCGAACAGAACCTGCAACATGCGGCCGTGCATTATCCTGCTGAAATATAGGGTTTCGTAGGGATCGAATGAAAGGTAGAGGCACGGGTCGTAACACATCTGAAATGTAACGTCCACTGTTCAAAGTGCCGTCAATGCGAACAAGAGGTGACCGAGACGTGTAACCAATGGCACCCCATACCATCACGCTGCGTGATACGCCAGTATGGCGATGAAGAATACACGCTTCCAATGTGCGATGTCGCCAAACACGGATGCGACCATGATGATGCTGTAAACAGAACCTGGATTCATCCGAAAAAAATGACTTTTTGCCATTCGTGCACCCAGGTTCGTCGTTGAGTACACCGGCTTTAGTCAGCTCTCTGTTCCTACAACTATTTGTGCTCATGTCTGTGATGCAGCGTCAAGGGTAACCGCAGCCATGGCCTCCGAGCTGATAGTCCATGCTGCTGCAAACGTCATCGAACTGTTCGTGCAGATGGTTGTTGTCTTGCAAACGTTTCCATCTCTTGACTCAGTGATCGAGACGTGGCTGCACGGTCCGTTACAGCCATGCAGATGAGATGCCTGTCATCTCGACTGCTAGTAATACGAGGCCGTTGAGATCCAGCATTGCGTTCCGTATTACCCTCCTGAAGACACCGATTCCATATTCTGCTAACAGTCATTGGATCTCGACCAACGCGAACAGCAATATCGCGATACGATAAACCGCAATCGCGATAGGCTACAATCCGACCTTTATCAAAGTCGGAAAGGTGATGATACGCATTTCTCCTCCTTACACGAGGCATCACAACAATGTTTCACCAGCAACGCCGGTCAACTGCTGTTTGTGTATGGGAAATCGGCTGGAACATTTCCTCATGTCAGCACGTTGTAAGTGTCACCAACCTTGTGTGAATGCTCTGAAAAGCTAGTCATTTGCATATCATAACCGACTTCCTGTCGGTTAAATTTTGCGTCTGTAGCACGTCATCTTCGTGGTGTACCATTTTGAATGGCCAGTAGTGTATATCTTCTGAGTCGGGGGGGAGGGGTCGGTAAAACGATCCAATTAATAGTTTAGTCAAATTGTCAGGTATAACCGCTACCAATACTATCTATTTCAATTTAGCTACAAGGCAAACTACCTCTGACAGCAATAAATACTACACAACGAACTGTATTTAATCTATCCTTTCTGAACACTGTTAGATCGTTTGAAATAATTTCGACTGAACTTATTTCCGGCTTTAGTCAGCTCTCTGTACCTACAACTATTTGAGTTTCAGTGCTTTCTATTAGGGCTTGGAGCTCTGGTTCTTTCCTAACACAGCTTCGACAATTTACAACTACAATACCAATCGTTTCTACCTTACTGTGTTTTACCTGCCTACTTTTAGACGGACGTCCCTTCTGTGGTTCCCTGAGACCCTCTAACCTAAAAAAACCGCCGAGTCCGTTCCACACAGCCCCCGCTACCCATGTAGCCGCGTCCTGTGTGTACTGGCCTCCTGGCCTATTAAGCAGAACCCGGAAACCCACCACCTGATGGCGCAAGTCAAGGAATCTGCAGCCTACGCGGTCACAGAACCGCCTCTGATTCGGACCCTCCACTCGGCTCTGAATCAAAGGACGACAGTCGGTTTTATCGACGATGCTGCGGATGGTGAGCTCTGCCTTAATCTCGGAAGCAAGACTGGCAGTCTTCACCATTTCCGCTAGCCGCCCGAAATCAGACAGAATCTGCTCCAATCCAAAGCGACACACGTCATTGGTACCGACTTGAGCCACCACCTGCAGTTGGCTGCACCTGTACTCTTCTTGGCATCCGGAAGCACCCTTTCCGAATCCGGAATGACTCCCCCCCGGAGTGCACACTGGCTTCCTTGCCCTCCCCACCCACGTTCTCCGTGCTCGCTAATTAGTATGGTTTAGTTTAGCGACGAAGCCCACTTTCATTCAGTTGGGAACGTCAATAAGCAAAATCTGCGCATCTGGGGGATTGAGAATCCGCTTTTCGCGATCGAGTACTCTCTTCATCCTCGACGGATGACTGTGTGGTATGCAGTGTCCAGTCACGGAATAATCGGTGTGATATTCCTTGATGGCACGGTGACGAACGGTACGTGAAGGTTTTGTAAGATGATTTCATGCTCATTATCCAAAGTGACTCTGATTTCGACAAGATGTGGTTCATGAAAGAACGAGCTCGACCCCATCGAAGCAAGAGAGTTCAAAATGGCTCTGAGCACTATGGGACTTAACTTCTAAGCCCATCATTCCCTTCGAACGCAGAACTACTTAAACCTAACTGACCTAAGGACATCACACACATCCATGCCCGTGTCACGCAGTTCCAGACTGAAGCGCCTAGAACCGGCGAGCGGGAGAGTGTTTGGTACGCTGGGGGAGCACCGCATCCTGGCTCTCGGGTAACCAGAGCCTACCGGCAAGGGCCTCGACTGGCCGCCATATTCTTAGGATCTGAAAACATGCGACTCCTTTTTGTGTGGATGTGTATTAAAGACAAACCATTGCTGAGCTGAAAACAGCCATCCAGGAGGTCATCGACATCGCGATGTTCCGACACTTCAGGGATCATGCAGAATTCCGCTATTACTCTGCGCCACCTCATTGCCTATGGTGCCAGGCATATCGAAGATGTCGTAACGTAAATCCGAATACCTGTAGCGACGTTTATATTTTGAATAAAGTGTGCATGCCGTAGTTTTTAACTAATTTATGTTTTTATTTCCATATAGTTCAATAATTGTCACGCTGTATATACAGTGTGGGCCTACAGCACAGATAAACGTGACCCACTCTACTGTCAACAAATGTCAGAAGCATGAATAAATGCTACAATCTCATAATCGACGACGACGTTCTTTATGGTTCTCGGCGCCTCAAATGGATTACTGGGTGATAATATTCTTCTCGGGTGTGCAGCCGGATCATAACGTCTTCATGACACAATATTTCCGTGGGCCAACTGGCCGCCATCTTCAGGTGAGAGTGCTGGTACACGATCTCACCGGAACTGACTTCCCAGCGCAAGCGGTCCAGTTTTGACCTTCGCCTGAACCACCAGAAGATACCTGCAAATCAGTGGCTTTTTTACCTTTTGCTGGGAGAATTTCCTCGAAGATAGGAAGAATTCTGAAAATACATCATATCAAAAGTATTTTTCGTCCGCCAGCCAAGATTAGAGCGCTTCTTGGCTCTGTTAAGGATGACTTGGGTTTGAGGAAGCCCGGTGTGTACAAGATCCCTTGCCACTGTGGGTCAGACAATCCGGACCATTCAGGACGGATGTGTTGAACACCAACGACACACACGGCTGCTTCAACCTCAGAAATCTGCAGTGGCAGAGCACTGTCTCGGTGAGGGACACAGAATGCTATTTGACGAGACACAAATGGTTGCCCATGTGGACTGTGTTTTAAAAGAATCCATAGAGATTCGTTTATCTGATAATCTTTTTAATCGATACAAGAGTTATCTTTTAAGTAAGATTTCGCCTGTTTCCACCACTGGCGGCGCGGTATGTTTACTTGCGCTAGAGGGCAGTTACGGCACCTTCCCGCGCACGCGTTGTGGGCCTTCTGCGGCCTATGTAGGGGCCGCCGCTTGCGCTGGGAAGTCAGTTCCGGCGAGATCGTGCACCAGCACTCTCACCTGAAGAAGGCGGCCAGTTGGACCGAGGAAACATTGTGTCATGAAGACGTTATGATCCGGCTGCACACCCGAGAAGAATATTATCAATTATTACGCCGGGAAAGCCTTCGTAGTGGATTACTGGGTGATAAAATCCCAAACTTAACATAATATATCTCATTCACAATGCCAAAAAATAGGTTTTTCTGTCAGTGTAACTAGAACATGTATTCATGTCCAATTTAATTTTACTATATAATTTGTGAATTGGCATATCTGCAGAGTGTGCTACTGTCTAGCGGGATTTATGCGAAGCGAACTCGGATAAAAGAGATGCCACCAGGTCGCATTAACGTAAACTTCTAGGTGAGTGGCAAGGGCCAGCAGTGCACGCGGTGAACTGTGCACGTTGTTTGTCGCATCCGTGCGTGTCTGGCCTTTAAGGCAACTACGTCACGCCAGTAGTGCTTGTGTAGAAGCTTCTTAAAAAGTGCACAATCGAAAGTGTGCTCGCGACCCTGAGGCCAAGTTTCACAGAGTATAGAGGAGTTGCAATGAAGTACAGGGCGGTAGATTTAGCTCTCTGTATTTCATTTCACCGCACCTACATTACGTTTAATAGCATTCGAAGAAAAATAACCATAACTCCGAAAGGTGTCAAATGCTAGGGTATTGACGTGCTCTTGTACTCTTACATAACACCCGTCACTGATTATGAATAACATCCAGACTCACTGACTGTACCTTAGTCATCATAGACAAAGAACAGGTGAAATTTTTAGACGGCCCTACTCTTCAGTAGTCTCGCATTTTTTTTATGTCAAACTCAGAAATTCGTTCGCCAGGCGGGAGTCAGTTCTTTTTATTTCTCAGAAAGACCCGTGTTTATTCTATAAACGTTATGAGGAGATTGCACTTTTTATTCTTTTGATCACTATAAACTTAAAAACAATTTCGCTTAACAATGTTTCACATCAAGAAAGCGAAATGGGCTGAAAGACTCAAATAAACGGACCCAGTGAGTGTCTGCAGAGCATATCCGTTTCCCGATTCTGCTAACACGAAGGGAGAAGCAGCTGTCACTAGTATATGTAAAAAGGAACATAAAACGCTGACAGTGTTGTCTGAAATATGACGTCATTGAGTGAAACTGCCGTTCAGTCTGTAATATCTACATGCATACTCTGTAAATCACACTTACGAGCCTGGCAGAGGGTTCATCGAACCACCTTCACCATTCTCTATTATTCCAAACTAGCACAGCGCGCGGAAAGAACGAACATCTATATCTTTTCGTGCGAACCCTGATTTCCCTTATTTTATCATGGTGGTCGTTTCTCCCTATGTAGGTCGGCGTCAGCAAAATGTTTTCGCATTCGGAGGAGAAATCTGGTGATGGGAAGTTCGTGAGAAGATTCCTCCGCAACGAAAAACATCTTTGTTTTAATGATGTCCATCCCAAATCCTGTATCATTACAGTGACGCTCTTTCCCCTATTTCCCTGCCCATCTTTGAACTTTTTCGATGTACTGCGTCAGTCCTATATGGTAAGGATCCCACACCACGCAGCAGTATTCTAAAAGAGGACGGACAAGCGTAGTGTAGTCAGTCTCTTTAGTAGATCTGTTACATTTCTTAAGTGTCCTACCAATAAAACGCAGTCTTTGCTTAGCCTTTCCGACAACATTTTCTGTGTGTTATTTCCAATTTATGTTGTTGGTAATTGTAATTTCCTAGGTATTTAGTTGAATTTACAGCCTTTAGATTTGACTGATTTAACGTGTAACCGAAGTTTAACGGGTTCGTTTCAGCACTTATATGGATGAACTCACACTTTTCTTTTTTTAGGTCAATTGCCAATTTTCGCAAAATGCAGATACCTTTTCTAGATCGTTTTGCAATATTTTTTGATCTTCTGATGACTCTACTAGTCGAAAAACGACAGCGTCATCTGCAAACAACCTAAGACGCCTGTTCAGATTGTCTCCCAAATCATTTATATAGATAAGGAACAGCAAAGGGCCTATAAGTCTACCTTGGGGAAAGCTAGAAATCATTTCTATTTTAGTCGATGACCTTCCGTCAAGCAAAGTAACGGATAGTACGTTATACTTTTAGTGATTACAATATAGTCGCTGATAAAGCTTTGTCAGTGAAAGCGAAATGCGTCTGATGAATGACCGTGTCAGCATGCAATGCACTTGAAACGGGGAGAAACAAAAATATCAGTAAGAGGTCCATCAAACTGAGTGTGGGACGAAATTTCTACGCAGTGCTTCGCAATTGGCAATGTTTGCTTTAAAATTAGTTTCTCATTTTTCATGCTAGCGAAGCCTCTAGGGTATCATAAACTTCACATGAGAATTGAATGGCTCTGAGCACTATTGGACTCAACTTCTGAGGTCATCAGTCGAGAATTAATTTTTAAAACAGACTACTACCTTCAATAGTACTCTAGTTCTGGCTGAATATGATGCAATCGGTGACTCTAATTTTAATTTCATTACATATTCTAATTACATGCTCTGAAAGTGGTGTTGCCTGTCTTGTGAAAGCTAAAAGACAGTGCTGTAACAGCTGACACTCTTAACTGGTTGGAGACATGTGCGAAACTCTTTAACTGTTGCACGGCATTGACTCTTGTTAGCGATTTGTTGTTCACTACCTTAAATTGTTGCTTGCTACAGTAATTGTTAATTTCCGAGGCCGAATCGAGAAGATTTTCCCACACAACCGACTTTTCATTTGCTCCTCCCACCCCACCTTCGCACCTTTTCCTTGTACATTCTCATCCGCGTCAAGTTTTGCTACTACTTGCGATACATGCAGTACACAAACCTTCCACCTGAGTGCTGTACGTGTTAGCTGCTGGTTGTGACACGCTCTGCCTACAAATCTTTCACTTACTCCTCTGGTACCGCTCTCAGATGCACCTGTTATTCCGCAGATAATATGCATACCAAATCTTATCGTCTGGTACACATGCGAAATGATGGGATGGCCACTGCACATTTTATAGTGTTACAATTTGATAAATAATCAGTTCACTGCCTCCTATCTTTCAATATCCAGGATTTTACTGAACGTTAGCATGTTCTGCATGAAAGTTCCCAAGAGTAAAATACATTTTTGCAGACTCATTCCACTCTTCACCTCACTTTCGATGCATTACTTCGACTTCACAAGTTAGCGTTCCTCTACAAAAGCTCAAAACAACTGTCGAAAGCCGATATACTGTTCCTCAATGTTTTATTATGCTAGACGAAAGCCTAATATATTCTGAGTACTGGAATGGCTCACTTTAAAACTTTTATAAAAGAACTTTTACCCTCGACAATTTTTGGACACAGTTACATTTTAATATGAAAACCGGAAAAGAAGAAAATCAACTGAGGTGTGGTTTTGCAGAAGAATGACGAAAATTACGTGTCCGATAAGATGTGAGATGCTTTGCTGAAGAAAAGACGAAAGGAGTACGTGAAAAATATTAAATAAAACAGAGTGATAGGACACGTGTTAAGACAGAAGAAACAGTAACCGACCTAACAACTGCACCAGATACTTGTTGTCTTATGCAGGTGTTGCCGATCGCAGTGCCGTCTTCTGCCTGTTTACATACCTCTGTATTTGAATACGCATGCCTATACCAGTTTCTTTGGCGCTTCAGTGTATATTGGCTGTAAACTAATTTCTCATCTTGAGAAATGTTATTCTTCTTATTGCACGCTTCTTCTTCTATTCTCTCTAAGTCTATCTAATAATCTTCACTTATTTTGGTGCCTAAATAACAAAGCTCATCTGCTACTTTTAATGTCCTATTTACTTATTTAATTCCTCCAACATTTTAATTCCACTACATGTCATTATCCTTATTTAACTGCTCCTCCAACTCTTTTTGCCATTACCAACATAATTACTAAAACTCTTAACTTTTTATTTTATTTCTCTGAACTTTAACTGCCCTTAAAATTTTTTCCCTGATATCCTTGACTAGTTGCTCAACGCACATATTGAATAACATCAGGAACAGAGTACAGCATTCCCTCACTGCCTTCTCAACAACTACTACTCTTCATGTCCTTCAACGACAGTCTGGTTTTTATACAAATTGCAAATAACCTTTTTCTCCCTGTATTTGGTGTCTGCTGTCTTCATAATTTCTTTTCTCAAAGTCGATGAATGCCGGGAACATAAGTTAGCCATTAGTCAACGTACTTTCTAAGAAAGTGTCGTCTCGCGTTTTCCTACATTTCACTAGAATCCAAATTCATCTTCCCTGAGCCCGGCTTTCACTAGTTTTTCTTTTTTTAATATGTCAGTAAATTATTTGTGCCAGTATTTTGCAACCATTATTTATTAGAGCAGTGCTTCGGTAATAGCCTGATCTGTCAGCAACTGTCATCCTTCCTCCTGGAATTCTTATGTTATTCTTGATGTCTGAGGGTATTTTTCCTGTATCATGTGTCTTGCATACCCGCTGGAATGGTTTTGTAATGGTATTTTCTCCCGATGACCGCAACAGTTATGAGGGAATATCGTCTACTCCAAATGCCTTATTTAGATTTATGTGGTTCAGTATTCTGTCAGTTGAGTTCAGTCTAGGGGCATCCGCGGAACGATAATTCGATTTAAAACTCACCATTGCTGAATTTATGAAGGAAAAGAGGAGTGCAGGAACGGAAACTAGAGCACCCAGAATGGACTGCAGACGTCGCATTTTAAGTGGGATTGACTGCACATTGCCAACAGTAAGTAACTTCTGATGGGGATGCATTTAAACAGAAAATCGCGTTGTAGAAGGGATGCATTCGGACAAAGGCAATCCAATTCCTTAAGCTCACTGACGTTAAGGGAAGTGCAAGGTTTGAAGAATTCATTGTGGGAGACCTATGACGATAGTTTAACAGAGGTTTTGAGGACGCTGTCAATCTCACACCTGTTTTCGAACTCTTTTTCGAGATCGTTCGCCGTTTCAGTTGAAAGCTCTCCTGCGCATATGCAGATACAACTGATTGACCTGCAAGGTAAGATCGGTTTTAATTACAAATATCTGGGACGTCTACATTGCTTTTCTCAGACAGATTTTCCAAGACAGCGCTATGAGGTTGCAAAAGTGCTACACTGTTTCTATCGAAATATTTGTGTGAAAGACCTTTCGTTTGAGTAAGGAAATAAGTCATGACTATATGGTAACTTGTGTGCGAAAATATAGCAAGAGAGAGACAGTTTCACAGTTTGTCTTCAGAGCGCCGAAAATGATTAATACTGAAAACTTGTCTCGTTTGTGATCTATGTTGTTGAGAATGTCAAATACAAAACGCGTCATATGCAGTGCGACTGTACTACCATTTATTTACGTGGGGCTCGTTCGCTGTTTTCCCCTCGTGCTCAGACAACGTGGCGTGGAGGTGAGGGAGACACGATGTGAGACTGAGCGCCTTGACACGCGAGCTGAAATCTTGACCACTCCTAAAAACACTGTGAATGATTCTCACTTAAAGTGTAGCACTGGGGTGTCAAATTTATTATTTGATTCCAGGAAGGCCATTCCACACCGAATCTATACGTAATCTGATACTTGACACTACTAGTTGTATGTGTTAACAACACCGCACTGAGGGCAGCACCGGCCCTCAAGGAGGCCGCAAGAACTTCCCCTCACCGATTTGGTTCATGTTGACAGTGTGTGCAGGGCACGACCAGAGCTTCAACAAATGTACGCACTAAGACGCAACTCTTACCAGTTTTCGATAAAAATCGTGTTTGTAAACTGTAGGGCTGCTTACTTACGTAGTTGCGCCGCTTGTGTTCAAGGAGTCTGCAGACGGCAGACGAAGTGCTTAGGTTCCTTGGTGTGAGGTCCACGAATCGAATCTCACTTCCGCTGGTTCTTTTCTTTGATTCCCACAAAATTTTATTATGACTGTGCCAATGTTCAGTATTTAATCCTTTACGTATTATTCTCATGATAACGGCACACCAGCCAAAATCCTGCTCGTGAAATAAACGATACATATTGTAGAATATTACACCAGCGTTGTGCGTGTTCATTCATAATGTATAAAATGTTCCACCAAGAATCGAAGAAACAATCAATGCAATTTGCCACATTTTTTTCAGGATGAAGATTGGGTAAAGTTTTTTTCTTAGGGAGACTGAACATGATAAAAGTATACATGAGAACTTTTAATCAAATGCGCATAGTCATTTTATTTATATTATTGTATCTACATTTGTGATAAGGACTGTGGAGCAGTGCAAGAATCACGATCATACTGATCTTAGAAAAATAAAAAAAACAATAATTATTGTGACAAACAACATTTTATATAATCACCGAATTTTCACATGTACATGGCTTTTCTAAGTGTTCATTGCAAAACAGACCTCGTTTACATTCATCGATGTGTTGTGGATTGGCAGGAGCCAACCAACGGAGTTTGGAGGAAGCCAAAAGGCACGCGTTTAAGCTCACGCAGGCTGGCGTGAGGTCTGGAACAGGACAAGGAATGCAGACTTCAGAAAAAAGGTGGTACTTGGTGGAATACTTAACTTAAATCCATCAATGTTGAACGTAGCTCTTGTCTGTACATTCTTCACAATATCAATAGCAACTGATAATGGCGCCTTGCTAGGTCGTAGCAAATGACGTAGCTGAAGACTATGCTAACTATCGTCTCGGCAAATGAGAACGTATTTTGTCAGTGAACCATCGCTAGCAAAGTCGGTTGTACAACTGGGGCGAGTGCTAGTAAGTCTCTCTAGACCTGCCGTGTGGCGGCACTCGGCCTGCAATGACTGATAGTGGCGACACGCGGGTCCGACGTATACTAACGGACCGCGGCCGTTTTAAAGGCTACCTACCACCCAGCAAGTGTGGTGTCTGGCGGTGACACCACATTCCTCCCCCGCAAATCGGCGTACGGTGGTGTTATAAGGCTTCCGCCCGCCGTGGGGAGGACCCCATGTTGACGTATGCGACGAGGTGGGGAGCCTAACAACAGGCGAGGCTGTGCCACCCGCACCCTGCCATTCGGTCCGATGGGAGCTAGGAAACGCCTGAAAACCTAGTCCAGGGTGCACGCCAACATGCGGTGTATGCGCCCGCAGAGAGACAGGAGGGGCCGAAGGGTCGACCTCCATCGGGCCGGGGCACCCGACGGGCGAAGACGCCATATGGTCCGGAGCGGGCAAGAGTTCCATGGCGGACGACAACCGGCCACGGGAAGCGAAAGGCGGCGCGTGACCCAGGGAGGCGCCCGGCGGCTGCAGCGACGCGTCCACTGCGGGCGTCGCAGGCGGGAGAACAGGCGGCGGCGCGTCGCCATGGGGCAAAATGGAAGACAGCGTCGGTAACACCTGGGGCTGAGGGGAGCCAGTAGATGGGTCCCCCGGGCGCTGACCGGACGGCACCGTCGCTGAAAGCAGACGGCGAGCGGCAGATCCCGTGCGACTACAGAGGTGCAGCAGGTTGAGATGCCGGCGCACCTCACCAGAGGCCCCCAAAACCAGATACATAGCGCGGCCGAGGCATCGAAGAATGCGCCCTTCGAGCCAACGCCGTGAACCTCTGTAGTGACGATAGTAGACGACGCCGCCTGGAGCAAAAGCATGTGTCTGCCGCTGCACAGGAACCTGATGCGGCGGATGTAGCAAAGACATCAAGGTTCGATGACGACGACCGCGGAGCAACTCAGCCGGCGAGCGACCATCTCGGGGCTGAGAGCGATACGAGGACAAAAAGAGCAATAACGCGTCCTCCCGAGAATGCGACTCTTTTAACTTCAACATCTGTGACTTGAAAGTCCGGACCAATCGTTCAGCGGCACCGTTTGAGTGTGGCGAAACCGGCGCGGTTGTCAGATGTTGAATACCATTGGCCTTGCAGAATGACTGAAATTCTGCGGACATCAATTGTGGGCCATTGTCGGAAACAATAGTCTGTGGCAGACCTTCAGTGCAAAAGATAGCAGATAACGCTTGGATGGTGGAAGATGACGTCGTGGAAGACATCCGGACAACAAAAGGAAAATTACTGAATGAATCTACCACAACCAACCATCGAGCATTCCAGAATGGACCAGCAAAATCGATGTGTAAGCGTTGCCAAGGGGAAGTGGCTTTTGGGCATGCAAAGAATTTCCACGGTGGTGCGGATTGTTGTTCGGCACACGCCATGCAAGAAAGCACATATTCGTAATCGCAGCATCGATTCCGAACCAAGTACAGTGCTGACGAGCAAGTTGTTTCGTTCGCACTATACCCCAATGTCCTTGGTGGAGAAGCCGTAAGACAGAGGACTGTAACGAACGTGGGACCACGACCCTGGACTGATCATTATCAGAACGCAACAGCAAAACACCACGTCGTACATAAAGTCTCTCCTTGTGAGCAAAAAATCGGCTAACCAACGGATCCTCGATCCGTGACTTTGACAAGGGCCATTGCGTGGCAACAAAACGCAGAACGGTAGCAAGGACAGGGTCAGCAGCTGTGGCTGTAACTACACGACGAAAATCAATCGGAAAAGATTCGACCACGTCATCGGTTTCCGCATCAATGAACATGCAAGCAAGTTCGGAGGAATCGAATGCTCTATCCGCAGCAACAGGCAAACGGGACAACGCATCGGCGTTTACGTGCTTAGCAGTGGACCGATACAAGATATCGTAGCGGTACCGCGAGAGGAAAATGACCAGCGAATGAATTTCTGCTCTGTACGTGGGGGTACAGGCTTGTTTTGATGAAAAAGCGATGTCAAAGGTTTGTGGTCTGTGATTATGGTAAAGTGACGACCATACAAGAAATCATGAAACTTAGTAACACCAAATACGAGAGCCAATGCTTCTTTCTCGATCTGTGAATAATTTCTTTGCGCAGACGAGAGCAATTTGGACGCAAAGGCAATAGGGCGATCGTGCGATCCATCTTTGTGCGCAAGCACAGCACCGATCCCGAAATCCGATGCATCCACCATCAACAAAAGGGGTTTCTGGTAATCGAATGGCGTAAGGCAAGTAGTGGAAAGCAACGCCGATTTCAACTAACGGACCGCGGCCGATTTAAAGGCTACCACCTAGCAAGTGTGGTGTCTGGCGGTGACAGCACACAATGGTTCTCGTTCGTCAAACAATTTAGCGCCGTACTACGCATGTCGAACCATATCACCTGACGCAGATAACTCACAAAAAAGTGCTGCCTGCATCAAGATTTGTTCGAGAGACCTTGTGATTATGTAGCTAACCGCTTATTCGCTCTGCTGTTTGCTGCTCATGCATTTGCGTCTATACGAAGTGTATAAGCAAGCCTGAAATTTTCAAACTCGATTTTCTCCAAAGTAGTTGAGAGTGACGTCTTCCTGTTTACATACGTTGAGGCCCTGCATATCAATATGAATGAAATCTGCGCGAGGAAGTCTGTACGGTCCATTTGTAAGTGGTAATGCGGTCGCTTTGTGGAGAGAACGCTGCGTTTGCTCTAGGTTCTAATTTCGATACAGGCCTAAACAATTTGTCTGCGTTTTACGTCTTCTCTTACCGAGCTATGAACATCCACATCAATAACCATTAAGGGAATCCTAACTCACCGCCTTAAGTCACATTGCAATTTCGATTATATACCCCCTAGGTCTAAAGACAAAAAATTTAAGGAATTGTCCTCTTCCATCCCTGTTAAAAGTTATACTTTTTTGCTTATAGCGAAACACATCTTAGTTTGTGTGTTGGTAGCCCTGGACAAGGCGGCACGTACGGAGACAGAGCTCTCGTGATAGATAAGTAATTTAGGTTGTAATTAATTGTAGTTGAACGCTTTTAACTAATTAAATACGTTCTTTAGTGTATTCTTCAACCTCACCATTAAAAGTTTTTCTTTTATTTGCATAGTGTTCTAGTAATCGCGAAAAGTTCGTTGGTTAGTTACTGCTGCTTAGACCTAATTTTTCGAGTGTTCATATTTATCGTTATACCGCAATTGGAAGTGCATTTGCTGTAGTTTAACTGATTAAATACGTTAATTAGGGTGCTTTTCAAGCTCACCATTAAAGGTTTTTCTTTTATTTGTGTATTGTTTCAGTAATCGCGAAAAGTTCGTTTTGTTTATATTTCGTAGCTTTGCCTTACTTTCCGAGTATGCATATTTAGCGTTATACCGCAATCTTAAGTGCATTTGGTATAGATTAAATAATTAAATACGTTCATTAGTGTGCTCTTTAAGCTTGCAATTAAGGGTTTTCCTTTTATTTACGTATTATTCCACTTATCGCAAAAAGTTCGTTTTGGTTACATTCGGCCGTTTAGGCCTAATTTTTGATCGTGTATATTTAGCGTTATACCACAAATTTTAGCGCATTTTGTAATAGTTTACTTACATATTAGTTTCCAAAACATATTTAGTGTCCTTTTGCATCTGTATTTAATATATTACCGTTATCACTTAGGAAATCTCTTAACTAATTTCCAAACTACCGTGGACACTAAGTGTGTGAGCTGCAGTAGGGAAGTTAGTTCAGGGGTTTTGTGCAGCTGTTGTGACAAATAGTTTCATTGGGGAAATTGTAGCAGCGTGGGAATTGGGGAAGCAAACGAGACTCTTCCATTCTTTTGCAGTGTCTGCTCAGGAGATAGGATTATAGCTGAACAGGAGGAGAAAATTATAGCCCTTCAGGCTGATTTGGACAGAGCGAGGGAGGAACTGAAGAGGTTAAGGGGGAGGAGGGTAACGAGCGGTGGGAAGTGGTAGCTGGCAACAGGGGCCACAGAAGGAGGACAGTGTCTGACAGATTCCCAATTGGCACAACCAATAGATTTGCCTTGCTGGGATAGTTAAGTAAGGAATAGACTCCAGTAGAAGTAGATGTAGTTAAGAGGCAACAGAATCTCACTAGGAAACCAACTGTTTCAAAAAAAGTAGAAAGTAAGAGGAATGTTCTGTTGCTAGGCAGCAGCCATGGAAGAGGTGTGGGCCAGATTTTGGAGGAAAAATTAGGTGACAGGTACCAGGTCACAAACTTTTTCAAGCCACGTGCAAGTCTTAGCCAGATGGTAGAGGACATAGGTTCCCTGTGCAAGGGTTTCACAAAGCAGGATCATGTGATGATAGTGGGTGGAGTGGGAAACCCATACCAATGTGTGGCTGGTGCCTGCTTTTGTGCGGCATGATCAGCCCCAGTTGTACTGTTCTGTCAGGAGGGTAAATATGGAGTTGGATCAGTTGCTTTGGGTGGCCACTCTTGCTCGGTTCTTTCAGTTTGCCACCTGTCATTAATTTTCCTACTCTGGTAATGAAGGACAGCAGTACATTGATAGATAACACTTTTATAGACCAAGGTAGGTTTAAAAACATAAATTCTTGTCCTGTTGAGAATGGGCTTTCTGATCATGATGGTCCGCAGCTCGTGGTCGTGCGGTAGCGTTCTCGCTTCCCGCGCCCGGGTTCCCAGGTTCGATTCCCGGCGGGGTCAGGGATTTTCTCTGCCTCGTGATGACTGGGTGTTGTGTGATGTCCTTAGGTTAGTTAGGTTTAAGTAGTTCTAAGTTCTAGGGGACTGATGACCATAGATGTTAAGTCCCATAGTGCTCAGAGCCATTTGAACCATTTGATCATGATGCTCAGCTAGTTACAGTATATGACATAGCTCCATTCAGTAATTCAAAACTACCCTCCAAAGTTGTGCATTCAGTTAATGACTCAACAATTAGAAATTTCAGAGAAAATGAGGTGTACAAGGAACCTGATGCTAATTAAAAATATAACTTATTTCATGATACACTTGTAAGAGAATTTGAAATCTCTTTCCCCAAGAAAGTAGTTAAATCTAATTATAAGAAACCATCCAAAAAACCTTGGCTTACTAAAGGAATAAAAATATCTTGTAATGACAAAAGGGAACCGTATGTAACAACAAGAAAGAGTAATGATCCAGAAACAGCCAAATATTATAGAAACTACTGTGCTACATTAAGAAAGGTTATTAAAAAGTCCAGAAGCATGTGCATCATGTCTGAGATTAATACCTCTGATAACAAAATAAAAAAAAATTGGAATATTATTAGAAGGGACACAGGGCAACCAAGTGTACAGGATGACGGCATCACCATCAAAGCGAATGGAAACTTGACAAACAAGCCGGAAGTCGAAAACATTTTGAATAATCATTTTTTAAACGTTTTAGAGAAAATAGGATCTAAATGTTCATTAGAAGGAGCAAGGCAGTTAATGCAAGAGGCCTTACTCACACCATTTCATACAATTGAAATTCCTCCCACCTCTCCTTCTGAAATTAGGAAGCTAATAAACTCTCTCAAGAATAAAAGCTCGCATGGAATTGATGGCATTTCCAGCAGGATAATAAGCTTGTGCCCAAGAAATAAGTGGGATTCTTAGCCACATATGTAACAAATCTCTGAAGCAGGGGATTTTCCTAGATAGACTGAAGTATGCCATTGTTAAACTACTGCATAAAAAAAGGGATACGTCTGATGTCAACAACTACCACCCAATCTCTCATCTGACTGCCTTATCCAAAATTCTTGAAAAAGTTATGTATTGTAGAGTAGCTATACACCTTTGTAAAAATAAAGTTTTAACAAAATGTCAGTTTGGTTTCGAGAAGGGTTTTTCAACGGAAAATGCTATATATACTTTCACTAATGAAATATTAAATGCTCTGAGTAACCGGAAGTCACCCGTTGGGATTTTTTGTGAGCTATCAAAGGCTTTTGACTGTGTAAATCATGGAATACTTCTAGATAAGGTCAAGTACTGTGTTATGAATAGGACAGTGCTCAAATGGTTTAAATAGTACCTAACTGGAAGAGTGCAGAAAGTTGAAGTAAGCAGTTCACATAATATGCAAAAAACTGGTGATTTCTCAAACTGTGGAACAATCAAGAATATATATTCACGAAGATGCAAAGCTGGTACTTTTTGCCGATAATACAAGTATAGCTATCACACCCAACAGACAAGAATTAACTGACGAAATTGTAAACAATGTTTTTCAGAAAATCATTAAGCGGTTCTCTGCAAATAGGCTCTCATTAAACTTCGACAAAACGAGGTATATACAGTTCCACACAGTAAATGGAATGACACCGTTAATAAATATAGACTTCGATCAGATATCGGTAGCTAAGGTAGAATATTAAAAATTTCTAGGTGTATGCATTGATGAGGGGTTGAACTGGAAAAAACACACTGAGGATCTGCTGTAACGTTTGAGTCCAGCTACTTATGCTATTAGGGTCATTGCAAATTTTGGCGATATACATCTGAGCAAATTAGCTTACCACACATATTTTCGTTCTCTGCTTTCGTATGGCATCATATTTTGGGGTAACTTATCATTGAGTAAAAGAGTGTTCATTGCACAAAAGCGTGTAATCAGAATAATTGCTGGAGCTCATCCAAGATCATCCTGCAGACACTTATTTAAAGAGCTAGAGATCTTCCCTGTAGCCTCACTATATATATATATATATATATATATATATATATATATATATATATATATACAGGGTGATTCAAAAAGAATACCACAACTTTAAAAATGTGTATTTAATGAAAGAAACATAATATAACCTTCTGTTATACATCATTACAAAAAGTATTTAAAAAGGTTTTTTTTCACTCGAAAAGAAGTTCAGAGATGTTCAATGTGGCCCCCTCCAGACACACGAGCAATATCAACCCGATACTCCAACTCGTTCCACACTCTCTGTAGCATATCGGGCGTAACAGTTTGGATAGCTGCTGTTATTTCTCGTTTCAAATCATCATTGGTGGCTGGGAGAGGTGGCCGAAACACCATATCCTTGACATACCCCCATAAGAAAAAATCGCAGGGGGTAAGATCAGGGCTTCTTGGAGGCCAGTGATGAAGTGCTCTGTCACGGGCTGCCTGGCGGCCGATCCATCACCTCGGGTAGTTGACGTTCAGGTAGTTACGGACAGATAAGTGCCAATGTGGTGGCGCTCCATCCTGCTGAAATATGAATTGTTGTGCTTCTTGTTCGAGCTGAGGGAACAGCCAATTCTCTAACATCTCCAGATACTGTAGTCCAGTTACAGTGGCACCTTCGAAGAAAAAGGGACCAAAAACTTTATTGGCTGAAATGGCACAGAAAACGTTCACCTTAGGCGAGTCACGTTCATACTGAGTTGTTTCCCGCGGATTCTCAGTGCCCCATATACAGACATTGTGACGGTTGACTTTCCCATTAGTGTGGAAAGTTGCTTCACCACTAAACACAATCTTTGAAACGAAAGATTCATCTGTTTCCATTTGAGCAAGGATAAAATCACAGAAATCGATTCTTTTAATCTTATCAGCTGCAGACAGTGCTTGAACCAATTTCAGACGATAAGGTTTCATAACTAACCTTTTTTGTAGGACTCTCCATACAGTTGATTGTGGAATTTGCAGCTCTCTGCTAGCTCTGCAAGTCGATTTTCCTGGGCTGTGAACAAATGCTTGCTGGATGCGTGCTACATTTTCATCACTCGTTCTCGGCCGTCCAGAACTTTTCCCTTTGCACAAACACCCATTCTCTGTAAACTGTTTATACCAACGTTTAATACACCACCTATCAGTAGGTTTAACACCATACTTCGTTCGAAATGCACGCTGAACAACTGTCGTCGATTCACTTCTGCCGTACTCAATAACACAAAATGCTTTCTGTTGAGCGGTCGCCATCTTAGCATCAACTGACGCTGACGCCTAGTCAACAGCGCCTCAAGCGAACAAATCTACAACTAAATGAAACTTTATAGCTCCCTTAGTTCTCCGACAGATAGTGCTTAGCTCTGCCTTTTGTCGTTGCAGAGTTTTAAATTCCTAAAGTTGTGGTATTCTTTTTGAATCACCCTGTATATTCACTTATGAAATTTGTTATTAACAATCCGAACGAATTCAAAAGTAATAGCAGTGTACATGGCTACAACACTAGGAGAAAGGATGATCTTCACTACTCAAGGTTAAATCTAACTTTGGCTCAGAAGGGAGTAAATTATGCTGCCACAAAAGTCTTTGGTCAATTACCTAATAGCATCATAAGTCTGACAAATTGTCATATAGCATTTAAAAGGAAATTAAAAGAATTTCTTAATGGCAGCTCCTTCTACTCATTAGATGAATTTTTGGATGTAGTAAGTGGGTAAACTACACAACCCCCACAAAAAATTGAAAATATTAAGTGTCATGTGATATTTTGTGCAATGTAATATCTTGTATAGACACCTTATATTAACCTGACACGTTCCACATCATTACGAAGTGTCGTATTCATGATCTATGGAACAAGTACTAATCTAATCTAATCTTTCTTGTGACTGCACAATTCAGTTGTGTACGTGTGGCACTGAATAATTTATTAACTGGGTTTCTGTTTGGATCTATTCTCAAAGCGTCGTTTGTATATTTTCGAGGAAATTCCGAAATGTTTCTTGGGCAGGACGCAGGAGTTCACTAGCTGCACACCAGATCAGGCACAAAAGCGCATAACGTCCTGGTAAGGTGTGAGTTTCTGGGCAGGCTCGTATTGAACATAGTGTTGGTTGTTTTTCGTATATTGCGATCTCAAGGCGCAACAGTTGCTGAGACAGCTGCCAACTGCGATGGACACACCTATGGGATGCACTTTTTAACACAGAACATCGTCTTTGTGCCAATACATGCATTACATTATGCTTTGAGGACTCACACTGGCCTACGATTCTGTTTTTCTTTTGTTAGCGCCAACCATTATTTATTATTATTATTGCCCATTTTTGCCGCTATGACAGTGATTGTAATAATCATGTAAAATTCAATGTCATTTTTCCCTTTCTTCATATATTATTCTTCTTTTTCTCTTCCCGAAACCTCTCCATTCTTTGACTGTGTTCGTGTTGCCTTTGTTCTGTCCATATTTTCCCTCGTCTCTTCCTTTCTTTTACTTCAGATTTCGTGTTCGTAATTTTGTATCTGAATTTGCCTCTTTCATCTATTATTTCTTTACTGATTTTTGCTTGTTTTAGGTCTTCTTCTATTTTACGAAACCAGTTGGGTATTTTTTGAGTGAGCTGTTGCCTACATCAAAAAACCTCTTTTTGAGTCTGGTTTTGTTCATTCTGTGTATGTGCCCAAAGAATATTAATCGACGTTTTCTGATTATGTCTGCGAATCTGTCTGTGTGTATTATTTAGTGGTTTCGGAGTTCATATACAGTGGTTCGAATCCCCATCCGACCATCCTGATCTAGGTTTTACGTTATTTCCTAAAATTGTTTTTTTTTGTCGTTTGTTGTTCGTCTGTCTGTCCGTTCTCAAGAATGACTATACTATGGTATACGATCCCTTTTGTGATGTAAATAATTTAAGGTTCTAAGTCAATGCAGTCGAAAGATACGGCCATATACGTCACATATTTCATTATTAGCAAACTCACTCATCGATGAAATCAGAGCTCGGTCCTGGGGCCTGGCGCTTTGCAGGTATAGCGTAGAAACCGAGAGGTGGTCGTATCGTTTCTCGATCGGTCCACCAACTTCTCATTCTTCGTCTGAACCTAGTCTTCACATTTCAGCGATGTGAGGAATCGTGAGAAACAACACGCGGTTCAGATTCCGCGTAAAAATATAGGTTGCCTTTACCTGGTTCGATAACGGGAGCAGGTTAGGGACACGCAAGTCACTCTGGTGGCGTTCAATGCGAAGACCTGCACCACGCCACTGAGCCACACTAAATTATTATTTTTATTTCTTTCCTTTCTCAGACGTTATGTCTGGTTAAAAATGGAAAGTGACGCGGACCTTGATCAAGCGTGACTTCCTTTTAACTGTACGGTATATGTTACATTGCATTTAGGAACTTTCAGGTAATTGAACTTGTATCAATAATTACAGATTTCTGTAGTTGTATATATACGTTTGGATGTAGCTGTATTGCGTTGATGTACTGGTGGATATTGTGTGGTATGACTCCTGTAGTTGATAGTATAATTGATATGATGTCAACTTTATCCTGATGCCACATGTCCTGGACTTCCTCAGCCAGTTGGATGTATTTTTCAATCTTTTCTCCTGTTTTCTTCTGTATATTTGTTGTATTGGGTATGGATATTTCGATTAGTTGTGTTAATTTCTTCTTTTTTTGGTGAGTATGATGTCAGGTTTGTTATGTGGTGGTGTTTTATCTGTTATAATGGTTCTGTTCCAGTATAATTTGTATTCATCATTCTCCAGTACATTTTGTGGTGCATACTTGTATGTGGGAATGTGTTGTTTTATTAGTTTGTTGTTGATGTATAATTTTTGCTGCATTGTCATGTCTTCTGGAGTATTCTGTATTTGCTAGTATTGTACATCCGCTTGTAATGTGGCCTACTGTTTCTACTTGTTGTTTACAAAGTCTGCATTTATATGTTGTGGTATTGGGATCTTTAATAATATGCTTGCTCTAATATCTGGTGTTTATTGTTTGATCCTGTATTGCAATCATGAATCCTTCCATCTCACTGTATATATTGCCTTTTCTTAGCCATATGTTGGATGCGTCTTGATCAATGTGTGGCTGTGTTAGATGATACGGGTGCTTGCCATGTAGTGTTTTCTTTTCCAATTTACTTTCTTTGTATCTGTTGATCTTATGTGATCTAAAGGGTTGTAGAAGTGGTTATGAAATTGCAGTGGTGTAGCCAATGTATGTATATGAGTGATTGCTTTGTGTATTTTGCTAGTTTCTGCTCGTTCTATAAAGAATTTTCTTAAATTGTCTACCTGTCCATAATGTGGGTTTTTTATGTCGATAAATGCCCTTCCTCCTTCCTTTCTGCTTAATGTGAATCTTTCTGTTGCTGAATGTATGTGATGTATTCTATATTTGTGGCATTGTGATCGTGTAAGTGTATTGAGTGCTTCTAGGTCTGTGTTACTCCATTTCACTACTGCAAATGAGTAGGTCAATATTGGTGTAGCATAAGTATTTATAGCTTTTGTCTTGTTTCTTGCTGTCAATTCTGTTTTCAGTATTTTTGTTAGTCTTCGTCTATATTTTTCTTTCAGTTCTTCTTTAATATTTGTACTATCTATTCCTATTTTTTGTCTGTATCCTAGATATTTATAGGCATCTGTTTTTTCCATCGCTTCTATGCAGTCGCTGTGGTTATCCAATATATAGTCTTCTTTTTCAGTGTGTTTTCCCTTGACTATGCTATTTTTCTTACATTTGTCTGTTCTATTATTATTATTATTATTATTATTATTATCTATAAAAATAAGGAATTTGTACAGAACCCTTAGAGCGCGGCCTTCCTCCCACTTGTACTGTCGGTTTTGGTAAATTTTGCCCAGGTGTATTACATGTGTCAGTACTCTTCAAATAATGTGCTGCATGACGAAAGGTCACAACGCCCTTACCTACTCAGTTATATGACCCGAAATTTGCTTTAAAAACATAGGATGAGAGTGTATTTGAGATCTGGTATTTGAATTAACACTCTACCATATTTTTGAATAGACCATAAACACATACATCAGCACAGAATCACAGACGGAAAGCAACACTTCCAGCAAAAATTTCCGCATACTACCGTGTTGACAGTATGTGCAACTGATAGTTATGTGATTTCATTTCAAAGATAATAGAAACAAGTGAAATGCAAGTTTTGGTTGTCAATGCAAATAAAATGTGCTCTAAGCACTATGGGAGTTAACATCTGAGGTCATCAGTCCCCTAGAACTTAGAACTACTTAAACCTAACTAACCTAAGGACATCACACACATCCATGCCCGAGGCAGGATTCGAACCTGCGACCGTAGCAGCAGCGCGGTTCCGGACTGAAGCGCCTAGAACCGCTCGGCCACAGCGGCCGGCTGGGTGGGATTCACACACCAGGCAACCATTTTTAACAAGCACAAACAGACCCTCTTGACCTGCGGTAAGGCCGGCTGAGCAGTGCAGTGTTGCACCGTGCTTCCATATCCACATTAAACGTGACGACCGGTCGCTACATGCTGGTGGAGTTCGATTGGGTTGTTTCGGGGAGGAGACCAAACAGCAAGGTCACCGGTCTCATCGGATAAGGGCGGATGGGGAAGGAAGTCGGCCGTGCCCTTTCAAAGGAACCGTCCCAGCATATGCCTGAAGCGATTTTGGAAAATCACAGAATGCGAGTCCAGCGTGCTGACCACTGCGCTACCTCGCTCCGTCTGCTGGTGGAGAGTCGGTAATTGTTGGGGACGTAACAGAGGCTAAAGTCACGCCAGATAGCGATTCTGGTACCAGTAAGCTTCCTTATACGAGAGTTATTTTTATTAATGAACGAATAGTCATGTAAGGTCACAGGGCACTTATTTCTTACGGTGTTTGAATCTGAGATGTTGAAAATATTGGTCCTAGACTGGGATTCCAACTCACATCCCTCGTTTCGCCAGGCTTCACCTCTTCGAGGTGATAAAGTTCCAACATTTCAATGTTTCCCCTAGATTTCAAAGTCCTCAAAGTCTCTCCGAAAGGCGCATGTCTGGGTTCGACGCCTGGTCTGGCAAGAAAGTTTCCATCACGACGTTTCAAGCTACAGTACGCGCACACCAGCCTGCAGGTGACAATTATAGCTTTAAACGTCTTTCCGTGCCTTTCAACATTATCGATTGGTGCCGGTTTCGACTCGCAATCAGACTCAGAACGATTCGTCATATTAATTTCACACACAAACATGCTTCGCTTAGATTGGTGAAAAAGTATATCATAGTCAATGCCTCTTAGTGTGTAGTGGAAACGAAGATATTTGCAGGGCTCGACTTCCAATCCCCCCCAATGAGCCATATATCTTGCCGTTGGTGGGGAAGCTTGCGTGCCTCAAGCGATACCGTAGGTGCAACCACAACGGAGGGGTATCTGTTGAGAGGCCAGACAGACGTGTGGTTCCTGAAGAGGGGCAGCAGCCTTATCAGTAGTTGCAGGGGCAACAGTCTGGATGATTGACTGATCTGGCCTTGTAACAATAACCAAAACGGCCTTGCTGTTCTGGTACTGCGAACGGCTGAAAGCAAGGGGAAACTACAGCCGAATTTTTTCCCGAGGGCATGCAGCTTTACTGTATGATTCAATGATGATGGCGACCTCTTGGGTAAAATATTCCGGAGGTAAAATAGTCCCCCATTCGGATCTCCGGGCAGGGACTACCCAAGAGGATGACGTTGTCAGGAGAAAGAAAACTGGCGATCTATGGATCGGAGCGTGGAATGTCAGATCCCTTAATCGAGGAGGTAGGTTACAAAATTTAAAAACGCTAATTCCCACTATATCTAAATTTAACCTACCAATTTCCGAAGTTCGGTGGCAGGTGGAACAAGACTTTTGGTCAGGTGAATACAGGGTTATAAATACAAAATCAAATAGGGGTAATGCAGGAGTAGGTTTAATAATGTATAAAAAAATAGGAATGCGGGTAAGCTACTACAAACAACATAGTGAACGCATTATTGTGTCCAAGATAGACACGAAGCCCACGCCTACTGCATTAATGCAAGTTTATATGCCTTCTAGCTCCGCAGATGACGAAGAGATTGATGAAATGTATGATGAGATAAAAGAAATTATTCAGATAGTAAAGGGAGACGAAAATTTAATAGTCGTGGATGACTGGAATTCTAGAGTAGGAGAAGTAAGAGAAGGAAACATAGGAGGTGAATATGGATTGAGGCTAAGAAATGTAAGAGGAAGGTGCCTGGTAGAATTTTGCGTAGAGCATAACTTAATTATAGCTAACACTTGGTTCAAGAATCATGAAAGAAGGTTGCATACATGGAAGAACCCTGGAGATACGAAAAGGTTTCAGATAGATTATATAATGGTAAGACAGAGATTTAGGAACAAGGTTTTAAATTGTAAGACATTTCCAGGGGCAGATGTGGACTCTGACCACAATCTAGTGGTAATGAGCTGTAGATTAAAACTGAAGAAACTGCAAAAAGGTGGGAATTTAAGGAGATGGGACCAGGATAAACTGAAAGAACCAGAGGTTTTACAGAATTTCAGGGAGGGCATAAGGGAACAATTGACAGGAATGGGGGAAAGAACTACAGTAGAAGAAGAATGGGTAGCTTTGAGAGATGAAATAGTGAAGGCAGCAGAGGATCATGTAGATAAAAAGACGAGGGCTAGTAGAAAGCCTTGGGTAACAGAAGAGATAATGAATTTAATTCATGAAAGGAGAAAATATAAAAACGCAGTAAACGAAGCAGGCAAAAAAGAGTACAAACGTCTCAAAAATGAGATTGACCGGAAGTGCAAAGTGGCTAAGCAGGCATTGCTAGAGGACAAATGTAAGGATGTAGAGGCTTGTCTCACAAGTGTAAGATCTGCATACAGGAAAATTAAAGAGACCTTTGGAGAAAAGAGAACCACTTGTATGAATATCAAGAGCTCAGATGGAAACCCAGTTCTAAGCAAAGAAGGGAAAGCAGAAAGTTGGAAGGAGTATATAGAGGGTCTATAAAAGAGCGATGTACTTGAGGACAATATTATGGAAGAGGATGTAGATGAAGGTGAAAAGGGAGGTATGATACTGCGTGAAGAGTTTGACAGATCACTGAAAGACCTGAGTCGAAACAAGGCCTCGGGAGAAGACAACATTCCATTAGAACTACTGACAGCCTTGGCAGAGCCAGTCCTGACCAAAATCTACCATCTGGTGAGCAAGATATATGACACAGGCAAAATTCTCTCAGACCTCAAGAAGAATATAATAATTACAATCCCAAAGAAATCAGGTATTGACAGATGTGAAAATTACCGAACTATCAGTTTAACAAGTCACAGCTGCAAAATACTAACGCAAATTCTTTACAGACGAATGGAAAAACTGGTAGAAGCCGACCTCGGGGAAGATCAGTTTGGATTCTGTAGAAATGTTGGAACACGTGAGGCAATACTGACCCTACGACTTATCTTAGAAGAAAGATTAAGGAAAGGCAAACCTACGTTTCCAGCATTTGTAGACTTCGAGAAAGCTTTTGACAATGCTGACTGCAATACTCTCTTCCAAATTCTGAAGGTGGCAGGAGTAAAATACAGGGAGCGAAAGGCTATTTAAAATTTGTACAGAAACCAGATGGCAGTTATAAAAGTTGAGGAACATGAAAGGGAAGCAGTGGTAGGGAAGGGAGTGAGACAGGGTTGTAGCCTCTCCCCGATGTTATTCAATCTGTATATTGAGCAAGCAGTAAAGGAAAGAAAAGAAAAGTTCGGAGTAGGTATTAAAATCCATGGAGAAGAAATAAAAACTTTGACAGAATTACAATGTCATCGGCGAACCTCAGAGACAGCAAATGACTTGGAAGAGCAGTTGAATGAAATGGACAGTGTTTTGAAAGGAGGGTATAAGATGAACATCAATAAAAGCAAAACGAGGATAATGGAATGTAGTCGGGTGATGCTGAGGGAATTAGATTAGGAAATGAGACACTTAAAGTGGTAAAGGAGTTTTGCTATTTGGGGAGCAAAATAACTGATGATGATGGAAGTAGAGAGGATATAAAATGTAGACTGGGAATGACAAGGAAAGTGTTTCTGAAGAAGAGAAATTTGTTAACATCGAGTATAGATTTAAATGTCAGGAAGTCGTTTCTGAAAGTATTTGTATGGAGTGCAGCCTTGTATGGAAGTGAAACGTGGACGATAAATAGTTTGGACAAGAAGAGAATAGAAGCTTTCGAAATGTGGTGCTACAGAAGAATGCTGAAGATTAGATGGTTAGATCACATAACTAATGAGGAGGTATTGAGTAGAATTGGGGAGAAGAGAAGTTTGTGACACAACTTGACCAGAAGAAGAGATCCGTTGGTAGGACATGTTTTGAGGCATCAAGGGATCACCAATTTAGTATTGGAGGGCAACGTGGAGAGTAAAAATCGTAGAGGGAGACGAAGAGATGAATACAGTAAGCAGATTCAGAAGGATGTAGGCTGCAGTAGGTACTGGGAGATGAAGAAGCTTGCGCAGGATAGAGTAGCATGGAGAGCTGCATCAAACCAGTCTCAGGACAGAAGACCACAACAACAACAACGACTTCCAATCAGCACACAACTTTCTGTCATGTTATTTCCAGTTCAGACACCTGTATATCTCACAACTGGTGAAATAAACTGATTTTTAACGTGTGTTCATGACTGTATAACAACTAAAATGGGTACTGGTTTCGAATCCCGGCAAGGCAAAAGTTTTTCACCTCGATATTTCAGTTTTAGCCGTCTTGCTACTGTTGAAAAGATTTCAGATCTAATATTTGATTGTGCTCGATTAATAATTCAGTATCAACTGGGTTCGAATCCCAATCCACCACAAAACTTTATGCCATGTCATTTCAAATTCAAACCTGCATACACTTGTTACTTTTGACCTGAACCATGTTTAAAATTTTTCGTTGTTACTTAACAGGAAGAATAATTGCTGGATTGGAGACTTCAGTCCCATTCCAGTAAAAAAAATGTTCGTAATATAATTTCAAGTTGAATTTTGCTTTTTGAAATGTTATTTACTATAATAAATTTGAGTTTACAATCGTAATGGCTGTGTTATCTCTAATAACGTGTTTTCTGATACTTGCGTTACAGTAATATTAATTTGTATGTGGATTGATACACATGCAGAGCAGTTATTTTTAGAGGCATCTTGTAATAACCATTTTGTTTACTCAAACAATTGTATCTAAAAGGCTACAGAGGATATGCAAGACAGTTCCGTCATGGGAATTGCATATAAAGCAGGAGAAACGCGATTCATGTCGTTCGAGTACTTTTGAGCATGACAGTACCCCTCTCCTTAATAAGGCACTTGAATGAGTTTAAAGAGCTTAATATCTGACTGTATCAAGACGTAAATATCAGAAACATTATATATGTTTTTAAACAATTTTGGACCTCTTCTGGCATAATGTCTACCGCGTTTCATGCATGGATAATTTTCGTGCATGCAAATTCGCAGAGTCGCTGCGCATTAGAATAACTTACTATACAAACTGATAGGTTAGGTCACGGCATTTATTTTGCCGTTAATCTGAAAATTCTGTTGTGGGTACTTCCCTCGCAGAAAAATGAAGCACGTTCTTTTACGAACAACGTTCACCCACGCTGTTTCCCATCGTCAGGGAACTATGAAATAAGATGTCCAAGGCAGAGTTACTTGTTATATGGCACAAATTTGCAAGACGTATGTTACTATACATTCACATATTTTTCTCACTGCAAGATTTAGTATCAATTTCTCAATTCAGGTAAGTTTTGACTTCCAGTTCTCTTACTGAATTTCTACTGCGCAAAGGGAAAAACTAATCTCATTACATAATTACTTGTTTACAATATATAGATATATATTGTAAACAAAGGGAAAAACTAATCTCATTACATACTGCCCTTTGGGCAGTAGAAATTCAGTAAGAGAACTGGGATATTTTGAATCGTTTATGAGGAATTTGGATTCCTTATTATGCTATCTAGCAGACTACAGAAAGCCGTTAACGGTCTGCGGTGACTTCAACGTGGTCTTACTAAAGGGTTCTGATAAGACATATGATGTGGAAACCTGATTTTGGTCTTACAGTGTGATCTCAGTGACTAACTTTCCAACATGGGTGGATAAAGACAGTAGCACCCCAACTAATGATATTTTCTTTGATGAAGCTGAAAGCAAGAAAATAACTGTACACTCACCTACAATGCTGTCTCTGATCATGGTGCACAGTCAGTTGGAACAAATGCGACAGTGCCTCAGAATAATTAATGATTAAAGAACAAATGTTTTTAAGAATGCTTTACGAGAAAAGACATGGGATGAAATTTATAATGAACTAAGGGCTAACACAAAATTTAATTTATTCTATGATAAATGCATATAATTGTTTGTCAATATGAATCCCTCTGTCTTCTTAAACTATTTTCAATGTTTCCTTTGATGAAGCTCAAAGCAAGGTAATAGCTGCATAACTAGTAATAAATTATCCCTCAGTTCATGATGCACAGTTACTCAGGATAAATAAGACACTGCCTTACTGTATAAGACGTCTAAGTCGATACCAATTAGCGTAATTAATGACTCTATGACGAACATTTTTAAGAATGGTTTGCAAGAAATGACATGGGGTGAAATTTATGATGAGCCAAATGTTGACTTAAAATTTAATTTATAGAATTATAAATTCATATCAAAATTTGAAGATAGCTTTCCACATAAGCAAATCAAAGAGGACATTAAACAACCGTATAAAAACATGGATCACTAGAGGAATTTAAGCATTTTGTGAAAGGAAAACGGAAATTTATCTGTTGGGAAGAACAAGTAGAGATCCTGCAGTAATTGAACGTTACAAAAACTTCTCAAAATAATCACGTAGGGAGTCTCCCAATGCTCAATCTTAGGTTGCTATGGTTCCACATATATATGGTAACGATTTTTTGTCTAATATACACCAAGTGGTATTGGTTATTTTTGTGGATGACAAAAGATATGTATGCTGGGAAAGGTTACAATACTAAACAAATGAGATGGTAAACAAGATTCTTAAAAGCATCATTGACTAGTTTTCTGCCGATAGACTCCCCTCTATTACAAAAAGACACATACTCAGTTCTGAAGATCTAGGGATACTACAACAATGATGAGAGTAAGGCACATAGTGGGGAAATAATATGTAGGGTGGAAACTTCAATACTCTTAGGTGTCCATACTGATGATAATTTAAACTGCAAAAGCACATTTCGTTGCTCCTGAAAAAACTTAGTCTATGTAAACGCACTTAGAATCATCGTAAATCTTAGGGAGAAACAAAACAGTAAGTTGACATTTACACGTATTTTGATTCAATAACCTCTATGGAATAATGCTCTGGTATAACTCATCATTAAGGAAGAAAGTCTTAATTTCTCAAAAATGTCCTGCAAGAATAATTTATAGTGCTCACCCATAATCATCTTGTTGACATGTGTTTAAGGAGTTGGGCGTTCTGACTACTTCTTCACAGTATATTTATTACCTCATGAAGTTGGTTAGAAATAATCCAGTGCAGTTCATAAGGAACAAATTACAATACCAGAAGAAAAACGGCATTCATTATTTCACATTAAAGTTGCATTAGCACAAAAAAGGGTGCAAAACATTGCAACTAAAATTTTTGGTAATTTACCCAGTGATTTCAAATTTTACTTAGTTATCTATCTGAGATTTTATTTCAAACTGAAAAAGTTTCTAGAACGAAAGTTTCTCCTTGACAACTCCTCTTATTCCTAGGAAGAATTTCTGTTACTGTAAAGTGTAAAATATGGTGGGTAGAAATAACAAACTTACATTTAATAATAATGATGATAATAATAATACAAACTGATAAATGTTGAGCATGTAACCATATTTACGGATTAATCAGTGTTGTGAATGAAAAATGACTAGTTCCACATGGGTACGGTTTGTCATGCAAATGATCCATGGAACTTGAAACTAACCAACTAACTTACTGAAGTGTTTCAAGAAACGAACAAACAGCTTAGGGAAGAAACTGTTTTAAAAACGAACAAGGGCAGAGGTAACGTGTTAGAGCAAGCAAAATAGAAATTAAGACAATGGGGCACAAAGACAGCAAGAGAAGGGAAGAATTCGTGTTTTTAGAACGGGAATATGATATTCATTATTCCACATAAAGTTGTGTTAGCACAAAAAAGGATGCACAACACTGCAATTAAAATTTTTGGTAATTTGCCCAGTGATTTCAAATTTTTCTTAGTTGTCTAAGATTTTATTACAAAAGTTTCTAGAACGATTGTTTCTCTCCTCAATTATTGAGGCCAATTGAGTCAATGACGATGAGCTGGCAAATATTGTTCACGAAAGTGTCCATTAACAACAGGAAATTATTCCTGCCGCATAACATGATTTGGTGGTAAATTATGTCTTGCAGCAATACATCGTTGTTTGAAAGTGGAACGTGGACAATAGAAATTCTTCAGATGGTGAGGATGGAAGCATGAAGGGGAATGGTAAAACATGATGGAACCACAAAATGCAGATGATGATGTATTAGAGTAACTAAGAAGAAATTCGAATGGCTGCCATAGGATGACCAGAATTAGAGAGCGGAGGTGTAAAGAGTATATACGAAAATGGATTCTTTACAGCAGTAATTCAAGATGGTGTGCGAAAAATCGCCCACATTAGAAAAGGAAGATATGTAAAAGATAACGAAATCAGTTGCTGGACAGTTGTCAGTTGAGTGAAACAGAGAAGACAATGTATTCTCAGGAGCACCTCACACTACAAATTTCGCTTTCAGTAATTTTCTATACTGTTTACTAACTTCATTTTCATAGAAACAAACGCAAGAGATCAGGTATAAGTTGAGTGTAAAATTAGATTGAAGAGAATCTTTGGAAATTCCTAGTAATGAGAAAAAACTCGCGTGTAAGTATTTTTTGTGTTAAACGAATAATGACATTGACCATCTGGTGGGCAAATTTCTTATCCTGAACATTGTCAGCTAACAAATTTTCGCCCATAACCCGCACAATGCAATAGTTATGCATCATACTTACATAGACATAGAACCTATATAAGAAAGAACGTTAGATGTCAATCTGTAAACGTTTATAGCTTCTATGAAATTTGGAAGGTATCAGCGTATGAAAAAACTGATGAACAAGCAAAGATTATTTTCAAACGAAAAAAGTGAAATAGCAGAAGACCTTGTGAAATATGGTTTAGAGACATATCAAACCTAGCGAGGTGGCGCAGAGGTTAGCACAATGGATTCGCTTACGGGAGGACGACGGTTCAAATCCTCATTTAGGTTTTCCGTGATTTCCCTAAATCGCTTCAGGCAAATGCCGGGATGGTTCCTTTGAAAGGGCACGGCCGGCTTCCTTCCCCGTCCGTCCCTAAGCCGACGAGACCGATCACCTCGCTGTCTGGTCCGCTCCCCCAAATCAACCAACCAAGAGACATATCGGAAGATTCATATTGGAATACAGTTTTGTTATGGATTTGTAGACATATTAGATTTATTCTCTCTCTTTTTTATCTTCCTGGATGCATATTTATTTCTTCCTCGACGCTTCGACGATAGTTAACATACGAACGGGGGCTTTCGTCAACGAATTAGACTATCACACGTGGCGATAAAATTGGGAAGTTGTAAGACTACAAGCAAATGTCTTGATGGGATTGTTAAAAAAGAAAAGTGCAGGGCAGAACCTGCTTTGTACTTCGTACCTTATATTTTAGACCGATAACCTATGTCTAGGGAATAAATAAATTACTATAGTTATTAAGTCTGTCTAGTCTTGCTGTTCGTTGAGTGCAATAATGATTTCTTCAGATTTACTTACCTCATTAGTACCCTCAACATGCTTATGTCAGTTTTATTTAGTATCCTCCATACTAAAACATATAGCGTGACATAATGTATTTTAAAATACTACGAGTACAATACTCAGGTGCTACAAATCGGTTCAGGTCTTTGCTTATTTTTATCCAACAACGTGATCTAATCACATACTATCACGTCAGTTGACCGGCATAAAGTTTGCCTCCTCTCGCTGTCAGAGGAAACGATATGGCCTACAAATTATTGCGAGATTACGTTTATAACCCAAACTTTTTCGAGCATGCATGCCTTGAAGTGAGACTCTGGAATGTACGGAAGAAGAACAGCCAAAGAAAAGGTGTGAACTGCTTAAACACGACACTACTCATTTTGTAGAACTTATCACCAGTTGGAAAAGGGATACTAGTAGCCTAAGGGCCTCGAACACATGTAGCCACTCACTAAGCAAGCCTTCTGCGTGTTTGTGTGCTTTCTTAACTGCGCCCTCAGAGCTTCGGCGCAAAATAAATTCGGAGCTGCATTTTGTGGAGGGCCGCTGGTTTCCCAGAAGTGACCTCCCGCGGCGAGACTAGGGGTAGCGACTGCTCGGCCTTTGTTTGTTTGACGTCATATAAGGCGTCACTCAGTGGTAGGGTGGGGGGCGGGCGACGCCAGTTGTCTGCAGTAACCACATTAGCAATCTGCAAACAAACATGACACTTTGTGGAGGCACAGGGACGACGTCGGGACAAACATTCCCTGGGCGCGGTTGTGTGTTTCGGACAACATCAACAAGAGGTTCAGTGACCGAAGTAAAGGAACGACACTATGTTAACTGCTTCCTGGAGTGAAAAATTTACAGTTCTCTGTTAATACACCGAAAACGGACTCATGTGGCCTCTTGTAAAATTGCTGAAGGGAATGAAAACTGATATGTCAATAAAGTTTGTCTCTGTTTTGAGGACGTTGGTGTAAGAGAAATAGTTACCCCTGTTCATAGATTTGAATCCACTTCTGTCATGTACGAACACAGGGATTTCTAATGTGGTGAAGCCCTCTATTCGTAATTAAGTAGTTACACCAACGGAATAGAGTCTCAGTTGGACAATGATAGGAATCTTTATTAAAGTTATTTTGGGATGATATTAGTTTATTATTTCAGCACTGTCAGAGATATTTTGAATCTTCAAATAAATTTTTACTTTGTTATTTACATTTTTAGTGGTGATCATGTCATCTGTTTGCATTACGACTCCCTGTTATCGAATAACCCACTTGCGTTATTCATTTGGGTGAAATGCACATGTGAACATTATTCGTTTTGTTTTATACACGCAGAGTCGTGTAGGTTGCACATATCTCAGAAATTTTGTGATGACTAACAGACGAGTTCATTTGGATAAGATTTAGTTTTATATGTTGTCACATCGGATCGATATAGGATTTTAACACAATGGCATGGTCGATGTAGTTTTAATAGTAGGACTGACAGTATAAAAGTGGTGACCAAAGCTCGTTTTGCTTAAAATCTTTCTGTTTGAATATGTTAGTCAAACATGAAACAGTATAACATAACAAAGAAATGAAATTATTACGCAAGTCGTACGCTGGTCTTGCTCAAAGGGCCTAAACACCTATGAAAACATAGAACCCAAAATTTATTTTATTATTATTAGGTGGCGTTAATGTTAGTTGCCTACAGGCATACAGCACACGTACGGATCGATAATATAATTTAATGTGTATTAGCTTACGAGAAAATAGCGATTATGTAAACGTAAACACCCCGCGTAATGTAAAAAAAAGAGATGTCATCTGCTTGTCAAACGAACGCAGCACGTGGTGCAGTTCTAAAGCTACAAGACAGCTAATGAAAAGTTAGCGCGTATCGCTTGTAATGGCGTACACCAAGCTTACTCAGTTAAAAGTGGAAGTGTGTCATGTGTGTCGTCAGTCTCTCTTTCATTACTCATTATTTTCGCGCTAGTATTTTATTCAGTGTTAATGTGTAATCAGCGACGCGGACACTCTTTTATATATTTTGCGGAGTTGTTTAAACATTCCGATACAAAAGTGGCTATGTAACGCAGAAACTATTATACAGTCCATTTGCTTCCGTTTTCAGGTTATATCATATACACAGTCACTCAAATAGTCAACTAATTTTTTTCGCCTCAGTTATGGATGCATTTTTGGTTCAATTACGTCTTCTGCCACTCATGTACTGCACCCTCCCGAGACAATTTAACAATATTTTATTTGTCAACAACTAATTTTGAACTCAAACGACTAATAAACCAGCTTACTGATTACAATTGTTCAGTATACATACGCTTTAGTGCACTGAGTGACCATTGTCTGTCACCAACAAAACAAACTCTTATACAACGCTTTCATCACACAACTTACGTAACACGAGAAAAATACAAAATTAAATTGATAGCTTCGAGGCGAGTGACGCGAATTATCAAATAAATCATTTACTCAGTCTCAGCTGCGAGAAAAATCGTTAAATTAAAACACAATAGTGACGGTCTTACAATTTAAAACCTGGTACCTAAATCTCTGTCTTACCATTATATAATGTATCTGATACCTTTTAGTATCTCCAGGGTTCTTCCATGTATACAACCTTCTTTCATGATTCTTAAACCAAGTGTTAGCTATGATTAAGTTGTGCTCTGTGCAAAATTCTACCGGGCGGCTTCCTCTTTCATTTTTTAGCCCCAATCCATATTGACCTACTACGTTTCCTTCTCTCCCTTTTCCTACACTCGAATTCCAGTCATCCATGACTATTAAATTTTCGTCTCCCTTCACTATCTGAATAATTTCTTTTATTTCATCATACATTTCTTTAATTTCTTCGTCATCTGCAGAGCTAGTTGGCATATAAACTTGTACTACTGTAGTAGGTGTGGGCTTCATATCTATCTTGGCCACAATAATGCGTTCACTATGCTGTTTGTAGTAGCTTACCCGCATTCCTATTTTCCTATTCATTATTAAACCTACACCTGCATTACCCCTATTTGATTTTGTATTTATAACCCTGTAGTCACCTGACCAAAAGTCTTGCTCCTCCTGCCACCGAACTTCACTAATTCCCACTATATCTAACTTTAACCTATCCATTTCCTCTTTTTAAATTTTCCAACCTACCTGCCCGATTGAGGGATCTGACATTCCACGCTCCGATCCGTAGAACGCTAGTTTTCTTTCTCCTGATAACGACATCATCTTGAGTAGTCCCCGACCAGAGATCCGAATGGGGGACTATTTTACCTCCGGAATATTTTACCCAAGAGGACGCCATCATCATTTAATCATACAGTAAAGCTGCATGCCCTCGGGAAAAATTACGGCTGTAGTTTCCCCTTGCTTTCAGCCATTCGCAGTACCAGCACAGCAAGGCCGTTTTGGTTATTGTTACAAGGCCAGATCAGTCAATCATCCAGACTGTTGCCCTTGCAACTACTGAAAAGCCTGCTGCCCCTTTTCAGGAACCACACGTTTGTCTGGCCTCTCAACAGATACCCCTACGTTGTGGTTGTACCTACGTTACGGCTATCTGTATCGCTGAGGCACGCAAGCCTCCCCACCAACCGCAAGGTCCATGGTTCATGGGGTGGGGGGTGGGGGGGATGAAGTAGTGAAGGCAGCAGAGGATCAAGTAGGTAAAAAGACGAGGGCTAGTAGAAATCCTTGGGTAACAGAAGAAATATGGAATTTGATTGATGAAAGGAGAAAATATAAAAATGCAGTAAATGAAGCAGGCAAAAAGGAATACAAACGTCTCAAAAATGACATTGTGAGGAAGTTCAAAATGGCTGAGTAGGGATGGCTAGAGGACAAATGTAAGGATGTAGAGGCTTATCTCACTAGTGGTAAGATAGATACTGCCTACAGGAAAATTAAAGAGACCTTTGGAGATAAGAGAACCACTTGTATGAACATCAAGAGCTCAGATGGCAACCCAGTTCTAAGCAAAGAAGGGAAAGCAGAAAGGTGGAAGGAGTATATAGAGGGTCTATACAAGGGCGATGCACTTGAGGACAATATTATGGAAATGGAAGAGGATGTAGATGAATATGAAAGGGGAGATACGATACTGCGTGAAGAGTTTGACAGAGCACTGAAAGACCTGAGTCGAAACAAGGCCCCCGGAGTAGACAACATTCCATTGGAACTACTGACGGCCTTGGGAGAGCCAGTCCTGACAAAACTCTACCATCTGGTGAGCAAGATGTATGATACAGGCGAAATACCCTCAGACTTCAAGAAGAATATAATAATTCCAATCCCAAAGAAAGCAGGTGTTGACAGATGTGAAAATTACCGAACTATTAGTTTAATAAGCGACAGCTGCAAAATACTAACACGAATTCTTTACAGACGAATGGAAAAACTAGTAGAAGCCGACCTCGGGGAAGATCAGTTTGGATTCCGTAGAAATACTGGAACACGTGAGGCAATACTGACCTTACGACTTATCTTAGAAGAAAGATTAAGGAAAGGCAAACCTACGTTTCTAGCATTTGTAGACTTAGAGAAGGCTTTTGACAATGTTGACTGGAATACTCTCTTCCAAATTCTAAAGGTGGCAGGGGTAAAATACAGGGAGCGAAAGGCTATTTACAATTTGTACAGAAACCAGATGGCAGTTATAAGAGTCGAGGAACATGAAAGGGAAGCAGTGGTTGGGAAGGGAGTAAGACAGGGTTGTAGCCTCTCCCCGATGTTATTCAAACTGTATATTGAGCAAGCAGTAAAGGAAACAGAAGAAAAATTCGGAGTAGGTATTAAAATCCGTGGAGAAGAAATAAAAACTTTGAGGTTCGCCGATGACATTGTAATTCTGTCAGAGACAGCAAAGACTTGGAAGAGCAGTTGAATGGAATGGACAGTGTTTTGAAAGGAGGATATAAGATGAACATCAACAAAAGCAAAACGAGGATAATGGAATGTAGTCGAATTAAGTCGGGTGATGCTGAGGGAATTTGATTAGGAAATGAGACACTTAAAGTAGTAAAGGAGTTTTGCTATTTGGGGAGCAAAATAACTGATGATGGTCGAAGCAGAGAGGATATAAAATGTAGACTGGCAATGGCAAGGAAAGCATTTCTGAAGAAGAGAAATATGTTAACATCGAGTATAGATTTAAGTGTCAGGAAGTCAATTCTGAAAGTATTTGTATGGAGTGTAGCCATGTATGGAAGTGAAACATGGACGATAAATAGTTTGGACAAGAAGAGAATAGAAGCTTTCGAAATGTGGTGCTACAGAAGAATGCTGAAGATTAGATGGGTAGATCACATAACTAATAAGGAAGTATTGAATAGGACTGGGGAGAAGAGAAGTTTGTGACACAACTTGACCAGAAGAAGGGATCGGTTGGTAGGACATGTTCTGAGGCATCAAGGGATCATCAATTTAGTATTGGAGGGCAGCGTGGAGGGTAAAAATCGTAGAGGGAGACGAAGAGATGAATACACTAAGCAGATTCAGAAGGATGTAGGCTGCAGTAGGTACTGGGAGATGAAGAAGCTTGCACAGGATAGATTAGCATGGAGAGCTGCATCAAACCAGTCTCAGGACTGAAGACCACAACAACAACAGTGACGGTCTACATTCCTGTGTTTAAACTGTCTTTTTTGTTGTACTGTTAACACTCCACGTCATGTAGTTAATATTTAATGTAAGCCTTCGGTGCGCTCTTCGATAATTAATGATAACTCGGTGTAGGGCTTCTACGGATCTGTTCTTTGTTTTTCATACTGTGGGTGCAACAGTTTTGTTTAGACAACGAAAAGAACAACGACTTACTTTCTCAGGTGGACTTGTTCCTCGCTGATATCTCAAGTGAAAGCCTTCCTCGCTGAGTAGCTGTCTGTTTATAATGATCTTTGACAGACGATACGCTAAATTCGGCACCATTAAGTGCAATAGGCGAAAAATACTAGTTGTTATATCAGTTTATATGACGTGTAGAGACCTTCTCCATAAAATTTTGCTGTTCTGAAAAATGAAATAGTCTGTCAGATGCAGTGCTCGGGATGTTAGCCCTAATTTTTGTGTATAAAATAGATTCACATATTGACGTCTCTCGTACGTACACAGATACTGAAATTTTAGAATGGCTTTCTTTTCTAGAACAAATGTACAAACACACAAACTTGTGAAACGCCCTCGCAAAAATTTCACAAGTGCACATCCCGTCTTTCTCGCAGCCAATTACAATGATCTTTTATTCGCTGGACGAAAGCTGTATTTTCAACTCTGCACTGATTTCTATAAAGAACACTTAGCTTTGTTCTGTGCTTTTACAAACTCCGCTAAAGAATGCATGAAACACCATTGCAGCTGCTGTATCCTTTTGAAACAAATCTCTTCCACTCTTTCGTTGTCTCCAAAATTTCAATTGTTTCTTGTTTCCGGATTCATCACAGATATTAGATAAAACAAATTAATTTACTTTGGGTGTGTCTGATTAACGTCTCTGTAAGTTACTTTTACACATCACATAAATTAAAAAGTGTAATTCACATAAACAGTAATACATTGGAGACCTACACGAATTCCGTTAAAAATATCTATTACATACATAATCCTAACATGACAGTTTTGTTATCCGCACTGATAGTACTTTACGTGTACGTGTACTGCTACAAAAACTGCCAGAAAAATGGTACCGTAGGAATGAATTTTGAGAGAAGGATTAACTTTGTGGTGCGTTACGTTAGTGCAGTTCATATTTAAGCCTTTCACGCCGGCGCCGTGATTGTTGCGTTGTGCGCTGTGGACGAGCACCAGTGGCCGCTGCTCGCCGCATTTTCTGCGCGCCCCGCGGCTCTGCTCTGTCCTGCTTTCACACTCGTAGTGCTGTAGCAATTATTGGACTTTAAATATCTTCCCTAATAAATACATAATATATACAAATCACACATAAGTGTTCCATATTCATCGTCAGATTCGGACGATGATTCCCTTTCATCTTCAGAGTCACTACCCAGTATGAGAGAAAGAGTTTCATCCACAGTATATCGCTTACCAGCCATATCACTTCTAGTAGAAACTGAGGTTAACAACACGTCACTTCAGATCAGAAACAAGACGGGAAACGAGCGAAACAAACGATTTGAAGCTGAATGCAACTGCATCTAGTGACTGTTGTTAACTACAGACCTTGAACAAAGCCGCAAGATAGTGCATAGGTCAAGCTTCCACACAAGTCGAGCGTTGTGAAGCGGAGAAGTATGACGCGAAGCGGAACTGCTACAGCAGTTCACCGGCTGGGCGGCACGGGCCGTACTTGACTGTTGCAGCAGTCCACCGGCTGAGCGGCACATTCGCTCCCGACTTCTACAGAAATTCACCGTAGCGAAAGGGTTAATGGCGAGAATTCGATCCGGTTTATAAGTATCAGTTTGGCACTTAATTGCAGCACTCTCTCATATCCTAGCCAATCGACACAGATAGAGTTCGAGCGCTGAGACAGTTCCCAACTCACGTCATGGGCGGCACTTTGAAGTTCGATATTGTTTCAACATCTGATATCCATCAACCTCACTCTGTGTTTCGATTACTGTCGTGTTAGCTTTATTGTCGACAGCATTGCAGTTATTAATAGTCTAACGACATTCAGGTTTTCGCCAGTTATCAGTAACTATATTCTATAATCATTGTTTAACTTCATTTCACTTGCAAATTCATTTCGTGCTGTTATTATTAATAGTACTCAAAAATTGTTTCAGCTGCGAGGAGACGACTTCCGTTCGTAGTAGCTGCGAAACCGACCTAGCGTATTTAATTCACCGTGACAATGTAAAATTTAATCCGACTATGTCAGTGTTCGCCCGCCCGGTTGGCCGTGCGGTCTAACGCACGGCTTTCCGGGCGGGAAGGAGCGCCTGGTCCCCTCCGCGGCACGAATCCGCCCGGCGGATTTGTGTCGAGGTCCGGTGAACCGGCCAGTCTGTGGATGGTTTTTAGGCGGTTTTCCATCTCCCTCGGCGAATGCGGGCTGGTTCCCCTTATTCCGCCTCAGTTACACTATGTCGGCGATTGCTGCGCAAACAAGTTCTCCACGTACGCGTACACCACTATTACTCCACCACACAAACGTAGGGGTTACACTCGTCTGGTGTGAGACGTTCCCTGGGGAGGGGGGGGGGGGGGCACCGGGGGCCGAACCGCACAATAACCCTGGGTTCGGTGTTGGGCGGCGGAGGGATGAAATGGACTGCAGTAGTCGTCGTGGGGTTGTGGACCACTGCGGCTGCGGCGGGGACGGAGCCTCTCTGTCGTTTCTAGGTCCCCGGCTAACATACAATACAACACAATGTCACTGTTCTCCTTCTGTCGGTCAGATTCCACTCCACATGTTATTTTCACCTGGTATCAGCACTGCGCGTCGATCTCGCTCCCCACTGTCTACTGCCGATAGTTTATTCTCGAGTCTTGTACAAGCTCTCGTAAGGATCACATACTCACACACTGAAAATCTGTAACCTAGCAGTTACAATTGGAAACTGATTGATAAGGGTTATTATATGTCTATTTCGTAAAAGTACCTGCAGATATTAGTAAAAAAGAAAATACCTTGCAATTTATTTTTCATATTTCATTGTTTCCTGTTCAGCGTCACAGCTTGTATGTCCCTAAGTAATCTTAACTGTGGTTACGGTTCTCCCACAGTTGAAGTGCGAAGGCATGTTTGGACCCTTATTTTGGAAATATATTTTTGCTGCTTTGTCGTTTAGCTTAAAATTAATTCTGAATTTATACTTGATGACGAACTACAGTTTCAAACACTGAAACTTATTTCTGAAATTCAACTTAGGTACACAAGGTGTACAACTTTGCTTCCGCCGTTTGCCGATAGGTGGCGACAACGGTAAGTAGCGGTCGAAAGAAACAGATCGCAGACGTCAGGCAGTTAGCTTGGACCCCGGTCAACATAACCTCACTCAAACATTAGTCGATTTGTGTTTGCATCATGAAGTCAGCTTACGAGCCTAATTCTCGTCATTTGCCGGAGGAGTTACTGTTTTGTTTCAATATGAAGAAAACAGCGGCGAGTCTCATCGAATGCTCTCAAGTACGTATGGTAAGGACGCTAAAGTGAAAGAACGTGTCGTGAGTGGTTTCAACGATTCAAGAGCGGTGATTTTAACGTCGTAGACCGGCATAGTGGTGGAAGAGAGAATGTTTTCGAAGATGCAGAATTGGAGACATTGCTGAGTGAAGACTCGCGTCAAACTCAAGATGAATTGGCACGATTAGTGGGAGGGGCACAGCAAGCCATTTCAAAACGTCTCAAGGCTATGGGCATGATTCAGAAAGAAGGAACTTGGGTCCCGCGTGAGCTGAAACCAAGAGACGTTGAACGGCGTTTCTATGTTTGTGAACAGTTGCTTCGGAGACAAAATCGGAAGGGATTTCTGCATCGCATTGTGACCGGGGACGAAAAATGGGTTCATTACGATAACCCTAAACGGAAAAATCATGGGGATATCTTGGCCATGCTTCCACGTAGACGGCCAAACCGAATATTCACGGCTCCAAGATCATGCTCTGCATTTGGTGGGACCAGCTCGGCGTCGTGTACTATGAGGTCTTAAAATCAAGTGAAACAATCACAGGTGCTCGTTATCGAACGCAATTAAGGCGTTTGAGCAGAGCATTAAGAGACAAACGGCCGCAATAGAGCGAGAGGCACTGTAAAGTGATTTTGCAGCACGACAACGCTCGACCCCACGTTGCAAAAGAGGTCAAAACGTACTTCGAAACGTTAAAATGGAAAGTCCTACCCCACTCGCCGTATTATTCAGACATTGCTCCCTCTGACTATCACCTGTTTAGATCAATGGCGCATGGCCTGGCTGACGATAAGTTCCGAATTCGTGAAGAAGTCACAAATTGGATCCATTCGTGGATCGCTTCAAAAGATGAACAACTTTTTCAACGAAGGATTCGTACACTCCCCGAAAGATGGGAGAAAGTAGTGGCCAGAGATGGAAAATACTTTGAATGATACAAGTGTAATCAATTTGTTTCATTAAAGCCTCAAATGTTGGGGAATAACCGGGGGAACCAAAGTTGTACACCTTGTAAACAAATTTATGCCGGACCAGGACTCAGCTGTAACAGGTATAGATGTAGTACCGATGCGGCATATGAAAATCTAAGTTGAATTTCAGGAATAAATTTCAGTATTTCTCAGTGCTTATAGAGATATTTCCACGACTTGGAAATTGTGATGTTGGTACTCAGATATTAACATGTTGTCTTACAATCCTCGTCATTCCCGGAGTTTTAGATCTAACTCATTAGAAGAGTTTGCTCCATAACGAACGTTGTATAATACATACAGGTTGTTACAAAACGGTACGGCCAAACTTTCAGGAAACATTCCTCACACACAAAGAAAGAAAATATGTTATGTGGACATGTGTCCGGAAACGCTTACTTTCCATGTTAGAGCTCATTTTTTTACTTCTCTTCAAATTACATTAATCATGGAATGGAAAAAAAACAGCAACAGAACGTACTAGCGTGACTTCAAACACTTTGTTACAGGAAATGTGCAAAATGTCCTCCGTTAGCGAGGATACATGCATCCACCCTCCGTCGCATGGAATCCCTGATGCGCTGATGCAGCCCTGGAGAATGGCGTATTGTATCACAGCCGTCCACAATATGAGCACGAAGACTCTCTACATTTGGTACCGGGGTTGCGTAGACAAGAGCTTTCAAACGCCCTCATAAATGAAAGTCAAGAGGGTTGAGGTCAGGAAAGCGTGGAGGCCATGGAATTCGTCCGCCTCTACCAATCCATCCGTCACCGAATCTGTTGTTGAGAAGCGTACGAACACTTCGACTGCAATGTGCAGGAGCTCCATCGTGCATAAACCACATGTTGTGTCGTACTTGTAAAGGCACATGTTCTAGCAGCACAGGTAGAGTATCCCCTATGAAATCATGGCGCTGAATCGAGGAAGTACAGTACATACTGACGAAACTAAAATGAGCTCTAGCATGGAAATTAAGCGTTTCCGGACACGTGTCCATATAACATCTTTTCTTTATTTGTGTGTGAGGAACGTTTCTTGAAAGTTTGGCCGTACCTTTTTGTAACACCCTGTATAATATAAGAGTCGATCAAAAAGTTTCCGTTTTTGGCGTTGCTGCAGCATACATACAACGTAACGTAACTTATATGCGGGTGTATAAGCAGTAACATGCAGGCAAGGCGTTAGTGTGGTATCCGTTTATATCCGACGGTGTGTACGGTAAATGTGGAAACGTGACATATTACCAAATGCGTCGAAAAGGGACCAACGTGCTGTTACTCTTTCCTTCACTGCCGAAGGATAAGCACCGGTAGACACCCTTCAGAGAATGAAGAATGCGTGCGCTAAGGGCTGCTGGTGCTTCATAATAACGCAGGGGCCGGCCGCGGTGGTCTAGCGGTTCTAGGCGCTCAGTCCGGAACCGCGCGACTGCTACGGTCGCAGGTTCGAATCCTGCCTCGGGTATGGATGTGTGTGATGTCCTTGGGTTTGTTAGGTTCAAGTAGTTCTAAGTTCTAGGGGACTGATGACAACAGATGTTAAGTCCCATAGTGCTCAGAGCCAATAGATAACGTAGGTCTCCACATCGCACATGCCGTGACGCAGTTGTGCCAACTCCTGATCTCTGCCCCATGCGATTGTCACACCTTCGGTCCCTTAAGAAAAGCCACTGAAGGGTCGACGATGTGCAGCACGCAGTAACGGACTTCTTCACACAGCAGGACACCGTGTTTTACCGAACGGGGGTTTCATCAACCTGGTGCATCGATGGGACGATTGCCTCAATGCTCACGGGGATTTTGCCGGATTGAAATATCGTTTCTGGATTGTACGGCCTTCGAACAGAAACATTTTGATCAACCCTTATATGAAGACCTTATCTTGATAACGTTTCCGTGTATGTATTGGATTAAGTAAAAGTCGTAAAACATAAACGCTCCTTTTGTGCAAGCACCAGACGCTGTGGACAGAAACGGAGAGTCATTTGTTACAAAAGGATGAAAAATATATTGTTGAGGAATCGTCAGGAAACTATTCTTCCTGCCAGACTAACATTCTCTCTTCTACTGCTGTGGAAGCAGTGAACTAAATGGCCCACAATGAAAGAAAAATCAGGAAATCACTGTAGAACTGTAACTGTGTCGCCTGTAAAAAGGACTGTCAATACGTTTCACCTGGCCAGATGTAAAAACTTTAATAATCGTATTAAAATTACGAATTTCGTACAAATTACACTAACTACGTATTACAAGAGTAATACTAATATAATTCGTTCAGTTGTTAAAATGAGTACTTGATTTTTAGTTACAAATAAGAAAAACTGCAAATGTCAGCTCCACTTCGCATCGTGTTTAATGATAGAAACTCAGACTTTCGTCTACGTCTACATCATACTCCGCAAGCCACCTAATGGTGTGTGGCGGAGGGTACTTTCGGTACCACTATCTGATCCCTCCAACCCTGTTCCACTCGCGAATAGTGTGTGGGTAGAATGATTGTCGGTAAGCCTCTGTATTGGCTCTAATTTCTCGAATTTTCTGCGCGTGGTATGTGGGGGGGAAGTAATATCTTGTCCGACTCATTCTGAAAAGTGGTGTCCCGAAATTTCAATAGTAAATCTCTCCGCGATCCACAACGCCTCTCTTGTAACGTCTGCCAGTGGAGTTTGTTTAGCATCTCCGTAACGCTCTCTCGCCAGCTAGGCGATCCCGTGACGAAACGCGCCGCTCTTCGTTGGATCTTCTCTATCTCCTCTATCAGTCCTAACTGACAGGGATCCCAGATGGATGAACAATACTCAAGAATCGGGCGAACAAGCACCTTATAAATCACTTCTTTCGTTGCTGAGTTATATTTCTTTACGATTCTTGCAATCAATCTGAGTCGGGTGTCTGCTTTTCCCACTATCTCTTTTGTGTGGTCATACCACTCAAGGTCACTCTGGATAGTTGCGCCTATCGGATACTTCGCTCATGGTCGAATGTCATTCTTTGTAAGTTTAGAGAACAAATATATATGTGTTCGATTTGGTAGGATGATTCTGTCTACGCGTGGCCTGTGGTGCGAATGATACAAGTCTCCCGCTAACGGCAAGTGGCTATACATATGGAGAGGGCTGTTGCAATGCGGGAATGTATTTGACTTAACCGTGTAGTCGTCTAGACGGCCGAATAGCGAACTAATACTTAGTATGTGTTGGACAGCTTCGATGATCAAGTGGGAATTTGACAAGACAATATGGATGTGTGTTTGCACTGAGTCATTCATTATTCAGTTATCATGTAACTTGTTCGGTCGAGTGCTTCTGCGCATATGATTTCTTATTTTGTTGGGAGGAGGTCGATTGTGATGTGTGCATCTAGCAGGTGGAAGACACGTTTCTGGTTGTCTAGATATGAGAAAGACGTTATTTGACTTGGCGTGATTTAGAATCTGCTAAATGACGGAAATCTGTATTCGTGAGTGGAAATATCAGAAACATATCACCTCTGCAAACAGATTTATGTCTAAACTAAGTCGAAGGTGAAAAACTATACAGATCTTTGCTCATAAAACTGGACTTTGTCTATTTTCGAGAAAAATAGGACATTTATTGTGGTCAGAAATGTTTTGCTTTATTATAAGAGCGAAGTTGATGTTAAATCAATAATAATCGAATGCTGAACGGTGGCTCTCGTCCGCTCCTGCTTGAGCATACTACGTGACGTCAAACAAAGTCTGGGAACGCGAGGCGTTGTGGGGCTGTGACAGCGGTGCTTCGTAGCCATTAGGTCAGTGGACTTTTAGAGGAACAGGTTGCATATGGAGGGAAAGTGGGACTTGCGCGGCGAGGCGTTTTGGCCGGCCAGGGTGGCCGAGCGGTTCTAGGCGCTACAGTCTGGAACCGCGAGACAGCTACGGTCGCAGGTTCGAATCCTGCCTCGGGCATGGATGTGTGTGATGTCCTTAGGTTAGTTAGGTTTAAGTAGTTCTAAGTTCTAGGGGACTGATGACCTCAGAAGTTAAGTCCCATAGTGCTCAGAGCCATTTGAACCATTTTTTTTAGGCGTTTTGGCGAGGCAGGCACCATGAGACTGTTCGCGTAGTAACGCGATCTCATAGTTTGTGATTGTATGTGGATGGGAAGGTAGCCTTTTAGGACGAAGATCTCGCACTAGCTTCGGTTAGGGTAATTTTTAGTAGGCATGTGTAGTGAACTCTGACGTCAAACATGGATAGATGGTATATGCTTGGAGCTGATAGACTTTTTTAAACTCATGTCTGTCGAACAGCAGGATATAGTGTGTTGAAAGTTTATGCCCTAGCTTGTAGGTGTAGGGTAGGGTTTAAGTGTTACTGTCGCTGCTTTAGAGTGGTATAATTTTTTCCCCGAACAGGATAATATGAGTTGTCAGTGTTTGCGGGATTATTACTGTTCTTGTTCAGTGTTATGTATATAGTTGCGTAATTATGACCGATCTTCGTGATCAATTATGTAATTAGGATGGATATTTGGGTCATTTTCCAGAGCAAAATAAATGAAGTACAATAACCTAACCTTTCCTCTCGTTATTGGAGAGTTTCCATGCGTTAGGGGGCGTGTGTGCACTTTAATGCAGTAGAATCAGGGTTCGAGTGGTTGATAAGTTGGGCTTTTTACTTGCAGTAAATGTTGTGCATTGAATTATTTTCGGGCGATTAAGCGTTGTGAGCGTGCTTTCGTGCATTATTTTGATGATCTACGAGCAGATTGCACGTCTGCATGGTATATACTGGATTATTTCAGTAATTTAGGAGTTGGGTTGTTAGAGGCAGGAGACCAGACAGCGAGGTCATCGGTCTCATCGAATTAGGGAAGGACGTGGGAAGAAATCGCTCGTGCCCTTTCCTAGGAACCATCCTGGCATTTGCCTGGAGTGATTTTTGGAAATCACAGGAAACCTAAATCAGGATGGGACCGAACGCGGAATTGAACCGTCGTCCTCCCGAATGCGCATCCAGTGTGCAACCCACTGACCGGCTTCGTAATTTGCGAGTTGCTTGCTTCTCGGCACATCAGTGTAATGTATTATTATTTAGGAGTAGTTTCGTGATCTGTAAACTGTATATTGTACGTTAGGGTGAGTGTTCTGCATCAGCGTGATAAATAAATTAGGTGAAATCCGTAGGTAAACAAGTTGTTCAAAAAAATAAATAAAGTACACTCCCTCCTCTCTCCAGCAGCCCAGAACAGGGTGATTCCTTTTTTCACACCAATTTTCCTCCCCTCCAGACGGCTGGCATGGTGAGTGTTTCGTATCAGCGTAATAAAGTAGGTGAGATCCGTAGTTCCATGTAGGTAGGAAATGTGGTTGGATGACCTTGAAAAGTAGTTGAAACTAGGTATTTGGAAGTGTAGCGAACACATTTTGTTGGCTATATATGAATGATCAGCGTCTAGTGGGGGGCGACACCATACTAACCCCCCCCCCCCCCCCACATTTTCCAAGAGGATGGCAAACACATTTGGTCTTGATAGCGGCTCTAATTGTTTAAATAAAGACTTACGTCCAGTGCATGTAATGGGGCTATTAAAACACCGATCACCGATATCTAAGCCTCTTGTGGCGGTAACACGACACTAATGCTGTACGTAGATAATAAATTCAAACAAATTATATCCGAATTCAACGAGCAGGCTCTTTAAAAAAAAATATATAAATTGTATTCGAATTGAACGGAATACCATACTAACTTGCCTCAGCTCTTAGAGGAAAAGTCGTGAACAATTTACAAGAGGATGGCGAAAACACTTGATGGTGGTACTACCTCTAATTGTTTAAATAAAGACTTACGCCTAGTTCCTAGGAAGAGTTGACTTAGTTTAGTGGAGGTAGCCCATTCTTTCCCGCCCTTTTTTTAGGTTGAGGTAGCGCAATTCAGCTATCTTCCCTCCAAAAGCCGCCATCTTGGAAAACAGTACTCGCGTCATCAGCTGACGTCAATTGCGTCATCAGTTGACATCACGTACTTGGGTCACGGCCGCCGTCTTGGATAACGGTACTTTGCGGCCACGTCCTTGTTGCCCCACTACTTGCAGTTACTCATTCTGAAACACTAAATTTTGAAAGTAACGTTAAATGTAATTTCTGGTTAAATAAATGACTAGCTTAACATAAACTTTATTATGCAAAAAAATAAATAAATAAAAAAAAGACTTTCAGTAACCTCAGTGTAACTTAATGCAAAATTTAGAAAACGGCAAGCAATTGATTTTTGATTAGTGAAAGATTGAACTGAATTACCTTTAAAAGTGAAACCGATTGCGCATTTGCTTAAAGTAACAACCATCAAATAAATACCAAGCCAGCAGGTCAGTCGCAGAATAAATGAAATTGCGCTCTCTTAATTTATATTGTATCTGTAGCCTCTGTTAAGCAATACAAGAATGAAGTTACTGAGGCAGAAAATTTAGACTGAAACTGGTCAGTACGAAATACACGAAACTAGTAGTAAATATTTAATCAGTTTTGATATTCTTATGACACTCGATGATTGCATGGAAAGGAAAGGGACCCCGCATGGTAATAATGTCTGAAGACAATACAACACAGATGCCCTAGAAATGTTACCTTTGCAAGTTATTATTCAAGTTATACATACTCTGTGAATGAAATGTTGCTGGGTGAAGCCTCTACATTACAATTGTCAGTTAACAGTCTTGCGATATTGTAGCTGTGCGGACGACAAGAATGTAGCCGACGACAATGCTGAGCTGCCGTTGTTGTTGCTGCTGCTGCTGCTTGATGAGAGGAACCCCGAGTCGTCTCCAGAGCCACGGATAAATATGGGACAGGCAACAGTTGAAACTGCAGCTTCCTCTGCCTGTCCACTCCTGCCGTGCTCTCAATAATCATAGGTTAACGAGTCCGGGATATCTATACTGGCGCGAGTATAGGTGCACACCGGGTCCGCCGGAGCGCCCAACAAACACTTCCGCACTCTTTCACGACACAAGCTGCTCTGCCTCCCATCTGCACGCAACGCGACAGAGACTCTCCATGCGCAAAGATAAACATCGGCACAGCTATTATCATTTCGTCGTTGCTATTGATACATTTCAATAAAGTTCCCTTGGCTATTACCCAGCAATTTACAACACTTCTATCAATTATATACAGTCAAATTTATAATTAATACGTAATCGAAGTATTAATGTATTTAGTTTCTGTAGTACAGCTTATAGCTTCAGAATCAAGAATATAGTGCAAGTTATCAACGAAAATTAAACGGCGAAGATTTTGGAGTTGCAGAAGGTACTTTGTCTGCATTTTCGGTGTTATACCCTCTATGAGATGTGTGTATAATGATGATTACCCGGTACACGCATGATCACATCGTGCCGTAGACATGCCAGAAGATGGAGTAACACCGAAACCTATGGCAAGTAAATTGAGACAGCTGAAGGTGGTATTCCGATACATAAAGAAACACATTTAGACGTCAACTGCTAGAAGTCTCACGCGTACATCTGAAGGAGTATTTCATATATATCTGTTTGAGGGAATCTCATCATTCCCAGAATGACAGGTAGGTGTGGCAACTCGGCGGACAGTGATGTGGCCGCCCAACATTCACCAAGCTTTTGTATGTACAGAAAGGACCTCCACTTGCTTTGCCTGTAAGTTAGTATCATCCACGGGGAATTATCGTCCTGAGGCGAAGAAGACTTACTAATCATCAGAACACAGTGATTGCGAATGCTTCTTCGTAGCCGTAATACTCTTCAGAGATGCCAGTATCTTCCGAATTGCGGTTATTATACTTTTTATTGATGTCAGAGTCTGTGTTACTCGATACACATATATCGCTTATCTAGTGGCATGGTGTTACGAAGGTAAGTTCACCGAAGGCTTTCAACAATTCTGAAGAAATTTCGTCTACTACGGCTGCCTTCTTTTGATTTATGTCTTTCAGTGCTCTTCAGCAGCTGCTGTTGCTATAACGTCAAAAGACTGAGACTGAAAACTATTCACGTGACGATCAATACTACCACTGAAATGGGTAGTTTCACGGTCGAGAAGTTGTCAGATACTGTCCTACGCCTTCTATTGTTCATCAGCGGGGCAACCTCATGGCCGTCTGCACGTTCCCCTGACGCTGCGGCATCCCGTCACACCGGTAAGCTCTGCGGACTGCAGAAAAGGTATTTGGTTGGTGCATAAGTTCAAACATATCACAGACTTTTGTCATCAATAATACATTGTCCTTCTTTGTTTACAACAGTCTGCCAACGCTGGTGTACGTTTTTTATTCCGCGACTGTGGAAATCACGTGATTTTTAGGAGAAGAACTCGTCTAGCCATGTTCATAGAGCATTATCATTGCAAAGGGAAGTTAATTCAAGGTTGTATCTGTGTATGGCGACACAAGATCAGCTGAATAAGGTGGTTGGGGGAGGACTTCCCAACACAACTCCCGTATACTGTCTTCTGTCAGTCCAGCAAAATGCGGGTGGTCGTTATCGTGGAGTAGCACCACTTCACGCGGTCTTCCTGCTTGTCGTTCTCGGACTGCGTCTGCAAGACGTCTCGGTTGTTGAGAATAAACGTCAGCAGTGATGGTTACACTTCGTGGAAGCAATTCGTAGCGCACCAGCTGCCTAACATTGTCTTTTGTGGATGATTGCAGGTCGTTGCTGCTTTGTTTGGGCTCAACCATTCCTTTCGTTTCCCTGTGTTAGCATAAAAACTCCATTTCTCGTCACCAGTAGCGGTACAGGGTAGTAATCATCGGTGTTGTTCACGAGCCAAGCAGTGGTGTACGCTGATTTTGCGGTTTTGGCTTAGAGCATGCGGCACCCGTACAACTGATGTTTGAGCCTTTCCCATTGCACATAAATGCGTACAGCAGTGAAATAATTGCAGTTCATCACATTTACCAGCTTTCAAGTACACACGTATGGATCATTGTGGGTTCATGAGTGTGAACGACTTTCATCAAACACCGAAATCATGAACGTCAAAACGATCCTCCTTAACACGAGAAAACCATTTGCTTAGAGTGCTCTGTCCAGTAGTATTATCCCCACACACGGTGCAAATGTTTCTGGGCGCCTCCGCTGCTGCCGCCCCTCTCACTAGGCATCTTACGGATTGCTTCTTCAACCCCACCTATAATATTACAGACGGGGATGCTTTGAGGCGCTGGTGCGGAGTTAAGACCTTTCATAAGCGCCGAAATGGCACCCGCGTCCATCTCTTTCTCCGTCATGTTGATGACAGTTCGTTGTGTTGATTTCCGTTCTGCACCGTGTTGTTGTTCAGATAGCAGCGTGAACTTCCCTTTTGTGGTCTTCTTTTGCGATGACACCTGTTGTGCTGTGGTGGCCGCGTCGACCCGCTCCCAGTCTACCTGCGAGAGTCCCTCTGTCAACTGCAGATGTACAGCCAGCAGCTCGCGACCGTTTAAATCCAGCTGCCCCCTAGTGAAGTGTATCCTTTCCCGCAACAGGGCAGAACCGGCTCAACGGTAGATTCTTATGGCTGCCGAGGTGTTGATGTGATGGCTCACCACGGTAAATCGTGGAATCGCGTTCTCATCTCGGCAGCGCAGCAGCAGGGCTAGAGAGCTTAACAGGTTAGCCACCTTAACACGCAGCCGTTTAATGCTGCGCCACGTTTCCTCCCCGTAGAGGTACGTCATGTGTGAATGCATGGTTTCGCGGCGATATGAATTAATAAGATTTTCTCTGGCTTTCAGCCACGTCAGGTTGTTAAAATCCCACGAGCTTTCGACCGAGCTCTACCCGGCCACATCAAGTTTAAGATGGAAGTGTCGATATAGGTGTAGATGTGTATGTTTCGTAGTCTCAGTAACTAGCAAATGTTTTCACACGTTATTAACAGGCAGTGCAAATAGTACATTTTAGCAGAAGTCAATGAAAATTTTGGTGGAGTACGAAAAACGGATGGGAACAAAAATAAAAAAGGATACGAAGAGTATACTAACAATGTATTTCAATCGAGGTTCTTAAGCTGTAACAAAAATACGTGAGTCTGCAGAACACCGTGCGACAAAACCAGCGTCCTTTTTGTTGTGGACTGGCAAGACAGCCAATCCACAAGGACGGGTAGCCGAAAGGCACGCGTTTAAGCTCACGCAGGCTGGCGTGAGGTCTGGAACAGTTAAGGGAATTTATAGTAGCAAAGAACGTAAGTAACTACTGGAATACTTAACTTTAATCCATAATTGGTGAACATCGGTCTGACGGTACATGCATCACAAGATAAATAGCAAATGATAATGGCGCCTTGCTAGGTCGTAGCAAATGACGTAGCTGAAGGCTATGCTAACTATCGTCTCGGCAAATGAGAGCGTAACTTGTCAGTGAACCATCGCTAGCAAAGTCGGCTGTACAACTGGGGCGAGTGCTAGGAAGTCCCTCTAGAACTTCCGTGTGGCGGCGCTCGGTCTGCAATCACTGATAGTGGCGACACGCGGGTCCGACGTATACTAACGGACCGCGGCCTATTTAAAGGCTACCACCTAGCAAGTGTGGTGTCTGGCGGTGACACCACACTTTTAATATGCAACAAAAACAAATTCGGAATCATCTACCTCACCCCATGTTACGGATGACAGCAAAAATTAAGCAGAATACGAGCAACGTATTTACAATGCAATACAAAGAGTGCAATACACACTGAGAGGTCTTCAAATGGCTCTGAGCACTATGGGACTTAACATCTGAGGTCATCAGTCCCCTAGAACTTAGAACTACTAAACTAACCAACCTAAAGCCATCACACACATCGATGCCCGAGGCAGGATTCGAACCTGCAACTGTAGCGGTCACGCGTTTCCAGACTAAAGCGCCTACAACCACACGGCCACACTGGCCGGCCTCTTCTATAACACAAAATGCATGCATGTATTAAGAGGGTTCTATACTCATAAGAACAAGAAGTTACTTAAGATAGTCCAGGTCTTGTGTGAAGTAAAAGTCGGCTATGCACACTATTCTGATGGCTAGGTACTCACTGACTCTGAGCTAGAGGCTGAGCTAACTGCGATTTCGACTCCCACTGTGACTGATGACTCACTGGACGCCTGCTGACTGCTCCCTCCCCCCCCCTCCCCAGTCTGCGGTGGCGATCTAAATACTGGTGGTCAAGAGGGCGCTGGCGGCACGTTGTTTGCGAGTCTGTCTTTGGCCTCCCTCCTGATAGGCTCGCCTGCTCCGGTGCCTACAATCAGTCTTCTCACAACGTCTTTGTCACGTGCTGAGCTAGCGAGAGCTTATGCCAGCACATTACTTCCCCCCGAAATGGCGCACCGTTGCCGTGTAGTGAGGCAGTGGACGACAGTGGTGAGGGAGGCAGGATGCTGGACGTAGAGATGAGCCAGGAGCCGTAGCTGCTGAGGATGGCGTGCTCCTGGCTGTACCCTGCCATCTGGCTTGTGAGGCAACAGCAACGTACTCCAGGAAACTGCTGCCAGGCCACACATCCAGGCCTGAGGGCGTGTCCTGGGGCGACGAGGGCGACGGCGACGCCGATGCCGGGTCCAGCTCCACTGGGTCGGCGAGCGGGCACGGCGAGGGAGAGGGCGAGGGCGTATCGTCCGTCCGCTCCTCGGTGGCACCAGCGGGCATCTGCGAAGGCCGTGAGCTCCTGTGAGGCATTGAATCTGGGGGGAGAAAAGCAGCAGAATCACGGAGCAAATGACACGCACGAATTTGATTCTGATGCCGGCGGTGCAAACCATTGGGAGCTGCAATCAAATACGTAAAGAGCCTATCTGCACCTGAACCACGCCTCTTGCCCCAGCGCCCACTTTTGCCATAAAGTCTGAAAAGAACAAGATTACGAGGCACGAAGCGTTACCTGCGGCCCATTCGCGGCACCGGATGCTGTGGTGGGTGCAGCAAGTGTAGCACCGACCGATGGCTGTGGCCCTGCAGAAGTTCCGCCGGTGATGGTCCGTCTCGTGGGTGGGAGCGATAGGGGGCGAAAAAGAGTTGCAGCGCCCGTTCCCAATTAGAATCTTAATAATTTTACCATTTTACAATAAAACACCATTCCGAGGTATTTAATTTAAACTATTAATCAGATTTTATTCTGTATTATAGTAAGTGTGTCGGGGGTGAGGAGCTTGGCCATCTGTTGTTTGGAAGTCCGTATGAAGCGATCGGCTTCTCCGCTGGTCTGCGGGTGAAACGGAGCGCTTGTTAGATGACGAAAGCCGTTTCTTTCACAAAACTGTTCAGGGAATGCCATGAAAACGTTCCGAATACCACAACGCTCCCGCCTCTGGCCTGGACTCTTGGCTGACGACTGTTGCAGGGTGTTTTTTTAGACGTTTCTAGCCATACACGCCAGCAGCCGTCCGTCTAGTGGATCATAGAAACGGGATCCGTGTGATGAGGCCACCTGTTGCCACTGGGTGGGCGTCCAACTACGGTACTGGCCTGCACTGCAAATTCCAGCCTTTGTCGACGATGGACAGCAGTCAGCATGAGGACCTGAAGCAGGCGACTGCTGCAGAGGTTCACATACAGCAACGTCTGGTGAACGGTTGCTGAGGTCGCGCAGTCGGCAGCCCCTCGGTTAGATGGGCGGCCAGCTCCTCAACAGTTGCTCGTCTATTCGGCCGTACACGTCTCCACAGCCATCTTTCACCCCTGTCATCTATGGGGCGTGCTGCACTACACTTCGACTGGCGCCAGTTTTGGTTAGCGCCGTCTTACCGTGCACTTTGTGCTTCAGCCACGGCGACAGCGAATAATTTATAAACTTAGCCGTTTCGGAAATGTTTACATCCTTGGCGCGAAAAGCAATTGTCGTGCCCTTTTGGACGCCAGATCAGTCTCTCCTTTTCCGAATTCTATCAACGACTGCACCGTTTTCCACGTCCCCTGACACGCTATACGTACACCCTCCACTGCTACCGCTGTACTTACCGTCTGTGAGTGGTTACTGCATGTGTGACGCTATTTCAGTGATTACACAATCAAGTCAAATTACAAAATAACTTTACAGTGTGAACCCATTTATCAGTTTGACGTAGCGCTCCCTCTGGCCTAGCTGCCACGCACTGATTCGGTTGACAAAGATGTCATAAGGTCAGTTTATCACGCCATACACTACCCAGCAGCCACTGTGCTCAAACAGTTTATCTGGCGTCTTCAGTCCCCAATACTCGGTCTATGTGCAATCTTGAGGTGCAGATCTCCGATCTATATGTACATGTGCACCACTGCAAACATTCCATTTTCAGTTGGTCATACTGCTAAGATGCAGATGTGCGCGTACCGTCTACATTATTTAATGGGGCCCACATAGCAAGTCTTTCTGTTCAGTACGGGACGTTCGCCAACAGAGGTTGCTATTGAGGCAATGGAGGAATGCAGGATAGGTGTGTCGAATCTGCACGTATCTTACATTAGGTGTCAGGTTACCAAATTGGGAATGCTCGGTAAAACCCCTCCCTATGCCCCGAGAACCAGTGGGAATTGATCAAAGTCATCGAGGCAACTGTGTCATGTGACGAACATGGCGGCAACCGACTCATTTCCTCTCCCCTCTAACCAATTAGGATCAGGCACCCCCTCCTCCCCTCTTTTATAACTGGGACACTTGAGTGCGAGGGGTTACTTCAGAGCGGTAAAGCACAGGGGCAGTATCAGCCAGTGGCTATTTGTTTAATTTGTTTATAACGAACTTCGTTAAGTCACGTCACTTGAGTTATATTTGTTAATACCAATATTATATGATTAGAGGCACTAGCGGATGCCGTATCCAGGAAGTACTCTCATTATTTCATATTTTTTTGTAGTTTTCACCCATTTTCATATTTTTTCGTATTTTCTCCAGTAATACGTATTTTTCACTCGTTTTCTTATCGTTACCAGATTTTCCACAATTTTACGTATTTTCCACCACACTGTTCCCGACGTCACGTCGCCATTGTGACTCTCTCTGCCAATCACAGTGCAGCGTGGTCCAGATTTACGTATCATTGTTAAGCCACCACTCCATTACTAGTGTGTGTGTGACGTCATAGTGTTAGAAATGAACACATTGGTAGAAATAGTGACGTCATGTCTAATACATAATAAAGAATTTCTAACCAAAGATATTTTATGTATAACAAATACCATACTGTGATACATGAACACCAAATACATCGTCAGATTGTGTGATGTCATAGTATCTTTGATTGGAAGCATCAAAATATTACTGTGTTTGTAGAACAGCGCTACAAAATATGCCTCTGGAGAGGTGAGCAGTACCTGCAACAAAGCTACCTGGTGAACAGCACGTCAGCTGCAGGATGGTCCTCAACTCAGACACCCAAGGAAACTGAGTTTCGTCATTTAATACTAACATGGCATTCTGAGTCACATGTTTCTCCATTTCAAGTATTTCCAGGAGGATCATCTTTTTGATATTCTTTACGGAATGTATAATCTTACAATCTACATAATTTGAGTGACTGGTTTTCTGTTATCAGATAATCAGCAAAAGTTTAATCGTACTTTCTTAATCTGTAATTTCTCTCATGTTCAGATATGTTAAGTGCCACAGATCTACCTCACTGACTAACATATACCTTTCCACAGTATTGCTTGTGACTTTATACACAACACTCTGTGCCAGTATTTCTGGGTGACATAAGTAAAGTGACACTTTCCTATGTAAACAATCTACGTCTCATCATCTTTGGATCTTATGCATTTATAACATCCTCGAATTCAGTTTGAATTTCCTTTGGCAATAAGACCGGAGGTCATCGAGGCGATTAAAGGGCAATCACCACGCAGCATTCCAAGAGAAGATCCCATTGAATTCTGGGTTCCACAAAACCAGTTACAGCAAAATAAGCATCTCCGGTTTAATGACTACGAGACGAGCCCACAGGGATTTTCCAAGCCCTTTATAGCTCCTAGGTCTTCGTGAGACACCCTATTGTAGTGCAGAAATGAAGCAGTTGCTGAAGTGAAGCGCATCCTGTTCATCAAAGAGAACTACTGACGGATCTGTTATGGAAAAATGTTCTTCTCCCCGCGTACAGTGAAACCCTGTTGCGACCACGAGTAGCTGCCATCTACGATCATTGTTCGCAGGTAATGCGTAGTAAAGTCATCAGAAGATCGAAACCAATTTCAGAGCGATTCAGTAAAGATATCTGTATGGTGCGAAAATTGTCAGTTGGCAATTGGCCCTGTTGTTGTTGTTGTGGTCTTCAGTCCCGAGACTGGTTTGATGCAGCTCTCCATGCTACTCTATTCTGTGCAAGCTTCTTCATCTCCCAGTACCTACTGCAGCCTACATCCTTCTGAATCTGCTTAGTGTATTCATCTCTCGGTCTCCCTCTACGATTTTTACCCTCCATGCTGCCCTCCAATGCTAAATTTGTGATCCCTTGATGCCTCAAAACATGTCCTACCAACCGATCCCTTCTTCTAGTCAAGTTGTGCCACAAACGTCTCTTCTCCCCAATCCTATTCAATACCTCCTCATTAGTTACGTGATCTACCCACTTTATCTTCAGCATTCTTCTGTAGCACCACATTTCGAAAGCTTCTATTCTCTTCTTGTCCAAACTAGTTATCGTCCATGTTTCACTTCCATACATGGCTACACTCCATACAAATACTTTCAGAAACGACTTCCTGACACTTAAATCTATACTCGATGTTAACAAATTTCTCTTCTTCAGAAACGATTTCCTTGCCATTGCCAGTCTACATTTTATATCCTCTCTACTTCGACCATCATCAGTTATTTTACTCCCTAAATAGCAAAACTCCTTTACTACTTTAAGTGTCTCATTTCCTAATCTAATTCCCTCAGCATCATCCGATTTAATTTGACTACATTCCATTATCCTCGTTTTGCTTTTGTTGATGTTCATCTTATATCCTCCTTTCAAGACACTGTCCATTCCGTTCAACTGCTCTTCCAAGTCCTTTGCTGTCTCTGACAGAATTACAATGTCATCGGCGAACCTCAAAGTTTTTACTTCTTCTCCATGAATTTTAATATCTACTCCGAACTTTTCTTTTGTTTCCTTTACTGCTTGCTCAATATACAGATTGAATAACATCGGGGAGAGGCTACAACCCTGTCTCACTCCTTTCCCAACCACTGCTTCCCTTTCATGCCCCTCGACTTTTATAACTGCCATCTGATTTCTGTACAAATTGTAAATAGTCTTTTGCACCCTGTATTTTATACCTGCCACCTTCAGAATTTGAAAGAGAGTATTCCACTCAACATTGCCAAAAGCTTTCTCTAAGTCTACAAATGCTAGAAACGTCGGTTTGCCTTTTCTGAATATTTCTTCTAAGATAAGTCGTAAGGTTAGTATTGCCTCACGTGTTCCAACATTTCTACGGAATCCAAACTGATCTCCCCCTAGGTCCGCTTCTACTAGTTTTTCCATTCGTCTGTAAAGAATTCGCGTTAGTATTTTGCAGCTGTGACGCATTAAACTGATAGTGCGGTAATTTTCACATCTGTCAACACCTGCTTTCTTTGGGATTGGAATTATTATATTCTTCTTGAAGTCTGAGGGTATTTCGCCTGTCTCATACATCTTGCTCACCAGATGGTAGAGTTTTGTCATGACTGGCTCTCCCAAGGCCATCAGTAGTTCTAATGGAATGTTGTCTACTCCCGGGGCCTTGTTTCGACTCAGGTCTTTCAGTGCTCTGTCAAACTCTTCACGCAGTATCTTATCTCCCATTTCGTCTTCATCTATATCCTCTTCCATTTCCATAATATTGTCCTCAAGTACATCGCCCTTGTATAAATCCTCTATATACTCCTTCCACCTTTTTGCCTTCCCTTCGTTGCTTTGAACTGGGTTGCCATCTGAGCTCTTGGTATTCATACAAGTGGTTCTCTTCTCTCCAAAGGTCTCTTTAATTTTTCTGTAGGCAGTATCTATCTTACCCCTAGTGAGACAAGCCTCTACATCCTTACATTTGTCCTCTAGCCATGCCTGCTTAGCCATTTTGAACTTCTTGTCGATCTCATTTTTGAGACGTTTGTATTCCTTTTTGCCTGCTTCATTTACTGCATTTTTATATTTTCTCCTTTCATCAATTAAATTCAATATTTCTTCTGTTATCCAAGGATTTCTATTAGCCCTCGCCTTTTTACCTACTTGATCGTCTGCTGCCTTCACTACTTCACCTCTCAGAGCTACCCATTCTTCTTCTACCGTATTTCTTTCCCCCATTCCTGTCAATTGTTCCCTTATGCTCTCCCTGAAACTCTCTACAACCTCTGGTTCTTTCAGTTTATCCAGGTCCCATCTCCTTAGATTCCCACCTTTTTGCAGTTTCTTCAGTTTCAATCTGCAGTTCATAACCAATAGATTGTGGTCAGAATCCACATCTGGCCCTTGAAATGTCTTACAATTTAAAACCTGGTTCCTAAATCTCTGTCTTACCATTATATAATCTATCTGATATCATTCAGTATCTCCAAGATTCTTCCATGTATACAACCTTCTTTTATGATTCTTGAACCAAGTGTTAGCTATGATTAAGTTATGCTCTGTGCAAAATTCTACAAGGCGGCTTCCTCTTTCATTTCTTCCCCCCAATCCATATTCACCTACTATGTCTCCTTCTCTCCCTTTTCCTACTGACGAATTCCAGTCACCTATGACTATTAAATTTTCATCTCCCTTCACTACCTGAATAATCTCTTTTATTTCATCATACATTTCATCAATTTCTTCGTCATCTGCAGAGCTATTTGGCATATAAACTTGTACTACTGTAGTAGGCATGAGTTTTGTGTCTATCTTGGCCACAATAATGCGTTCACTATGCTGTTTGTAGTAGCTAACCCGCACTCCTATTGTTTTATTCATTATTAAACCTACTCCTGCATTACCCCTATTTGATTTTGTATTTATAACCCTGTAATCACCTGACCAAAAGTCTTGTTCCTCCTGCCACCGAACTTCACTAATTCCCACTACATCTAACATTAACCTATCCATTTCCCTTTTTAAATTTTCTAACCTACCTGCCCGATTAAGGGATCTGACATTCCACACTCCGATCCGTAGAACGCCAGTTTTCTTCTCCTGATATCGACGTCCTCTTGAGTAGTCCCCGCCCGGAGATCCGAATGGGGGACTATTTTACCTCCGGAATATTTTACCCAAGAGGACGCCATCATCATTTAATCATACAGTAAAGCTGCATGTCCTCGGGAAAAATTACGGCTGTAGTTTCCCCTTGCTTTCAGCCGTTCGCAGTACCAGCACAGCAAGGCCGTTTTGGTTAATGTTACAAGGCCAGATCAGTCAATCATCCAGACTGTTGCCCCTGCAACTACTGAAAAGGCTGCTGCCCCTCTTCAGGAACCACATGTTTGTCTGGCCTCTCAACAGATACCCGTCCATTGTGGTTGCACCTACGGTACGGCCATCTGTATCACTGAGGCACGCAAGCCTCCCCACCAACGGCAAGGTCCATGGTTCATGGGGGGGGGGGGGGGGGGCATAAGTAATGAAAAATGTGGGGTTATCCGCCAAGAGTGCTACTAGGAATCCGTTGAACATCGGCTACACGATAAATCAGTCAAATCTAAAGGCCGTAATTTCAAATAAATACCTAAGAATTACAGTTACGAACAACCTAAATGGAAAGAAGAGATAGAAAATTATGCGGGGAAGACAAACCAAAGACTGCGTTTAATTGGCGGAACAGTTAGAATATGTAACAGATCTACTGAGGAGTCTAGCTACACTGTGCTTGTCCGTCTCCTTTCGAAGTACTGCTGCGCGGTGTGAGATCGTTACCAGATGGAATTAACGGAGTACATTGAGAAAGTTCAAAGAAGCGCTGGTTGTTCTGTATTATTATGAAATAGGGGAGAGAGTGTCACTGCATGACACATAGTTAGGGGAGGACATCATCAAAACGAAGGCGGTTTTCGTTGCGGCTGAATCACCAACTTTCTCCTCCGAACGTGAAAATATTTTGTTAACGCCGACCTACATAGGGAGAAACGATCATCATAATAAAATAAGGGAAATAAGAGCTCGCACTGATAGATATACGTGTTCGTTATTGCGACACGCTGTTCGAGATTGGAATAATAGAGAATTATTGTGAAGGTGGTTCGATGAACCCTCTGCCAGGCACTTAAGTGTGATTTGCAGACTACCCATGTAGATGTAGATGGTGGACGCTCATATTAATAAAAGTACCCCGTAATTTCACAGGAGAAAAACGTGAAAATCAGTGCATGAAGGATTATAATTAGTGTGTTTATGATATGTTGAAATGTCTCTGCAGAGTCGCTTGATAAGGCTGTTGCCCTGTTTCATTCTGTTTGTCTGCAGCTGGTTCTAGTAACTCTCCCAGAAGGACTGAGAAGCTTCAGTGATGATCTGACGTTAAGTGCAAGCAACTCGCTCTGCGCATCAGTATGTCAGTACTTTAAGTGATCCATTTATATTCCATGTGTAATCGAGACCCATATTTAAAAAGTTCGTCCATTAGCCTACCTTGTGTGACCAGGTCTTGTTACGTGTCTTTTTCATGTTTGTCATGCGTTTGGTACTCGAGCTGCTTTTCGTCTGCTAGAAGCACAGGATAACCAACTTTGTACCTCTTACGTGGGCAAAGAAGTCTATCGCTGTTGTTCGAGAGCTTCGTGGTTGTGAAGTTGGTATTGTCCGTTTCCCGTATGGGCTTTCCGTGCGCTCCGAGCCGAGCGGTGGATGTCGGTGGATGTGGCTCTGCTCTTAAGTGAGCCCTCTCCTGCCAGAGATGAGACAGGTCGCAGCTTCAAACGCGGTCTTCGTGCGTGGAGCCGTTCGGAAAAGCTCTTCGGCCTCAATGAAGTGTTTCGATTACTTCTTGCTTTATATTGCTCTTGACAGGCAATGCTTGAGTTTATGATTTTATCAGTGCTTTGTTCCTTCCTACTATTGTGATGTCAATGCGCTCTACGGGATATGGTTAGCCTAAGTTAATGTGCTTTAAAGCTTTGTAAATATGAGAGAACTTGTGTTTTCGTGTATTTGCGATATTTCTTTTCATGTATTGTACTTTTATCACATGTTCTATTTTCTGCTGTGTTCTGGAGTTGTCTTTATTATGTGAGCGTTGCGCTCCATTACTGAATCTCAATAGCTGGTCCGTGTTATTTTAACTGATAAGTGCTGGGTGAATAATTGCGTCACTGCATTTCTGTGCTCTGTGGGAACGTATAGTAGCTGCCTTTGTTTAATGGGAGCCATATGTTCCTCGAACCATTGGGGCCTTCCGCCTTGCTGGTTTTATTATGAATTCGCTGTGATTCATGATCTATTCGTTCTTGTAGTTGTGTTCTCTCATTGATTTTATACATCTAGCGATTTTCACTTACATCTGTTTGAAACAGTTGGATGTGCCACTCAGTCCACCGCGCGGTCAGGTGACTTCTTTTAATCATGCTTGCGTGAATTCTCATGTGGTGCATTTGCTCTAACAAGATGTTTCAATCGGTGTAAACCCATTTGCAGTTAGTGCATGCAGGTAATTTCTTCTGAATTTCGTCTTTTTCGTGTGAAACCTGATTGGATAACTGAAGTCATATGTTTCTGTTCCCTTTCCTCTGTTTTCCCTCACGTATGCATAGTTAAATTGCGCAATGTAATTTCTTCTTACCAAATCAGATTAGTTTATCTCGTGTTCAGGCACCACTTAAGTATATCGATAGAATGCCCACCCATAATTCTTTGTGGCTATTTTTGAATAAATGTGTTTAGTGAAAACTCAAATCGTGTGTCCTCTAACTTCTTTAGAACCCACCAAATAGCTGCCAGACTTGCAACTCAATGCTCTTTACGGCTTCTTTCTTTTAAAAATTAGCTTGATTTTTATATGCTGCACAAAAAGACAGTGATAGCGAAGTACCCAGAGAGAGGAATGCGTAGAACTAATGTGCCACATTCACAATCCCTTGATTAATTATACTGGTTCATTTAACAATATTATGTACTATGGTTAGATTTAGTATTGTATTAACTACATGCAAATTTTTGTTCCGCTTTGCTCAAACAACCTCTGTGCCGGTTGGTGAACTCACGAAGTGACTGAAGAGCATTTTAAAGAGCCGAAGAAAGGGAATGAAAAGCTATTTGATGACTTAGAAGCTGCGAATCTTAAGCTTGAACGGAATGACTTTAGAAGATGCTACGGGATGAAATAGCGGTCGAGTTAGTGAAAACGTTGAGGGTCGTCGAGCAGCGTCTCTGTGAGGCTGAAAGCGAGCAGCTATCGCTGAACAGAGCGATCGAAGAACAGGAGAGCAGGGTTATGGCGACGTTCGAGGCTCAGTCCCAGAGTGAACGCGTAGAACTATTGTCCCGAGCTGAGAGAGCGGCTGCAGGGCGTTTGGAAGCCACGAAGGGTCGGGCAGAGCAGGGAAGCAGCGCGATACGTACTCTGGAGCAGGAAATCGGGCGCACCAAACGAGAAAGAGCTGCCGGGAGCCGGGAGTAACGTCTCAGAAACAGCGAGCACCAGTTCGGCCGCAGGCGGTGGCGATAAAGCAACAGACTGCCGGCTGCTGTGAGCAACACCCAGGTCTGGTGCAGAGGGGACGACACGTAGCCCGTGACTTGAAGAAACGTGTGGCTCACCTCGAAGCATACTGTCCCTAAATTGAAGTAGACAGTTCCTGCGAATTAGTATGCACAGAGGACATTCTTGGCAACCGGAATAAAATAATAACTGGATCCTTTTACCGACCTCCCAATTCAGATGATGCAGTAGCTGAAAGGTTCAAAGACGACTTGAGTTTAATTTCAAACGCGTACCCGACTCATTATAGTTTGTGGTGCCTTTAATCTATCCTCGATATGTTAGCGAAAATACATGTTTAATTCCGGAGGTGCGCATAAAACATCAACCGAAATTTTGCTAAACACATTCTCCGACAATTATTTCGAGCAGTTACTTCATGAGCCCACTCGAATAGTAAAAGGCTGTGAAAACACGCATCACTTCTTAGCAACGAATAACCCTGAACTAGTAACAAGCATTAAAACGGGGGTTAAAATATCGAGTCTCGCTACGTTCACTAATCCCTGTATCCAAGTTCTCCAAAAATAAACGAAAAATTTACCTACTCAAAAAAGCAGATAAAATTCACATAACACCTTCCTGAGACATAATCTCCACTCCTTCCACATTAACAATGTGAGTGCAGACCAGATGTGACTTGAATTCAAAGAAAAGGTATTGGCAGCAATTGAGAGATTTATACCAAATAAATTAACAAACGACGCAGTTCATCCTCCTTGGTACACAAAACGGGTCAGAGCAGTGTTGTAGGAACAACGAAACAAACATGCCAAATTTAAACGGCCACAAAATCCCCAAGATTGGCGATCTTTTACAGAAACTCGAAATTTAGCGCTGACTTCAATGCGAGATGCTTATAATAGTTTTTACAACGAAACTTTGTGTGAATTTTCTGCCAGGTTTCGAAACAGATTCTGGTCGTATGTTAAGTATGCTAGCGGCAAGACACAATCAATGCCTTCTCTGCGCGGTAGCAATGGAGATACTATCGAAGACAGTGCTGCCAAAGCAGAGATACTAGACACAGCCATCCGAAATGCCTTCACAAAGAAACACGAAGTAAATATTCCAGAATTCGAAACAACAACAGGTGCCAACATGAGCAACGTGGAAGTAGATAACGTTGGAGTAGTGAAGCAACTTGGATTACTTAATAAAGGCAAGTCTTCTGGCCCAGTGTGTATACCAATTAGGTTCCTATCAGAGTATGCTGATGCAATAGCTCCATACTTAAACAGTCACATACAACCGTTCGCTCGACGGAAGATCCGTACCCAAAGACTCGGTTCGTAGTACCTAACGGAAAGTCATCGAGTAAAAGAGAAGTGACTGTTGGCGTTCTCCAAGGTAGTTTTAGAGGCCCTTTGCTGCTCCTTATCTCTATAAATGATTTGGGAGACAATCTGAGCAGCCGTCTGTGGTGGTTCCCAGATGACCCTGTCGTTTATCGACTAACAGAGTCATCAGAAGATCAAAACAAATTGCAAAACAATTTAGAAAAGCTATCTGGATGGTGCGAAAATTGGCAATCGACCCTAAATAACGAAAAGTGTGAGGTCATCCACATCAGTGCTAAAAGTAATCCGTGAAGCTTCGGTTTCACGATAAATCAGACAAATCTGAAGGCCGTAAATTCAACTAAATACCTAGGAATTATAATTACGAACAACTTAAATTGTAAGGTGGTGGTGGTGGTTAGTGTTTAACGTCCCGTCGACAACGAGGTCATTAGAGACGGAGCGCAAGCTCGGGTTCGGGAAGGATTGGGAAGGAAATCGGCCGTGCCCTTTCAAAGGAACCATCCAGGCATTTGCCTGAAACGATTTAGGGAAATCACTGAAAACCTAAATCAGAATGGCCGGAGACGGGATTGAACCATCGTCCACCCGAATGCGAGTCCAGTGTGCTAACCACTGCGCCACCTCGCTCGGTAACTTGTAAGGAACACACAGAATATGTTCTGGGGAAGGCTAACCCAAGATTGTCTTTTACTGGCAGGAGACTTAGGAAGTGTAATAGATCTGCTAAGGAGACTGCCTACACTACGCTTGTCCGTTCTCTTTTAGAATACTGCTGTGCGGTGTGGGATCCTTACCACATAGGACTGACGGGGTACATCGAAAAAGTGTATTATCGCGAAATAGGGGAGAGAGTGTCACTAAATGTTGGAGGATTTGGGATGGAGATCATTAAAACAAAGGTGTTTTTCGTTGCGGGAGGAATCTTCCCACGAAATTTCAATCACCAAATTTTTCCTCCGAATGTTAAAATATTCTGCTGACGGCGACCAACATAGGGAGAAACGATCACCACGATGAAATAAGGGAAATCGTAGCTCGTACGGAAAGATATAGGTGTTCATTCTTTCCACGCGCTAGACGACATTGGTTGGTTGGTTGGTTTGGGGAAGGAGACCAGACAGCGAGGTCATCGGTCTCATCGGATTAGGGAAGGATGGGGAAGGAAGTCGGCCGTGCCCTTTCAGAGGAACCATCCCGGCATTTGCCTGGAGTGATTTAGGGAAATCACGGAAAACCTAAATCAGGATGGCCGGACGCGGGATTGAACCGTCGTCCTTCCGAATGCGAGTCCAGTGTCTAACCACTGACGACATTGGAATAATAGAGAATTGTGAAGGTGGTTCGATGAACCCTCTGCCAGGCACTTAAATGTAATTTACAGAGTATCCATGTAGATGTAGATGTTTGGGGCGTGGTGGAGGTGGAGCCTCAGGGAATAAAGGGCGTCGAGACACAAGTGCAAAGAGGGACTCGGGAGACGAGGATAGCTAAGTGCGACTACAGGGAGAGCAATGTTGCGGGCGGCACTCGGGGCGAAGGGCAGACCCTCGCGAGAGAAAGGTAGAGCTTCTGTTTTAAGCATTTCCTTTCACTACGTGACATTGAGTTGTTCCTGAACTCGGCTAACTGAATTCACCCCTATAGCTGGTCGGAAAAGTTCGAATTTGTGCTTGCTCCAGTGTGGCCCAGCACACACAGGACTGAATTCGTGTGTTGGTTCTTAGCAGGGGACCCTGCCATGCGAATGAGGACCGGATCGCGGCGCTGTGCGACAGTAAGGGAATTTCGGCAGGCTTTCCTTTCAGCGCCGCGCGGAGTGGCCACGAGGTTTGAGGCGCCATGTCACGGATTGAGAGCCCTTCCTGCCGGAGGTTCGAGTCCTCCCTCCGGCATGGGTTGTGTGTTGTTCTTAGGAAATGTGTGGGTGTGAATTCCTAAGGGATCAAACTGCTGAGATCATCACTTACACTAACCCAAACTTTCAGCCTAATGTTCGTAGGTTTCACGGTCCCACACAGTATTATCGTAATAGTCTTCTTTAAATATTCATTGTCTACGAGCGCCGCCCGTTTGCTCGAACACATGGTTCAGGCTAATCAATTTTTATTTTATACGTTCGGACCAGCAGAGCTGATCTGTATTTGCCTGACTAAAATGCCAACCCACATGTGTCACATCATCCCAGCTGCAAAATGCAAGGATGATGTGGAAGCATTTAAAGCAGTGCAATAAGAGTTCGAGTACGATTTGGGGGAGTATGTGTCTAAGTATACGATCTAGTCACGCGGTGCGCAAACGCACGATTCCAGTCGCGGGCTCGGTCGAAAACCTAGACGAGAGCGGCCGAGCAGGCGCGGCCACAGCAGTAGGAGGCAACGACGGACGGTCGTACTGAGACCGATCACGGGGCTGGGATCAGCTGAGCGGTGATAACAATAACGGGTGGGGCAGGTTTTCGTTGGTTTCTATTGGTGGATTACAAAGATTGGAATATTTGATGGGATTCGATCCTACAACTTCCCAGTTTCCGAACCCTACTGTTATTTTTTTCCCGTTGCCTTCTATTGGTGTATACTGATATAGTTAGGTCATTTATACGAGGGCTATCCTCAAAGTACATTACGTTTTGGAATTAAAAATAAATAGAGTATTAGAAATTTTTTAAATTATATACAGATGAAAGCCACACTTAAATACTACTTTTCTACATAGTTGCCACTTAAATTAAGGCCGAGCTTGGAAATTCCTTCGTCGTAAAATTCGGCCGCCTGCACCTTCAACCACGTGGTTACCTCTTCTTGAAGCTGTGCGTCGTCATCAAAACGCTGCATAGCCAACCACTTCTTCATTGCTGGGAATAAGTGCCAGTCGCTCGGTGCCAGGTCGGGACTGTACGGCGGATGAGGAAACAACTCCCACTTAAAAGATTCGAGAACTTCACGAGTGGCATTTGCCGTGTGGGCCCGGGCGTTGTCGTGAATCAGCAAGATCTTTGAGCCCAACTTTCCCCTGCGCTTGTTTTGTATTGCTCTTCTGAGGTTGTGCAGAGTTTGGCAATACCTTTGAGAGTTTATTGTAGTGCCTCTTTCCAGGAAATCCACAAAAATCACACCTTTTCTGTCCCAAAAGACAGTCATTACGTGGTTGAAGGCGCAGGCGGCCGAATTTTACGACGAAGGAATTTCCAAGCTCTTCCATCGCTACGATAAGTGCCTTAATTTAAATGGCAACTATGTAGGAAAGTAGTATTTAAGTATGGCTTTCATCTGTATACAATAAAAAATTTCCAACACTTTATTTTTTTTAATTCCAAAACGTAATGTACTTTGTGGATAGCCCTCGTAGAAAGTCCATTACGCTGGAGGTAGCATGCAACTGAGATGAAATTTCAAATTTTCAGCTATGTCCATAAACAATCTGTGGAGAGTTGACTGGTGTGTGTGCTCGCAATAAAACAACAACAATAAATTGATTAATGGGGAATTGCCGGCCGGAGTGGTCGTGCGGTTCTAGGCGCTACAGTCTGCAACCGAGCGACCGCTACGGTCGCAGGTTCGAATCCTACCTCGTGCATGGATGTGTGTTATGTCCTTAGGTTAGTTAGGTTTAATTAGTTCTAAGTTCTAGGCGACTGATGACCTCAGAAGTTAAGTCGCATAGTGCTCAGAGCCATTAATGGGGAATTGGATATTGCGATTGGATTTTTAAACCTTTGTAGAATTCCTAAATTGGTTCTCTCCACTACATTCGGAAGAAGGAGGAGGAGGAGGGGACAGGACAAAGGCAACAGAAAATACCACAATCCAGTCCGTAGCAGTAGTTGTCATGGCTAGATGTTGGATATCGCAGAAACACATCCTGAATGCACATGTCCCAGTGTCCACGCGTCGCTCGCCGATCTCCTCATAAACAACCAGCGCCAACGACATTAAAGAAAATATATACTGTGAGGGCAATGTCAGAATTCCCAGACTATTGAATAGGGTTCGACAAGAGGTTATCGAACTTACACCGCATATAGCTCGAACAGCTCGTTTTTGAGCCAAAATACCCTTTTTGAATCAGAAGAATTACTCCAAAAAATAATACCATATGACATAAGCGTATGAGAATATGCGCGGTAGACTACTTTTCGTGTTGAACTGTCACTTATTTCAGATACTGTTCTAATGGTAAATAAAGCAGCATTTAGTTTCTGAACAATATCCTGAACATGGGCTTTCCTCAACAGCTTACTATCTATCCGAACGCCTAGGAACTTGAACTGTTCCGTATCACTTATAATATGCCCATTCTGTCTGATCCAGATATCAGTTCCTGTTGAATTGTGAGTTAGAAACTGTAAAAACCGAGTCTTACTGTGATTTAGCATCAAATTATTTTCCACAAGCCATGAACTTATTTCATGAACTACATTATTTGATAATGTTTAAATATTACACACAAGATCCTTCACTACCACGCTGGTGTCATCAGCAAACAGAAATATTTTGGAATCACCTGTAATACTAGAAGGCATATCATTTATATAAATAAGAAACTGCAGCGGCCCCAGCACCGACCCTTGGGGAACGCCCCACTTAACAGTGCCCCATTGGGACTGAACATCGCTACCACTCTCAATATTGCGGAGAATTACCTTCTGATTTCTGTTCTTAAAGTAAGAAGCGAACCAATTGTAAGCTACTCCCCTTACTCCATAATGCTCCAATTTCTGCACTCTGCAATTTTGTGGTCAACACAGTCAAAAGCCTTCTTTAAATCAAAGAAACCACCTAGCGTTCGGAACCTTTTATTTAATTCGTCAAAAACCTTACAGAGAAAAGAGAATATAGCATTTTCAGTTGTTAAACCATTTCTAAAACCAAACTGTACATTTGACAGCCAATTATGTGAATTTAAATGCTCCAGTAACCTTGTATATACAACCTTCTCGATAACTTTAGCAAACACCGATGGCGTAGAAATAGGTCTATAATTGTCAACATTATCCCTGTCTCCCTTTTTATAAAGTGGCTTCACTACTGAGTACTTTAATCGGTCAGGAAACCAACCACTCCTAAAGGAAAAGTTACAGATATGGCTAAGTACTGGGCTAACATACATAGAACAATACTTCAGTATTCTGCTAGATACCACGTCATATCCATGAGAGTTCTTGGTCTTTAGTGATTTAATTATTAACTCAATCTCCCTCTTGTCAGTATCATGGAGGAGCATTTCAGGTAACAGTCTCAGAACACTTTTTTCTACGAGCGCTATGTGATTCCCCGTTGGGACTAGGTTTCTATTTAGTTCAGCTCCTATATTCAGAAAGTGATTATTAAATACTGTACATATATGCGACTTATCAGCAACACGGACATTCCCACTAGACACTGATTCTTTATCCTCGACCTGTCTCTGCAGACCAGCCACTTTCTTTGACCATGTGGTTTTAATTTTATCCTGAGACTTAGCTACTCTATCTGCATACCACATACTTTTTGCCTTCCTAATAACTTATTTAAGCACCTTACAATACTGTTTGTAATGGGCTGCTGCATTTAGATTTTGACTGTTTCTAACGTTTTGATATAATTGCCACTTTGTTCTACAGGATATTCTTATCTCTCTAGTCAACCACCCAGGCTGCCTGTTTGTGCTAGTACCCTATTTTGGACGTTCTAATGGAAAGCAACTTTCAAAGAGCACGAGAAAAGTCTTGAGGAAAGCATTATATTTATCGTCTACAGTATCAGCACTATAAACATCTTGCCACTCTTGTTCCTTGATAAGGTTTACAAAGGTCTCTACAGCAACTGGATCAGCTTTCCTAAAAAGTTGATAACTATATTTAATATGTGTTGCAGCACAAAAATCTTTTAGAGTTAAAATTTGTGCATCATGATCTGAAAGGCCATTCACTTTTTTGCTAACAGAATTCCCTTCTAGTAATGAGGAATGAACAAAAATGTTGTCTATGGTTGTTCTACTGTTCCCTTGCACTCTCGTTGGAAAGAATACGGTTTGCATAAGATTATATGAATTAAGGAGGTCTACCAGCATCCTTTTCCTTGCACAATCACTTATACAATTAATATTGAAGTCACCACATATAACTAACTTTTTGTATTTCCTATAAAGTGAACCAAGAACCTCCTCTATCTTTAGCAAAAATGTTGTGAAATCGGAGTCTGGGGATCTATAAATAACAACAGTTAGAAGATTAACTCCACTAAATTTAACCACACCTGCACAACATTCAAACACCTTTTCAGTGCATTGCTTTGAAACATCAATTGGCTCAAATGGGATACCGTTTTTCACATACATGGCGACTCCCTCACACCGCAAAGAGCTCCTAGAAAAGCTGCCAGCCAGCCTGTATCCTGGTAAAGGAAGCCTCTGAATTATCTCCTTATTTATGAAGTGTTCAGATATACCAATAATTTCAGAGTCAACGTCTATAAGCAGTTCACTAACTTTATCTCTAATACCTTGTATATTTTGATGAAATATACTAATTCCCTCTTTAGTCGGATACCTAAGCTTTGTCTAAAGTGGTTCCTTTGTTAGAGAGACTTCCCTTAAGCAGGAATACCTATCAGCTGACTTCATTCTAAAAAAGGTGCAGCTCTAACACCCACTACTGCAGGAATTTTCCCATGAGTGATCTCACCACCCGCACCTATACTGTCACCTATAAGCTTTGCCAACCACCCCTTTCCATACCTGTTGAGGTGCAGGCCATGTCTAGTGAAACCCGTCCTGCTGATAGACTCCACCGACACCACTGAAATGTGACTCATGCCTTCTGTCATCAGCGCACCCCCAAGTCTCATGTTATTATGCTTGATGGCTGTATTAAGATGAGGCCGATCATGACGCTGAAAGAGTTCCATGAAATGCACATTCGTGTTGCCAGTCTGAGTGGCTATCTTTTCCAGGTCACCATCTATGTCACACTCCTCATCCCTATCAATACTATTACCAGCCCCACCCACAATCACTACCTGATCCTCTTTAGTAAAATCCCTACATATCCCCCCCCCCCTTTGTTAACAGTCAGTCACCTGAGCCAATCCTGCATTAGTCCTCACAATGCTGGTAACCTGGTATTCACTCCCCAACGCTTCCTGCAACTGCTGGCCTACACCTCTACCATGAGAACTACCTAACAGAACCTTCTTATTTCTCTTAGACTTTGCAACTGTCCTAGCCACCGTAACTGCTGAGGTCTGCTGCATACTTCCTACATCTGCCTCTCCACTAGACTCTGCAATAGATATGACCAACTGTCAAACGCCAATAGTAAAACTATCTGAAAATCTCCTTCTCCTAGCAGATCTCTTGCCAACAGCCAGCTCCAATTCCCCAACACCCTTCTCCCTCCTCATCCTATCTAGCTCCTCCTGTGCGTTTTTCAACTACACCTGAAGGGCACAGATCTTACGCTCCTGATCCTCTGTCAGCTTACTCTTGCTACATAACCTGCAGTTCCAGGAGAGGATCTCACCAGAATGCCCACTGGCTTCCCCACTGCATTCCCCCAAGTGAAAATACTTAGAACAAGTCTCACACCGGAATCCACTACTCACAAATCTACGACAAAGCCCACACTTCTCACTCATGGTAAAATTTTACAGTTATTGAAACAAGAAAACTACTTTATCTAAGTTCCGCTAGTACAATAAGAAGATGTTAAAAAACTGACTACAATAGTCACAAACTTACCCTACAAGGGAAGTAACCACTATTATTAAAAGTATTTGTCAACAGCAAATGAGAATATAACAAAAGACTAACACAGAAAGAAAATCAAACGTCTAATGACACAGTAACGAAACCGAGAACAGTTCCCAAAAATTTCTTCTGACTACAATAGTCACAAACTTACCCTACAAGGGAAGTAACCACTATTATTAAAAGTATTTGTCAACAGCAAATGAGAATATAACAAAAGACTAACACAGAAAGAAAATCAAACGTCTAATGACACAGTAACGAAACCGAGAACAGTTCCCAAAAATTTCTTCTGAAATTATTTCACCAGAAAACATAAGAACACCGGTTGAAGATTACTAAAGTTCCTAAATAAACCACTATACACAAACAATTAATTAGCACTTAGCTTTCGATGCACCGTTACAGCTGCAACTGGTCAGCGCTGAATGTAAACACAGGTAAGAGGTTAAGTTGCTCGATACGAAACACTTACAAATATCAGGTCACAACACAAGAAAGGCGGAGGTGAATGAAGAAACCACCAATAAGTCACTTACATAGTAAACATTATCCCGAAAACCGTTAAAATATGTATCTGAAACCTAAAAATATATAAAAACTTAGAGAGCGATCTCACACGCAGTCACAAGCTGATGACGTCACACCAAAGACCCTCACACCTCAACTGGGTACAGTTTTACACATAAAATGCTTCGTACTCCTTGCGGCTGTTGGTGCATTGATGCAATGGACATCCAGCACACAAAATAGTTTAACTGGGGTGATCATGTGCCATCTCTGTGGATCTTTAGAGTATAAAAGGAGGTGTGATAGGAGCAGTGGTACTCCTTGCATGTTTATTATTAATGGAGAATCTAGACAATATTCTTACAGATATTGGTAATATTAATTATATCTAAGATGGCATGATCTTTAGCAGCATGAATTTAAATGTTGTGGTGTCCTAACAGAGGATGGAGGGAAGACAGGGGTTTAAGGTCAGTCTGAATGTTCTGAATGGTGAGAAGTAAATGCCGACAGACAAGTCCCCAGTGAAGAGAGGTTGATGACTTGGATCAGCACCAAACGGTGTCACAGGGCATGATGCAGATGTTGAGACTCGGTACTTGCAGCAGGGGTCTGATTAGCACATTTTATTTGTGTTCAGACTAACTATTACACTGAATGCTAATTCCAAACATTAGAAAAAGCAATGGAGGCGATTGGTTGCACAACACAAGTCAATATCTGAAGCCACGGGAGCAGCACTACATGAGACTGCAGACAGCCTCTCTCATTGATCATTTCAGTACACGGAATTGATTCCAGACCGGTTTTCAACGAGTGGAGCAGGTGATGGATGTAGTGGAGTCTCATACAGGTACGAAGCGACTGCTACTATATTTTTAATGATCGCCCCATCCAAAATTCTTGCATGTGGACCATCAGGGTGAGGACAAGTATTAGGATTTTTAATAGTTTGGTGTACAATGAACGCAAATATTCTTGTAGAAAATCGGACAGTACATGGGAATGTCAGCAATACGACCATACACATATGGGAAACTTTGAGGAAAAAATGAAAAAGACATGAAATCGGTAAAATTCAAGCAAAACCTGATATAATCACGAAAAACTGAAGTGAAATACGATGAAATTGAGGGAAATACGATAAAATATATAAAATCGTGAAAACCTAGTTAAATACATAAAATTAGAGAAGAATACCATGATATGTGTACTTAGCGAAATCAATAGGACTGCACATTCTGGAGGAGGGTGGTAGAATGGCGCTACATAAAGACAATAGCGGAAAGAGGAGGAATTCTAGAGACATGGAGTCAAGGTAAGATGGCAATATTATCCTGTAGTGCTTATTTCCTTGTAAGATGTCGCTGTTCCTTCGTATGCATTTTTGCCTGCTGACGATCATTTTATGGGACTGTTGTGAAAATATCACAATTTCTGAACTGTAATTGGGCTTCAACTTTGTAAACACTAGGTGTCATACACCTCTGGAATCGTATGGAGTGTTTGTGTTACAAAGAATTGATGCCTTCTTTGGTGTGCCAGGTAGTAGTTTTACCACCTTACAGTACATCACCATAGTTCATCATAAAGAAACTTACAGGGAGAATGTATATCAATGTGCTTTATTACACTGGAATATTAACAGCGTTGTATTCCACACGACTAATAAGTCACAAACAGCACAGCTTAGCATTATAGCATGTTAAGTGCAAGACCATGCAGCCCTTGGAACGTGTTTATGTTCCACGATCATTTCTCTCTTTCTGATATCGTATTGGTATTGTTGTGTTGGCAAAAGAGACAACGCCGTGTTACTAGAGGAGGCCGAAATGCACGCGTTTTGGCTCACGCAAGCTGGCGTGAGGAGGGAAGAACTATACTGACGTGAGGTCTGGAACATGACAAGGAATGAGAATTCACAAAGCGGACGTAATTAGTTGGATACTTAACTTTAATTCATTAATGATGAACGTCGCTCTTGACGGTACATGATTCACAATATTATCTGTTCAGAATGCATTCTCATACATGGTAACTGAATATGGCACCTTGCTAGGTCGTAGCAAATGACGTAGCTGAAGGCTATGCTAAACTGTCGTCCTGCAAATGAGAGCGTCTGTAGTCAGTGGACCATCGCTAGCAAAGTCGACTGTACAACTGGGGCGAGTGCTAGGGAGTCTCTCTCGACTAGACCTGCCGTGTGGCGGCGCTCGGTCTGCAATCACTGATAGTGGCGACACGCGGGTCCGACGTATAGTAACGGACCGCGGCCGATTTAAAGGCTTCCACCTAGCAAGTGTGGTGTCTGGCGGTGACACCGCAGGTATGGGCACCAAACACAGGACCAATACTTTAGAATTGGTAGCACAGTAGACTTACGTAAAATATTCCAAACTACATTCGTCTGGAGCTCAATCACGCACACGTTTCTTCTTCATGACCATCTGTTATATATCACAACACTTTCATATCTACCATACACCGATAAGGGGTACTAACCTCTTTGACATGTCTGCATCTGGAGATACGCTGTGAGTAAGATTGGTGTAGAATAGTCTCCCTGAACACCAGTTACGGATTCAGCTCTCTCTGTTCCTTCACGAGACCTGTGGTTTAATGGGTATAGTACCCTCCTACTTCTAGTCAGCTGAAAATTAAATCGGAGAGTGTTGTAGGGAGGGTTGGTCAAAGACAGTGCAAGGAGACGTTCCAATATCCTACTTAATCCAAACACTGCAAGAATACTCAGTGTCTCACATCCATGCAGGGAAAGATGGGCAATCGTAATACTAAATTACGCACTATGATCAAACTGAAAGAAATATGTAGATAACCTAACTTCATCAGTAGAGGATGCTGTCTGGTCTACTTTGTACAGTACATCCATTCATCGATAATTCTTGTACATATACACCAGTCATCTATCTACATTCGCAATAGTACTCGCAAAGTAGAGGAGGGGCAGTTTAGTGATGATGCAGAACCTGGGAAACATGCTACCATGTCACTGGTCCGCGTTGACATTATGGAAAAACTGATAATATTGCTGAAATTGATAGCACCATCAACTGTGGTGCTTATTACAGTACATCGGTGGCATCTTTTCCATCCCATCCATCCACTGTTACATTGTTGATTACCACATAATACATTGACGAACCCCACTTGTTTGAGAGGGAGAGAGTCTTTATGAGAGCAACACGTTCCAGGGATGACCAGCACTGAAACAGAGATCACGTACATAGCTGCAATATAAGAGGGAATTAATCATAATGGAACACCAAGACATCTGCCATCCCATCACTATTGAAGATGAGATTAAATGTACCTCTGGACAGCTGTTTGGAAGAGTTAGCGGCATTGTGGAGTTTCCACATGTTGTGACGTTTTCCACATTTTTGTCAGTAAGAAACACCGCCTCTGTCTTATTTCAACCATCCTGTGTGCTTTGAGAACAGCATCACAGTTTACACCATGCAATGTCCAGCTTTCTGTGAGAGCCAATGGATCGAAATGTGCTTATGTCAGTTTAACACCTGACACGGACCTTGAAGTCATGGTGGAAAAACAAAATGTATGGCGGTGTACAAAGCTGCAGACATATACTGTGGGAAGCAACATATCAAACAAAATCTCAGGGACACTCTTCTTTAATTGATAGTCTGTGGGATATGGTGGTCCTACAGTGCAGGTGATGAAGCGACTTCGATCACTGGTCACCTGCTCCAGTGGAGCAGTACCTGTGTGTTTTCAATATGATCGCCACATAGCACACAGACGGTACTTGTTATCGATATATCAGAAGAGAGGAACAGGGTAAAACCTCATCAAATTCTCTGCTGGGTGACAGTGAAGCTTTTATAGCTCATCGTTATTTGTACCATCCAACAGAAAGAAACTAAGATAGAGATAATGTTTTGGTGACAGATAGAAATGCACCCTGAGGGATGGAGATCTGTGCACTGCAGTACTCGTATGTAGTTTGAAAACATCCCTCAATGCTGTATCAAGATCTTTGTCCTCCTTCTAGTTCACATATTATGTGGAGTCTACCTAATTTTCCTCATAAACACTACTGTAGCTGCTGGTACTGTCTTTCCTACTAGCTTGTGTTGCAGGAGAAAGCTTTGTTTGGCACTGGCTTTACACATTGCACACGGTTAGCAGAGCTACGACAAAATGTTCCCATTTCCACCAGACGGTAAAAACATGGTCCTGTTGCATTAACTCAGCTCACCGTGTTTCTCTCTCCAACTTCGGCTCAGTTGCAACTCAAATTGTGATGATCACATGGACAAGGCTGCCGTGAGGCCGAGCCAGAGACCGAGGGAGAGTTACAAGATGCAGATGGACTGTTTAAAATCACGAAGGAGTTTTGCCGTACAGGGTCCTTAGCAGACAGGATCGACAAAGGTAACTAGTTTTGAGATAGGAGAGTGCCGTGAATGTAATCTACCAGTGTCTGTAATCATTAAAATGTAAATGTCGTGTGACTAGGGCCTCCCGTCGGGTAGAGTGTTCTCCGGGTGCAAGTCTTTCGATTTGACGCCACTTCGGCGAGTTGCGCGTCGATGGGGGATGAAATGATGATGGTTAGGGCAACACAACATCCAGTCCCTGAGCGGAGAAAATCTCCAGTCCAGCCGGGAATCGAACCCGGGCCCTTAGGATTGACATTCTGTCGCGCTGACCACTCAGCTACTGAGGGCGGACGCTATAATCATTAAGACATCGCGATAGGGTCCAACCAAAATATGTGGTTGAATGGTACTAAATTCCAGACAGTATTTCTGGCAGAAAGCTTGACACTATAGTCAAGGATTTTATACATATTTTATGAGTTCCAGCTAGTGCTGCATTTTTAAGTGATTGAGAATGCTCGCATACAGTAGATGGTGTGTTACAAGAGCAATCAACCATCAACCTCCCCTATAACCATGTGGATATATCGCAGAAACTCTGTTACACTGTGGCCGGCCGCGGTGGTCTCGCGGTTAAGGCGCTCAGTCCGGAACCGCGCGACTGCTACGGTCGCAGGTTCGAATCCTGCCTCGGGCATGGATGTGTATGATGTCCTTAGGTTAGTTAGGTTTAAGTAGTTCTAAGTTCTAGGGGACTGATGACCACAGATGTTAAATCCCATAGCGCTCAGAGCCATTTGAACCGTTTTTTTCTGTTACACTGTCTACACACTATCGAGATAGAAGACGCTACAAATACAGTTTGTTAGTGTGGCAGCTACCTAGCAGCTGCAAGAAGCAGTCGCAAATATTCGATTAGTACCATGTTTCTTAGCTGAATCACTTTCTACATTCGGTGATAAGGTTGATTTTATTACGAGCTTACATCGCTAGCAATGTGCAACCACACTTTCGGTCTGTTAAGACAGAAACCGCAATCACTATCTATGCTCAATATCGCGGTCTTTGTGCGGAAGACTACTTCATTCAGAAGCACTAGCATACCTCGATTTATAAGGAATGTATACAGAATGAGATTTTCACTCTGCAGCGGAGTGTGCGCTGATATGAAACTTCCTGGCAGATTAAAACTGTGTGCCCGACCGAGACTCGAACTCGGGACCTTTGCCTTTCGCGGGCAAGTGCTCTACCAAATTTTGTCGTGCGGAGCACGTGGCAGAGGTAGACTGTGGCCAGAACAAATGGGTTTTGCTGGCTAAAGGCTCTTGCGAGTGGTGGGGACAAATAAAAGTTCAGGCCAGCAGATTAGTCGTTTTTTGCGCACAGCTGCAGGACAACTCCCGGCGATGATGCCCTCTGGATAGCTGAATAGCGAACTGATACTCAGTACGAGTTGTGCTGTCTTTTCGATCGCGTATGGACAATTGAGCGATTCAGTATTGATCACTGCCAATTGTTGGTCCTGAACGTATTGATGAAATCCGTATTCCTACCACTCCAATCATCCCTGGACGCAGCCCATGGCTGGGATGGTGCATTCTGGTATGCACGCACATCCATGGTTGCTACAGTTTTCTCTGGCCTCTGAGCGTTGGCAATTGCGGTGTACGAGGGGACAGGTGCGCTGTGTGTGGACATCAGTAGGTGTTTCAAGCGTGTCACGTTTAGTGCTTCTCAATACATCACAGTGATCTCTGTCTATCAGTGGTATTTGCCGTTGTCTGTATCCTATCAGGCGGTAGACCTTTCCTCCTCGTTCTCCTCCATCTCCATCTCATTGTAGCACCAGTACAAACCCTCCACAGATTGTTTATAGACAGAGCGTGCAACTGAACTGAAGTTTGAAATTTTCCGTTACCTTCAACTTAATGGACTCTCTACCAAATGACGTAACTGTACTAGTATCGACCGATAGGAGGCAAGGCAAAAATAACAGTAGGGTTTGGATACTGGGAGGTTGTAGGATCAAATACCATCAAATATTCCAGTTCTATTATCCACCAATAGGAAGCAAGGAAAAACTGTCCACAAAAAGGGTATCGATTTAATTAATTAGTCAATCAGTCAGATAAAGTGAGGGAATATTTCCAAGACGTCCACAGCTGGGGTTTACTGGGTAAATGCTGCTTTGTTTGTGGTTTTAACCAACCATGGAGGACGGTGCGTACAGTCCTGGCAGTGGCACACTACATGACGTGACTGCCTGAGAGAGAGAGAGAGAGAGAGAGAGAGAGAGAGAGAGAGAGCACGTGCTTCAACAGGAATTTCTCAGGTATCAAATATCGAAGGTTTGCCACCATCTGAAGCTTTTGTGTAGGGATAAGTGCAACTTCCGCTCTGCCAGTAGCCAGTCATGGACCTGAGTGGGAGTAGTGTGGCCTCCGCATGAAGGAATAGGCGAAATGGCCAGCCTGGCGAAGTGGTTGGGGGTGTGGTCGCACAGTGCTATGAGGTGGGTGAAAACGATTTTTAACAGTGTAATTACGCTTGGTGAGTTATGTTGATGGCATTCCTTGCACAATTGAGATTAAAAAGAGCCACAATTGTTTAAATATTCCAACTGCATTGTCACCATAGAAATGTTTCAGGCTCTCGTAAACGACGGCGAACAATATTTACAGAAGTTCAAAATAATTCTAATATTTCAAATATTTCCTCCTATGAGTGATCAGAACTTGGTTCAAGAATCATGAAAGAAGGTTGTATACATGGAAGAAGCCTGGAGAAACTAGAAGGTATCAGATAGATTATATAATGGTAAGACAGAGATTTAGGAACCAGGTTACAAATCGTAAGACAAAAAAAAAAAAAAAAATGGTTCAAATGACTCTGACCACTATGGGACTTAACATCTGAGGTCATCAGTCCCCTAAAATTGAGAACTAATTAAACCTAACAACCTAAGGACATCACACACATCCATGCCGGAGCCAGGATTCGAACCTGCGACCGTAGCGGTCGCGCGTTTCCAGACTGTTGCGCCTAGAACCGCTCGGCCACTCTAGCTGGCTAATTGTAAGACATTTTCAGGGGCAGATGTGGACTCTGACCACAATCTATTGGTTATGAACTGTAGATTGAAACTGTGAAACTGTAAAGAGCTGGGAATTTAAGGAGATGGGACCTGGATAAACTGACTAAACCAGGGGTTGTACAGAGTTTCAGGGAGAGCTTAAGGGAACAATTGACAGGAATGGGGGAAAGAAATACAGTATAAGAAGAATGGGTAGCTTAGAGAGATGAAATAATGAAGGTAGCAGAGGATCAAGTAGGTAAGAAGACGAGGGATAATAGAAATCCTTGGGTAACAGACGAGATATTGAATTTAACTAATGAAAGGAGAAAATATAAAAATGCAGTAAATGAAGCGGGAAAAAGGAATACAAACGTCTCAAAAATGAGATAGACAGGAAGTGCAAAATGGCTAAGCAGGGATGGCTATAGGACAAATGTAAGGATGTAGAGGCTTATCTCACTAGGGGTAAGATAGATGCTGCCTACAGGAAAATTAGAGAGACCTTTGGAGAAAAGAGAACCACTTGTATGAATATCAAGATGGAAACCCAGTTCCAAGCAAAGAAGGGAAAACAGAAAGGTGGAAGAAGCATATAGAGGGCTTGGGTGGCAGGGGGAAAATACAGGGAGAGAAAGGCTGTTTACAATTTGTACAGAAACCAAATGGTGGTTATAATAGTCGAGGGTCATGAAAGGGAAGCAGTGGTTGGGAAGGGGGTGAGGCAGGTTTGCAGCCTCTCCCCGATGTTATTCAATCTGTATATTGAGCAAGCAGTGAAGGAAACAAAAGAAAAATTCGGAGTAGGGATTAAAATCCATGGAGAAGAAATAAAATCTTTGCTGTCTCTGAGAGAATTACAGTGTCATCGGCGAACCTCAAACGACTTGGAAGAGCAGTTGAACTAATGGATAGTGTCTCGAAAGGAGGATATAAGATGAACATCAACAAAAGCAAAACGAGGATAATGGAATGTAGTCGAATTAAGTTGTGTGATGCTGAGGGAATTAGATTAGGAAATGGGACGCTTAATGTAGTAAAGGAGTTTGACTATTTGGGGAGCAAAATAACCGAAGTAGAGAGGATATAAAATGTAGACTGGCAATGGCAAGGAAAACGTTTCTGAAGAAGAGAAATTTGTTAACATCGAGTATAGATTTAAAAGTTTTTGTGTGGAGTGCACCCATGTACGGAAGTGAACCGTGGACGATAAATAGTTTTGACAAGAACAGAGTGGAAGCTTTCGAAATGTGGTGCTACAGAAGAATGCTGAAGATTAGGTGGGTATATCACACAACTAATGAGGAGGTATTGAACAGAATTGAGGAGAAGAGGAGTTTGTGGCACAACTTGACCAGAAGAAGGGACCGGTTTGTAGGGCATGTTCTGAGGAATCAAGGGATCACCAATTTGGTACTGGAGGGCAGTGTAGAGGGTAAAAATCGTAGAAGCAGACCAAGAGATGAATACACTAAGCAGATTCAGAAGGATGTAGGTTTCAGTAAGTACTGGGAGATCAAGAAGCTTGCACAGGAGAGAGCAGCATGGAGAGCTGCGTCAAACCAGTCTCAGGACTGAAGACCAAAACATCAACAACAACATGACTGATTACAATTATTACTATTAACCCGCCACCCCGCACCTTGTATAGACCCTCTACTTACTCCTTCGACCTCCCACCTTTCCCTTCTTTGCTGAAGACTGGTTCTCCATCTGAGCTCCTTATATTCGTACAGCTGCTTCTCTTTTTCCCCGAAGACCTCTTTAATTTTCCTGTAGCCTAATTCACGGAACAACTTAGGTCGAGTGGTAAAAAGTGAAACAAATGCCTGAAATGACGTCGGCTTTTATTTAAACGGAAAACGACAGTAAAACTGGGCAACAGACGGGCAACTTTTCAAACTGTCAGCGTGACGGGTGCGAGGTAGGCCGAAGTTTCAAAATGTCATCGTCCCATGTCTGGCTAATAAACACTCGCCGGAAGGTACGACTTTTATCCAGGATGGTGCTCCACCCCACATTGATACACGTGTGAAAGATGTCTCGCGCACATTATTTAGTGAGGATCGCGTGCTGAGCATCCACTCCCGGGTCCCCAGACCTCAGTACGTGTGATTATTGGTTGTGGGCTTACCTGAAGTCTCAAGTCACCCACAATCGTCCGACAACATTAGCGATGCTAAAAGACAACACTCGACGGCAGTTTCTCACCATGCCTACTGGGAAGTTGTACAGAGCTTTTCACAACTTTGTCGTCTGACTACAAGCACTGTTGATGAATGACGGCCGACATACTGAGAATTTGTTATAAGGAACATCGTCAAAAATCAATTGCTATGCTAAATATTGCTTCTGTATCATATAAAGAGCCATCTGTTGGTTTACATCTACATGGATACCCTGCAAATTACATTTAAGTGCCTGGCAGAGGGTTCATCGAAACACCTTAACAATTCTCTATTATTCCAATCTCCTATAGCGTGCGGAAAGAATGAACACCTACATCTTTCCGTACGAGCTCTGATTTCCTTTATTTTATTGTCGTGATATTTTCTTCCTATGTAGGTCTGTGCCAACAAAATATTTTCGCATCCGGAGGAGAAAGTTGGTGATTGGAATTTCGTGAGAAAATTCTGTCGCAACGAGAAATGCCTTTCTTTTAATGAAGTCTAACCCAAATCTTGTATCATTTCTGTGAGACTCTCTCTCACATATTACACGATAATACAAAATGTGCTGCCTTACTTTGAACTTTTTCGATGTACTCCGTCAGTCCTATCTGGTAAGGATCCCATACCGCGCAGCAGTATTCTGAAAGAGGACGGACAAGTTTAGTGTAGGCAGTCTCCTTAGTAGGTCGGTTACATTTTCTAAGCGTCCTGAAAATAAAACGCAGCCTTTGGTGACCCTTCCCCACAACATTTTCTATGTGTTCTTTCCAATTTAACTTGTTCGTAATTGTAATACCTAGGTATTTAGTTGAATTTACGGCTTTTCGATTAGACCAATTTATCGTGTAACCGAAGTTTAAAGAGTTCCTTTTAGTACTCATGTGGATGAGCTCACACTTTTCGTTATTTAGGGTCAACTGTCACTTTTCGCACCATTCAGATATTTTTTGTAAATCGTTTTGCAGTTTGTTTTGATCTTCTGATGACTTTATTAGTCGATAAACGACAGCGTCATCTGCAATCAACCGAAGACGGCTGCTCAGATTGTCTCCCAAATCGTTTATATAGATAAGGAACAGAAAAGGGCCTACAACACTACCTTGGGAAACGCCTGAAATCACTTCTGTTTTACTCGATGACGTTCCGTGAATTACTAAGAGCTGTGACCTCCGTGAGAGGAAACCGCAAATCCAGTCATATAACTGAGACGATATTTCATAAGCACGCAATTTCACTACGAGCCGCTTGTGCGGTACAGTGTCAAAAGCCTTCCGGAAATCCAGGAATACGGAATCGATCTGAAATCCCTTGTCAATAACACTCAGCACTTCATGTGAATAAAGAGCTAGTTGGGTTTAGGAAAGATCGTTCCTGTGAAACACATGTTGACTGTGTGTCAATAGACCTTTTCCTTCGAGGTAATTCATAATGTTCGAACACAATATATGTTCTAAAATTCTGCTGGATATCGACGTTAACGATATGGGCCTGTAATTCAGTGGATTACTTCTACTACCTTTCTTGAATATTGGTGTGACCTGTGCAACTTTCCAGTCTAAGGGTACGGATCTTTCGTCGAGCGGACGGTTGTATATGATTGTTAACTATGCAGCTAATGATTCAGCATACTCGGAAAGGAACCTAATTTTTATACAGTCTGTACCAGAAGACTTGCTTTTATTAAGTGATTTGAGTTGTTTCACTACTCCAAGGATATTTACTTCTACGTTACTCGCGTTGGCAACTGTTCTCGAATTGAATTCTGGAATATTTACTTCGTCTTCTTTTGTGAAGGCATTTCGGAAGGCTGTGTTTAGAAACTCTACTTTGGTAGCACTGTCTTCGATAGTATCTCCATTGTTATCGGGAAGAGGAGGCATTGATTGTAAATTGCCGCTAACATACTTCATATACGACCAGAATCTCTTGGGTTTGTCTGCCAGGTTTCGAGACAAAGTTTCGTTGTGAAAACTGTTGTAGGCATCTCGCATTGAACTCCGCGCTAAATTTCGAGCTTTTGTAAAGGATCGCCAATCTTGGAGATTTTGCGTCTGTTTAAATTTGGCATGTTTATTTCGTTGTTTCTGCAACAGTGTTCTAACCCGTTTTGTGTACCAAGGAGGATCAGCTCCATTGTTTGTTAGTTTATTTCGTATAAATCTCTCAATTGCTGCCGATACTATTTCTTTGAATGCAAGCCAGTTCTGGTCTACACTTATATTATTAATTTGGAATGAGTGGTGACTGGCTCTCAGGAAGGCGTCAAGTGAAGTTTTATGTGCTTTTTTGAACAGGTATATTTTTCGCTTATTTGTTCACTAATCCCTATATCGGTTTTGATGCTCGTTACTAATTCAGGATTATTTGTCATTTGCACTTTGTTTAGTTTCAGTAAAAACCTGAATTTGGGAAATTTGTGGTAAGTACCTATGGGACCAAACTGGTGAGATCATCGCTCCCTAACTTACACTAAGGACAACACATACACCCGTGCCCGAGGGAGGACTCGAACCTCCAACGGGGGGGAGCCGCGCGAACCGTGGTAAGGCGCCTAAGACAACGCGGCTACCCCGTGCGGCTCTCTCTACCTGCATTATTCCGTGAAGTATTGACTTTTGAAATAATATGGACTTTTGCATCACCTTGCACAATATGATGAGCAAGGCCCCCAAGACACTTCCCTGGGGCACACTCTAAGTTACACTGATACCTAATGATGACTGTCGATCCAAGATTACAAGCTACAGTCTCCTTATCAAATGTCCTCAACTGTCACAAATTTCCATTGATAGCCGATACTGTCTTAGTTTTGATGATAGTATAGCCGTGTTACTGAGTCAAATACTTCTCGAAAATCGAAAAATACTGCAACTATCTGCCTTCATTCATTACTTTTAGCAGTCATCTGAGAAAATCGCGAGTTGGGTTTCACATGATCAATGTTTTTCGGAATCCATACTGGTTGCCGAGGAGGTCGTTCTGTTAGAGATACCGCGTTATTTCTTAATTTAGAATATATTAGAAGATCTATAACAAATCGATGTCAAGGATACCGGACGGTAGTTTTGAGGATCACTTGTACTGCCCTTCTCGTAGGTGGGTGCGATCTGTGATTTCTTCCAACTACTGGGCAGGGCTTTTTGTTCGTGCGATGTACGATGGATTATAGTTAACAGAAGTGCTAACACAGCCGCACATACCATGCAGCGTGTTAAGGGATTCGGTCGAGCAATGGAGCTTCATTCAATTTGAGAGATTTCAGCTGTCCTCAATGTTCGATGATCTATTGAAATTGTGGCCGAGCGTTTCTAGGAGCTTCCTTACGGAACTGCGGTGCTACTACGGTCGTAGGTTCGAATCCTGCCTCAGGCATGGATGTGTGTGGTGTCCTTAGGTTAGTTAGGCTTAAGTAGTTCCAGGTCTAGGGGACTGATGACCTCAAATGTCAAGTCGAATAGGGCTTAGAGCAATTTGAACCATCTATTGAAACTGCTTAAAGCTAAACACATTATCTGAGCAGAAGCGTTTTCTTTTGAAAACGCTTTGCTGTTAAAAAAGGACTGTCATTACTTTTTGCAATCAGTTGTAGAATAATTATGTATGGTTTTCCCATATTAAGGGTACTGCAAATAAGTAAAGAGTACTTTCACCAGAAGCGCTTCGCTTTTATTTATAAAGCATCTTTCGTAGTCATTCTGGAAATATTGATATACATTCTAAGACACAAAACTATACGCCGTGAAGGAATATTGCGAATGAGACGAAAATCGGTCGATGTGTAGTACATGTACAGAACAATCTGGATGATTTATCCAACAGAAAGAGCTTCAGAAACCGAACAAATAAGTAACACTTTGGTCCACCTCTGGTGCTTATTCAGGCATTTATTAGGTTCGGCATTGACAAATACAGTTGTTGGATGTTCTCCTGAGGGATATCGTGCCAAAATTCTGTCCAACCGGGGCGTTAGATCGTCGAATTCCCGACGAAAGATACGTACCCAAAGACTGGACAGTTGCACAGGTCACATCAATATTCAAGAAAGGTAGTAGGAGTAATCCACTAAATTACAGGCCAATATCGTTATCGTCGATATGCAGCTGGTTTTTGGAACGTCTATTGTGTTCAAACATTATGAATTACCTCGAAGAAAACGATCTATTAACACACGATCAACACGAGTTTAAAAAACATCATTCTTATGAAACACAACTAGCTCTTTATTCTCATGAAGTGTTGACTGCTATTGACAAGGGATTTCAGATCGATTCCGTATTTATGGATATCCAGAAGGCTTTTGACACTGTACCACATGAGCGGCTTTTAGTGAAATTGCGTGCTTTGGAATATCGTCTCAGCTGTGGGACTGGATTTGTGATTTCCTGTCAGAGCGGTCGCAGTTCGTAGCAATCGACGGGAAGCCATCGAGTAAGACAGAAGTGACTTCTGGTGTTCCCAACGTAGTGCTACAGGCCCTTTTCTGTTCCTTATATTTATAAACGATTTGGAAGACAATCTGAGTAGCCGTCTTAGATTGTATGCAGATGAAGTTGTCGTTTATCGACTAGCAAAGTCGTCAGAAGAGCAAAACAACTTGCAAAATGATTTAGAAAATATATCTGTATGGTACGAAAATGGGCAATTGAGCCTAAATAATGAAAAGCGTGAGGTCATCCACATGAGTGCTGAAAGGAATCCGTTAAACTTCGGTTACGCGATAAATCAGTCAAATATGGAGGCCGTAAATTCAACTAAATACCTATGAATCACAATTACGAACAACCAAAATTGGAAGGAACACAAAGAAAACGTTGTGGGGAAGGCTAAACAAAAACTGCGCTTTATTGGCAGGACACTTAGAAAATGTAACAGATCTACTAAGGAGACTGCCTACACTACGTCTGTCCGTCCTCTTTTAGAATACTGCTGCGTGGTGTGGGATCCTTACCAGATAGGACTGACGGAGTACAAGGAAAAAGTTCAAAGAAGGGCAGCACGTATTGTATTATCATGAAATATGGGAGAGAGTGTCACTGAAATGATACAGAATTTTGGTTGGGCATCATTAAAAGAAAGGCGTTTTTCGTTGTGACGGAATCTTCTCACGAAATTCCAATCACCAACTTTCTCCTCCGAATGCGAAAACATTTTTTTGACACCGACCTACATAGGGAGAAACGACCACCACGATAAAATAAGGGAAATCAGAGCTCGTACAGAAAGATATAGGTGTTCGGTCTTTCCGCGCGCTATACGAGATCGGAATAATACAGGATTGTGAAGGTGGTTCGATGATCCCTCTGCTAGGCACTTAAATGCAATTTGCAGAGTATCCATGTAGATGAGGTGCTGCCCATAATGCTCCGAAAGTTCTCAGTTGGGGAGAGACCAGGAGACCTTGCTGGCCAAAGTAAGGTTTGGCCAGGACGAAGACAAGCAGTAGAAACTCTCGCCGTATGCTGGAAGGCGTTGTCTTGTTGAAATGTCAGACCGGAATGGCTTCTCACAAAAAAAAAAAAAAAAAAAAAAAACCAGCACGTGCAATGTCTTACACGTACCACTGTGCTGTAAGGATATCGCGGCTGACAACCAAAGGGGCCTTACTGTGAAAAGTAATGGCACCGCAGAGCATGACTCCTGGTTGTCGGGTCATACGGTGGGCGACATACAGCTCGGTATACCACCACTGTCCATGACGTCTCCACAAACGCCTTCGGCCTGGAATCTCATTGGCTGGGGTAGAGCTGTCTTCAGTCTTGAGTCCCCCTTCGAACTGAGCGCCGATGCTGAGCGAAGGTGAGTCTGGAGACGCCCTGGATAGCAGTGGGATACCAACTTGACTGTCCCAAATTGGATTGTAGAGTGTACCATGGTTAGCGGTTTCAGCGTCTGGTTAGAATCGACGTTTAACGTGATCCAGGAACAAGATTTTGATGTAATAGTATTTTGTTCGCATCGGGATGCTTACTATCGCTGAGCACCCATGCCGCTCACCATTGGAATGCTTGATTTCGTTGAGTATCCGCGGCAGGTGAGCCAATCATTATCACCTCATGGGCATTTTAGCTTATTACAGTGGTTGTGGTTTGTATTCCGCGTAGCGGCCAGCGTGAGATTTACAACGGTTGGGCGGAAACGCACATCTAAATCGGTCACCCTGTTGGCGGGGTTCGAGGGAGGCGACCGAAGTGAAGCATTCAGCTTCAAATGGTTCAAATGGCTCTGAGCACTATGGGACTTAACATCTGAGGTCATCAGTCCCCTAGAACTCAGGACTACTTAAACCTACCTAACCTAAGGACATCATACACATCTATCCCAGAGACAGGATTCGAACCTGCGACCGTAGCGATCGCGCGGTTCCAGAATGACGCAACTAGAAACGCTCGGCCACAACGCATGGCGAAGCATTCACGTGGTTTGGGCACTTATCACAGCCAACCCCGTAGTAAACAGATAACTACGTTATCATACAGGTAGCTTATTTGCTAGAAATCTCTTTTATTTGCACCGTACACATTTACAACACACTCAAGCAACGTCTGAAAATCAGTATGTACCTTTTGAATAGAAAGGTTTACATTTACTTTAATAAAATGCTTTGTGTCTTAAATGCAAAAACAGGCACAGCTGATATTTGTGGATTACAGCGCCATCTACCCCGAATGGGAAACAATGGTTTGGGTAGGCCGTAGGGCTGTTCTTTTTTTTTACTGACAGACTTTCCGGCATGACCGACTGCCACCGACTCGTTGTTATGTTCGTAGCTACCGCTTGGTCTCACGCTGTTAGTAAGAGACTTTTCTCTTGGTGCGTGATAGTGGATAAGTGTGGCGAACAGAAATTCGCGAAATACTGAGCAACAAATACCCTTAGGAAAAGCTACATACTCTGTGAAAATGCGTTTATTGTTTCATTCGTCGGACACCATACGATGCTTGCGCAGTTTCGTCATTCAAACTTTAATAAATATATCAGTTTGTAATGTCCCAGTCACCAATAGTCCAATGTCGGTGTTGAAGGGCCCAGGCGAGGCGTAAAGCTTTGTGTCGTGCAGTCATCAAAGATACACGAGTGGGCTTTCAGCTCCGAAAGCCCATATCGATGATGTTTCGTTAAATGGTTCGGACGCAGCGATGTCGGAGACTTGATATTTTACCGGATTCCTGATATTCACGGTACACCCGTGAAATGGTCGTACAGGAACATCCTCACTTCGTCGCTACTTCGGAGATGCTGTGTCCCATAGCTCGTGCGCCTACTATAACATCACGTTCAAACTCACTTGATAACCTGTCCTTGGAGCAGCAGTAACCGGTCTAACAACTGAGCGTGACTCCTGTTCCCTTATACAGGCGTTGCCGACCGCAGCGCCGTATTCAGCCTGTATTTGAATACGCATGCCTGTACCAGTCTCTTTGGCGCTTCGGTGCATATTATTTAGTATTACCTAAGAGTATTTATTGCTCCGTATTTCGCGGATTTTGCCTACTTCACTCAGCCACTACCACGTACCGCGACCAAACTAACAGGATAACTGCACTCATAATTTATTTAATGAGATATACGTCTGTGTGCATCTCATATCTAGAACGCTACTCATGGCTGGTCCCATGCCATACATTCTGACCCGGGCAACGAACTGGATGAGAAAAACTGGCGATACCTGCAAGAAAATGACCCAGGTTCCGAGCCAGAAGCACAATCCCACAACGAGGCAGCTTTCATCGAATAAGCTGGTGGCTGGGATTTGTTGCAGCTGCGGTGTTTATTCCTTCGTATGGGCCATTACCACGGAGTAACACTTGTACGCACCAACAGTCTGATGTAATGAAAGTTTACTTTATTACTGGCGCTTCTTGGCAGATTAAAACTGTGTGCCGGACCGAGACTCGAACTCGGGATATTTGCATCACGGCGTGCTCTACCGTCTGAGCTACCCAAGCACGACTCACGACCCGTCCTCGCGGCTTCAATTGTGCCAGTACCTCGTCTCCTACATTCCAAACTTCACCGAAGCTCTTCTGCGACCCTTGCAGAACTGGAACTCCTGGAAGAAAGGATATTGTAGAGACATGGCTTAGCCACAGCTTGGGGGATATTGCCAGAATGATACTGGGTACATTATTACTGTTTAATTAAACAGTGATTTAGCTCATATAATGTGGGTTTATTTTTTGTTGTTTAATGAAGCAAAGATTAAACTGCGTAATAACAGCAGTGCAGTCCTTCACTAATGAACATGAAAGTATCAGTTCTGCAGAATTATCTAAGGATTCTTCCGAAAATTCCAATAGAGTTGCAGTTTCTCAGGATAAGAAGGCTACATACAGCTCACTACTGTGGCCATACTAGTGTAAAAGTTGATTCCTTATTGCCGTCGCAAAGTCCAAAACATCCCCACCACGCCTGAGGTTTTGTGGACCTCCTACCACGCCGTACGTCAGCACCGGCACGGAGACCTGTCTCTGAACTAACAGAGCGCTCCATTGATTCGGGCTGAAACACGCCTCCACTCTCCAGGACAGGTTCAGGACCCACCCGTGGCTAGCGATGTCGTACGGAGATGTGGTGTGGATGTTTTACCAAATAGACGCGCCACCACTGACGGAACAGTTTCTGTCAACCTGCACACTACATGCAAGATACTTCCAATCAGCATTTGGTATTAGGAATCTCGTATATATATTCCACATTCGACGTTCAAAATTATGTTTGAGGACATTTTCCATATTATCCCCACTCTTTGTAATTAAACAAAGAAATGTTTACAGTGCCTCAAAAAGTAATAGTCGCAGTAAACTAAAAAACTTATTTATTTAATTTTACATATTTTAAAAGAAGAAATGTTGAGGTTGCTCGCGGAGAGGATGAGAGACGGTCGTGGCTATATGCGCGCTGCTTTGACACACAGGAGGCGCGGAGCTAGCTAGGAGCTGGCGTGTGTAGCTGGCTGCCTAACTAGCAGGCGATAACCCTGCTACTGGCGGAATGTGAGCGCCACGTAGAAAGCGAGTGTCGTAAGGACAGCAAGTCTAGTTTACAGGCACGATAATGCGAGTGCTTTTTCGAAGGGAGGGTGGTCTTCCCTGGCCCTCGCGACGTGTGACGCTGCCTCATGCCGCAAATTCTGAGATCGCAAAATATTAGGATGGTGCATAAGATCGCAGCGTTTTTCTTCTGTATATTAATATTGTTATAGGTTTTGGATTTCACAAAGAGTATTCTACGTCATTGCCCCCTTACCTGCATTTGTCGTAAATCCCTCGCCCAGCGCAAAGTTCCAAGCGGCTGGAAAAAAGCGCAAATGACTCCAGTATATAGAGAGGTAAAGAAACGGACCCGTAAAATTACAGACCAACATTCCAAACTTCTGTTTGCTGCAGACTTCCTGAACACATTCCCAGTTCGATTATAATAGACTTACTTGAGGCTAAGCAGCTTATGTCGACGAATCAACATGGTTTTAGGAAACATCGTAAGTGCGAAACTCAGCTTGCCCTTTCCTCACGTGGCATACTGAGAACTATGTATGAAGGGCAACAGGCAGATTCCATATTTCTAGATTTCCGGAAAGCATTTGCCAACGTGCCCCATTGTAGACTGTTAAAGAAACTACGAGCATATCGAATAATTTCACAGATATGTGAATGGCTCGAAAACTTCTTGAATAATAGAACCCAGTATGTGGTCCTCGACGGCGAGTGTTAATCAGAGACCACGAAGTGTGATAGGACGGCTGTTCTTTATACAGGGTGAGGCCATCTGAATATTCAATACATTAGCTCCGAGGAACAAATGGCAGATATTTTACCAAAAGCAGCTAGGAGTGAACATTTCAATAGACTATATCAAAAGTTGGCGATAGTGAATTTTACGGGTAATTAACGAAATTATTAAATTGATGGGTGTGTTGAAGTAATGACAATTTAATAATTATACTTTGCTAACTTTCAGCATTCTGGAAGGCATTGTAGCGGTGCGAGAATTTCGTGGTAAATTCTAGAGACCCTCGTATTTGCACCGTCTTGAACACGCGTTATTTTAGAGATGAGTGTAGTAAAGTAGAACTGTGTCTACTGCACCACAAGTATGTGTGTGCAGGACGGACGTGTATGGGACGGATGATGGGTGCGGGCAGGTAGTCGCCGATCCCGCCTAAGGAGTTACACGTCCAGCTCAAGGAATAAACGCGCTGTACTCCGTGCGACGTCAAACATTACTGTGTGAACATTTGAATGTTGTTGAAAGAAGAGAAGGGACTATTACTTATTCATTCTTTCTCTTACTTACGTAAGGTCCAGACGGTTGTCTTGTTAAACTTTGAGAGATTTGTAGACTGCATTTATGGAAAAATGAATGTGATAGTTTCTGACATACAGGACGGTTCCGAACTTACAAAAAATGTTTTAGTTGTATGAAAACTGTTGTGTGATGAAAATACAGTGTGATTGAGTTCATAATATTCTCGAGCGCACGGAGTTATTTTAAAACTATACAAAATTTCCTCCAAAGTAGCATCTTATATTCGGAGAAGAAGTTGTGCAGGACATCACAGCCGGCTATCCAAAATGAATATCGTCGAAGCAACTCCAAGTAAGTTCGATAGCCAAGAGGGAGTGTGAGTCTCGCACACCAGTACCACACTGTCACCCTTAATCACCGGAAACCGCCAGAGCATGACATAAACAACAGTATGGTTTACCAAATTATGCAATAAATTGCAGAGAACTATCAAAGTAGCAATATTTTTTTTTTTACTTGATGACAATGGACCAATTAAATTACTCGTTATTTGACATCTTTCACTTACACCAACAATATTACCAAATCGGCTACCAGCTACCGCTTGGTTACAGGTGACACATAAACACGGCACGTCACTCCATAAATGCTGTTAATGTGTAATGCAGAATAATGTCGGAGGCAGCCACTGCCAGGTACGTTGGAAATGCGAGATGCTCTATGGACAGCTGATTCTAAGTAACCAATGACAACCACAGCAGACAAAGCCCTGAATTCAAACTTGTGTCCTAAGGTAACCACAACCTCATGATGTGAAATGCATCAGAGAAAACAGCAATCAAACAAAGCGATTGCAATTTTTAGATCTGCCGCAGATTGTTAGGGTCGTTAAAGCTAACCTCTACGAAGCAACTCGAGACAGACAGAGAGCGAGAGAGCGAGAGAGAGAGAGAGAGAGAGAGAGAGAGAGAGAGAGAGAGAGAGAGAGGAAAAAAAAAGTTTTAGCACTGAAGCAAACTAATCTGTCACCGCCATTGGTTACCTGAAATGATTGTCGCACTGGCTACAAGAGCTACTAACCAATGAGCAGTCCTCATTTACAATTGGTTGCAGATTATAGGTGACACAGGCAGATTCCAGGAGAAAAAAGAATGACAGAAAGAAAAATAAGGGCAAATAAAACAAACAATAAGATCAAAACTTACATTTATACGAATTAATTGCATGAAAATAATAATCACATTCTTTTGATCAGATTTATAAATTGAAAAAAAGTTTCATTTGTCGTTTTTTGATCCTACAACCTTCTACATCATGTTTATATGACAACCATTGCGCTAGGCCCCAACACAAGTACGTAGCTGGTGCATAAGTTCGTATAATTTTTCTATAAGTTTAATAAAAATAACAGAGACTTCAGTGTACAATAATATATCATCCTTCAGTGTTTACGATAGACAGCCAACATTGCGGAAATTTTCGATTCTGCGACAGTAGAAATGGCATGGTTTTTAGGTGAAAAATTCATTGAGTCATGTTCAGAGCGCATTTTTAATCCGGAAAGGAAGTTCCATGAAGGTTATTCGATAGAGTGTGGAAAAGGTTCAAATCTGAGGCACAAGATCAGGTGAATAAGGTGTGTGTGACATCACTTCCCAACCCAACTTCTGCTAGACTGACAAAAAAAAAATACTGTACGGAATGCAGGCAGGCATTTATGTGGATCAGTATTGCTTCACGTGGACTTCCTGGTTGTTGTTCTTAGACTGTGTCTGCAAGACATCTTTTCTGTTGACAGGAAATGTCAGCAATGATGGTTACATCTTGCGGAAGTAATTCATAATACAACCCACCGTCGTCGTCCCATCAGATGCATAACATTATCTTTTGTGGATGCATGCAGTTTATTGTATGGGATGTTGCTCCTTTGTTTTGCCTCAACCAATCCTTTCTTTTCCTTATGTTATCATAAAGACACAATTTTTCATCACCAGGATAGTGGTGCGCTAGTGTCAGTCTAGTCAAGGGAAAGGGAAATTTTATCGAAATTCAATGAAGGCGCGGTTGGGCGATGAAATCTGGCGCCACTGGCAGAGTGTCGTAACGGACGACAGCCAGCAGGCCAGGCAATGTAAACATGGCACTTGCAGGAGCAGAGCTGCGACAGCGGTATTGTACGCACGATTTGTTTTGAGTGGAGCAACAACAAGGAAGGAAATTGCAGCGCTGATCTAAGTTATTGGATGTATGAGGCGGGGCACTAGGCCAGAGCCAGGAGTGGCGATTTGTAAATGGCTGACCTGTAGGAATTTATCCCTGCCATAGCTTTTGTCTCTCTCTGACACTATGTCAGAAGCAAGGGAGAAACCAATATAAATAGAAAGGCAAGTTTAGCTTGACAGGGTGTGCCAGGTCAGTCGAGTGTTGGGACAGACCTGTGCTGGTCTACGCTTATAGGGGTCAGTCTGGCAGCAATGTTACAAGCATTCTGCATAAACTTGTACTTTGTTTCTATGTAGTCGCTCGAGCTCTATTCCGCATCCGGGGACACAACACCAGGGGAGGGTGGAACGGCAGCCTGGAACTTGGAGATAGCACGGTCTGCCTGAAAGAGGGCAGTAACAGCAGTCTGCATCGGGTCCAGAAGGGGCTCAGTTCCACTCCAGTCTACTGGTCACCTTCATTTCCCAATTTCCCACCTGGGGTCTGGGCGAGGCGTACCCTGCGGGTAGCACAGCAGCACTGCGACAGCGCCAGAAATGGCGGCAGGTGTTGCCATCCGGCAAGCGACATTAGTGGCAACATCAGCACGGTATCCAGATGGGCGTGGGTTTGAGTCCGGTCACGTGTTGGGAGCAGCAGCGCCCTGAGGGCCGTGGCTGACCAGTACATCCACCTTCATCCCACGGTCGGACGGAGCAGGCCAAAAGGGGCGGAGGGCAGTGAGGACCAGGGACTGTAGCAGTCTCCGGAATCGCGGGCAGCAGCGCGGCGCAAGTCGCTACGCATCGGTGGGTGGTGAGCGGGAGAGCGGCGGCCGACTCCCTCGGCGGGCAGCCTTGATAACGACAGCAGCGGCGTCGGCATACCAGGAGTCTGCTGAGCCGGCTAGACTTGCAGGACATCGGGCGGGCAGCATGCTGACACTACGCTTCACCATCAAATACTGTAAATTAGCTGAATAAAGCAATGTTACTGAATACCGCTGTATCACTCTGCACCCTCGAAATTCTTGAACACCATCTGGAGTCCCAGGTTTGACCCCCAACCCTGCAACAGTTGTAATGGTCAGTATTTCATGAGCCACTTGATGATGAGCAAATAGAGATAGCTATGGCCACCCACAGATTTTTCCGATTTTCACTTCGGACATGCGGTACTCGTACACCTCATTTTTTAACCTTTCTGTTGCATGCAAAATTTGCACAATGGTGGAATGATCATGATCATCCCATGGCCCAGTTCTCGAATACACTGGCGTGCATCATTGTGGATTAATGTTCCATGATCTTCATAAAAATTCGAAGACCTTCCTGAACTTGGAGGGTCAATAATATCAACGTGGTCCTCCTTTAAACGGGAAAACCATTTTCTTGCTGTGCTCTGTCAAATAGCATTATCCCCATACATGGTGCATATGTTTCTGGCTGCCTCCGCTGCTGTCACCCCTCTACTGAACCCAAGTAGAAAATGTTCAGATTATTCCAATTGGCACTCCACTTTCCAGTGTCCACAGCTCCACTCACTATCTCCAAATGGAAAAATGTAAACTGAGATAGCAACAGTGAACTACAAATTAAAATGGTAATCGATAAATAAACCCATAAAAACATGCAAAATGGAAATGCTATTAACTTGTGTGTCAACCTTATGTCAAAGAGTATGAAAAAGCTGATACTTATACATATGTTACATGATTGAGTGTAAAGTGTTTGACTCACAATAAATGAAGGTTTGGAGTTTGATAATTTAATGATTTTTTTCAATTGGGATTAACAAAAAGATAGATGCGTCCTCAATGGAAAGTGAAAAGCTACTGTATCAAATATATACCTAGTACATGACAAAGTAGTTGAGAGGAAAAGTAACAAATTAAAGGAAACTTCTGTATTCCCAGTACTACTCCACGATTTCAAAATGAGTGGTTCATAACTCTATTGATAAGAACAATCACACCAAAATATTATTATCCAGTAACAGCAAATAAGGTCTTAATGAACAGTCTGTAGTTAATCTTAAGTTTGTATGAGAGAAAGCACGCTATTAAATGTTAATATAACATAGATGGGAGGTATGGTTTAGTGAAAAGCACAGTAAGAGTGATAGAATGGAAAGTAGTAGGAAACCCGTGTATTAAGTAAAACTTAAATAGGCTATGTAGACACTTTTGACACAGAAAGGGATATAGTTTCAATTTTTAAGGTCAGTGAACACCATTTTATGTATGGAAGTGAGGGTGCATAGACGGACCCATAAGAGGGATGGTCTTACCTGGGGTCAGGTAGATACATAGAGGAAATTACCTATACTATGTTTGTATGGAGGTATAAAAGAAGGGACACTATCATCACAAAAATAATATATGTACACAGTGTCTGTCCAAAAATTGAGTTGTAAATGTTGGTGCTACAAGGATATTAAGCTGCACTGTGATGTTGAATCACACTAATGACATATTCTCCAAAATAGTCAAAAGTAAAGAGACTTGCCTGGAAAATGACAAATTTTAAATGGTGTCTCTGTACATGTTGACTTCTCACAAATCAGATTTGAAGTAATGGAGTGCAGTACAGAGCCCAGCGTCAGCATGTAATTCCTTATGGTAAAGAACAGTTAAACTCTTTCCACCTAAATATAGTGAAAAACTATGTGCTTATGAAGTAATTACATACTATTACACTTAACTGGGAATGTTATAAGTGTAATCAATCTTAACAAGAACTTGAAATGCATGTATTATCTCTCACGCCAAGGAACGACATTCGTGGTGTTAAAAAGGTATTTTAAGTAATCAATAAGTGTGGGCCAAACAACCGTGTGTGCCCTTTGTCGTGTATGTATAGATTTGTGAAAAGTGGAGTTAACTCTTTAACATCAGCAAGGCACGGTAGTGTTTGTGCTTCTCACCATGCTGTGGAGGTCCACTTATTGGTTGAAGTCGTGATGGCTTGGTAGTGTCTTTGAACTCGAAGAGAAACTGGACACTGGTGACAATGATCCAGAAACTTTTCTGTCACAACAAGATTGAATGAGAGCTCCTGTTATGAGCCTGGTTACATCTCCATACATATTCCACAAGCAACTGCAGTGTGCGTGTCCGATGGAACCCTGTACCACTACTAGTCATTCCCTTTCCGGTTCCACTCGCAGAAAGAGCGAGGAAAAAATGAATATCTATATGCTTCTGTGTAAGCCCCAGTATCTTATAGCTTATCTATATAATTCATATGCAAAATGTATGCTGATGGCAGTAGAATCATTCTGCAATCGGCTTCAAATGCCAGTTCTCTAAATTTCTCTATACAGTGTTCCTCAGAAAGAATATTGCTTTCCCTCTAGGGATTCCCATACGATTTCCCGAAGCATCATTGTAGAACTTGCGTGTCATTTGAACATACCGTTAACACATCCATTAGCCAGCCTCTGAATTGCTTCAGTACCTTCCTTTCATCGAAACTGATGCTCATCACACACACACACTAGCAGTACTCGAGAATGCCGGCCGGGGTGGCCAAGCGGTTAAAGGCGCTACAGTCTGGAACCGCGTGACCGCTACGGTCGCAGGTTCGAATCCTGCCTCGGGCATGGATGTGTGTGATGTCCTTAGGTTAGTTAGGTTTAAGTAGTTCTAAGTTCTAGGGGACTGATGACCTTAGAAGTTAAGTCCCATAGTGCTCAGAGCAATTTGAACCATTTTTGAGTACTCGAGGATAGATCGCATTAGCATCCTGCATGTGGTCTCCATTACAGATGAACCACACATTCCAAAAAGTCTCCCATGAACCCAATATCTACCTTCATTACCACAATCCTGACATGCTCGTTCCATTTCACATCCCTTTGCAACATTCTGCCCAGATATTTAAAAGATCTTACATTTTCTACATTTAGAGCAAGCTGTCATTCATCAAAATAACTAGAAATGTTGTCTAAATCGTCTTGTATCATCCTACCATCACTCAACTTCCACATATCTTTCTGTACACCACAGCATCATCAGCAAACAACCGCAGATCGCTCCCCACCCCGTCTGCCAAATCATTACATGTACAGAAAACACTTCCCTAGGGGTATTCCTGACAATACCATTGTTTCCGATGAGCACTCGTCACTTTATAGGAGTCTGTTAAGAGTGGTTACATTATTCCATTGTGAGTCGGAGTAGATATGTGCTTTCTTACAGTCCTTGATCCTCTGCAAACAGAAACAAAATTATGTGGTCAGAAGTATTGGAACTGCACAGCAGGTCCACTGCATCAAGAAAGTACAAAGTGCAGCACTAAATATTAAAGATCTATTCACAACACATGACAGACAAGAGGGTTACTATGGAATGCTGGGTTTCCTATGGATCTCCATGAATACTACTACAGGTTGTTGAATGGAGATGTGGATCGTGCACTGCCTAAACCGGGCAATTGTGGGAGTTCTCACACAGAATTACATTTTTTATTTACAGTTTAAGTAACGACAATCTTTGGTTTGTCATCTCTCTGTACTTCTGTTTCTATAAGCATTTTGATGCAATAAATTGTAACGTGCACAGGTATATTTGATTTACCTGTTGCACCAATGGGAAAAATCCAATAAATCTTTCTCACTGCGGAACAATAAATGGTAAATGGTTATCAATCTCATACCCTAACACTCATGTTTTGGAACAGATGAGACAGTATGCCATGCACTTGTGATCATCCACTTTCTGGGAGAGCACTGTGAAAGCAGCATTAAGAATGGGAGGTTAAACCCTAGTATACCTTTCTGTTTACATCATTAGGCCTTCGGAAGGCATGGAATAAACTGCAAGTGCCTCTTTTTCTGTTTTCAAAAGCCACAAGATTTTACATACCACTTAAAGTTTTGAAAATGATGCACTAACGTGATAAAGAGTCACTCCCTACATGAATGTGATAATTAGCGTACCCTAAACATGAGCGTCAATTTATTTACCACAACAGGGCTTCTGTACTGTGTATGAGTGTTACTTAGGAATACCAAATGTTTCTACACAATCATAACAAGATTGGGAAATTTTTAGATTTGGTTTTCAGGTTTACTTTCCCCTTCAGATTTTAGGGAGAATCAAGTTTTCAACAGCTTCCCTGTCATCAGCAGGAACTGCCTGTTGAACCCCACACTGTCATCCTCTGCGCACAAAAAAACTGCCACAGTGTTAGTTAAGAGAGAGAGAGCTCTGCCAGCGAGTATGGAACAAGCTCCCGAACGCTCAAGCTATCTGTGCATCCTCACGTGGGAATAGGAGAAACTTATTCCATAATGCTGTCAAAAGAAATTTTGATTACTGGAAAATTCTGTTTTAATGTAGTGTATAACCACACAAATTCAATCATTTCAGTGTTGTGTATGTGATAACAGCATTTACCACCATCATCTTTCTTCTGAATTCCGAACTTTATGGACAAAAACACTGGAAGAGTTTGTTTTATGTCTTGAGGTTGCTTCCTGACTACCACATCAAATTAATAAACACTGCCAGAGATGAAACAAATTAAAAGTGAGATATCCTTAGGGACATGAATTAAAACACCTATACATGCCAAACGTGTTTTACTTCTTTCTGCATCACGGCATAGCTGCCTACACTATAATTGAACAAATTGTTAACATCCACTTTCCGCAACAGGCAAGAAAGATATAAAAATAGATGAAGTATATAAATCAATAATTTGCTTTTATAAGAGATCAGTAACAAAATAATGGTAAATGGCCATAAAAGTGTAAATCAGTACCAACATATTATATTGACTAACAAAACACTGCAAGCAACAATAGGGGATAACTTTAAAGAATATTACTAACTGTCCTAAAATACATTATTAATGTTCAGAACATACTAACAGTGAAACAACACATTCAACTTAAACAACATATTAAACACAAACAACCTGTGATTTTTTTTACAATTGTAGCTTTGAAAACTAAATTACAAACAAGTGTTGGGCAATGCTATACGTAAATTTGAGATAAAAATTGCTAAAGTGGCAAGGATTCAGATGAGGTATTAAAGAAATGATACACTGGTGTGTATACAGAATTCAATCAAAAGAACAATTCAATCATATCATTTAATTTTACTTTATTGTTGCAGGAACATATGTGCACACCAAAAATTGATTGCTTAATACAAATTTCTGCTTTATTCAGTCTTGCTTCAGATGGTAATGCAGTCATCATCCCACTGATTAACAATTGACTCGTCTAATACAATACATAAACAATTACACATTTACTGTCCAGCGAATAGACTATTATCATTTTTGTTGATGTCATCGGTGTCGTTATCATCATCATTAATACTGTTCACTGTGCTGTGCGTTATTCATGTAATGTTATAACTTAATTGGGCCACAGAGCACTTTGTGACTCATTCCATGCTGTAGAATTACCTATTCTGAAACCCCTGACGGATGTTCTCACACCAAGGTGCACTGCACATATGCACAGCCTGTATCACCACTACTTTAGAAGCAGTCTTGGATAAGGTAGTGGTAAGCTGTCAAGTCACAGTTCACAGTGCCGCAAACATATGTCGGCTACCCATGTCTTGTGCTCCACAAGAAAGGCTTTCATGCACATCCAGATTCATATTCACTGGTTTTGAAGTCCTTAAATTTTAGCTCTTTGTGGAATGTTGTTTTCCCCTATAAACCTGATGTCAAATCCATGATTTGAGAACTGTTGTTTATGAGTGGAGTCAGGATGGGTCTGCATAGGACCAATTTTCTCTTGGAAAGAAAACTGAAGTGTCTTCACTAGTGTCATGTTACCCACTGCACCTGCAAAGGGAGGTACAGAGAACAGGGTGTGGTAGACAGCGTGATATCAGTACAGATTGATCCCGGAGTCTAAGAAATATGGAACGTCCAGTATAGCTAGGAACAGAGCGTAATCCTGGTGGCTGCACACCTATCAGAAGAAATTCTTGCACCCCAGAGATGCTCATCCACTCAAGACCGTTTTCATCACTGCGCCAGTCCCATCATAGCACTAGTCCCATTGTCATATCAGCCCCATCGCAGCACTAGTTATGCTGTTACATCCAGGAACATCTTAGAAATGACTTTTCTGATGATCACAGGATGTCATCAGCTCAGGTTCTTGATGGCTCTGGAAGCTGTGAAGTGATGTTGAGGGCTACAACATTTAACCATTTGGTTCCCACGGCTAACCACTGGTTGGTCATCTGAGAGTAGTTCAGTGATCTCCAGCACTGCAGAAAGATCTCATAATAATGACACAGTAAAGTATTTCCCACAAGCACGACCACATCTTTTGGTGATGTCCTTGTGGAAGTGTGTCAGTAGAGCTCCTGTCCAGTGTATTCCAGTCCCTGACTGTCACATTCTATCCTAAAAAGGCAAGGCTCAGTGGTATCTTCCAGTGATTCACTGCAGTTCCTATACTAGTTGTTAGTGCTGAAAATTCTGTAATACGCTCCAGTGGTACACTGACTCTCATACTCTTGCCATACTTACTAGTTTTGTTAGCACTAGTAGTACAGCAGATTGCAAGCACTCGAGACAGGTTCTTTGTGGCACAGATCATTGCTCAAATTGGCTGTTGTGACTATTGTTGATAGATAAAAATGCTAGTGCTCTGCTTGCTGGTCAATTCCATTGACTTATTTGTTCATAAATACACCTATAGGTTTGTAAGAACATTATATGTACATCATTATTAACAACAACAACAACAAATTTTAAAGGAGGAAACAATAGGAACCTACTAATATACTATAACAAATTATACACAAGCTAGCAATGATGTTTCAAGTGCTGTAACAAATATGATGGCATTTATGGTTTGAGGTAAATTAACAATACTTGCAATACTAATGTGTGTAAATACTCCACTGAATTTCAATAAATATTACTACTTGTAACACAGAGATATATACATCTGACAGTAAAAAAAAAGAAACAAAAAAATCGTCATTTTTATGACTCCAACAAAATAAAATGTAAATAAATGCCTACTGCCAAACTTCAGCTATATCATTAGGAACTGAACAACACAAACTGGAAATAGCTTAACAAGGAGAGCCATATTTACAAAAAAAGGTCACAACAAAGTTTACTATCAAACTGACAGAATATTAGATGATGATGATAATGCCCAAGGGATGTTGGCGGTAAAGTGAACAAGACATTATTAGAGGTTACACAACAAAGGGAAGTTACATTTTTACATTATCAAGTACTGAACAGATACACAGACATGATTCAGTTACTGTAAATTTCAAAGAATGTTTGAAATAATCACACACTATAAGTAAAATTCTGAACATACAATGACATTATCCTTATGAAAGTGACACTCATTGTGCTAAACTAAGCTGCTGAATACAAAAAAATAATTTTTCGAAACCAGTAAAACATAACAAAATTTATTTGCAACTGATGACCGAAATTTATCCTAAAAAAAAGAGAGAGAGACAAATAATGCCTTTCACTGTAACAATGTGATTAAAATCTGTAAGTTCATTTAGTTCTGATAGCATTGTTATCATGCGAATGCAGAGCTCATTTGTTTTACATAAAAATAGTATTGTTTTGACTTGTTCCATATGATGCATACAACCAAGCAAAACTGAAGCTAACAGAGCTAACATTTACAGCATTAAGTACCAGGTACCAGCAAGGCATCTTTACACTTAAAAATGCCTGCAGAAATCAATGTACAGTAAGAAAGGGAAGAATGTCTTTAAGCATTAATCTGATTGTTACTAAGTTCACATTTAATTTTGAATATTTTAAGAGAATTGTGCATAAACTATTTTAATTATTTTCACAAATTATAACTGTGTGCTGGGAATTCTGTTGACCCCAACTTAAGTTTCCTAGTGAACAATAAACATTTACATACATAATGTATAAACAGGTTACTATATAACATCAATAAAAGTACTTATGTAGCTAGAAACATTCTAAATTACTATCAAACAGTTATAACTTTTACAAGCAGCACAATGGCAGATTTCTATAGTGATGTTTACTACATACAGAATGTAAATCATCAAAGGTCATTATAAGTTTAAGGTAAAAGATCAATTTTCAACATTTGGTAAGTACATGAAATAAATTTCAGTGAAGCATTTCACTTGGCAGCTACAGGTCATCAGATTTTTATACAGTGCAAATTCATATGATCGCAAGTTCAGTTGTAGCTGAGCAGTCTAACTGAATCTGCACACAGCACAAACTTCACATCATCCCCTGTAAGTCATTCATTTTACATTGTTGTTTGCACAGCATACTAATCTGTAGCATATCTGTCCCAAATAATCCCGTCACAAACCTCATAGTTTGGGCAATTACATAATATCAGATTGAATAAAAATATTTTTGGCTTATACAGAAGTATTCACACGATCTGGGTAAATGTCAGTTTTGTCTGACTCATGTTCCAAGATAATCAAAACAACGACCAGTATTTTCTACAAAGGAATAAGACTGCACCATAAATTTTTTGAATCCATTAAAATACTGATATTAAAAAATGAAGCATACCTCTCAAACAGTACATACTAAAAAGTCAAAGATTATTTATGTAACATTGAGCAGGCATTGAAAAACTTATTATTACTATTTAATTAGAAATAATGTGAAATCCTATACCCAATGTCTGTGATGGATAATTTCCATACTTGATCCATTTTTGTCACCTTAACATTGTGGTGAGCTGATGACTCTGCTTTTTCAAATGGGCTAAAGAGACAACATAAAGAATACAAGGGGATGCTAAAAGTATTGTCAAGGTACTTAAGACAGCTGAAAGGCAGTGCCCAAACTACAAACATTCACTCATCCAGTGTGTAGTTCTGTGACACAAACTGCAATTTTTTTACATTAATTGTACATTTGTTTGGCAATATGTATAAAAAAATGTACACAACACTTCAGAATTAACAGCATATCATCATCTACAACTGTACAAGATGTTATTACTATATGCATGTGTAATGTCTCTTGCAGCGGTCTCTCCGCGATATTTTCAGAAATTTTATAAATTATATAACTCAGTACATATCTCGAAATATCTCGAAATATCTCTTCTTATCTTACCGATTATCAATGCAAAGTAGTTTCAAGCCCAATTATTCCTTGGAGCGTCCATTTACTCCATGGAATAGCTTCTCTGCTATCTATGTTTTCTCTTATGAAAAGAAAGAGGACTTCTTGCCGGTTAGTCGTGAAAGGAGGATGTATATGTATGTATTGTTGGGCTAGTCGCAATCTTGATGAGATTGTGTATGAGAGGGAATTTAATACATGAATTAAACTAAAGTAAGTGTGTTCGCGTATTATTTAACTGTTGATTATTGAGAGTGTCTGCTTACTACGCTGTGTTGCACGGGATCAGTGGGGAACATTTGATTTACACTGGACGAACCTGCCGTTTTGTATGCTCAAGATATTCAGTTACTTCAAATAAATAGGCTAACACGGTCTTACCAGCAGATCTCCGGTCTTCCCCACGTGATCACCGAAAGTTAATAATTATTACAAATGTTTCCAGGAGATCGACTGACAATTTTCGTGGCACCGAGACTTCGAAATTACTTCACTGCCTTATGGAATTTAAGTTAAGCTCAATTTAATCAGGATAGAACAGTATTGAACTGTGTGAATGTGATGAGCCTGCTTTGTCAATGAAAATTCCCTTAATATACGCATCTTTTTACTATCCTGATCAGTGAAGCTAAAGCAGGCCGGTGTGAGAGGTTTTAAAATTTTAGATCCAACAAAAAAAAAAAAAATATTAAACATGGATTAGTTAATTAAAAAAACTGTTTCCTCTTTCAATGACCATGACATATCTAATATTTCATAAATCTATGGTTGAATAAAATACACTCCTGGAAATTGAAATAAGAACACCGTGAAGTCATTGTCCCAGGAAGGGGAAACTTTATTGACACATTCCTGGGGTCAGATACATCACATGATCACACTGACACAACCACAGGCACATAGACACAGGCAACAGAGCATGCACAATGTCGGCACTAGTACAGTGTATATCCACCTTTCGCAGCAATGCAGGCTGCTATTCTCCCATGGAGAAGAGCGTAGAGATGCTGGATGTAGTCCTGTGGAACGGCTTGCCATGCCATTTCCACCTGGCGCCTCAGTTGGACCAGCGTTCGTGCTGGACGTGCAGACCGCGTGAGACGACGCTTCATCCAGTCCCAAACATGCTCAATGGGGAACAGATCCGGAGATCTTGCTGGCCAGGGTAGTTGACTTACACCTTCTAGAGCACGTTGGGTGGCACGGGATACATGCGGACGTGCATTGTCCTGTTGGAACAGCAAGTTCCCTTGCCGGTCTAGGAATGGTAGAACGATGGGTTCGATGACGGTTTGGATGTACCGTGTACTATTCAGTGTCCCCTCGACGATCACCAGTGGTGTACGGCCAGTGTAGGAGATCGCTCCCCACACCATGATGCCGGGTGTTGGCCCTGTGTGCCTCGGTCGTATGCAGTCCTGATTGTGGCGCTCACCTGCACGGCGCCAAACACGTATACGACCATCATTGGCACCAAGGCAGAAGCGACTCTCATCGCTGAAGACGACACGTCTCCATTCGTCCCTCCATTCACGCCTGTCGCGACACCACTGGAGGCGGGCTGCACGATGTTGGGGCGTGAGCGGAAGACGGCCTAACGGTGTGCGGGACCGTAGCCCAGCTTCATGGAGACGGTTGCGAATGGTCCTCGCCGATACCCCAGGAGCAACAGTGTCCCTAATTTGCTGGGAAGTGGCGGTGCGGTCCCCTACGGCACTGCGTAGGATCCTACGGTCTTGGCGTGCATCCGTGCGTCGCTGCGGTCAGGTCCCAGGTCGACGGGCACGTGCACCTTCCGCCGACCACTGGCGACAACATCGATGTACTGTGGAGACCTCACGCCCCACGTGTTGAGCAATTCGGCGGTACGTCCACCCGGCCTCCCGCATGCCCACTATACGCCCTCGCTCAAAGTCCGTCAACTGCACATACGGTTCACGTCCACGGTGTCGCGGCATGCTACCAGTGTTAAAGACTGCGATGGAGCTCCGTATGCCACGGCAAACTGGCTGACACTGACGGCGGTGGTGCACAAATGCTGCGCAGCTAGCGCCATTCGACGGCCAACATCGCGGTTCCTGGTGTGTCCGCTGTGCCGTGCGTGTGATCATTGCTTGTACAGCCCTCTCGCAGTGTCCGGAGCAAGTATGGTGGGTCTGACACACCGGTGTCAATGTGTTCTTTTTTCCATTTCCAGGAGTGTAACTTACTAATACTTTCTGCACAATTTCAACTTTAAGCCCATAGATACACACTAAATTCTGCAACATAACATAGTGCATAAAACCAAAACCATTGGGCTGGGTCTCTAAAAACTAAGGAATACACAGTACTGATTGTGACAATTGCATCAGATTTTATCTTGGCCTGACTGGCAGCAACTTCAAGATACCACAAATACAAGGATGCTTTTAGACTAAAAAAAATTAAGTAAATCTGCAACTGCCACTCACATGGCTCAATATAGATACACCATTTCACACACTAAACATAATCTACAAACAAAATATACAACTAACTTATGGAGGAAAATGGGTCTCTTAAAATAACTAGAAATATACATTCACACCTTCAATTCATCTCAGCAAATTCTAAATGAGCAACTACAGCTGGCTAACAAACAATCCTGAAGATGTTCATTGCACTTTTCACACAAATTAAACATGATTGGTCTGGGTTAGGACTCTGAACAATGCTATCCTTATTCCGCTAGCTGCCCAATTTAACATCCATTAAAGAAAATGGTCAGGGACCAAAATCAAAACACATGCCATTGCCTCTCGAGAGTAGCCTGATAAATCTTCTTGTTAATTTCTCCTATGACATGCTACAATTAGAGTTCCTCATTTTTAAGAAGTGCACTTTTCTGGACAAAGCATTTTTCTGTTATTTAGATTTGCATCACCCACACATTCTTTACTTAATGTACAGTAGATGAGATCTTTCCTTGTTGAGAAATGAGTGATATCTTTGCTCAGTGGATAGACTTTTCACTGTAAACAAAATCTTTACACGTGAAGTACTTGTCAAAGGCTGCAACTGATGAGAAATACTGTGAAGTGTGTGCACAACACAGTGGTTTGTTAGAATAAGTGCATTGTCTATGCTTCTTAACTTCGCATGTCATCCTGAAAATGCTTAAGGAGCAAAGAAAGCCTAAATGATATCCACAAAAAAATCTAGGGTATGTAAGTATTTAATTTTATATTTTATCAAATGCATGTATATTAGTACATTGTTGCTATTACTTAAAAATAGTAAGTAAATAACATAAAAATCTGTAGATGGACTTAATTGCTTGAGACTGGTAATGGCATTTAAATAAATACTTTTAGAAGTACTCATGGTTGGTTGCATTCTTAACCAACATTTGTTCACAGCTGTTGAGTTCAGCAAGATCCAGAATGGATTAAAGAACGCTAAAATTATATGCTAAGCTGACAACAGCCAATGGTCCAACATTACATATTTATAAAAACATTTCAACCCTCAGAGAAATTTTTAAGTGAGTTTATCTATAGAACATGATAAACTGAACTGTACATTTAACTACGTGGGCCCGAATAGTATGTGTGGTGTCACCGCCAGACAACACACTTGATAGGTGGTAGCCTTTTAAATCGGCCGCGGTCCGCTAGTATACAACGGACCCGCGTGTCGCCACTGTCAGTAATTGCAGACCGAGCGCCGCCACACGGCAGGTCTAGAGAGACTTCCTAACACTCGCCCCAGTTGTACAGCCGACGTAGCTAGCAACAGACACTGACGAAGACTCTCTCATTTGCCGAGAAGATAGTTAGCATAGCCTTCAGCTAAGTCGATTGCTACAACCTAGCAAGGCGCCGTATTCAATTGCTATAATACTTCTGTATCACCAAGAGCGATGTTCTACAATTATGAATTAAAGTTAAGTATTCCAGAAGCTACGTACTTTTCTTTATAGCATTCGCTACGTATCCTGTTTCAGACCTCATGCCATCCTGCGTGAGCTTATAGCGTGCATTTCGGTCTCCTCAAATCACACGGTGTCGGCACTTCTGCTGACACATCAGTATGGAAACAAATGTGTGCCCAGTAACTCAGATCCTGAAGAGAATGCATCACATATCCTGTGACTATCTACATACTGCAAATAATAATGGTGTACAGTAATTTTTGCATATTATAAAAAGGTTTTACATCTATTTATCATGTTTTATGTTATTTAGTTACAGGAAAATTGAAAATAGCTCTGTGGGCAGTTACTGACAGGTTATGTGTACAGAGTTGCATGCTGAACTGATTACAAAAATGCAGTATTAAATACTTTTTATTGTAAGCAGGCCTGCAAGAGACTGCAAGAGGTTTATGTGGATCAACTCAGTTTCATATAAGCATCATTTCATTATACTGGAAGAAAAAACATCGGGACAGCGGAAGTTTTATAAAACTAAACAAAACAAACCAGGACCAGAAATGAGAAAAATCAGTAAAAAGTAGTAAACAGTAATATTTTGGAAAGTTTCATCATCATAAGACTAATGTTAACAGTTTAATTCCATTACCCACAGACATTCTTGAATTCATTCTCAAATTACTGTAAGTTTTGTCACTGATAAGCTTATCAAGCAAACGACATCATCGGCATGAATTTTCATAAATATGCTGAAGCTTATTAGCAAGAAAAACAGATATAAAAAACTGAAGGTGACACTGTCAAAAGGGTGCAACAGTAAAGAACAGACTTATTTGTAACTACAGATTCTTTTAATTTTTTGTAATTTCATTAAATACGCCACTAGCTTGTTCCTCTATCCAGGCGTTTTGCTATTTCATACTTCAAATATCTGTATCTGTGCTTACAAACATATCAATTCTTTACCATTGCATCCTTTTGACAACTTCACTTTCAGTTTTTTATATCCATTTTTCCCATGGATAATAAGCTTCAGGGCTACTCAAAATTCACGCAGGTTCAAGATAGGTGCCAACATAGTTGAGGGAAAAAGCTAGTGGATATTAAGAGAAGAATTGCAATGACCAAGCCTTCAGAAATAAGAGTAAATTATTTACAGACAGACACCTTAGTATACAAAGAAGAAAGACAGTGACTTGGATCATTTTAAATTATAGTTGCCAAGAATGGACTTTGTAGAAACAGGAAAAAATATACAGAAGCATTAGGAATGTGAAGTTGCAGAAAAGCTGCCACAACAGCCTGGACGGGAAGAAGATATTTTTCCCGTTTGGTTGCAGTTGCTGCAGCTTATCTCACTGTTAACCCTTAGTAATAAAGATTTCCTGGACACACAACTTGGTGTTTTTTCAGGCTTTTCCCTTTAAATGTGTTTTTAGTGACACTTTTACATTTAATTACGTCTCTAATAGTTTTACTTCTCTGTATCATGCTAGTTTTCTTTCAGTCCAAGATGTTCATAAACACTGCCCGACTAAGAAAGTGAAATTCACCGAAAGAAAAGAAATGCCGTGGGTTCAGAGGGTACGTAATGTTACATTAGTGATTACAAAATCGAGTTAAATTTAGAAAGAACTTGGCAGTATGAGCTAACTTATCAATATGACATGCACCCAATTGCACTGCTTACGTACTCTCGTTCGGTTGGAAGGGTGTCGTAAAGCCACTGCAGTCCTTCCTCGGGCAAGCTGGCGTCAAACTGTTGTAATGGTCCACAATATTCTGGATACTGACACTGGGGCAGAGTTTATGTCCAAGCTGGTGCCACATATGCTCTGCAGGGAACATATCTAGGGATTTTGATGACCATGGGAGCACCTAACACCGTGCATACAATTGATACATACACATTCCACTGTGTGGATGAGCACTGTTGTGTTGGAAATAACATCACGATACTGTCGTACGAGACGTAACACGAGGATGATCGATATCTGAAGGATTGTTGTTCCGTCACAGTTCCCTCAATCACTATCAACTGCAACCTACAGTCATAACCATTGGCTGGCCATACTGTGCCTTTCCAAAACACTGGAAGAATGGAACGTCACCCCAAGCTGCCGCCACACGTGCTGACAGTGGTCATTGGGGATGGTGCAGAACCGTGATTCAACACTGAACACAATGTGACACCTCTTATCAGTAGTCTATCCGATGGTGCTCACACCTCTTATATACCCTCCACCATCAACACTAGTGGCCTTTCTACCTTCGCTGAGAATTGCTGCTCTAATTGTTTACATGCCCGCTAATAGTTTGTACTTGTACAAAGTTACACTGTTATGGGTGCGTTATTTCCTTTTTTCAGACACTGCATACGAGGTGTGTTTAAAAAGTAACAGGAATTTAATTTTGTGGGCTGTATGCATTTTTTTTCTTTTCTTGTTAGTACACGTGTTCCTGATGTACTGTACATATATTTACATCTATTTTCAATATTTAGTTCATTGTTGACAGTGGAAAAGGATGTGCATGTTTTTGAGAGCTCAGAGAATTTTTACTTTCGAAAAAGATGGATCAAAGAGTTTGCATTAAATTTTACTTGAAAATGGAGCTAAGTGCAGTATCGCATTCGAAACATCAAGTGTGGCTTTTGGCGACTCTACTACAAGTACAAGAGTCGACAAGTGGTACAAATGTTTCAAAGATGGTTGAGAAGACGTTGAAAATGACTACCGCAATTGCTGACGACAATGTGGTAGGAGTGAAGTAAATTGTTCTGGAAAATTACACAATCACCATCAGAGAGGATGCTGATGAAGTTAGCATAACCTCTGGCTCTTGTCAAACAATTTTTAGGATGTCTGGGACTGAAATCTGTAGCACCAAGTTGGTTCCAAGATTGCTGAATTTACACCAGATATGATGTCTGGTATAGACATCACTCAGCAATTGCGGAACGATGCAGTGAACAACGATCCAAAGCTTCTAAAGGAGGTTATAACAGGTGACAAAACATGTGTGTAAGGGTATGATGTTGAAACTGAGGTCCAACTGTCAGAATGGAAACTGCATGAAAAACCAAGACCAAAAAAACAGTCGAAAAGTCGATCACATGTGAAAGGAAAGTACATCTTACTGAGTTTTTTGATTACAATTCGATAGTGAATCAGAGTTTCTGCTTAATGGCCGTATGGCCAATAAAGAATACTACTTGCGAGTTAAGCGCTGTTTGTGTGGAGCAATCTGAAGAAAACGACCAGAACTGTGGCAAAACCACTGGTGGAAGCTGCATCATGGTAATACTAACCACCTATCCCTTAATACATCATGATTTTTTGGCAAAAAACAAAACTTATGTTGTCTCAGCCACCGTGTTCCCAAGGCTGAAGAGAACTGTGAAAGGACGTCGTTTTGCCACAGCTGATAACGTAAAAAAATAATCGCTGAAGAAGCTGAATGCCATAACGAAAAGTGAGTTCCAGAAGAGATTCCAACATCGGAAAAAGTGCTGGCACAGGCGTATTATTTCTGAGGGGGGTTGCTTTCAATGGAACAGAGGTAGTGGAGCTAAACAAACAAAACTCTTTAAGAATACAAAAAATTCCCATTATTTTTTGGTCACGCCTTGTATGTTTGGGACGGGGGCTTTGTTCGTGTTTTGCATAATTGGTTGCAAGTAACTACATGACACGACCACAGTCAGCTACTGAACATCCTTCACTGAGTGTCTCCTCAACTAGTGGTGAAAACTTATTTACTTACATACTTTAAGGTTTACGTGATAGGTCCAGAGGACCATATGCAACTACAAGGTTCCTCTCCCACCGGATTCAATTTCCTAGCTTTTGTCGCCAATTATCCTCTATGTAGATCTGCAGCAAGACTCTTGGATTCCTCCTTTTCACCTTTTCTCTTGTCTACCTCCTGGGCATCTTTATAGGGAGTAATAGCCACAGATTTCGCACGTTCATTCATTATACCAGCTGTTCAGTTCCAATCAATTTGGGCTGTTGCAGATCTTATCAACCTCACAATTACGCCAGATCATCTGGTCCCCCCAGGGGTCGCACCTTGTACTGTGACACAGATTAAGGCTTTCCACCTGAAAATGAGAAGAGATTTAATTTGGTGAAAAATGAATTAGGTAGTTACGTTATATCGTTTATTTCTCATCAACTGAGTTTGCACATGTTTGCCCATCTGCTAAAAATAATGCATAAATATGAATTACGTGCACTGGGAGCTCAGATGTAACAAAATATGATCTACATAGTATTTGTATGTATGTATGTGTGTGTGTGTGTGTGTGTGTGTGTGTGTGTGTGTGTGTGTGTGTGTGTGTGTGTGTGGCTGTGTGTGTGTGTGTGTGTGTGTAGTTTGATTTCAACTTGCAACGGTACAGAATATAAAATACAATGGCCAGGTTGGCCTGCCTTACCACACAGTCACGGGACACCCATTTGCACAAGGAAATGGCTTTCAGTCAAATGATTTTTCAAATTCGGCCACTGTGGAAGACATGATCTACAAAAACCACATTGTTAGTGACACGCAGAAAAACCTGTGTATTCATTCCAGTGGCAGGAAAATGTATCTCCCGGAACAGATAGATGTACATTTATAAATGAAAAAGGACAAAATGTATACCAACTGAAAAAAGATGGTTTACCAGTCACAGCTGATTCTACTGATTTTTTTAGACCTTTTGTGAAGTTACAGAATTTTTAATACTGCACTTTACCACAATAGCATTGTCTGTGTTTTCACGTCGACTAAAGATCTTATTCTTTCCCAAACCCATAATGTTTCTCAACCCTCAACTGCTTCAATCCTGTATATGAACATGAGGAATTAGAGCACAGCAGAAAGGCCTTGTGAAGTACATTACTTGACACACATTTCCTCAGACAGGTCCTACAATAATTTAAGTTAAATAGTGACAACGGTTGCAGACTGTGGCTGAAATTCATGACATTCTTGTTCAATCCCAATGAAACATGTAGTGCATGACAGTGCTGTTTCCTCTAAATACATGAGCAACGAGAATGAAAACACATGTTAAGTGAAGGATAGAAAATACTGCGAAGCTACTCGCACCACGAGCATTAACCCACCTCCTACTCCTCCTCTCACGAGATACACTTCAGGAGACCTAGCATTCATTTACACAACATAGGCTTTCACAGCCACTGTTCACTTTAGTCAAAACTTCTGGACTGGCTTGTGGGAGGACGGCACGGTCGATAAATAAAATTATTTCTGACGTTTCATCTCCGACTGAGGGAGACATCCTTGGAAGTTTCCATTTTATCTCCAAAGATGTTTCCTGCAGATGGACCATCAGAGACAAAACATCAGAGAAGATTTCTGTACATTGACCACGGCCTCTCATTTTTAACCTAAGAAGTATTCTTTGCCGTCCAATGCTCCACACCTACGTGGATCATAAATTCGTAAATTCAAGTTGAGCTTGAGGCGGTCTGTTTTTAGCATGAATTATTGTTATTAAGGATATGGAGAAGATCTGCCACATTGAAACTTGGGTTCCAGCTGCTCTGTGTAGCAGGTCCTGGAGCAGGGGTTGCATGCCCTTGGTCCAACTCACAACCTTCACCGTAACTCTGAAAAAGAAACTTGTCTGGCAGCCAAGCCACACAGATCAATATTAAAGGAGCCGTCAGTCTCAAATCACTTTGCAGCAGGCTGAGAGCAGCTTCTGAAAGGAGTCTTGTTTCAACAATTAAAACATACGGCATATCATTTGAAGATTTGGTCCCTGAAATCGATACAAACATTATAAATGGACAAAATGTTGAACAAATAACTGTGTCATTTTAAACATTACCTAAGAAAATTGTCATATTTTCTTATTTTTAATCTAAATAATTTTTTTCTTTTTGCATAACAATATTTTTCAATGTTTGCTACTGAAATAAAAGCAAACGGATTATGAAGTATTCTAGATGTACGACAAAAACTTTGTAGCTTCTGTTCCGAAGTTAAGTAATTTTAAAAAGATGCCAACAGTATGTTGTACATATGACCAAACAACACAGGTTGTCCCATTGATCGGCTCAGTGGTACAACACAGCCTTTATTAATATAAATACAAGTGATTTTACTTTTGAGTAGGTTAACACATAATTCTATGTCAAATTATGAGGTATATCAGAAAGTAACATGTTTTGGCCCACATGGTGGTGAACAGAGCAATAGCCATCATATTGATACAATAATGTCCTACACTCAGTACACATCCAGTAGTAGCCTAATGGTAGCATGTGGTCCATGTCAATTTGCTTTCTGTATCGTCGTAAAATGTACGCTGCAATAGAAAATCACATTACTTCTGAGATGCGTTCTGTGATTAGGTTTTTGTTGGCAAAAAACTGCAAACAAAATGAAGTATGTCAAACACTGACAAAACACACCGCCAATCGTACCCGAGAGCTCATGCCGAATTTTGGGTGGAAGGTGTTTGATCATCCACCATACAGCACACATTTGGCACTGAGCGATTGCCATCTCTTCCCAGCAATGAAGATTTGGCTCGCTACACAAAGCTGTGGTACTGACACCGAACTGCAGGCTGGTACAAACCAGATTTCTACAGACACAGTATTGAAAAACTTGTACAATGGTATGATAAGTGCCTCAGTTTGAATGGCAATTACACAGAAAAATAGTTTAAGATGGTATCTTAAAATTTATTTAATAAAATTTAGTTTTTCCATATTTTTAATTTTTAATTCAGAATGTCTGTTACTTTCGTATTTGGGTCTTTTACAACAACAGTTCTTCGTTTAAGATGGTTGGAAGACATTCCAACATGCCTAGGAATAAGTTGGGCATCAGATGGGGGAAGAGCCATAAGAAAGATATTGAAACTGTCGCGAAGTCTGTTCAAGACAGGAACAATTATTGGTGGGTTGTCTAGGCACTTTCACTTCAAGAACCTGCTCTGAATTTATTGAGACGAAAAATCAAACAGTCGAGATATTTGACGATTTTATATTCCACCCCCACAAAAAAAAAAAAAAAAAAAAAAAAAAAAAAAAAAAAAAAAAAAAAAAAAAAAAAAAAACAGAATTAAGTATTGAGTGAATGGGCCAGTGTAGTAACAGATTTTTGTGGTCTTAGCATGTTTCTCAAGTGTGGAGATGGGCCTTGAGGAAAAAACTAAAAGATACTGTGATAAAATGTAACTTGTACAAAGCTTCCAAGACCTTACACTTTGAAACCAAAATAGATAAAGTCTGTCTAATGCTACAAATTTTCCTACGATGGTGAGCAGAAGACCACCAGGCACAGGCATTCGGTACCTATTTTAGGAGAGAGTACGCAACAAGGCTGGAAATTATATTTACTGCTTCCGAGCAGGGTTCGGCCTCAACACAAACATGTATTTCGAGGCGCTCCTCAAAACCCTAAAACACTTATTTTCTGCTAAAGTCAATATTAGAGTTGACAGTTGTGTTCAGGACCCTATCCATCAATCGAGGAACATTGCTGTCTTGGAGGGCCAATAGCCTAACGAAGAGAGGATTGCCAGAATAATTCAGATCCATAAACTGGCTGTGAGTATTAAGGAGGGAAGCATTACCTTAACTGCAAATTATAAGTGTCATAGTCTCTCACACACTGAGTGACAAAAGGTATGGGACAGCGACAAGAATGTATAACGAGGCTGGGAGAAACTCGTACACAACATATAAAAGGGCAGTGCATTGATGGAACTGTCATTTGTACTCGGGTGATACACGTGAAAATGTTTCTGACACAGTTATGGCCGCACGACAGGAGCTGACTCACTCTGAACTTTGTAGTTCGAGATTGATGCATGGGGCATTCCATTTCGGAAATAGTTAGAGAATTCAATATTCCCAGATCTACACTGTCAAGGGTGTGCCGAGAATACCAAATTTCAGGCATGATCTCTCACCACAGACAATGCGATGGCCGACAGTCTTCACTAAAGGGCCGCGAGAGGCGGCGTTTGTCAGTGCTAACAGACACGAAACGCAGCATGTATCAGCTGGGACGGCGCGCGGAAATTTGGCGTTGATGGGCTATGCCAGCAGGCGACAGACGCGAGTGCCTTTGCTAACAGCACGGCACGTTGTCAACCCGTAACGGCGGCGAAAACTCTGCACTTTCTAAGAATTTTCAGACATAGGCATTGTTAAAGACCGTAAGTCGCAGAAATCAGCGTATTCACCTCGACAAAAACATATGTGAAAACACTACAACATCAAAGCCGTGACAAGTTTTAGATTGTGTAACAGACTAGCTAGCACTATAAATACCCAATAGCTTCATGTAGGAAAGAAAATGAAATAACCCGTTGAAGATAGCACAAAAGTGCTGAAACTGAAAGGTGTCTTGCATAAGGCGGAATTTTTTGTGTTCTGCATAAACCATATATATTCCTTCAACACGGTTAAAACATATGACTTCTTATGTAACTATACAAGGTGCGTAAAATGACATCAATTGTATGGAAAATGCTCAACGATGGATCAATACATCATATCAAATCAAATCAATACCTGTCTTTTCTCAAGTCTAGCAATTCTCGCTGCTGCCTTCCTGGTTCAAGTAAAAATTTCGTCATTTATTATTCACTCTGTTTCAGTTCGTTATTCGTTGTTTCTTCTGTCAATCATTTAAAAAAAAATTATTCCCAAATTGAAAAAGTTTTAAAATTTGTTAATTGTTGTTTTATACTAAAAAAGTTTTATGAATGTACTGATGTGTCAGTAGGGTCGAGAACTTGAAAATATCTTTCAGCAGACTCTTAGCAATACCAACGTACTTTCAGCAACGTGTACTGCCGAGTGAGGACGGCAACAACGCTTTGCTTAATGTACACTCTTTGACATAAAACTCGACCGGCGGCCGGCCGCTTCAGAGGCTAAGTCCGCGCCGATCGCGACATGGGACAAAAAAACTGGCCAACTCGCTAATTCTCTAAGTCCGGTTATCTGCACAATCTGGCAACACTGTAGACTGCGGCACTTCCTAGAGGAAAACTTGTCCCATGACAGAGAAACCCCAGGCTGATTACGCCTGTGGTCTAGCGGTAGCGTGTGTTGTTTCTGTTCATAATGTCAGTGGATCGAGAGCAGCTGGCATAAAATATTTTTATAGCCTCTTCTGTCTGAATGCTGAAGACGTGAATGTAATGGTAGCGCAGATTCAATCTATTTCGCTTTCTGACACACCGATATCAAAATTTTATCCAGTAACGATTTTGCGGTAGATTTCCTGCAGACTGTCTTCCTCTGGACGCCGTATGCGGCAAAGCTCCGGGATCCATTTGCTGGCTACCGGCAGTGGCCGTGGCGACAGCAGCGGCGCTGCACTCCCCCGTTCTTTATCGAAAGCGCCTGCTCCCGCTCATCACTTTTGATGATTTAAAACGCTTTATTATTAAATGTAGCTCCACAGAAAATTTCTACAATTTCCATTCACGCTCAAAAGCAACGGAGAGAGACGCCCTGATTAGTAGACGGGTATTATATTACATTAATCGGCAGGAGCTGAGTATGGCCCGAAATCAATTTTATAGACTGGGACGAAATTAAAACACCTCACTACATTCGATGAATTTATAAATGCTTCATAGCTCGTTTCTTTTCCTTTCAAACTCAATAATTTGTGCAACTTTTGGTCAATGTTCGGATGTTTTCGTCAAGCCAGAGGGAGCGTCTGTGGTGTAAAGTGTATTACAGTTCTTGTTTCATTCCTTATGGTAAGTCTATGCGATAAACTGTGTGAATACCTTGCAATGCATGCTCTGTAGCAGTGCAGGAACACTGCACATTTGGAGTTCCATGTATGGGTTCATGAAATATTTAATGTTGATCGGAAGTGATAGTTAAGGTCATCAGATTTAAACCAGAAAAATTTGTCGTTTTGGAGGTTTCAGAGAACGGAAAGAAATTGCTAACGCCGGTGTTAGAAAACATAAACGTCTACAGTTAAATGCTGTTGCAAAAATTTAGAAGAGGGGAACTATATTAATCAACATGTGCACTTCATAAACAACCTTCTGACATGTTAGACCTATATGACGAACAAAGCTAAAATTTATATCGTTGACAGTCGGTTTGAATCTTTTCAGGATCTATTTTACACTGAAGCACCTTGGCATTTGCAAAGCAGACATCGATGATATTAACTTAATTTACTAAGACGAAATCGGACGAAGATTGATGTTTAAAGGCATTCTTCAGATTTCGTATAAGGAATTTTTACTAGCAGTTTGCAACTCCATTAATTAAAATGGAAAATAAAAGGTTGTAGTCAGCGGCTTCTACCGTGATTGGAACTGCTATGACATATAGTACGATTACTGCACCACACAAGGGAACGACACACTGGCGACAACAGACGGACTATAGTCACTGCGATGTTGCCTGAGCCTCAAAACGCAACCTTAAAACACACAAACAGGTGTTACTTATGTGAATAACGCTCTTCTTGGAGTCCAGAAATTAAATAGACTTTCTAATTGTGTCATCTTACAATGGATTATATCGTACGAGTCTTGGATGTGGAAAACGAATGTCAAGTGAATTTAGCGAGGTAATGCCGGCCTACACCCGGAAGTAAATGCACTACCACAGTGTTGACAAATACTTGCTACGACGCTGCCATTTCTCGGCTCTCTTACGAGGCAGCTCTTCAGCGAAATGCTTGCCGTGATTCTCCGATACGGTTCTTCAGAGTGGAGACGCGCGCGCACGTTTGGTTTTTATGCGGCGTTCTCCCCTGATGGTTTCTAACGTCGCCTTGTGGGCTATGTATACATTTGAGACATTCAATTATCATTAATCCGGAATGATACAAGTTTCAGCTCCCGGCGTGGAAGAAGGCTGTCGACGCCGACATTATATCATTTCAACGTAGGGAAAGCAAAACGGGTCATTCAGTGTTTCTCAGTCAACATAAAGCATGTGAGATAATTTTCCGTAACGTTCATAATCATCTAAAAATACAAGCGAAGTAAAAATACATCGGAAGCTTATTCGAATTGAATATAATGTAAGATACCAAACGCTTTGCACCTCGATGTCGAATTTGTCCACGTGCAATCTTTTGCAGCATACACATAGAACGTCATGATTACCACGAGAATGAAGAAATATGTTGGTAAGGATGGAAGCAAGAAGAGACGCAGTCAACAAATATTCGATTCCTCATGGCATTCATTTCATTTGAGACGTAAGAAGAGGTAAAGCGGGATATTACTTTCGTTAACACGAAAGATATGGTGGTGGTGGTTAGTGTTTAACGTCCCGTCGACAACGAGGTCATTAGAGACGGAGCGCAAGCTCGGGTTAGGGAAGGAGTGGGAAGGAAATCGGCCGTGCCCTTTCAAAGGAACCATCCCGGCATTTGCCTGAAACGATTTAGGGAAATCACGGAAAACCTAAATCAGGATGGCCGGAGACGGGATTGAACCGTCGTCCTCCCGAATGCGAGTCCAGTGTGCTAACCACTGCGCCACCTCGCTCGGTACGAAAGATATGCCGCACATATTGATAACGAGCAAGTCTGCGTCTTCATACGTTTCCTCCTTGAAATATGTATGCTCTAATATATACTAAGTAGCCTGATCATTGTTTCAGTAATGTTACCCTCTTGTTTGACCCCGTAACGATGAACAGATTCCAAATGCATGTCTCTGCATGAAAGTAGCTGTTCGAACCCTTCCTGGGTTATTTTTTGTGTTTCATTGCTTGGAATTCCTGAAGCAGACCACTGTGCCTTCCCCCTTCGTGGGTTAGGTCTCAAAACTAAACCGCTTTTTATCCAATGGCATAATTAATTCAGACAGCATCAGCACAAGTCTATCAAACAAAGCCTTCCATTTACAGTTGCAACACTCTAACCAGCACTGACCGAAGTGTAATCCACGATCATGGTCCGAAATTAGCAGCTGTCTGCTACTGTGGCAAGTCCGTACTACACTTTCGATCCGGCAGCACCATTTTATCTGGTAACACTGTGTAGTTGCAGAGTTTTGCCAGCATGTCTGTCCTCACACTGTCAACTTTATGTATCTCACTTCTCCCATAGCGTTAATCACGAGGAGCCGAAGTAAATGAGTGTATTCCGCATGACGTAACATTCAGTATTCCCTTCTTTCATAGCCACACTTCATCTGCATCGATACCAAATAGGAATGTGAAAACTCTTGCGAGTGAGAGAATGACAATAACAATCGTAACAAGAACAAGCAAATAATGAATGATGTTTATTCCAACGCAGAACGAGAATGGCTTTAAATATAAAAATCTATATCTATATCCATATCTATTGATCTTTGAGTCGGCACAATGCAAATATATTCTTAGCATTTAGTTACTGAATTTAGTTCTGGATGTTTGCAGAGAAAAGGAAAAGTCGGTACTTCTCGCTAGTGTAATATAATGTGAACCAGCAACTACCCTTTCCTTAGAACACGACTCAAGCATGTCCCCAAGTAGGTACCAAGGCACTGCTGCATTCTGTTCCCTGACATTGCTCTGATGACGGTTAATGCAGATAGTTCCGATTATGAAATACAAAACATATTGCAGGTTAGTTCCTAGGATAGTAACATTAAATTTGCGTTGTAGACGGCACATGAACGTGACGACTATCCATATTACTCATCAATATAAAAAGACAATATTATGGGAATTTAGCAGGATTACTCAACATGAATTCTGAAATTGGGTGACTGTGCCGCACAGGTACTAAACGTCGTCAAGAGTATACGATGTTCTAATCGCATTAGGAATATGAAGATCGTCTTCGACAGCTCGCAAGTTTCACATTGCTATCTCCACCCTACTCCAGACAGTCCTCGGTGGAGCTGCACTACGTTTCCGATGTAATGGAAGGCCTTCAAACCGACAACAGACCACATATTGAAAAATACAAGCGAATTCTCTTGCAGCGTAAGCTTATTGTAACTAATCTAAAAATTATTGGAGAGAAACATTGTCCTATTCAAAAAAAGTAAAATGTTACACACTGTTGACGTCAAACGGACATTATCTATGTCCTGTCTTGTGTCCTACTCATCTATAATATCAAGTGTACTATCAAAATGATTATATATAATGGATGATAATGTAATGCATTGATACCAGATGGTGGGTTCACAACAGTATTGATGCGAAAATAAAACAGAAGTTGGCAAAAGTGCAGTTGTGCATTTTCGTACGTTTTCACCTCGAGATGTACAGTCGTGCTCAAAAGTATCCGAACGACCTGAATTGCATTTCGCCTGATTCGCATGCAACCGGCATAAGGCAGCTATCTGGCAGGTCCTCTAATCGCTCCTTGGTACAGTCGTTTGACTATTGAAAATGGTTCCAACAAGTCACCACTAGAAAACACTGCTTTGTATCGCAATAACTCAAGATGTAAAGTAATACCACAATACTACAAATATCAGGGAACACCTTATCACAGATAAGACTGTCCTTAAGGCTTGTAAGCTCACATTTATTACAATAAATGACATACCTGAAATGTTACCACTCTCATTATTACGTCAGATTGGTAATGCACGTAGTAAGTTCGTCGTATTCATGGTTTCCTCTTCAAAGTAACATACCTTACTTACTATTTAACACAAAATGACGTTAAAAATTTAAGTTATTCACGAGCAGCTAGTTGAGAATATGCATGAACTTCAAATGACTCGACGAACCGTCTTGTTCCGCATATGCATTCAAACCCAGCTCATGCAGACTGAGCAAAGATTTCGTGACTGACAGAAACTAACAGTCATTCCTGATTAGGCATACCGAGAGTGATATACATCGATTTCAGATAGTATCAGTTAGCAAATATCAACTTTAAATTGCATAACGCAAACATTTTTAACAGACGCGAATTCCTACCCAGCATCTATTGTCCCTGTTAACGAACTACGAGAGATGTTAAATATTGCTTCTTCACAAGTAACTTACTTGAAATGCCGTGAGGTAAAGCTTTGTGTTGGACACGGATTCGAACCCAGAACCTAATCGAATTGCTATCGAAGCACAGTCAAATATGACATATCGGATTTTCGCGGCAGTAGCTAGATGTTGTCACTGAAATGACGAGACGAAACATTAATTTTTTCCTTCCCAGGCACCAACCCGGCACCTATCGCTGTTGTATTCTAGAGAAAACGAACGTTAAATATGGGTTTGTTGCACCAGAAGTGACATGTGAGCATGTTTGAACTAGAAATAATATGACGAAGAGTTCAGCGCTCACTGGGAATAGAGCCCCACACATATCGTTGTTGACTACACACAAAGAGACGTCAGCTACCGAATTTTTCTCCACCGGCTGCTCAGAATAACATCTTGAACTTACAGTCATCTCGCAAATAGTTCTGTGTCTCACTCGGAGTTAAAAACGTCAGACATCGTTAGTGTTGACAACGAATGAAAATACACTAAAAATCAAAATTATTATCCACAAGCAGATAGGTGTTCTCATGCTAGAGCCTGATAATACATACACTCCTGGAAATGGAAAAAAGAACACATTGACACCGGTGTGTCAGACCCACCATACTTGCTCCGGACACTGCGAGAGGGCTGTACAAGCAATGATCACACGCACGGCACAGCGGACACACCAGGAACCGCGGTGTTGGCCGTCGAATGGCGCTAGCTGCGAAGCATTTGTGCACCCCCACCGTCAGTGTCAGCCAGTTTGCCGTGGCATACGGAGCTCCATCGCAGTCTTTAACACTGGTAGCATGCCGCGACAGCGTGGACGTGAACCGTATGTGCAGTTGACGGACTTTGAGCGAGGGCGTATAGTGGGCATGCGGGAGGCCTGGTGGACGTACCGCCGAATTACTCAACACGTGGTGCGTGAGGTCTCCACAGTACATCGATGTTGTCGCCAGTGGTCGGCGGAAGGTGCACGTGCCCGTCGACCTGGGACCGGACCGCAGCGACGCACGGATACACGCCAAGACCATAGGATCCTACGCAGTGCCGTAGGGGACCGCACCGCCACTTCCCAGCAAATTAGGGACACTGTTGCTCCTGGGGTATCGGCGAGGACCATTCGCAACCGTCTCCATGAAGCTGGGCTACGGTCCCGCACACCGTTAGGCCGTCTTCCGCTCACGCCCCAACATCGTGCAGCCCGCCTCCAGTGGTGTCGCGACAGGCGTGAATGGAGGGACGAATGGAGACGTGTCGTCTTCAGCGATGAGAGTCGCTTCTGCCTTGGTGCCAATGATGGTCGTATGCGTGTTTGGCGCCGTGTAGGTGAGCTCCACAATCAGGACTGCATACGACCGAGGCACACAGGGCCAACACCCGGCATCATGGTGTGGGGAGCGATCTCCTGCACTGGCCGTACACCACTGGTGATCGTCGAGGGGACACTGAATAGTGCACGGTACATCCAAACCGTCATCGAACCCATCGTTCTACCATTCCTAGACCGGCAAGGGAACTTGCTGTTCCAACAGGACAATGCACGTCCGCATGTATCCTGTGCCACCCAACGTGCTCTAGAAGGTGTAAGTCAACTACCCTGGCCAGCAAGATCTCCGGATCTGTCCCCCATTGAGCATGTTTGGGACTGGATTAAGCGTCGTCTCACGCGGTCTGCACGTCCAGCACGAACGCTGGTCCAACTGAGGCGCCAGGTGGAAATGGCATGGCAAGCCGTTCCACAGGACTACATCCAGCATCTCTACGATCGTCTCCATGGGAGAATAGCAGCCTGCATTGCTGCGAAAGGTGGATATACACTGTACTAGTGCCGACATTGTGCATGCTCTGTTGCCTGTGTCTATGTTCCTGTGGTTCTGTCAGTGTGATCATGTGAAGTATCTGACCCCAGGAATGTGTCAATAAAGTTTCCCCTTCCTGGGACAATGAATTCACGGTGTTCTTATTTCAATTTCCAGGAGTGTAATTAAATCTTTAGTGTCGGGCCAGGATTCGATCCCATTGTGGAGATGTTGAGGAATCTGCAGTTTTGAACAAACAACAAATTGTTACCGAGCTGTATTGTCACGAAGGGATCAAATTCCGCGTTAAGGGCGGTCTGAGTTGCATTTCCAGTTCAGAACCAATTTTATCGACATACAGAAGCTCAGATAAAAGATGGAGTAAGTGTCCTGTGACCATATACAGCGTTTGTTTCGTCACTTGAAATAAATAAATAGTATAAGAAAGGTTACTGGTGATAGTTTCTACATTTCGACACTCCTTACTTTATTGTGGTTCAACCTAACGTCTACTTGGTAGAGAAGGAATATCATCTTTAATGTGAATTTTCAGACCTCACTGCCATTATATCTTCTTCACTTGGTGTAGCCAGGAGAGAATGGAATCTGTCTCTCCCTATCTAAAATCATTGACAGAAGTGGGAATCGAACCCAAACCATAGGTATAACAACCTACCATCCGTCCAACAGACCACGAAATCCTCTTCTCTGCGACTCCTTTTTCTATCGTAACGCCGTTGCGCCACACTGGATGAGAATTTTGACACACAGGCTCCCTGTAGCAATTAGCAGCTTGTTCAGTAAATTCATTTACTTGGTTGACCGAATCACCATGAACTAGCTGCCTCGGCTACCCAGTGCATACATTCGACTCTATTGTGTAATCACCGAAATACAATCACGTAACTGCCACCTACACAGAACTACCAACAGTGTAGGATGCAGAAGGTTAAATAGGAAGTGTTCCTTTCCACTTGAGCTATTCTATTGCGCTATCTGTTTGTAGAAAACGTCGTTCAGTCCAAAAGAAAAGCTGTAACTGTTTGTCTCTCAGAAGTCAAGACCTGGCCATATGCATAATCTCACAGTGCTGTGGAACCCAAAAGTTCTGGAGGAATAGTTGTCGAGCTCTGGAGCTGTTGTAGCTACGTGTCAGCTAGTAGCGTAGATAAGATGTCGCGAGTTCGAATACATTCAGTACTACTTTTTTTAAAACGCAATTCTGCTGTCTGCTGAAGTTATCAATCTAATGGAACTTTGAACATAATTCCCTTCACTTCTCAACCCAAAGTAGTCGCATGTGGAAAAAGGGCTAACTACTGTGACATTTTGTTCTATTCAGGTTTAATAGACACCAGGCAGCAGATGCATCTCGAAGATGTGTAGGGAGGGCGCATCGTGCCATAATATGTCAGAAAAGTATTTTCTACATTAGCTGTCGTGTGGTAGAGAGGTTTTATTCTTCTTCAAACTTTGTTTGATAGCTTTAACTCAGAACAAGTTTTCTACATGCATGTAATCAATAAACTGCATGTGCATTGTCAGACTGTCATAGGTAACATCAGAGAATTCGCATATATCGTTGATGATTAATTTCTCTCTCATGTTTACTATTGTTTTAACAACACTAAAGGAAACCTTACGAAAATTGTGCACTGTATTATAAGAAATGAAATAAAACTAACCACGATAAACTTACGACGAAAGTCTGTTTTAATAAAACAGAGTATCTGTACACAAGTGTGCCTCTATCGACACGAATTAGTAACATAATACTCACTTAGATTTTGATTGGGTCTGTGTTTAAATGGTATTCTGTGTCATACTCAAGAGGTATGCAAATGTGGTATTTCATAAATATAGTTACGTATTCCTAGAAACCCAAAATTCGCTTGTCAGCAGCGGAAAGAGGCGTTACCTGTTGTGCAGCATTGTAAGTTTTTCAACATTGCACTATGAGCCGAAAGTATTTTCTTGCGATTTCCCTATTTATGTTTGATCCGACTGCTTGTAGCTCTTTCACAGAAGGGATAAAAACGTTGCAATCAGTGAGACTGGAACTGCGAACCATAATAGACGCTTTTTCACTGGTCAGCACGTTTCCACAGAGCTGGCGAAGAGGTATGGGTCTAAGCATCTTACGAGGGCAATAGTGCCTAGAACTTGTAAACGGCTATCTAAAGGTCGAGATTAGTTGCGATTTCCACCTGCAACGACTTTCCTGGTCTGAAAACAGTAAATTTACAATCTTTTGTTACACCTCAAGCGATAATAACTCAGATTATTCAATGGAAATGACAGGTAAAATCAAGTGAACTTTTGAGGCTCAATTCCGTCCACACCAGGAAGTAACTCGTCGATCACAGAGTTGCCAAACATACGTTGCCTTGTTGCCAAATCTCAGTTACAGTACCAGCAGGAAGAAGACGAACCGATGTGATCCTACAGCGGGCTGGGAAGTGACCAAAGCTGGTGTCTCCAAGTCGCGGCTGCTACGGCCTGGAATACGTAATGCGTCTGATTCGCTTTCTGTAACTGGGTTTAGGGACTGGAGCGTAGTTACTAATAATACTCAGAACTGACTGCAAACTAAGCGTCATAAATCAGTAATTCTCATTGTTGTTTTTATATTTCTTTCGTAAGTGTACTCAAAATTAAGAAACTCATTCACATGCGTTTTCGTGCCTCGAAGATAGTCGAGCACAACAAACAAACAAAAATAAAAAAGAATGTGTGTGTGTGTGTGTGTGTGTGTGTGTGTGTGTGTGAGAGAGAGAGAGAGAGAGAGAGAGAGAGAGAGAGAGAGAGAGAGAGAGAGAAAGAGAGAGAGAGAGAAATAAAAAGGAATGAGACAGAGTGTAAAAAATCGTTGTAAAGAAATTGAATCATGGTATTTAAGGAAATCTTTCATTAAAATGACACGTTCCACATCATTACGAAATGTCGTATTCATGATGTATGGAACAAGAATTAATCTAATGCAATCTAATCTAATCTAATCACATCATATTGATGACTAGCCATGAAGAGTCATGAATTACCGAAATTTTTGCCAATACCAGTAACCAAATCTAAACTTGAAAATAAAAGACGACAATTTTTGTAATAAACCGTCACTCCTATCAAGACCCTTTCGTCCTTGTTATCTAACCACGAAAGATGTCCGATATACCTCCATTCTGATGTAACAAAGTGTGCATGCATTTAAAGATGAAGTGTGTGGTGTCACCGCCAGACACCACACTTGCTAGGTGGTAGCCTTTAAATCGGCCGCGGTCCATTAGTATACGCCGGACCCGGGTGTCGCCACTGTCAGTGATTGCAGACCGAGCGCCACCACACGGCAGGTCAAGAGAGACTTACTAGCACTCGCACCAGTTGTACAGCCGACTTAGCCAGAGATGGATCACTGACAACTACGCTCTCATTTGCCGAGACGATAGTTAACATAGCCTTCAGCTACGTCATTTGCTACAACCTAGCAAGGCACCATAGCATTTGATAATTAATATTGTGAAGCATGTACCGTAACGAGAGATGTTCTACAATTGTGGATTAAAGTTAAGTATTATATCAACTACGTACTTTATTTGCTACTATTAATTCCCTTAACTGTTCCAGACCTCGCGCCAGTCAGCGTGTAATTAAACGCGTGCATTTCGGCCTCCTCTAGCAACACAGTGTTGGCTCTTCTGCCAACACTACAAAGTGCATGATGTGAAGTTCTGTGATGGAGATACAAACCCAACACGTAATCGGATTGTTAACTAAGAAAAATCAAATGTTACGTATCGGTTTTTCTTACGAACCGCTAGGTGTCTGAATCTAAAATAAGGATACAAACTTTTGTGCCTAAGCGACAATCGAACTGTACACCTACCGTGCATCCACGAATATAGCTGAAGTATCAGTTTCTTACTCATGAATAGTAAGATGTGTGCGTGTTTGACCAGAAATAACGACACCTGTTTCGATTGTTGGCAACACATGAACAGACATTAAAATTGCGCGTTAATTTTTAATTTTCAGTAGCAGGTGGGTGTGCACTTGATAAAGCTTGAAATGAAATTATGAATATTTTTGTACTGGATCAGGGTTCAGACCCACATACTTAACTTTCGAGGAGACCTAGAGAAGATTGCAGTCTAGGGAAAAGGAACGAAATGATTGAACTATACTGTGCCGAGAGATTCAGATCCTCGAAAGAGGAGATACCAATTCTTTTTCATTTTTATTTGTTTTTGTGCTCTACTATCGGCGAGGCACGAAAACGCATGTGAATGAGTTTCTTAGTTTTGAGTACACTTACGAAAGAAATATAAAAACAACAATGAGAGTTACTGATTTATGATGCTTAGTTTGCAGTCAGTTCTGAGTATTATTAGTAACTACGCTCCAGTCCCTAAACCTAGCTACAGAAAGTGAATCAGACGCATTACGTATTCCAAGCCGTAGCAGCCGCGACTTGGAGACACCAGCTATGGTCACTTCCCAGCCCGCTGTAAGATCACCTCGGTTCGTCTTCTTCCTGCTGGTATTGTAACTGAGATTTGGCAACAAGGCAATGTATGTTTGGCAACTCTGTGATCGACGAGTTACTTCCTGGTGTGCACGGAATTAAGCCTCAAAGTTCACTTGATTTTACCTGTCATTTCCATTGAATAATCTGAGTTATTATCGCTTGAGGTGTAACAAAAGATTGTAAATTCACGGTTTTCAGCCCAGGAAAGTCGTTGCACGTGGAAATCCCAAATAATATCGTCCTTCTAATAGCGGTTTACGAGTTCTAGGCACTATTGGTCTCGTAAGAGAAAGCTAAGATACATGATTCTTCGCGAGCTCTGTGGTAATGTGCTGACCTGTTAAAAGGCGTCTGATATGGTTCGCAGTTCCGGTCTCACTGAGTGTAGCGTTTTTATCCCTTCTGTGAAAGAGCTACAAGCAGTCAGATCAAACATCGATAAGGAAATCGCAAGAAAATACTTTCTGCTCACAGTGCAATGGTGAAAAAACTTAAACAATGCTGTACAACAGGTAACGCCTCTTTCCGCTGAAAAGATTCAAACCGACTGTCAACGATATAAATTTGAGCTTTGTTCGTCATATAGGTCTAACATGGCAGAAGGTTGTTTATGAAGTGCACATGTTGATTAATATAGTTCCCCTTTCTAAATTTTTGCAATAGCATTTAACTGTAGACGTTTTGTAACACCGGCGTTAGCAATTCCTTTCCGTTTTCTGAAACCTCCAAAACGACAAATTTTTCTGGTTTAAATCTGATGACCTTAACTATCACTTCCGATCAACATTAAACACTTCATGAACCCACACATGGAACTCCAAATGTGCAGTGTTCCTGCACTGCTACAGAGCATGCATTGCAAGGTATCCACAAAGTTTATCGCATAGACTTACCATAAGGAATGAAACAAGAACTGTAATACACTTTACACCACAGACGCTCACTCTGGCTTGACGGTCGCTGCCGGTAGCCGGCCAGTGGATCCCGGAGCTTTGCCGCATACGGCGTCCAGAGGAGGAGAGTCTGCAGGAAATCTACCGCAAAATCGTTACTGGATAAAATTTTGATATCGGTGTGTCAGAAAGCGAAATAGATTGAATCTGCGCTACCATTACATTCACGTCTTCAGCATTCAGACAGAAGAGGCTATAAAAATATTTTATGCCAGCTGCTCTCGATCCACTGACATTATGAAAAGAAACAACGGACGCAACCGCTAGACCACAGGCGTAATCAGCTTAGGGTTTCTCTATCATCGGACAAGTTTGCCTCCAGGAAGTGCCGCAGTCTACAGTGTTGCCAGATTGTGCAGATAACCGGACTTAGAGAATTAGCGAGTTGGCCAGTTTTTTTGTCTCATGTCGCGATCGGCGCGGACTTAGCCTCTGAAGCAGCCGGCCGCCGGTCGAGTTTTGTGTCAAAGAGTGTACGTCACCAGTGTTTCGGTGCTAGTCAACCCCTAGAAGGTGTTACCCCTCCACTAAGACATTTCTCCATCTCAATCGTTATCTGGCAATCTACAGTGTACCATTGGACGGATGGGATGGAAAAGACGCCAACGATGTACTGTAATAATAAGCGTCACAGTTGACACCGCAAACAATTTTAGCAATTTTACAGTAATTTCAACAGTGACCAATGATGCGACAGCATTCTTCCCAATTTCAGTATCATAGCTAAACAGCCACTTCTCTACTTTGCGAGTACCATTGCGAATGTAGACAGATGACTGTGCAGTACGTCCATTCATCGTTAGTTGTCGAAAATATACATCTTGAAAGTATATCAGACAGTGATCTACATATTTCTAATATTTCTAACACCTTGAGCGTCGTTCATACTTAACGATCTTACTCTACGCGGGCGGGAGCCACAGGACATTTTTGCAGTATTAGGATACAGACTGCAAGATATCCGCGCACTGCCTTTGACCAACCCGCCGTGCAGCACCGTTGTCGATTTACTCTGCAGATGACCAGGTGTAGACCGCTGCATTCCACATCTCGTGAATGAACGTAGCTTGCCAAGTTCGCGTAAGATTTCACACACATTTGAACATTTTGGAGCACTAGTGTGTTTCCGTGCGTCGCTGTCGCTGCAGCTCAGTGTTCAGTGTTCAGTAACAATGTGTCGCAATTCTGTTGAAGAGTACGTGTTTCTTATGAAACAATATTGTATTACTGGTTCCATAAACACATGTCAGAGAAAGTTTGTTGAACAGTTTGGTGAGCAGCATGTACTGTCTAAATGCAGCGTACAAAAGCTATTGAACTGGATATCGAGCAGTGGAACACTGATGGATCTTCATCTTGGAGGATGGCGTCTCCTGCAAAGTCCATCCGACGTTTATCGCAGGAATGGGGAACGTCACATAGCTGCGAAGAAAGCCAGCATGTATCCATAAAGATTTATGGTTATTCAGGAACTGAACGTCAGTGACAAAGACGAAGGCATTACATTTTGCCGTAGGTTTCAGTAATTTTGTTGCACAAAGGCCAGGAATATTACAGTACACGTGGTTCAGTGATGAGGCGTGGTTCCACCCCTCTGGCTGTATAAACTCTCAGAATACAGGTTTATGGTTCAATGAAAATACACATGCACTGATCGAGCTCCCCCGGCATTCACAAAGGACTGGCATGTTCTGTGCGATATCACAGCGTCGGATCATCATTTTTTTTAATCTACTGTGACAAGTGCAGTTGACATCTAAATGTCTCGGGATTCTGTGAACCAGCTGGATGATTAAGAACTTACCCTTCGCTGGTAGCAACACGATGGCGTCACACTTATTTAATGACCATGGCTGGGGTCAAATTATTTTTCCCTGGCAGAATGATTTCGAAAGGAGATTGTCGCCCCTAAGGTCATCTAGTTTAACATCACCAGACTTTTCTTCTGAGGTGGCCTAAAAGGCAAGGTTTACAGGAACAAACAACATGACTTGGAAGATTTAGAAAACATATCATCCATGAAAACCAGGCAGTGACACCAAAGGTTCTGGTAGTAATATTCGAGGACCTGCATCATTGTGTTCAACTGTGTTTACAAGTCAATGGTGGTCACTTCCGGCACGTTTTGTGAGTAATGTTTTTCCCCATGAACAAGATATGGTATGTACACTATATTTCCTAATTTTTATACAAACCCTTTCACTGTAACTCAGTCAGATTTATGTTTGTGGGGCCTTTACAGTAGGACACCATGTATTTTGTATTACACCCCTACACATTCAACGCATTCCGTATTGGGAACAAAAAAAACATATCTGCACGTGTGTGTAGGTGCACACACACAGCAGAACATCAAACTACACCCTCCCCCTCCCACAGCACTTTAGGTGGAGAGAGAGAGAGAGAGAGAGAGAGAGAGAGAGAGAGAGAGAGAGAGAGAGAGAGAGAGAGAGTTTGTGTGTTTTTATCATTGGCTTTGGCATTTAGTCTTGACATCTGCCGGAAGAAGTAGAATTTATTAGTTCGTAAAAACTATGGCTCGCTAGGTTGAGATAGCATGATAGACTTCCAAGGAAAGCTGCAAGTTTATACCGAGGCCAGTCATATGTGTTAGGAATCCGAGAAATATTGGGATGCAATGTGAAGTGTGGGGTCTAACGAAAAATATCCATGTGTCTAATTTTGTTTATACAATGTGGAAATTGGTTACATAAACTTGTGCTCAAAATTCTGCAGAACAATCTATAAACATTCCTCGCAGAGTGGTATTGGTATAAACACTGAGGTTGTCAACTATTTTAAAGAGAAAGTCGGGCTGCTAACTGCTTTGTGTAACCACATTCATGTATCACGTGATAATTTTATCCGGCCTGAAGCTGGTTTTTGTGCATATCAGCTTTCCAACATTTGAACAGCCTGCAAGGAATTCATGAGCCCTTGCTGGCGATTTCAAAATTTAATCTCACTACCTTCCCCTGCCGCTATTAATAATATTACAAAAGCAGTGCATATTGGTCTGACTATGCCGGATGTTTACATTGATGGATTACATTCTAGTAAATGCATCAAGAGGTGCATCGCTAAAATATGTATAGTTTTCTTTGACAGCTGCGCTGGATTCGTTGGTAGTGCACTGTAGGCACAAGTCGTGGCCTAAGTGGAAACGTCATGCATGTGATGGGTAAGGCACGTACCTGCACTGAAATCTAATCCTATATTTAAAGACACCATCAATAGTAGTGAGAGACATTGGAGGCCTCTGAAAAAACTCGAGGCAGCACCGTCCTGCTTAAACCCGTTTGATGAGGAATGTGAATACTGACCTCCCGTTGATGTAAATAAACAAAGCAATGTGGGTGTCTGTTATAAATACAAGTCGTTTTGGTGTGAGAGGTCATTCCATTCCAAGACTTGCTGGCTGCAGTATGGAACTCGCCGACAGAATCACCAGAAATGAAACGCTACAGTGTAAACCATTATTCAACAGGGGTAAATAAGCGACGTTGATTTGACTCCTGTCATCCTACAAGTATGCATTTAAAAATGATTTCCCCGTGTTTGTGTAGATTACTTGTAGTTGCCTTCTTTTTTTCTACTTCTTTCATGGATGTGTTGGACTCCAAGAGGGGCCTGCACATCACCTACTCCTTGACCTGTCAGGATGATGTGTTCATCATCCCAGCCCCGTTTGTTGATGACACACTCACCACCACCACCACCACCACCACCACCACCACCACCACCACCACCAGTGTGGTATGAGCTGATGATGCCAGCTTGTCTGTCCATATAACAACGCCCAGGACTCTTGTTACCATTGTCATTGACTTACACAGTATCTGACAGATTCAAAATCACTCTGCACACAGCAGCAGCATAGCTCTATTACAGACGACCAAGCAAGTCAGCCAAAAGCCATGCTTGCTGTAATATCCCAATGTCCAGGATTTGGGTAACAGGGATGAATATCGCTTTCCACGGTAGATTTTGGCTAGCAATAGCAATTACCTAACGAATGCAGTTCTTCAGAGTACATAAAATACATCTAATAACCATGGGCATTATAATTTCTGAGCCATTTCACGCCTCGTAAAATTCCAGGACATTCCAACATTCGAGGGGCAGAACCCTGATTATTTGTTGCACGTTGATACTCTGCTGGAAGATGACCCTAAGCACGCTGTGCACAACAAAGCAGCAGCTGTTAAAGTAGCTGGACCATTCTCAAAATCAGTCAGTCAGTAACCCAAACACTTAAACTGTTGCTATTCTCCAAGAATGAGAAGCAAGAAAATGGGTGGATCAAAGCCATTTCGCACCTACTCTATCAAAACATCAAAAAACTATGGTACACGTCATCTGTCACAGATGTGTCAAGTCTTTTACCACAAGAGAGAATCTGGAAAACCTCCTTGTATGCTCGAGTCAGGTACCAGTACTTGTGGAATTGTCTACCGACGACAAAAAGCTCTTGAAGGTTGAGTGCGCCCACCACTGGGGGCTACGTCCCTTCCACGCGTTCACGGACTTGCAGCGCCTCCTACCTCTCTTCGGGCGTTGTGAAGACGACCCACCGTCTGCCACACAGACATTTGCCATACGTAACTGTGTATCGTCTTGTAAGCTCGTAGGACTTACCTTGTAACGAATTACTATCATTTTTGGGTGATCCTGCGAGGTGATTGCTTGCGGAGCTCAAAAAAACGTGCAGTGGAAATTGATGGGATTTATCATGACAGCATTCCAACGACCAACTCACAGGGTAATAATGCCTTTTATGAGCAGGCAGCTGATTGTCCTATTTGTGGGCTGCCTTTGGATATAGAAATGGAACGTACAAGCAGACATTTGTCGTCTGACGGGGAGGATCCACTGCAGAATTACCGACGCATTCAACTTTAAGTACCAACTGTCATAGCGCCTATTTTTTTGTAAATTGGGTGGGTATGATGCCCACTGTTTAGTTCAACACTAGGGTGTTTTCAGCGGTATCGGTAGTGACACTGACGTATCACCCTTCAACCTGACAAGCAAATTTCACTTTCCAAGAGAATCACGTCAAAAATATCGCTCCTATTCCGGGATTTGCTTCACTTCAGAAACTTCCCGAGACAGTACGTCAGGAAGACAGTCCTATCACCACAGCCACATATCCCAACGATGCGAAATTTCAGCTTTTGACGAAGAAGGGGGTTTTTCCACACAAGATCTTCCATTCGATGGAGATACTTGATGAAACCACACTGCCCGACTTACCCACACACTCCAGTGAACCAACTGGCACTGTCACAACGAACGTGGAGTAAGAGAACAAGTGTTTGGGAGGAGTTAGTCATCCCCGATTAAGGAGAATATACAGGATCATGCATGAACACCGATTTACACCTGCTCATGGACATTTTAGTGAAGTACCAGAGTTTATGCCTGGGATCGTACTCTCTGGATGATGTCTTCCATTCCACCGCCCAGGGCTTTAGTGGGGTCAGTGTTGATAAGAACATGTATCAGCATCGAACTGTTTACAGTTATTGACTTTTTTATTTTTTATTTTTTTTTATGTTATGGTTTTAGAGCGCAAAACTGCTACGGTCATTACCACCCGGTCTGTGACTTAGGAAAAACTAAAAAACGAAACTGGAAACCAGCAGCAATGGGAGCAAAACTCAAATAGTGAGGAAACCAAAAACAGAAGGAAAGCTTAAAAAACCACTATAGAAGGGGGGTTGTTTGTCCCCAAAAAGAGCTGCAAATTACTGACGTTATCTCACTGACACTAATAAACTCGAGAACGCGATCGGCTGAGTGCGTGTCATCTGCTAAAATGAAAGATATGTCATTCGACAGCTGTAGATGGGCGCGTAACGGAGTAAAATAGGAGCACTCAAGTAAAAGGTGTCTCACCGTCCACAGTTGAGAGCAGTGGGGACAGAGTGGGGGAGGATCGCCGCTTAAAAGATGTCGATGGCTAAAAAGACAGTGCCCTATCCGGAGTCTAGTTAAAATTACCTCCTCCCGACGACGAGTTCGGGAGGAAGAGGTCCAAGCACAGCGAAGAGCTTTCACGCCCCGCAATTTATTATCGGGAAATGTCGACCAATGTTCGTGCCATAAAATAGCAACACGACGACATAAAACACTCCGTAGATGGGCGAAGGGAATCATGCGAATAGCTGGCCGGAGAAGAGAGACTGTAGCCTTGGCCGCTATATCGGCCGCCTCATTTCCACAGATACCAAGATGTCCTGGGATCCAGAGGAACGCCACAGAGACGCCCCACAAGTGGAGCAAGTGGAGGCAGTCCTGAATCCGATGGACCATAAGGTGGACAGGGTAGGGAGCTTGGAGACTGAGGAGAGAGCTGAGAGAATCTGAACAGAAAACATACTGTATCCGCTGATGGCGACGGATGTATTGGACAGCCTGGAGAACAGCGTAAAGCTCCGCAGTATAAACCTAACACTGTCGGGAAGCCGAAATCGATTTGGGGTGTCGCCAACAATATAGGCACTCCCAACACCAAACGATGTTTTTGAGCCATCAGTGTAAATAAATGTAGCATCCTTCATTTGTGCACATAGAGCAGAAAATGCGCGACGATAAAAAAGAGAAGGGGTACCATCCTTGGGAAAATGACAAAGGTTACGGAGCAGGTAGGTCCGGGGCTGGAGCCAAGGCGGCGCTGTACCCCAAGTGGTCAAGAAAGTTTTAGGAAAGTGGAAGGAAAGATAATGTAGCAGTTGACGGAAGCGGACTCCCGGTGGTAGTAGGGAGGAGGGGCGCCCAGCATACTCTAAATCCAAGGAGGTGTCGAAAAAAAAACGTCATGGGCCGGATTTGCAGGCATGAAAGACAGATGGCCGACTGGACAACGGAAGTTCAGCAGTCTCAGCATAAAGGCTTTCCACAGGGTTTGTGTAAAAAGCTCCAGACAGTAAACGTAATCCACGGTGGTGGATAGAGTCTAGACGCCGAAGAATAGACGGCCGAGCAGAGGAGTAAACTAGGCTTCCATAGTCCAATTTCGAGCGCACTAAATCGCGATAGAGGCGGAGGACCACTCGGTCCGCTCCCCAGGAGGTACCATTCAGAACACGGAGGGTGTTGAGGGATCGCAGACAGCGAGCCGAAAGATAGGAAACGTGGAAGGACCAGCACCGCTTTCTGTCAAACATAAGACCCAAGAATTTAGCGACGTCTGCGAACGGGAGGTTGACATGGCCTAGATGTAAGGAAGGCGGAAGAGAATCCGAACGACTCCAAAAATTAACACAAACAGTCTTACTGGGAGAAAAGCGGAAGCCGGTTTCGATGCTCCAAGAATGGAGGCGATCGAGACATCCTTGAAGACGTCGTTCAAGAAGGCTGGTCCGTTGAGAGCTGTAGTAGATCGCAAAATCGTCCACAAAGAGGAAGCCCGAGACATCAGGAAGGAGACAATCCATAATGGGATTTATGGCAGTGGCAAACACTACAATACTCAGCACGGAGCCATGGGGGACCCCGTTTTCTCGGGAGAAGGTACGGGAGAGAGCAGTGTTCACCCGCACTCTAAATGTGCGCTCTGCCATAAATTCGCGAAGAAAATGGGGCAGCCGACCTCGAAAGCCCCAAGAGAACAGTGTGCGGAGGATGCCTGTCCTCCAACAGGTATCGTATGCTCTCTCCAGATCAAAAAATATCGCTACTGTTTGGCGTTTCCGGAGAAAATTGTTCATGATATAAGTGGAGAGAGCAACGAGATGGTCAACTGCAGAACGATGCTTTCGGAAACCGCATTGGGCAGGTGTTAAAAGACTGCGGGATTCCAGCCACCACGCTAAACGGTAATTCACCATACGCTCCAAAACCTTACAGACACTACTCGTGAGAGAAATGGGGCGATAGCTAGAGGGGAGATGTTTGTCCTTTCCAGGTTTCGGAACAGGAACGACGATAGCTTCCCGCCATCGTCTGGGAAAATTACTGTCGGTCCAAATTCGATTATAAAGGCGAAGGGGGTAACGCAGACTATGGTATGATAAATGCAGCAACATTTGGATGTGGATACCATCCGGTCCTGGGGCGGAGGAGCGAGAAGAAGAGAGTGCATGTTGGAGTTCCCGCATGGAGAAAACAGTATTGTAGCTTTCGCGATTTTGAGAGGAGAAAGCAAGAGGTCGCACTTCCGCTGCACGTTTCTTCGGGAGAGACGCTGGCGGGTAATTTGAAGAGCTCGAAATCTCAGCAAAGTGTTGACCCAATGAGTTAGAAATTGCGATGGGGTCCACTAATTTATCACGCGCAACAATCAGCCAGGAGACCGGGGAGAAACTAGGCGCGCCAGATAACGGTCGAATCCAACTCCAAACTTCCGAGGAGGGAGTGAAGGTGTTAAATGAGCTAGTAAAGAAGCCCCAGCTTGCCTTCTTGCTATAGCGGATGACGCGACGGCATCGCGCACGGAACTGCTTATAGCGGATACAGTTGGCCAAAGTAGGATGGTGTCTGAAAACGCGAAGAGCAAGTCGCCGCTCACGTATTGCGTCACGGCACCTTTCGTTCCACCAAGGAACTTGGGGGCGCCGGGGCAATTCGGAGGTGCGTGGTATTGAACGTTCCGCAGCTGTAAGAATAACGTCTGTAATACGAGTGACCTCATCGTCGACGCTTGGAAAGTGATGGTCATCGAATGTCGCTAGAGATGAAAAAAGTGTCCAAACGGCTTGGGCAAACTTCCAGCGTCTCGGGCGCATAGATGGCAGTTGTGGCTGCAATCTAAGGACACAGGGAAAGTGGTCGCTCGAGTGTGTATCAGCAAGAGCAAACCATTCAAAGCGTTAGCGGAACAGTACCGACCGAAAGGTCCAAATATAAATTTGTCGTGGAGGCAGACAAAAATTTAAGGTCCCCAGTGTTGAGGCAAACAAGATCCGCTTGGTGGAAGATGTCTATTAATAGTGAGCGGCCCAGAGAAGGACGCGGATATCCCCACAGCAGGTGGTGGGCATTGAAGTCCCCAACCAGCAAATACGGCGGCGGAAACTGACCAAGAAGATGAAGGAGATCAGCTCTTGCCGTTGGTGTGGATGATGGAATGTATACAGTACAAAGAGAGAAGTTTTATCCAGAAAGGGAAAGACGGACAGCAACAGCTTGGAAGGAACTGTTTAAGGGAATTGGGTAATAGTGGACAGTATCATGGAGAAGAGTCATGAGTCCTCCATGTGCTGGAGTGCCATCAACAGAGGGGAGATCAAATCTGAATGACTGAAAATGAGGGAAAACAAAGCGATCGTGAGGACGCAGCTTTGTTTCCTGAAGACAAAAGACGACCGGCGAGTACGATCGTAAGAGGATCGACAATTCATCCCGATTGGCTCGAATGCCGCGGATATTCCAATGGATAATGGAGATAGAGTGGACAGAAAAGGGAAGAATGTGACCAAGGACTGCTCAGAGCCGGCGGCCGACAGCGTCGAACAGCATTCTGCCAAAGGCAGAAGATCCTGATCCATAGGTTGTTCGGGAGCAGCTCCTGCCACCAGCGATCGGCCGATTGATCGGCCGCCAGCAGTGCGCCTCGGCGATACAGAAGACGGCCGAGGGAGGCTACCGCCAGGTGGTGCTATAGCTGGGACACGCCGTGGCGGAGAAGGAGAGTAACTGGGTTTCTTATTAGCCTTCTTAGACACAGGATGTTTAGATGGAGGAGGAACCGATGGTTGTGAATTTGGGGTACGTAAAAAATCTTCACGAGTAGCCTCTTTTTTGTAAGTCCTGGTGTCTGATTTTGGGGCTCGTGATTTAGCTGAACCCAACGAAGGGTGAGCTGTAGGGTAAGCAGGTGACAGTGGGGAGGTTGAATGGGCGACCGTGGCACTAAAGGTGGGATCACAAGTCTGTGTGGCTGCCTCCTCTGTAGGCCAAGGAGAGGCAAGGACAGTGCTGTATTTACCTGTGTGAGGCAGAGGGGGCTTTCGACTGCCGAATAACTTTGGAGCAGCAAAGGTTGACACCTTTTCCTTCACTCTGATTTCCTGAATGAGCCGTTTGTCTTAGAAAATATGGCAATCTCTAGAGGAAGCAGCGTGATCACCCATACAGTTGATGCAACGAGGGGATGGAGGTGGACAAGCACCCTCATGGGCATCCTTGCCACAGGTAACGCATTTGGGCGGGCTGGAACATGACTGGCTGGTATGACTAAACCACTGACACCGATAGCAACGCGTATGGTTGGGATGTAAGGGCGAACGGAAATTATCTCATAGCCCGCTTTTATGTTCGATGGAAGTTGAACTCGGTTTCAACCCGGTCTATCTTCTTGGCATTTGACAAAGTCCTTGTCAACCCTTTTCATGACTCAATGAACAGCCGTTACGCCCTGGTCAGACAGGTAGTTTCGAATTTCCTCGTCGGACAATCCGTCGAGGGAGCGTGTATAAACCACCCCACGTGATGAATTTAAAGTGTGGTGCGCTTCCACCCAGACAGGGAAGGTGTGTAGCAGTGAAGTACACAGAAAGATTCAGTGCCCTCCAGGCACAAAAACTGCTAACAACAAGGTGCCATTTCGAAATCGGGAACAAGACTCTACAGGACCTGCAATTGCATCGACAATGAAAGGGTTGACTGTGGAGAAGTCTTGACCTTCGTCCGACCGAGAAACAACAAGGAACAATGGCACTGATGGAAGAATTGTTCGTGGCTGAGACTCATTTAACTTTCGCTTGTGAGCAGACATAGTAGATGATGAGGAAACCATTGCGGATGTATCCCCCGTAATTACCGGCGTGTCCGATGGCGCGCTCCTTCCTTGTGGGGACCCTCTCTGAGGGCACTCCCGCCTTAGGCAGGTCACAACTGCCGAGAAATGGACGGAGGGACCAATCGGCACTTTCGGAAGGTACCAGCTCGGGTAATCACCCCTCCCTGGGCCTGGCCGTTACCAGGGGGTACGTACAAGTCCTACCTGTCTACCCGAGGCGGGTAATTACGTGTTACCCCGTCACCGGCTATGCGTGGGAATGCATGGGTCGGCCTTCAGACGCGCACAGGGAGGAAAAAAGAGAAAGGGAGGGACAAAAAAAGGAAACGAAAGAAGAGAGATCTCAAACGCTGCAGTGGAGAAGAGGGAAAGAGAAGATCTAAGGGAAAGAGAAGGACAAAGGAAGGACAGAGATATTATATTAGAACAAATAAGCCCTCGGTCACAAATATTAAGTCTAAATTGACCAGGTTTCGACGCTACTATGAACGTCGTCTTCAGAATTAAACTGTTTTAAAACATTACGTATATAATACATTAATAAAATTAAAGTTTGTACTGACTGGAAAGAGAGGCAGTACTTACAAGACACATTTAAAAAAATCTAAGCCGGAAAGGCGACGTCATAAATAGTTGTAAATAAGATGGTGAGCCGCTAAGGGCTGCTCGAACTTGAATGAACAAGGGTTGCAACAAAAACAGAGACTTGCCTGCAGAGAAAGCGAAGAAGAGAGACTGTTTTACAGTTTCAAGCATCCGTCTCCAGACCTAGGCACTAAACATACTCCCATAGGGGGAGAAAGGGAAGGGAAGAGTTGGAGGTGAGGAGGGGGGGGGGGGGAATATGGGGGTTGGGGAAGGATATGGGAAAGGAAGGTATGCAGCCCGCAAAGGAGAGGGGGCCACACTAGCTTGGGCGCCGTGCTCGCAAAGCACGTATCCACAAAAGAGTTGTGGAACCCTGGCGGGGTTAACGGAGTCCCCAGGGCCATGCAAAATGTCCAGACGAAGTTTAGGCCGAGGTATACAAGAACGGATCGCAAGTAGAGGTGGTAAAGGTAAGGACTCCAGTTCAGTGAGAAGGGACCACACGTGAACCGCAATCGTTATCTCCGATGCGGGAAATGGACTACTGCGGGCGGAAAAAGGAGACAGTAATTTGGGTGCTCAGGCGAACTATAAAAGTGTGCTGCGTATCTGACGAGCAGTTGCGCACGTCTGACCTGGAGTGGAGGGACACCAGCCTCCACTAGTATGCTCGTCACCGGACTCGTCCTAAAAGCTGCTGTCGCTAATCGAACCCCACAGTCGTGCACAGGGTCGAGGAAATGTAATACAGGAGGCGCTGCTGAACCATAAACCACACTCGCATAGTCAATTCTGGATTAGACAAGGGCTCTGTAGTGCTGCAGCAGCGCAGAGTGATCTGCACCCCAATTGATGTTGCCCAGGCAACGGAGGGCGTTGAGGTGCTGCCAGCACTTCTGCTTAAGCTGACGAAGATGAAGGAGACACGTCAATCGAGGGTCAAAAACCAGTCCTAGGAATTGATGTCTCCGCTACAGTGAGTGGATCGTCATTAATGTAAAGTGCGGGTTCCAGATGAACGGTACAACGCCGACAGAAGTGCGTGAGACACGACTTTGCAGCTGAAAACTGGAAAACGTGGGCTAGAGCCCATGAGTAGGCTTTGTGAATGGCTCCCTGGAGGCGCCGCTCAGCAACAACAGTACTACAGCAGCAGTACGAAATGCAGAAGTCGCCCCATACAGAGAGGGTGAGACAGACGGCACTACAGCTGCTGCTAGACCGTTAATAGCCACTAAAAAGAGACACACTCAATACGGAGCCCTGCGGAACCCCATTCTCCTGGATAGGGGAGGGGGGGGGGAACTATGAGAGGCACCGACTCGGACATGGAAAGTACGGAGCGACAGGAAGTTTCGGACAAAAATCGGGAGTGGTCTCTGGAGACCCCACTCATACAATGTGGCAAGTATATGATGTCGCCAAGTCGTGTCGTATGCTTTACGTAAGTCAAAAAAGACAGTAATCAGGTGTTGCTGTCTGAAAAGGCTGTTCAGATAACAGGCACTATGGATAAAAGATTACCAGTGGTAGAACGACCCTTGCGGAAGCCACCCTAACATGGAACCAGCAAGCTATGTGACTCAAAGACACAACCCAACTGTGGAAATACCATATATTCCAGCAGCTTACAAAGAACGTTGGTGAGGCTGATGGGCCGATAGTCATCCACATCAAGAGGGTGTTTACTGGTTTTGAGCACCAGATAGATGGTGCTCTCCCGCCATGGCTATGTAAAGACGCCATAATATCAGATCTGATTGAAGATGATGAGAAGATGTCGCTTGCAGTCAGATGAGACATGATTAATCATCTGGCTGTGGATGCGATCATGCGCAGAAGCTGTGTCAGGGCAACATGCAAGGACACTGAGGAGCTCCCACTCTGTAAATGAGACGTTATAGGATTCACTGCAGCGTGTAGTGAATGAGAAGAGGTTCCCTTCCAGCCTCCATCTGAGTATGCGGAAGGCTGGGGGTTAATTCTCCTGCGCAGAGATCGAGCAAAGTGCTCAGCAATCGCATATGCGTCGGTAATAACTCGCCATTTATGGTATCATTGGGTACAGCTGTTGGGGCCTGGTACCCAAAAAGACGTTTGATCTTTGCCCAGACTTGGGCAGGTGACGTGTGGCCCCCAATGCTGGAGATGTATCTCTCCCAACACTCCTCCTTCCATTGTTTGATAAGGTAGCGTACACTAGCATGGCGCCATTTTAAAGGCTATGAGGTGTTCCAGGGATGGGTGCGGCATTGCCGCTGTAAAGCTCGCCGACGGTGTGGTCAGGGGGCTACAACCAGAAGGGTACACGCCGGCCACACCACAATGGACTGGCTACCGTGCTGGATATCAGGTGCAAAGAAGTCCATGGTGGAAGGCCACCTGGCAGGATGGCCATTGCTGGGAGTCCTGATGCCCCTTGGCACACATGGAGAGTTAACGGCCAAGCCATCAGCAGAGCGATCTCTGTGTGTGGTCAGGGACTACAACCAACACAGTACTTGGCGGCCCCACCACAATGGACTGGCTACAGTGCTGGGTATCAGGTGCAAAGAAGTCCATGGCCATCATCGACACAGAAATCGACACTGATAGTGCATGGTGGAAAACGCACCCAGGAAGGTGTCCTTGCCCAAGAGATGGAGAATAAGCAGGACTGCAATGCGATGACAAGAAAAAGATCTCCGTGCACTAGGGACACAATGCACCTTGTAAGGCGCCCTTCCCCAATTGGCTAGATCCTCTGGAAAATTTTGAAGAGTGGGGGTCAAACCCCGCAGGGGCCCATCATAAAGGTCAAAACGTGTGGAACTCCTTTTAGTTGCCTCATACAAAACGAAGGAATACCCCGGGCCTATTCTAAGCCCCAGACCTGCAGGGGGGTATGTTATGGGTGAATGGTACAAAGATAAAAGAAAATAAGAAATGGATGTGCAACAAAGTAAGTAAGTTTACACTGCTTGGGATTTTATAATGCTCTAGCTCACCTAGCCAACAATATGCAAGAAACCATACAGGTTAAATGGCTACAAGAAACACAGAAAATTGGCCTTAGAACACCATTTGAAAAACAATATTAGGCTGCTCTAACAGATCACAGGTGTGTTGATGGTCCGTAGTGTCCATCATCTTAAATCCCCACCCCTCGTGAGGCGTTCTCCTCACGGTCCGCACCCACAGGTTGGCTGTCGGTGAGATTCTGGCGACGGCATCTGTAGTGGCTACGGTGTAATTGCCTCGTCCGCCCTAGTCATCCGTATGTTGCCTTTGCTAAGCGTCTTTTTAATTAGACTCAATGCTGGTTCCCACGCCCTGAGGTTGTAGCCGCAATCTCGTTTGATGACTCCATCCCTGGTAAGAATTTCGATAGCCTCTCTAACGACACTGTCCCAGTATTTGGATGTCTGTGCCAGGCCCCAGGTATGTTGGTATCCCATTTCGTGATTTTCGCACAGACAGTGCTCTGCGACCGCTGACTTGTTGGGGTACCCAAGTCAAGTGTGCCTCTGATGTTCTCGGCCACGATCTTGAATGGTGCGCACTGTCTGTCCAATTTAAGTTTTCCCACATTGACATGGAATCTAATATATGCCAGCCTTCTGCAAACCGAGATCGCCTTTGACACTTCCCAATAATGCTTGTGTTTTATTTGGTGGGCAAAAGACAGTACCTACTCTGTGTTTCCTCAATATTCGTCCTACTTTCCCCGATAGTGTGCCAGTATACAGTATATAGGCAGTGGCTATGTCTTTCTCCATGACTTCTTTCGTCTCCACACGCTGTACTGTAGAGGTGAGGCGGAGAGCGCTTCTGATCTGCCATTCCGAGTACCCGTTTTTCCGAACACAGTTTTGAGGTGTGCCAGCTCTTGGGGAAGACACTCTGCGTCAGAGATTGGTTGGTTGGTTGTAGAATGGACCAAACTATGAGGTAATCGATCCCTCCGACCTTAGATTCACTAAAACCTATAAAATACCACGTTAGGAGAGGCAACTACAATGCCCATAAAATGAGAACTAAGGGACGGAAGGAAAAGGGTGGAAGAAGATGTGAGGGAAAGAAAGTGACTAATGACAGGGGCGGGAAGGAAGAAGCACAGGAGACAAGAGAAACGCTCAATACATAACAGAACCCGTAACGAAAGGAGTGGGAAGGCAGAGGGCTGGGGTGAACCACCAAGCCCAGTTGAAGCCAATCCACTCGGGACGAAAGTGGGAGCAAGAGGGCCTGTCATCCCCTCCATTCACCGATAAGGTAGAAGGTCCCTCCCTTAAATAAAGTGATAAAAACCCCCTTGTCACGAATAAAATGTAAACAATATCCGCCGCTGAGGCATGGTCAGCAACACCAGGGGTATCGTGTCTGGAAGGCTAAAAGTCCGTCGCAGAGTGGCTAAGTTGGGGCAGTCCAATAAGATGTAAGCCACAGTCAACCACAACGACAGTGAGGGGGGTCCTCACGACGGAGGAGATAACCGTGAGTCAGCCAAGTATGGCTGATGCAGAGCCAGCAAGGACAACAGACTTCTTATGAGACGCCCAGGAGGAGGACCGCCACAGAGTTGTAGAATCCTTAATTGCCCTGAGCTTGTTTGGCGAAGAAAGAGTGATCCATTCTGCATCCCAAAGGCCCAAAACCTGACGACGTAATGCTGAGCAAAGGTCTATTTCCGGAATACCAATAGCAAGAGATGGCCTGGTAGTAGCTAATTCAGCCAGTCGATTGGCAAGTTCACTGTCTGGATCCCAACATGGTCTGGGGTCCTAATGAAAACCACCGAGCATCCGCATTGAGCGAGGAGAGAAAGGGAGTCCTGGATAGCGATGACCAATGGGTGGCGAGGGAAGCACTGGCTGATAGCGTGCAAACTGCTCATTGAGTCACTATAGATAGTGAAGGATAGTCCTGAGTAGTAGCGGATATGGTCCAGTGCACGCAAGATGGCAACCAATTCTGCAGTAAAACCACTACAGCTATCTGGTAAGGAACGAAGTTCCGTGTATCACGCATGGCTGTAAACAAAACCAGTGCAGCCATCAACCATGGAGCCATCAGTATATATCACTTCTGAACCCTGGAAAGAACTGAGGAGACAGGAGAACTGGTGGCGAATAGCCATCGGAGACTCAGAATCCTTTGAATCGATTGAGAGATCAAGATCGAGTTACGGACGAGAGACGCACCATGGAGTGGTACATGCGTGAGCAGTGAAGAGAGGTGGTAAAGGCAATTGCTGGAGCTCAGAAAAGAGCGACTGAATGCGGACAGCTACGGTAAGCCCACATCGTGGCCACTGCTGTGGCAGGGTGATCTCCGTGTCTGGATAAAGAAGCCCATAGCTAGGGTGCTTTGGGTTGCAACAAATGCAGAGCATATAATATATCAGCTGTTGCTGGTGCAGTGGTGGAATCCCCATCTCTGCAAGAAGGCTAAGTACGGGGCTAGTCCGGAAGACACCAGTCGCAAGTCAGACCCCATAGTGGTGGATGGGGTTTAGTATCTACAGTGTTGAAGGCGACGCAGAACCGTTGACAGGACTTCCATAGTCTGAACGAGACTGGACCAATGCTTGATACAATCGCAGGAGAACACAGCGTTCTGCACCCCAGGTGGTATTGCATAGACTCCGAACAAAGTGAGATGGGAATGGCACATCCTCTTCAGCTGGCTAACATGAGGGAGCCATGTCAACCGGGCATTGAAGACCAGACCCAAGAAGCGATGGGTGTCGACCACCTCGAGGGCCTGGCCATCGAGGAGCAGTTCCGGATGGGGATGGACTGTACGGCGACGGCAGAAATGCATTACAAGTCTTGGCCACCGAAAACTGAAAGCCATGGGAGAGAGCATATGAGTGTGCCCGACAGATGGCCTACTGCAGCGCCCATTATAGAGGAGGCAACGTAGATACAAATATCGTCAGCATACGAATAGGGGGACCAACAGCTATCACCAGGCCATTAATGGCTATGAGAAAGAGAGGGACACTCAGCACAGAACCCTATGGAACTCCATTTTCTTGCCCATGGGTAAAGCTGTAGTAGGAGCCAACTTTGACCTGAAAAGAGTGACAAACAAGCAAGTTATGGATGAAAACGTGCAAAGCGCCACGAGGGCCCCATTCGTGAAAGGTGGTGAGTATGTGGTGGCGCCAGGTGGTGCCAGAATTTATGCAGATCAAAGATTGCTGATGGACAAAAGCTGACCAGATAGCAGACTTCAGGTGGACCAAGTTGTCAACCATAGAGCGGCCACAGCAAAAACCACTTTAAGTCGATGACAAAAGGTCACGGGATTCAAGCCGCAAACTCACCATGCATTCAAGGAACTTGCAGAGGGTGTTATTAAGGCTAATTGGACGGTAGCTATCCAACTGAAGAGGCGGCTTCCCTGGCTTCAACACCAGAACAACAATGCTTTCCTGCCACTGGGTAGGAAATACCCCCCACACTCCACAGACGGTTGAAGAGGGTCAGTATATGATAGTGGCCAACTACCGATAAGTGTTGGAGCATCCGGTCCAGGAGTCATGTCAGGACAAAGGGCGAGGGCGCTGGCAAATCCCCATTCGCTGAATGGGGCATTATATTGTTCTGACCAGCATGAAACAAAAGACTAAGGCAGTCGTTCTGAACGCTCTTTCAGGAGAAGGAATGTGGGCGGATACTGAACCAATGCCGAAGCTTGAGCAAAGTTTAGAGCGAAATTTCCTGCCACGAAGTCCGGATTGGTAAGGGCAACATCATGCACAGAAATTCCTGCAACTCCAATGGGAGGACAGTGGCAAAGAATTCGCCAGTTTCGCCCAGACTTGTGAAGAGGGGGTCTGGGGTCCTATGGCAGCATCATTCCCAGAAAATCCGTTTCTGAAATTTGATTAGGTAGCAGGCCCGGGTGCAGAGTTGTTTAAAGACCGGAAGAAGAGCAGTAGAAGGGTGCTGCTTTAACTGTTGAAGAGCACGGTGGTGGTCTTTTATGGCTGCAGCAATTTCAGGAGTCCACAGTCCACCGAGGGTCCAGCTTCCGGCGGGGGGGGGGGGGGGGGGAACCTGAAGAAGGGATTGCTGAAACAGCTGCTGAAAGGATGGAGGCAGTCAAAGTCTGAGTAGATTCATCAACACTGTCGTGTGGCAATAAGGGGAAGGGGGGGGGATGGGAGCAGAGGAGAAGGCACCCAATCAGCCTTAGATATGGTCCACTTGGGAGGGTGACAGAGCGAGAGACACTGAAGGAACGTCAAAACAATCGGGTAATGGTCGCTGTCACATAAGTCATCATGGACGCCCCACTGATTGGAGGGAAGAAGGCTGGGACTGCAGATGGAGAGGCCAATGGTTGAGAAAGTGCCATGTGCCACACTAAAGTGTGTGGGAGCGCCTATGTTTAGTAAACAGAACAGCTTCAACTGTCCTGCCCAGGGCAGTAGTCGTATGACTACCCCAAAGAGGGTTGTGGTCATTAAAGTCCCCTAATAACAACAAGGGAGAAGGGATTTATTGAAAAAGGGTGGTGAGGGCACTGGATGTGGGCAGCCTGTCAGGTGGGAGGTAGAGATTACAGATTGTGATTGGAGTGGCCAGATGGACCCTGACAGAAATTGCTTCCAGAGTGGTATGGAGGGGAACCCATTTACTAACAATGTCCTTGCGGACCAAGGTGAACACACCACCAGAAGCCTGCAAGGGGCCAATTCAGTTCCGACAGAAAGCATGGAACCCACAAAGGGTGGGTGAGTAAGAATTGACAAAATGGGTCTGCTGGAGCGCAATACAAGTGGCAGAGTAGAAAGAAAGAAGGGGCTGCAATTCTGGAAGGTGACGCAAATATCCATTACAATTCCGCTGGAGGATTCTCAAGCGAGAGTCCAAAGTGGAAGCGAAAGGACCAGAGTCGGTCACGCCACCGAGTCGCTATCCATCACCAATAAGGATGGGGTAATATCCATATAGGTGGGGTTAGAGTTGGTTCATTGACTGTAGGAGTGGAAGGCTGCACCTCAGGGGGGGGGGTACCAGAGGGACCTTGCCTTTGTTCCTGCGTTTCTGCTTTTCTCTTGGGAAGGAAGAGAAGGGTAGACTTCAGCAAGGGCAGGCACAGAACTACACCAGCCAATCTTGGCGCCCACCGGCTGAGGATCGCGCTGCTGATGTGGAGCAGCAGATCACCTTTCACAGGGGTGCCGGGAAGAGAAGTCCCGGGAGGGAACTCCAGTACCGGCAGCTGCCAAAGGAAGGGACCACTTCTCCAATGGGGGAGGGGGAGCTGCGCCCAAAGGGGTGGGTATGGGTACTGAGAGGGAGGGGGCAGGGGGAGTGGGGGGGCCGAGGAGGATGAAGGCATGGGGCGAATGGGGTGGGGCTGGGATGAGGAGGGGGTATGAGGGGGAATGGACGCAATTGAAGCAAAAGTCGAGGTCATAGACAAGAGGTGGAGCCAGTCATATTTTTGATGAGCCTCAGTGTAGGTGAACCCATGTAAAGTTTTGTACTTTTGAATCCTTCTTTCTTTCTTTCACAAACACCAAGCATTCTGTTCATTACAATTTACACACATTGGTGGGGGACCACAGCCACTCCCCTCATGAAGGGGGCACCCACAGTCACCACAGAGAGGATCAGTGGTGCAGCGGGAAGACATGTGTCCAAACCTTAAGCATTTAAAACATCTGTAGTGGAATGTAAGGTTTTACGTGACATCAATACACCATTACCTTGACCACCTCTGGGAGGAAATCCCCCTCGAAGGCCAGGATAAAGGTGCCCTTAGCAATGCATTCGTTTGGAGGGAACCCCTCGCCTCTCGAGGTTGGCACAGAGTTCCTCGTCAGTTTGCAGAAGAAGATCTCAGTGGAAAATAATGTTCTGTACTGAGTTCAAAGATTGGTGGGGTGTGATGGAGACTGGGACATCACCGAGACGGTCACAAGCATGCAGGGCGTCAGATTGGGCAGCTGAAGATGTGTTGATGAGCAAAGCACCGGACTGCACTTTACTCTTCGATTCAACTTCGCCATACTTATCTCCAATTGTCTGCACGAAAAACAAAGGCTTGGTCGTGGCAATACTACCGCCATCCGTCCTGGTACAAACCAGGTACTGAGGGAAAGGATTCAACCCAAACCAGCGAGCTTGACCCTCCTCCCAAGGGGTGGTCACGGAGGGGAAGGCCTAGGGATCAGGAGAAGTGTCACGTCTGCTACCACTCTTAGAGATGACCACAGAATGGTCAGCATAGTGAAGCTTTTGTCGCTCCACGCACAAGGTGTCCACCCTAGTACCACCCACTACAATTAGGGGCTGACTCCACAGGTGCCACCCAGCCACAGCAAAAGCTGTCTGGCACGGCAGCCATTACCGGGAGTTCTGGTGCCCCAAAACGATGAGCATTGACTCCTGGGCATACACGAGGCGTTAACAGATCAGGTAGTAGTAGTGTGATACCTGTGGTTTCAGGGGCCTCAGCCAAGTGGGTACTTAACAGCCCCACCACACGGACTGGCTACTGTGCTGGTGACCTAGCAGGAGGGGGGCCAGGGTGCAATGGGAAAGGGGAGGGGGGAGAGGAACCTGCACCATGGAAGCTAGGTAGGGAGTTCATCCCCAAATGGCTCACAATCAACGGAAAATTTTGTAAATGGAGATCAATCCTCAAGGGGACCAAAAACGCCGGAAAGGACATGGAAACAGCAAACTGAACAATAGCACAGACCAGAACAAATCTAGGAGGATAGCCAAGTCAACATAACGAAGACCACTGAGAGGGAAAAGAGGGGGCAAGGACAAACGAGCAAGGATAGGGAGGGAGAGGGAGGGAGAGAAACAGGGATGGTACTGCAGCCTTCAAAGGAAACGAAAGGAAACTGCAACAGCTCGGGGCCCCGTGCACACCACACGTGTACCTACAAAAGGACTGAGACCCCTGGAGGGCTGCGTCAGACATGGTGCGCGCCCTGTGCACCAGTGTTTTTAACACTCTATTCCTCTGCGCTGGGTGGTGGCAGGTATCCACATGCAAATACAGGTCAGTGTGCGTTTTCTTCCTGTATACCCCTTGGTACAGGGTGCCATCCGCTCTTCTTTTGACCATGACATCCACAAATGGTAATCTTCATTCTACTTCGGTCTTGATAGTGAATTTCATGTTCGGATGTACAGAGTTCAGGTGTATAAGGAAGTCTGGGAGCTTGTCCCTTTCATGGGGCCAAATCACGAACGTGTCATACACATAACGCAGAAAACAAGTACGTTTCCATTTGGATGACGCCAAAGCTTCCTCCTGGAAGTACTCCATATAGCAATTCGCGATCACAAGTGGGAGTGGCTCCCAGTTGCGACTCCTCTTGGTTGTCCATAGTATTCTCCATTAAAGAGAAAATACGTGGAGGTCGGAACGTGCTTGAAAAGGTCGGTTGTCTTCTCGTCAAATTTCTGTGCAATGAGCTAAACTGACTCTCGAAGAGGAACCCTAGTGCATAATGAAACAACGTCGAAACTCACCAGGATATCTGAGTCTTTCATCTTGAAGCTGTCGAGACATTTTACGAAATCACAGAATTACGAACGTGATGAGGGCATTTACCCACATAAGGGATTAATTTGGCCAGCAAATATGTAGGTGCCCTAATGTTGCTGACAACTGGGCGTAGCGGTCCCCCTTGGCAGCAACTTTAGTGCACCTACATATTTGCTGGCCAAATACCTGGCAGGATTACTAAGCCCTTATGTGGGTAAATGCCGGGAGAAACTGAAGAATCACAAGATTAGACTGACTTATCTGACCTGCAAATAGTATTACAATATAACAACAGGGAATAAAAACTGGGTTAAAGTTACTTATAGGATACCTCCCCTCCTGTTGAAATCGTAGCCATGGTGACAAGGATTTGTAGCACAGCCCTTAGTCAAGGTTACGTTCTAAGGTGGCGATCTGGTTGAGATGGCAAAGCCAAGTAATGAGAGAGTAGAAAACATGTTTGTGGTAACAAATTGACATGTAGCGAAGACTAATGTCTACATCTGTGCCGCATTGAAAAAATGGAAGGGGTCCAATACGCAACTTTTAGGCAAAAATGTGAGTATTTAGATGAAACCGTAACAGTCAACCTAAATGAGAACGGAAAATGGTAAAATAGAGTAACTGAAGAATAGCTTCAAATGAAACCACATACAAAAAATAGAACCAATAACGAGCACAATCAGGAACAATTGCATATCATCGTCTGGACATCTCACGAGAACACCAGAGAAAAGAATTAGTACAAAAGTAATAGAAAAGTTGTGGAATCGTAAGAGTAATTTTAAATAGAAATTAAGGAAGATACAATTATGCAATTAAAAAAAAAAATACTGGGAGACAGGCAAACCAGACTGCAGACGATCAGGAGAACAACAACAAGTTTGATCCCATAAGAATAAAAAAATATGCGAAAGAATAGAGAAGTATTGACCGGACAGGAGAGTAAAACACCCTTTGTGTAACAAATTATAACACTCCTTGAACAACTACTGTGTTATTAATCACCTTACTGAATTATTACTGAACAATTGCGTTGCAGAACACCAACAAATTCTATAAACCTTTCTAAATTTGATGGGAGTGGTTCAATGAAGTCTGTAAGATGATGATGATGATGATGATATGATGTGATGATGATGGATGATGATGATATAGCCGATGAAACCGGTAGAATATAGAAATAATTCATGTAATCTCAGCTTTTTATACAGTGGCAGAAGGGAGTGCCATGAGCAACGTACTAAACATTCTGACAGGAGGGAGGGTGGAGGGGCGTGTGTGAGGAAGTGTAGTTGGAGATCATTTCTTTTTTACGCCTTTCTGTAACAACTCGAGAACAGACGACTAGCAGAAATGCATATAATTAAAAAATTAAACAGCATTATATATGCTACAAAAATGTTTTATTCTGTTTTTGGTTTTGTTTTAGCGAAAAGAGGGAGAGAATATTGAAAAATATCGAATGAAACGCAGACCCTATAGCTTAGGTGTTTCACGAAGGCCAATCTGAAGTTAAAGCGTGGTACTGCTACCACGCCATCCCCCACGAACGCATCTTGGTTGTGTGTGGTAACAGACTGATCCGTTCCACAACCCGAGCTTTATTATGTTACGTTGGAAGGTCACAATTTGATTGATAGCTCGCGAAATCAACGAATGTGAAAGTTAACATCCCCCAGGCTTTGGCTAAGCCATGTCTCGGCAATATCCTTTCTTTTAGGAGTGCTAGTTCTGCAAGATTCGCAGGAGAGCTTCTGTAAAGTTTGGAAAGTAGGAGACGAGGTACTGGCAGAAGTAAAGCTGTGAGGACGGGGCGTAGAGTCGTGCTTGGGTAGCTCAGTTGGTAAAGCACTTGCCCCCCGAAAGGCAAAGGTCCCGAGTTCGAGTCTCGGTCCGGCACACAGTTTTAATCTGCCAGGAAGTTTCAAAGGCAAATAGAGTTTGTGGTAACAAATTGACAGGCAGTGAAGCCCAGTGTTTATATCTGCTCCATACTGAAAAATTGAACAGGTTGAAATACGTAACATTTACCGACAATGAGGCAGTTCCCGTGCTTGGTGCATAGGATGTATATATCGAATTGTTCGTCTCGACTTGCCCTACACCACTGTGGTACGTTGTGAAAGCTACCGTTTACACCCCGCGTACCCCGCAATATGGTAGGCGCCCGTGAAAGGGAGAGGCATTACAGAATTCTCACTGACGTTTAGCACTGGCTGCGCTTGAGAGGCTTAACAAAATCCGAATTATTTAGTCACTGTTTAAGACATAATATTTCCAATCACGGACGACAATGCTGCAACTACGTTGTAGTAAAGACGTTCTTAAGCTGACTGTGATCATCCGCTCAGGCGTAAGATGAACTTTTTTGATGGGTAGAAAATAAAAAGCTCCTAACGTATCTAAATTACGAAAATATTTCTAGGAGATTATTATTATTATCGTAAATACAGAAAGCTTCTAATACTGAATAGTTCCAACATATTTTTCAAATACTAGCATTAATAAGTGACATCATGCTGGTAGTTATTATTTTAATAAAACATTTACAAAAACGAAATTCAATGTAGCTCTCGTGATTTTAAACAAAATTGTTCAAAGAAAGTTTGTATAGCGAGGGTCTAATGTAGCCCTCCACGGGAGGGGAATTACTAATATCTGTTTGCATTCATGGATAACACGATTTTGAGATGAATTATGTGCTGAATAAAAAGTCGGCACTCCAGATTTTATTAGCTACTCAAGACGGTGACCTTTTCCTATATTGGATAATTCGAGTTGAGAGGGCGGTAAATGGAAATGCCGTGTGGCTAGGACCGCCCGTTGGGTAGACGGTTCACCTGGTGGCAAGTCTTTCGAGTTGCCACTTCGGCGACTTGCGCGTCGGTGGGGAAGAAATGATAAGACAACACCCAGTCCCTGAGCGGAGAAAATCTCCGACCCAACCGGGAATAGAACCCGGGCCGTTGGGTATGACATGCCATCGCGCTGACCACTCAGCTACCAGGGGCGGACAGTGTAGCTGATTATTTGGGCGGACAAGAGGGCGATGATTAACAGCAGTATAATACTACGGCTCCTCTCTCATGTCCAAACAAGTTGCGTTATGCAAGCAATGTTCACACAGTTGTCCAAACAAGTTACGATATGTAATAGAAGTTTACGAAAACACTCTAACGAGCGAGGTGCTGCAGTTGTTACACGCTGGACCCTCAGTCAGGAGGACAACGGTTCAAACCCGCGCTCTGCCATCCAGTTTTAGATTTTCCGTGGTTTCCCTAAATTGCTCCAGGCAAATGCCGGGACGATTCCTTTGAAAGGGCACGGCCAATTTCCTTCCCCATCCTTGACACAGTCCGAACTTGCGCTCCGTCTCTAATCATGTCCATGCCGACGGAACTGTAAACGTTATCTTCCTATCTTTCTTCCGTCCTTCCTTCCTTCCAGCAGATCTATTCCAGCGCTGTTGCATACTTCCGCTAGAAAAAACAGTGAATGAATGAAAGAAGATTGTTCAGAGCGCTAGGGCACTGCAACAGAAATGAACCTAGTCCTCCTTCGCCCTTCTTCATCGCTGGCAAAAACGTGAAATTAGTAAGAGCAGTTTAAATTTATTTCCACGTTTGCGTTGTGATAAATTTTTTCGTCTTTCACGTCATCACTACCCGGCCCATACTGCCTCCTATGATACCCCTCCCTCCCCCCCCCCCCCTGCCTCCCGTTTGATCCACCTCTACTTCTCAATGAGTAATACTGCCCTAAAATATACGCGAGTTTAATAAAACATTTAGAAAAAGGAAATACGATTTAGCTTTCGCGATGGTTTATCACAAAGAACGAAATTTATATCCGTTCACTGTCTTCCCGAAAATGCTGAAAACACTATGCCACGTTTCCTCGGTTTGCAATCTTTCCTTCTCACAGCCTTCACCACAGACCTTTGGAGTTAAATGGTTAAGAATTTGGAAGTCAATGACAGAAAGCAAATCTCTAATTCAAAAATAAACAGTGCAGAAATATAAGTGAGTTCACTTACCGTGACTGCTAGCTCCAACACCAGCAGCAGCAACACCAATACCACCACAACGAGCAGCACCAATACCACCGCAACCCCAACACCTCCACCGACAACAACGAAAACACCTCCACCGACAACAACAAAAACACCTCCACCGACAACAACGAAAACACCTCCACTGTCAACAACGAAAACAACAACAATAAAAACTGCAAAGGCAACAAAAATTGCAACAACAACAACAAACACCCCAACAACAGCGAAAACTACTCAAACAACACCAACTCCTCCAAACAACTCGAGATAGCACTTCACAACTTCGGCAACCAGCAAAGCAGGAAGAATGATTCACAGCTCTTCCTTTCGTCTGTCGCAGCCGTCAGCCTGATCATGTGACTCGCCAGCAGCGCCTCTCGTGGCGCCTCAACCACCGACCGTCCGACAAATTGGCTGCGTATCGGTGTTTTGACCGACCGACCGACCGACCGACCGACGAACTTTCACTGTTGGGCGCGTCGCACCACTCGATAGCCGACCCAACAGATTGTGTCGAGTGTAGCGCGATCGTGCCAGCCGCCCGACTAAAATTCATGTTATGTCACAGCACACAGAATTAAATACTATTCTAATACACATGTGGACGTCCGAGGAGGATTAAACTTTAAGGACAGAGTTTTTAAAGACTGCTGATGTATTCGCGGCGATGCAAGAGATGAAGCACCTGTTTCATTTTTTAACGTATACATAATGGTTTCTCTATGTGCAACACGAGGTACCGAGCGAGGTGGCGCAGTGGTTACACACTGGACTCGCATTCGGGAGGACGGCGGTTCAATCCCGCGTCCGGCCATCCTGATTTAGGTTTTCCGTGATTTCCCTAAATCATTCCAGGCAAATGCCGGGATGGTTCCTCTGAAAGGGCACGGCCGACTTCCTTCCCTAATCCGATGAGACCGATGACCACGCTGTCTGGTCTCCTTCCCCAAACAACCGACCGACCAACACGAGGTTAAGTCTGTCGATCTTCTTTATTTCTGTTTTTAGCCAAAGCTTCTTTCTCTATCTGGGAATAATTTCTTTGTGCAGACGAGAGCAATTTGGACGCAAAGGCAATAGGGCGATCATGCGAGCCAACTTTGTGCGCAAGCACAGCACCGATCCCGAAATCCGATGCATCTACCATCAACAAAAGGGGTTTCTGGGGATCGAAAGGCGTGAGGCAAGTATTAGAAAGCAACGCCGACTTCAACTGGCGAAAGGCGCGTTCGCATTCCGTCGTCCAGACGAATGGAACACCTTTACGGCGTAAGCGATGAAGCGGAGCTGAAATGGAAGAAGCGCGCGGCACAAATTTATGATAATAGGTAATTTTACCCAACACACTCTGTAGCTGCTTCATATTGTGTGGCGAAGGCAATTCTTGTATGGCACGGAGGTGCTCTGGACTCGGATGTATGCCTTGGGCATTAATGACATGTCCCAGGTATGGTAAGTCACGAGCAAAAAACACACATTTGTCCTTCCACAACCAAAGACCATTTTGTCGCAAGACCTGAAATAAGGTTCGTAGGTTCGCAAAATGATCTTCTTCTGTCTGTCCGGAGATCACTATATCGTCCAGATAGTTTGCTGCAGTAGGGACCGACGCACGAAATAGTTTGTAAATATTGCTGAAACAATGCAGGGGCGGATGCACACCCGAACGGCAGTCTTTTGAACCTGTACAATCCAAGATGCGTGTTAACCACCAATACGCGCTGGGATTCGTCGTCCACCGGTATTTGCAAGTACGCATCGGCTAGGTCCAACTTTGAAAAATATTTTCCCCGGGCACAGTTTAGCAAAAAGATCTTCCGGGCGGGGCAAAGGAAAAGTAGCAATCACTAGTTGTGGATTCACTGTGGCCTTGAAGTCCACACAAAGTCTCAATTTTCCAGAAGGTTTTGGCAAAATTACTAAGGGTGACGCCCAGAGAGAAGCTTGCACACTTTCAATTACACCCTGTGATTCTAGATCGTTTAATGTTCTTGCGACCTCATCACGCAATGCGTGGGGAACATTGCGTGCTCTGAAAAATTTCGGTTGCGCGTTTACTTTCAGTTCCAAATGTGCTTCACAGTTTTTAGCGCAACCTAAGTCCGGTGCAAAAATGTCTGCAAATTCGTCACACAGACAAGAAACACTGTCTGAAGGCACAGTTTGATTCACTGATAGGACCTGATTTACAATAGACATGTTAAACAACTGAAATAAATCTAAACCAAACAAGTTCACTGCAGTAGAAGAACGAAGAACGTAAAATGACACAAGTTTTGTTTGTCCTTTATATGTTGCAAGAAGAGTGCACTGTCCTAACACAGGTATATTCTGTCCTGAATAACTATCTAACTTAACATTTGCGGCACGCAACGGAGGTGTGCCCAGTTGTTTGTAAGTGTCGTGATTGAGCAATGAAACTGCAGCTCCGGTATCGAGCTCGAGCTGGAACGGTATGACCTTGCCATTAAAGTCCAAATCTACAAAAAGTTTATTGTTCTGCTGACAACAAGAGCGACTGTTTTGTGCAATTTGAACAGACACTGGTACAGAATCACTTGCTAATTGACGTGATTTCCGGCGACGTCGACGCACAGTTTTTGTGGGACGAACACAGTCACTGTTAGAGAAAGTGGCACTGGACGAAGTGGAATTAACGACATGAATGTCCCTGGGCGAAGGTCCACGAGCCTGAGTGTCCTTGGTTCGATTCCGGCGCGAAGCAAAGGGCCTGGAATGGTTGTGATTGTCTGATCTGAGCTTTTTCTGGCAAACACTTTGAACATGTCCTGTCCTATTGCAGAAAAAACAAATAGCTTGGCGTGACAGGCAATGTTCACGCGAATGTCTAGTAGCACACCGCGGGCATGATTTCACTGCATTTGTGTGCTGGCGCGGCACACCTGGTTTAGAGCGCGGCGGCAGCTGCGTCGAAGTGCGCGAAGGCAGGTGACCGGGCCGCGCAGCTCGCCCGACGGGCCGGTTAATGTTACACACGGCTGGTGAAGTTTCAAAAGATTCCTGAGCACAGTCAAGTGTGTCTTGTCTATCCAATATGTCTATCACTTGTTGAAGGGAGGGATTAACTAGTTTCAAAATTTGCTCCCGTATGCGAACATCAGAAACGTTCTGTGCAATTGCATCACGTACCATTGTATCTGAATAAGAAAGGCCACAGTCACAGTCAAAGGCACAGTCCCTAGTAAGGCCTTGCAATGTTGCTACCCACTCCCTATTAGTTTGACCGGCCGTATGTTTCATACGAAAAAACGTATACCGTTTTGCAACCACATTAACTGTTTCTTTGAAATAGGCATCTAATGCAGACAAAATTTCTTTGTAGGACAGAGTTGCTACATCGCGTCGGGGAAACAATTTCACTATCACACGGTAGGTGGACACACCGACACAAGAAAGCAAAAATGGCTGCCGCTCATTACCTTGAATTCTGTAGGCGGCTAGATGAAAGCCAAACTGTCGGGACCATTCTGGCCACGATTCTTGCGCTGGATCGTAGTGCCGAAAAGGCGGTGCAACTGCGAGTTGTGGCTGCGGTAGCGGTGAAGCGGCGGCTGCCGCATCGGTTTGAATGGCACGTTGACCCTGGACGAGCTGTCCAAGGGCATCCAATAACGCCTGCGTCTGCTGATTCTGCAAGCGATTAAATTCGGACAGTACATCTGGCGAAGCCATGACACAAATAAATCAGAGCAAAGCAAGTAGAAAGAACACGATCCTTTAAGCCTCGTCGCCAATCTGTTGTGGCGTAACAAGCTAGCTACGCCACATTGAGAAGGGAGCCGAAAGGCACGCGTACACACACGCCGACTGGCGTCAAGTCTGGAACAGGATACGTTATGACTGCTGTCAAGAAAATACGTAGCTTTGGAGTATACTTAACTTTATTCTTTGTTGATTTACAACGTTCTTCTTGAGACATTTATACGATAACTCTCAAACTAGGTAAGGCTAATGGCGCCTTGCTAGGTCGTAGCCATGGACTTAGCAGAAGGCTATTCTAACTGTCTCTCGGCAAATGAGAGGAAGGCTTCGTCCGTATTGTCGCTAACAATGTCGTCCGTACAACTGAGGCGAGTGCTCGTCCGTATCCCGAGACCTCAGCCTGGTCGCTCGCCGCCTGAGTTGCTCCACGGTCGTCCTCATCGAACCTTGATGTCTTTGCTGCATCCGCCGCATCAGGTTCCTGTGCAGCGGCAGACTCCTGCTTTTGCTCCAGGCGACGTTGTATTCTATCGCAACTATCGCGGTTCACGGCGTTGGCTCGCAGGGCGCATTCTTCGCTGCCTCGGCCGCGCAATGTATTTGGTTTTGGGGGCCTCTGGTGAGGTGCGTAGGCATCTCAATCAGCTGCGCCTCTGTCGTCGCACGGGTTCTGCCGCTCCCCGTCTGCTTTCAGCGACGGTGCCGTCCGGTCAGCGCCCTGGGGACCCATCTACTGGCTCGCCTCATCCCCAGGTGTTACCGACGCTGCCTTCCATTTTGCCCCATGGCGACGAGCCGCCGCAGCCGTCGCCGCCGCCGCCTGTTCTCCCGCCGGCGCCGACCGCATTCGACGCTTCGCTGCAGCCGCCAAGCGCCTCCCTGGGTCACGCTCCGCCGATCGCTTCCCGTGACCAGCTGTCCTCCGCCTTGGAACTCTTGCCCGCTCCGGACCACATGACGTCTTCGCGCGTCGGATACCCCGACGCAATGGAGGTCGACCCTTCGGCCCCTCCTGTCTCTTTACGGGCGCATACACCGCATGTTGACGTGCACCCTGGACTAGGTTTTCAGGCGTTTCGTAGCTCCCCTCGGACCGAATGGCCGGGTGCGGGTGGCACAGCCTCGCCTGTTGTTAGGCTCCCCACCTCATCGCATACGTCAACATGGGGTCCTCCCCACGGCGGGCGGAAGCCTTATAACACGACCGTTCGCCGATTTGCGGGGGAGGAATGTGGTGTCACCGCCAGACACCACACTTGCTAGGTGGTAGCTTAAATCGGCCGCGGTCCATTTAGTACATGTCGGACCCGCGTGTCGCCACTGTGTGATCGCAGACCTAGCGCCACCACAAGGCAGGTCTCGAGATACGGACGAGCACTCGCCCGAGTTGTACGGACGACATTGCTAGCGACAATACGGACGAAGCCTTCCTCTCATTTGCCGAGAGACAGTTAGAATAGCCTTCTGCTAAGTCCATGGCTACGACCTAGCAAGGCGCCATTAGCCTTACCTAGTTTGAGAGTTATCGTATAAATGTCTCAAGAAGAACGTTGTAAAGCAACAAAGAATAAAGTTAAGTATACTCCAAAGCTACGTATTTTCTTGATAGCAGTCATAACGTATCCTATTCCAGACTTGACGCCAGTCGGCGTGTGTGTACGCGTGCCTTTCGGCTCCCTTCTCAATGTGGCGTAGCTAGCTTGTTACGCCACAACACTAAGGACATGACACCTTTTAGAAGTGAGAGGTGTGTCTGCTGAAGGTTTTAAACAAATAGGCCAAGAATTAATTCATATGGGTCCACATATCGAGAAGTCAGCGATTCAGACGTTCTGTGAAATATTTCTGCTGTAAGTAGACATATCAGAAAAGAGGCTTCTTGCAGTCCAAAGCCGGATAAGAATTTTTGTTATTACGTAAGTTATTAATAAAAAATTGGCTACGACAGTTGATATGCGGACTGATTCGTATAAAACGTGCATTATTTGACGCTTACGGCACATTACATAAGCACAGATTGGTCTCGTTTGAACAACGTTTTATTTATAGCCGAATTCCCGGCCGTTAAGGTCACGGAAGTAAATACTATGAGAAGACGCATAAGAGAGGATGACTGATACGAAAATTTCGCCGGACATGTTGCATAGTTTTGTTTTTGTCTCCGACCAGGGTTCCAATACAATAACAGCTTTGGAAATTCGCGAAAGCCTTCTGTGTGGTGCTAATTGTATAACAGCACTCAGCCACATTTACCATGTTAAATGATATGAAGTGGCTTCTGCTCATGCTTGGAGCCAAAGTTCCGCACACGCTGTTCACTATGCTAGAGTCCGTACACACAATGTGTAAGTAATTTGTCGCTTTAGTGAAGGATAAGAATTCCACTTACAGATTACAGGGCTATGAGAGTGATCTTACTGGAAGAATTGTAGATTTACCGAAGGAGGTACGTATGAATTAGAAGGCAAAAAAGAACCTACGATCCAGTTAGTTCTTGCTTGGTTTTACAAACTGCAGAAAATCTGCAGAGTCAAACATTGTGAGGTAGCTCAATTACTGCAGTTACAAGTTCTGTTTCATCAACATACGAGAAAAAAATAGATTCGTAATTAACTAGTGTAGCTAATGGAAATGGAAATGACGTGTGGCTAGGGCCTCCCGTGGGGTAGACCGTTCGCCTGGTGCAAGTCTTTAGAGTTGACGCCACTTGGGCGAATTGCGTGTCGATGAGGAAGAAATAAGGACAACACAACACCCAGTACCTGAGCGAAGAAAATCTCCGACCCAGCCGGGAATCGAACCCGGGCCGCTAGGTGTGACATTCCGTCGCGCTGACCACTCAGCTACCAGGGGCGGACAGTGTAGCTGATTATTTGGCAGATACATATTTCTTAGCAACAGGAAAATGAGAATAAAAATAAGGTGTTGAATTTTCACTTCCAACCATAAAACTGCTACGTTAGTTTTGCTGTGTCTCCGTTATCCCAGTATGTTTGACACAAATGAAAAATACGAACTTCTTGGCCCCCAAACGAAGTTCTGGGGGCAAATTAAAGAACAGGTACTCACAGTCAGGCAGCAGTAGCAGACAGCGACACAAGCAATAACAGGAAAATAACCGATTTTGTGACTTAAGGGTTTCTAACCAGGAGCGAATTTTGTAATATCATATGTGCTTTAATAGTTCAGTTTCTTGTGTTTCTGCATGTTTAAATAATAGCCACAGTTCTCACGTTTTCGTTTGAGTCGGAAAGTAAATCGATTTTGTGACATATTACAAGTTTCTAATCAGGGGCAAATGATTTAGTTTCCCCTGAGTGCTTCGGTAGTTAGCTTTTTGAATCTCTGCGTGTTAATCTAATTTATTAGACACAGTTCCTGCGTTTTCGTCAGGGTGTACAGTATAGTTGCGCTGTACGTGCCGATAGTCCGTGGAAAACTAAACTGTGCAGGAAAACGGTCTTTAGTATGGACAAGGACTGCGATTGTTTTGTGCGGATGCGAGCCGAGTTGGCGACACTTCGCTCTCAGCTTCAGGCTGTGACGGCTTCGGTTACACAGCTTGAGGCTGCAGTGGACGGGCACCACTGTTGTGGGCTGGCCGTGGGGATTCAATGGACGTCCAGCGCGTCCGAGTCCTTCGATCGGTCCTCACCGGTGGCCAGCCCAGTTACAGCTCGCACGGAGGCTGACTCCTCACCTGTGATCGAGTGGGAAGTCGCCCCAGGGTGTAGCTGGTGGCGAAAGACTTCCCAGGCGGCCGCACGTAAGGCCTCCCCGGTTTGTCTGACAAACAGGTGCCAGGCGCTGTCAGTGGGTGACGCTGTCGCAGAGCCAGACGCTGTCGCCTCTCCTGTTTCAGAGGAACCTTCTCAACCTGCAAATGCAGACAATCACAGAGGGTGGGATTATTGATAGTTGGGGGCGCCATTGCTAGGCTCCTTATGGGACCCTTAGGGACAAGGCTGCCAAGAAGGGAAAGAAAACCAATGTGCACTCAGTGTGCATACCGGGTGCAACCATTCCAGATGTGGAACAGGTCCTCCTGGATGCCATGAAGAGCACAGGGTGCAGCCAACTGCAAGTTGGTTGCTCACGTCGGAACCAATGATGTGTGTCACTTTGGATCAGAAGAGATTCCCTCTGGTTTCGAGCGGCTAACGAAAGTGGTAAACGCTGCCAGTCTTGCTTGCATCATGAAAGCAGATTTGACCATTTGCAGCATAGTCGATAGGACCGATTGCGGACTTCTGGTACAGAGCTTAGTGGAGGGTGTGAATCAGAAGCTCAGACGGTTCTGCGACCGTGTAGGCTGCACATTCCTCGACTTGCGCCAAAGGGTGGTTGAGTTTCGGGTTCCGGTGGGTAGATCAGTTGTCCGCTATACACAGGAGGCGGCTTCACGGGTAGTAGGGGCTGTGTGGCATGGACTGGGCGGTGTTTTAGGTCTCGGGAAAACACAAGAAGGGCTTCAGTCACAAAGAGTGCAGGCCGAACACAGGAAGAACGTACAGTACATACAGGAACCATCGGTATAACAGTTGTAAACTGTCGTAGCTATGTTGGGAAAGTACCAGAGCTCCAAGCGCTAATAGCAAGCCCTGATGCTCAAATCGTTATAGGGACTGGAAGCTGGCTAAAGACGGATATAAGCTCGGCCGAAATTTTTGCGAAGAACCTAACGGTATTCCGAAAGGATAGGCTGAACACGGTTGGCGGTGACGTGTTCGTTGCTGTCAGATGTAGTTCAGCTTGAAGCGAAGTTGGAGTAGATACTTCCTGTGAGTTAGTATGGGCAGAGGTTATTGATGGCAACTGGAATAAAATAATTGTATCCTTTTGCCGACCTCCCAATTCAGGTGATACAATTGCTGAAAGGTTCAAAGAAAATTTGAATTTGATTTCAAAGATGTACCTGACTCATACGATTATATTCGGTGGTGACTTTAATTTACCCTCGATATGTTGGCAACAATACATGTTTAACTCCGGAGGTACGCATAAAAAAATCATCCGAAATTGTGGTAAACACATTCCCTGATAACTATTTCGAGCAGTTAGTTCATGAGCCCATGGAATAGTGAACGGTTGTGAGAACATACTTGACCTGTTACCAACAAGTAATCCTGAGTTAAAAACGAGCATCAAAACGGATCCACGGATTAGTGAACACTGGGTTGTCGTAGCGAGATTGAATACTGTAGCCCCAAATCCTCCAAAAATAAACGAAAAATATACCTATTCAAAAAACAGATAAAAATTCACATGACGCCTTTCTGAGGGACAATCTCCACTCTTTCCAAATTAATAATATAAGTGTAGACCAGATGTGGCTTAAATTCAAAGAAATACTATCGGCAGCAATTGAGAGATTTATACCAAGTAAATTAACAAACGACAGAGCTGATCCTCCTTGGTGCACTAAACGGATCAGAACACTGTTGCAGAAGCAACGAAACAAACATGCCAATTTTAAACAGACGCAAAATCCCCAAGATTGACGATCTTTTACAGAAGCTAGAAATATAGCGCGGACTTCAATGCGAGATCCTTATAACAGTTTCCACAACGAAACTTCGTCTCGGAACCTGGCAGAAAATCCAAAGGGATTCTGGTTGTATGTGAAGTATGTTAGCAGCAAGAAACAACCAATGCCTTCTCTGCGCGATAGCAATGGAGATACTATCGAAGACAGTGCTAACAAAGTAGAGTTTCTAAACACAGCCTTCCGAAATGCCTTCACAAAAGAAGATGAAGTAAATATTCCAGAATTCGAATCGAGAACAGGTGACTACGTGAGTAACGTAGAAGTAAATATCCTCGGAGTAGTGAAGCAAGTCTTCTGGTCCAGACTGTATACCAATTACGTTCCTTTTGGAGTACGCTGACGCATTAGCTTCATACTTCAGTCATATACAACCGTTAGGTCGACGAAAGATCCGTACCCAGAGACTGGAATGTTGCACAAGTGGCTCTGAGCACTATAGGACTTAATATCTGAGGTCATCAGTCCCCTAAAACTTAGAACTACTTAAACCTAACCAACCTAAGGACATTACACACAGCCATGCACGAGGCAGGATTCGAACTGCGACCGTAGCAGTCGCGCGGTTCCGGACTGAAGCGCCTAGAACCCCTCGGCCTCAGCGGTCGGCAACGTTGCACAGGTCACACCAATATTCAAGAAAGGTAGTAGGATTAATCCACTAAATTAGTCCTATATCGTTAACGTCGATATGCAGCACCGTTTTGTAACATATATTGTGTTCGAATATTACGAATTACCTCAAAGAAAACGGTCTATCGACACACAGTCAACATCGGTTAAGAAAACATCGTTCTTGTGAAAGACAGCTAGCTCTTTATTCGCATGAAGTGTTGAGTGTTACTGACAAGGGATTTCAGATCGATTTCGTGTTTCTGGATTTCCAGAAGGCTTTTGACACTGTACCACACAAGCAGCTTACATTGAAATTGCGTCCTTATGGAATATCGTCTCAGTTATGTGACTGGATTTGTGATTTCCTATTAGAGGTCGCAGTTCGTAGTAATTGACGGAAAGTCATCGAGTAAAACAGAAGTGATTTCTGGCATTCCCCAAGGTAGTGTTATAGGCCCTTTTCTGTTTCTTATCTATATAAATGATTTTGGAGACAATCTGAGGAGCCGTCATCAGTTACTAGCAGATGACGCTGTCGTTTATCGACTAATAAAGTCATCAGAAGAATCAAACAAAGTGCAAAACGATTTAGAAAAGATAACTGTATGGTGCGAAAAGTGGCAGTAGACCCTAAATAACGAACAGTATGAGGTCATCCACATGAGTGCTAAAAGGAACTCAAACTTCGGTTACACGATAAATCAAATACAAAGGCCGTAAATTCAACTAAAAACCTAGGAATTACAATTGTGAACAAATTACATTGGAAGGAACGCACAGAAAATGGTATGGGGAAGGCTAACCAAAGACTGCGTTTCATTGGCAGGACACTTAGAAAATGTAACAGACCTACTAAGGAGACTGCCTACACTACGTTTGTCCGTTCTCTTTTAGAATACGGCTGTGCGGTGTGGGATTTTTACCAGATAGGACTGACGGAGTACATCGAAAAAGTTGAAAGAAAGGCAGCACATTTTGAATTATCGTGAAATATGGGAGAGAGTCTCACAGAAGTGATACAGGATTTGGTCTGCACTTCATTAAAAGAAAGGCGTTTCTCGTCGCGACAGAATCTTCTCACGAAATTCCAAACACCAACTTTCTCCTCCGGAGCGAAAATATTTTGTTGGCACAGACCTACATAGGCAGAAATTATCACGACGATAAAATAAAGGAAGTCAGAGCTCGTACGGAAAGATATAGGTGTTAGTTCTTTCCGCACGCTATACGAGATGGGAATAATAGACAATTGTGAAGGTGGTTCGATGAACACTCTGCAAGGCACTTAAATGTGATTTGCAGAGTATCCATGTAGATGTAGAGGTCCAGTGTGGGCCGTAATTATAGTATGGCAGCGAAACTCGGTAGATATTCTCATGAGATAATAGGGAACTGCTTTACGCAGGAAAAAATTTGCTCTAGATTTTGCCACCAGGTGCAAATCTGGTGCTGTGAATGCAGGATAGACGTATGGAAATGTTTCCGCAGGTAACGGATTAGGAAGAGGACATCGGCAGCAAGGTCAAACAAGTGGAAAGGTGCATTCTTCATTTCCTTACTAACCGCCGCCTATACAGATTTTCAGTATGAGCACCAGAGGCATTGACAAGATGCTGCAATTTTATCGTGATTTCAACACTGACCAATGACGCGGCAGCATGCTTCCCAGTTTCTGTATTATGACTAACTGCCCCTACACTACTTTGCGAGAACCATGTCCTTGATTACGAGTGTAGATTGATGACTATGCAGTAATTCCATTCACTGTCAGTTCTCGAACATATACACCAAATTATACCAGACAGCGATCTACACACCTACACATCTACACCTACACCTACACATCTACACCTACACATCTACACCTACACATCTACACCTACACATCATAGTACGTAATTTAAGATCATTCCCTATGCAGATGGTCACAGAGCATTCTCGCATTCTTAGGACAGAGACTGAAAGATCTCACATTGTCTGCAGCACTGAGTGAATATGCAGCTGACCAGAAGTAGACCGCTACATTTCGCATCTCGTGAGGTAATAGAGCGAGCCGAGTCACTAAGCACTGTTCTGCACCAATCTTTCTCTCTGTACCCATCCAAGTGCACAAGGTTTCTCCAGATGCGCGCATGTCCAGGAGATTAGCACCCCTTATCGGTGTATAGTAGTAGAGACGAAAGTGTTGCGTTGCATTAGCAGTCAGTCAAAAAGAACAAGAAACGTGTAGGTTTTTACGCATGATGAAACTCCAGACGTACGGAGTTTGAATCATTTTACGTATATCAACTGCGCTATCAATTGTAAAGTACTAAGTACTAAGAAGGTATTGGTAAGAGATAACATAAACACATACGATCCTAAGGCTACACAATTCTGCACTTAAAACACTCTATAATGTTAGAGCGGTGCACATTCCGACCTAAAAGTCGTGTGGAATGCAACGCTGTTAATATTCCAATGTATGAAATATATTTCAAGCACGTGACATACTTTCTTCTTGCAGGTTTCTCTACGATAAACTGAGGTGACAAGCTTTAAAGTGAAAAAAACTACTTCCTTAAAACATCGATTCTTCGTGATACATCCACAATATAACTCTGCAGAGGTGTATGGCGTCCACTGTTCACATCCGATCACGGTTCAGAAATTGCACTACGGTTGCATCAGTCATATAAAATGTTCGATAGTAACGGAGAACGCCTCTTACAAGGAAATAAACGCATATCAGCCGTGTTTGACATGTGAAATTACACGTCATGCCGTCACTAACTCCATAAATAGGACACCTGTAAAGCAGATATATACTATCTGGAGACTGTTAGAAATAGGTTCGATTTACCACTTGCCAGAGAGCGCCAGAAAAGAGGCATTACTGCGCGTGAGCAACTGCAGTGGTGTAGGAAGTTCACATGTAAATATGCATAAAGCACTAATAGAGCTTACATTACAATACAAAAGAAACAGGGCATCAGAGGATTGTCTCAAGATCATCGGAATTTCGTAAACCATACTAAAATGCATAATTCGGCTTGAAGTACACATTGGTTTTTTCCAGATTGTCAGTGAAGTAGGTCCCATCTGATAGTAAGTTTTTCAGTGTGGTTTTTGGGATGTAAATTTTCGTGGAGTACCAGAACTCTACGATCTCAATTTTGTTTCTTTATTATGGTATAGTGCCACGCATGGCAGACGACAACGTGAACTTGAAATTCAGCGAACAGTTGAAACTAACCAATACTGTAGAATGAAACACTTGGTTTCTAATAAAATAATTGCCTCAGGTGAAAGATTAATGAAGCCAAATTTCTCTGGCAAACTTGCAAAAATAACTTCATTGTTCTGCAAGGCGATTAATGCTTGACTGCTAATAACTTGGAAATAAAATAAAATCAGAAAACTGAAACTAAAAAATATATTTTTGCCCTCTGTAATTATGTGCATGTAAATTGATAGAAATCAGTTTTGTTTTCATTTGACGTGGGAGCTGTAAACGAAGAGAAGCAGCGAAGTCACTTAACGTAAACACGGGTCACGTGGAGACTAATCCCCTCCACACTACATCTCAGACAACTCTGCGCATGAGCGAATCTGGCAGCTAGGGCGCGCAAGAAATAATTTTTTCGTTAGCATCTGGCAGCTTGCTGCTGATGCCTATACAGCTGACAGCCACACTTCAAGTAGCTCTAAGAGGAGAAGGTATTGCTCATACGCGTGTCAACTGCGCATGGGCATCAGCCCGCCGGCGATTGGTCAAGCGAACCTAATGTGAACAGTTGTGACGTCATGCTCATCGCAACCAGTTTATTGTTTACGAAGAATTACATAGTCTTTGCCTACGCCCTTTGACATAGTTTTGCTATTTGCACACGCTTGTGCGTGCACGGTGTTTTGTTGTTGTAAATCGCGCATTTCCTTTGCCACTAAATATTTATTTTTTCTCTCGTTTATATTTTATTGCTGCAGTATCATTCTCCAGTAGCAGGAAATAGTAACATTCTTTGCTAGAGAATCAGTTCTTACCAATCAAAACTACAAAAATTTAACTGAAAGCTAAAACAATGAAAAATTCCCGGGTTTTTCCCGGGTTTCCCGGTTGTCCCGGGTCGTATAGAGCCTGTTCACCATCACTCATGAGACTGAAGTCTCCTGATAACTGAAAGATTTGCTGACATGTCGGCACGAAATATGGGGTGTACGCCTAGCTGGACGCCACCCCCGCGACATCATTCCGTGTGCGTTGTAGGGGTGTCCCAGGAATGGTTCTCAAGCAACGCAGGTGTCACACTAAAACTAAAACCGCCGCCATTGTGCTCACTGCGACGGTCGGGAAGGGGGGGAATGGGAGTGATAGACGGCATGAAGAGCAGTGGCGGCTGCTGTGTAAGAGCATAAGAGCGCATGAACTTGTGGATTTATTGGTCGTTTCTCCTTAAACGCTTTAATCGTACTGTAGATGCGGTATTCTGAAATACATGGCACCTACCGCGCTGTGCTACGTTGTTCCCTTAGACTCAGTGAAACTTGGCATTAGAGTCGCGAGTACACCTTCACTTGCGCGTATTTTAAGGAGCTTCTGCGCATGCGCAACTGTCGTGATGTAATAGCCTTACGGGAGAAATAAATACTGATTTGATAAGCAATGTGCACGGTTCACGACGTGTATTACTAGCTCCTACCACTCAACTACTAATTTACATCAATGCCACCAGGTGGTAGCACTCAGCAGCAGACGTTTGCTCGGCATAAATCCCACTAGGCAATCGCACACTGCACAGATACGCCAATTCATTCACTATATAGTAAACTTAGATCGGACATCAGTTAATGCTGTACATATATTGCCAGAAAAACCTATTTTGTGGGATTCTGATGAGATGTAGTACATAAAGTTTTGGATTTTATCATACAGTAGTCCATTTGAGGCGCTGAGTGCCATAGACCACATCGTCAATTGGAGACCAGCGTTTATTCACGCCTATGAAATATGTTGAGCCTATGGTGGATCAGGTTCATCAGCACTGTAGACCCACATTACACTATATCTGAATATCCACTAAAACCTGTCTCATTGGTTTCCCTGATATTCACTTAAATATGGGGGGCTTTTGGCCATCGTGTCTGAGTGCCTCATTTGTATTCTAGTCAAGTGACGTTGTTGGTAGATAGTACTATTTGAATTAAATATCATCATCGTCATTTAAGACTGATTATGCCTTTCAGCGTTCAGTCTGGAGCATAGCCCCCTTATAAAATTCTTCCATGATCCCCTATTCAGTGCTAACATTGGTGCCTCTTCTGATGTTAAACCTATTACTTCAAAATCATTCTTAACCGAATCCAGGTACCTTCTCCTTGGTCTACCCCGACTCCTCCTACACTCTACTGCTGAACCCATGAGCCTCTTGGGTAACCTTGCTTCTCCCATGCGTGTAACATGACCCCACCATCTAAGCCTGTTCACCCTGACTGCTACGTCTATAGAGTTCATTCCCAGTTTTTCTTTGATTTCCTCATTGTGGACATCCTCCTGCCATTGTTCCCATCTATTAGTACATGCAATCATCCTAGCTACTTTCATATCCGTAACCTCAACCTTGTTGATAAGGTAACCTGAATCCACCCAGCTTTCGCTCCCATACAACAAAGTTGGTCGAAAGATTGAACGGTGCACAGATAGCTTAGTCTTGGTACTGACTTCCTTCTTGCAGAAGAGAGTAGATCGCAGCTGAGCACTCACTGCATTGGCTTTGCTACACCTCGCTTCCAGTTCTTTCACTATGTTGCCATCCTGTGAGAATATGCATCCTAAGTACTTGAAACCGTCCACTTGTTCTAACTTTGTTCCTCCTATTTGGCACTCAGTCCGTTTATATTTCTTTCCCACTGACATTACTTTCGTTTTGGAGATGCTAATCTTCATACCATAGTCCTTACATTTCTGATCTAGCTCTGAAATATTATTTTGCAAACTTTCAATCGAATCCGCCATCACAACTAAGTCATCCGCATATGCAAGACTGCTTATTTTGTGTTCACATATCTTAATCTCACCCAGCCAGTCTATTGTTTTCAACATATGATCCATAAATAATATGAACAACAGTGGAGACAGGTTGCAGCCTTGTCTTACCCCTGAAACTACTCTGAACCATGAAAATTTACCGTCAAATCTAACTGCTGCCTGACTATCCATGTAAAGACCTTTAATTGCTTGAAAAAGTTTGCCTCCTATTCCATAATCTCGTAGAACAGACAATAGCTTCCTCCTAGGAACCCGGTCATATGCCTTTTCTAGATCTCTAAAGCACAGACACAATTCCCTGTTCCACACATAACACTTCTCCATTATTTGCTGTAAGCTAAAGATGTGGTCCTGACAACCTCTAAGAGGCCTAAACCCACACTGATTTTCATCCAATTGGTCCTCAACTAATACTCGCACTTTCCTTTCAACAATACATGTGAAGATTTTACCCACAACGCTGATTAAAGAGATACTTCTGTAGTTGTTACAATCTTTTCTGTTTCCATGTTTAAAGATTGGTGTGATTACTGCTTTCGTCCAGTCTGATGGAAACTGTCCCGACCCCCACGGCATTTCAATCATCCTGTGTAGCCATTTAAGACCTGACATTCCACTGTATTTGATGAGTTCCGACTTAATTTCATCCACCCCAGCTGCTTTATTGCACTGCAATCTATTGACCATTTTCTCCACTTCCTCAAATGTGATTCTATTTCCATCATCATTCCTATCCCATTCTACCTCGAAATCTGAAACATTACTGATCGTACTTTCACCTACATTGAGCAACCCTTCAAAATATTCCCTCCATCTGCCCAAGGCATCTACAGGATTCACCAGCAGTTTTCCTGACGTCCAAAATACTTGTCATTTCCTTCTTACCTCCCTTTCGAAGACTGCTAATTACACTCCAGGATGGTTTTCCAGCAGCTTGACCCATAGCCTCCAACCTGTTTCCAAAGTCTTCCCAAGATTTCTTCTTGGATGCTGCAATTATCAATTTGGCTTTGTTTCTTTCTTCAACATAACTTTCTGTGTCTACCTGAGTTCTAGTATGTAACCATTTTTGATACGCCTTTTTCCTTTTACAGGCTGCCTTGACTGTGTCATTCCACCAAGCTGTTCGCTTCATCCTACTTTTACACACTACTGTTCCAAGACATTCTTTAGCCACTTCTAGTACTGTGTCCCTGTAGCTTGTCCATTCCTTTTCCAATGACTGTAATTGACTACATTCAACTAGCTGGTGCATTTCTGAGATCGCTGTTATGTACTTGTGCCTGATTTCCTTATCCTGAAGTTTCTCCACTCTTATCCTGCTGCATATGGACATGACCTCCTGCACTTTCGGCTTCACAATCCCAATTTCACTGCAGATTAAATAATGATCAGTGTCATCAAAGAATCCCCTGAATACACGTGTGTGCCTCACAGCCTTCCTGAATTTCTGATCTGTTATTATATAGTCAATGACAGATCTGGTTCCCCTGCCTTCCTAAGTATACCGGTGAATGTTGTAATGTTTAAAAAAGGAATTTGTGATTACTAAGCCCATACTGGCACAGAAATCCAAGAGTTGTTTCCCGTTCCTGTTGGCCTTTATATCCTCTCCAAATTTACCCATAACCTTTTCATACCCTTCTGTTCGATTTCCAATCCTGGAGTTAAAATCACCCATGAGCAGAACACTGTCCTTGTCCTTTACTCTAACAACTACATCACTGAGTGCCTCATAAAAACTATCCATCTTATCTTGATCTGTCCCTTCGAAATTCGAATATTTTGACACAATCCTAATTTTCTTGCTGGACACTGTCAAATCTATCCACATCAGTCGTCCGCAAAAAACAGTTTGTGTTTGGAGTTGGTTGATTACTGTGCAGGAATCGGCTTGCCTGTGTAGTATCAACGTGAACTCTGTTGAACCTATATTAAGCTCTAAAAGAAAGCGAAATTACCAGGAAAAGTTAGCCGCAAAGGAAGTAGGGGCTCCGTTGTCTGAAAAAGGGATGAAGTCAAGTAAGAGTGACTACAGTCAATATTTAACAAAGAAGATTATCATAGGCGTACGTTGTGTGGGTGCAGCGTAAGAATGCCCGATTTTCGGCCTGGTATTTAATTCATTAACTAATACATGAATTAGGGATCCTGTACATTAAAAAAAAAATACCGCGAAAACTCCCACTTACACAAAAATGGGAAACAAAGTAGTTAATGCCTAAACATTACTTCATTCTTGCCATAAATCTACTAAATTAGGTATAAAACAACAAAATTCCACATAAACAATTCATCCCTTTTTCAGACAAGTTGTGCATATTATTATTACTATTACTATTATTATTATCTTTCCTTTCTCAGACCTTAGGTCTGGTTCGAAACGGAAAGTGACGCGGACCTTGATCAAGCGTGACTTCCTTTTAACTGTATGGTGTATGTTACATTGCGTTTAGGAACTTTTGGGTAATTGAACATGTATCAATAATTACAGATTTCTGTAGTTGTATATATAAGTTTGGATTTAGCTGTATTGTATTGATGTACTGGTGGATATTGCGTGGTATGACTCCTGTAGTTGAAAGTATAATTGGTATAATGTCAACTTTATCCTGATGCCACATGTCCTTGACCTCCTCAGCCAGTTGGATGTATTTTTCAATTTTTTCTCCTGTTTTCTTCTGTATATTTGCTGTATTGGGTATGGATATTTCAATTAGTTGTGTTAATTTCTTCTTTTTATTGGTGAGTATGATGTCAGGTTTGTTATGTGGTGCTGTTTTATCTGTTATAATGGCTCTGTTCCAGTATAATTTGTATTCATCATTCTCCAGTACATTTTGTGGTGCATACTTGTATGTGGGAACGTGTTGTTTTATAAGTTTATGTTGTAAGGCAAGCTGTTGATGTATAATTTTTGCTACATTGTCATGTCATCTGGGGTATTCTGTATTTGCTAGTATTGTACATCCGCTTGTGATGTGATTTACTATTTCTGTTTGTTGTTTGCAAAGTCTGCATTTATCTGTTGTGGTATTGGGATCTTTCGTAATATACTTGCTGTAATATCTGGTGTTTATTGTTTGATCCTGTATTGCAATCATGAATCCTTCCATCTCATGTATATATTGCCTTTTCTTAGCCATGTGTTGGATGCGTCTTGATCGATGTATGGCTGTGTTAGATGATACGAGTGCTTGCCATGTAGTGTTTTCTTTTTCCAATTTACTTTCTTTGTATCTGTTGATGTTATGTGGTCTAAAGGATTGTAGAAGTGGTTATGAAATTGCAGTGGTGTAGCCGATGTATTTATATGAGTGATTGCTTTGTGTATTTTACTAGTTTCTGCTCGTTCTAGAAAGAATTTTCTTAAATTGTCTACCTGTCCATAATGTAGGTTTTTTTATATCAATAAATCCTCTTCCCCCTTCCTTTCTGCTTAATGTGAATCTTTCTGTTGCTGAATGTATGTGATGTATTCTATATTTGTGGCATTGTGATCGTGTAAGTGTATTGAGTGCTTCTAGGTCTGTGTTACTCCATTTCACTATTCCAAATAAGTAGGTCAATATTGGTATAGCATAAGTATTTATAGCTTTTGTCTTGTTTCTTGCTGTCAATTCTGTTTTCAGTATTTTTGTTAGTCTTTGTCTATATTTTTCTTTTAGTTCTTCTTTAATATTTGTATTATCTATTCCTATTTTTTGTCTGTATCCTAGATATTTATAGGCATCTGTTTTTTCCATCGCTTCTATGCAGTCGTTGTGGTTATCCAATATGTAATCTTCTTGTTTAGTGTGTTTTCCCTTGACTATGCTATTTTTCTTACATTTGTCTGTTCCAAAAGCCATATTTATATCATTGCTGAATACTTCTGTTATCTTTAGTAATTGGTTGAGTTGTTGATTTGTTGCTGCCAGTAGTTTTAGATCATCCATGTATAGCAAATATGTTATTTTGTGTGGGTATGTTTCAGTAATATTGTATCCATAATTTGTATTATTTAGCATGTTGGATAGTGGGTTCAGAGCAAGGCAGAACCAGAAAGGACTTAATGAGTCTCCTTGGTATATTCCACGCTTAATCTGTATTGGCTGTGATGTGATATTATTTGAATTTGTTTGGATATTAAGTGTGGTTTTCCAATTTTTCATTACTATGTTTAGGAACTGTATCAATTTAGGATCTACTTTGTATATTTCCAATATTTGTAGTAACCATGAGTGGGGTACACTATCAAAAACTTTTTGGTAATCAATGTATGCGTAGTGTAGCGACCTTTGTTTAGTTTCAGCTTTCTATGTCACCTCTGCATCTATTATCAGTTGGTCTTCACATCCTTGTGCTCCTTTGCAACAGCCTTTTTGTTCTTCATTTACAATTTTGTTCTGTGTTGTATGTGTCAGTAATTTCTGTGTAATGACTGAAGTTAATATTTTGTATATTGTTGGTAGGCATGTTATGGGGCGATATTTTGCTGGGTTTGCTGTGTCTGCTTGATCTTTAGGTTTCAGATAAGTTATTCCATGTGTAAGTGTATCAGGGAGTGTGTATGGGACTGCAATGTAACTGTTAAATAATTTAGTTAGATGTGAATGTGTTGAGGTGAACTTCTTTAGCCAGGAAGTTGCTATTTTATCTTTTCCAGGGGCTTTCCAATTGTGAGTAGAATAAATTGCTTGGGTGACTTCATGTTGCAAAATTATCACTTCAGGCATTAGTGGTATCATCTTGTATGTGTCTCTTTTTGCTTGTATCCACCATGCATGCCTGTTATGTTGTACCGGGTTTGACCATATGTTGTGTTGTGGCGTAACAAGCCTGCTACGCCACACTGGGAAGGGAGCCGAAAGAAGGGCACGCGTACACACACGCCGACTGGCGTCAAGTCTGGAACAGGATAACTATTGAATGGTAGCAAGAAAAGTACGTAGCTGCTTTATACTTAACTTTTAATCTTGGTTTGTTTACAACGTTCTTCGTGAGACATTTTTACGATAACTCTCAAAGTAGGTAAGGCTAATGGCGCCTTGCTAGGTCGTAGCCATGGACTTAGCAGAAGGCTATTCTAACTGTCTCTCGGCAAATGAGAGGAAGGCTTCGTCCGTATTGTCGCTAGCAATGTCGTCCGTACAACTCGGGCGAGTGCTCGTCCGTATCTCGAGACCTGCCTTGTGGTGGCGCTAGGTCTGCGATCACACAGTGGCGACACGCGGGTCCGACATGTACTAAATGGACCGCGGCCGATTTAAGCTACCACCTAGCAAGTGTGGTGTCTGGCGGTGACACCACATTCCTCCCCCGCAAATCGGCGAACGGTCGTGAGATAAGGCTTTCGCCTGCCGTGGGGAGGACCCCATGTTGACGTATGCGATGAGGTGGGGAGCCTAACAACAGGCGAGGCTGTGCCACCCGCACCCGGCCATTCGGTCCGAGGGGAGCTACGAAACGCCTGAAAACCTAGTCCAGGGTGCACGTCAACATGCGGTGTATGCGCCCGTAAAGAGACAGGAGGGGCCGAAGGGTCGACCTCCATTGCGTCGGGGTATCCGACGCGCGAAGACGCCAGGTGGTCCGGAGCGGGCAAGAGTTCCATGGCGGAGGACAGCTCGTCACGGGAAGCGATCGGCGGCGCGTGACCCAGGGAGGCGCTGGGCGGCTGCAGCGAAGCGTCGAATGCGGGCGGCGCCGGCGGGAGAACAGGCGGCGGCGGCGGCGGCGGCTGCGGCGGCGGCGCGTCGCCATGGGGCAAAATTGAAGGCATCGTCGGTAACACCTGGGGATGAGGCGAGCCAGTAGATGGGTCCCCAGGGCGCTGACCGGACGGCACCGTCGCTGAAAGCAGACGGGGAGCGGCAGAACCCGTGCGACGACAGAGGCGCAGCTGATTGAGATGCCGACGCACCTCACCAGAGGCCCCCAAAACCAAATACATTGCGCGGCCGAGGCAGCGAAGAATGCGCCCTGCGAGCCAACGCCGTGAACCGCGATAGTTGCGATAGAATACAACGTCGCCTGGAGCAAAAGCAGAAGTCTGCCGCTGCACAGGAACCTGATGCGGTGGATGCAGCAAAGACATCAAGGTTCAATGAGGACGACCGTGGAGCAACTCAGCCGGCGAGCGACCATCTCGGGGCTGAGAGCGATATGACGACAAAAAGAGCAACAACGCGTCCTCCCGAGAATGCGACTCTTTCAACTTCAACATCTGTGACTTGAAAGTCCGGACCAATCGTTCAGCGGCACCGTTTGACTGAGGCGAAAACGGCGCGGATGTCAGATGTTGAATACCATTGGCCTGGCAGAATGACTGAAAGTCTGCGGACATGAATTGTGGGCCATTGTCGGAAACAATAGACTGCAGAAGACCTTCAATGCAAAAGATAGCAGACAACGCTTGGATGGTGGCGGAAGACGTCGTGGAAGACATCCGGACAACAAAAGGAAAATTACTGAAGGCATCTACCAGAACTAACCATCGAGCATTCCAGAATGGACCAGCAAAATCAATGTGCAAGCGTTGCCAAGGGGAAGTGGCTTTTGGCGATGCAAAGACTTTCCGCGGCGGTGCGGATTGTTGTTCGGCACACGCCATGCAAGAAGAACACATATTCGTAATCGCAGCATCGATTCCGAACCAAGTACAGTGCTGACGAGCAAGTTGTTTCGTTCGCACGATACCCCAATGTCCTTGGTGAAGAAGCCATAAGACAGAGGACTGTAACGAACGTGGGACCACGACTCTGGACTGATCATTATCAGAACGCAACAACAAACCACCACGTCGAACAAAAAGTCTCTCCCTGTGAGCAAAAAATCTGTGAACCAACGGATCCTCGATCTGAGACGTTGACAAAGGCCATTGCGTAGCAACAAAACGCAAAACGGTAGCAAGGACAGGGTCAGCAGCTGTGTCTGTAGCTACACGACGAAAATCAATCGGAAACGATTCGACCACTTCATCGGTTTCCGAATCAATGAACAGGCAAGCAAGTTCGGAAGAATCGAATGCTTTATCCTCAGCAACAGGCAAACGGGACAACGCATCGGCGTTTCCGTGCTTAGCAGTGGACCGATACAAGATATCGTAGCGGTACTGCGAGAGGAAAATAGACCAACGAATGAATTTCTGCACTGTACGTGGAGGTACAGGCTTGTTCGGATGAAAAAGCGATGTCAATGATTTGTGGTCTGTGATGACGGTGAAGTGACGACCATACAAGAAATCATGGAACTTAGTAACACCAAACACGAGAGCCAAAGCTTCTTTCTCTATCTGGGAATAATTTCTTTGCGCAGACAAGAGCAATTTGGACGCAAAGGCAATAGGGCGATCATGGGAGCCAACTTTGTGCGCAAGCACAGCACCGATCCCGAAATCCGATGCATCTACCATCAACAAAAGGGGTTTCTGGGGATCGAATGGCGTAAGGCAAGTATTAGAAAGCAACGCCGATGGCAACTGGCGAAAGGCGCGTTCGCATTCCGTCGTCCAGAGAAACGGAACACCTGTACGGCGTAAGCGATGAAGCGGAGCCGAAATGGAAGAGGCATTGCGCACATTCACACACACCTTGTGATGCTAAATCGTTTAATGTTCTTGCGACCTCATCACACAATGCGTGGGGAACATTGCGCGCTCTGAAAAATTTTGGTTGCGCGTTTACTTTCAGTTCCAAACGTGCTGCATAATTTGTAGCGCAACCCAGGCCCGGTGCAAAAATGTCTGCAAATTCTTCACATAAGCGAGAAACACTGTCTGAAGGCACAGTTTGATTCACTGATAGGACCTGATTTGCTATAGACATGTTAAACAACTGAAATAAATCTAAACCAAACAAGTTCACTGCAGTAGACGAACGAAGAACGTAAAATGACACAAGTTTTGTTTGTCCTTTATATGTTGCAAGAAGAGTGCACTGTCCTAACACAGGGATAAGCTGTCCTGAATAACTTTTTAACTGAACATTTGCGGCACGCAACGGAGGTTTGCCCAGTTGTTTGTACGTGTCGTGATTGAGCAATGAAACTGCAGCTCCGGTATCGAGCTGGAATGGTATGATCTTGCCATTAAAGTCCAAATCAATAAAAAGTTTATTGTCCTGCTGACGACAAGAGCGACTGTCTCGTGCAATGTGAACTGATACAGGTACAGCATCACTTGCTAATTGACGTGATTTCCGGCGACGTCAACGCACAGTTTTTGTGGGACGAACACAGTCACTGTTAGAGAAAGTGGCACTGGATGGGGTGGAAGTAACGACATGAATGTCCATGGGCGAAGGTCCACAATCCTGAGTGTCCTTGGTTCGATTCCGGCGTGAAGCAAAGGGCCTGGAATGATTGTGATTGTCTGATCTGAGCTTTTTCTGGCAAACACTTTGAACATGTCCTTTCTTATTACAGAAAAAGCAAATAGCTTGGCGTGACGGGCAACGTTCACGCGAATGTCTAGTAGCACACCACGGGCATGATTTCACTGCATTTGTGTGCTGGCGCGGCACACCTGGTTTAGAGCGCGGCGGCAGCTGCGTCGACGTGCGCGAGGGCCGGTGACCGGGCCGCGCAGCGCGTCCAGCGGGCCGGTTAATGTTACACACTGCCGGCGAAGTTTCAAAAGATTCCTGAGCACAGTCAAGTGTGTCTTGTCTATCCAATATGTCTATCACTTGTTGAAGGGAGGGATTAACTAGCTTCAAAATTTGCTTCCGTATGCGAACATCAGAAACGTTCTGTGCAATTGCATCACGTACCATTGTATCTGAATAAGGAAGGCCACAGTCACATTCAAAAGAACACTCCCTAGTAAGTCCTTGCAAAGTTGCAACCCACTCCCTATTAGTCTGACCGGCCGTACGTTTTGTACGAAAGAACGTATACCTCTTTGCAACTACATTAACTGTTTCTTTGAAATAGGTATCTAAAGCAGACAAAATTTCTTCGTAGGACAGAGTTGCTGCGTTGCGTCGGGGAAACAATTTCACTATCACACGGTAGGTGGACACACCGACACAAGAAAGCAAAAATGGCTGCCGCTCATTACCTTGAATTCTGTAGGCGGCTAGATGAAATGCAAACTGGCGGGACCATTCCGCCCAAGTCTCGTGGGTTTGGTCAAACTGGCGAAACTGCGGTGCAACTGCATGTTGTGGCTGCGGTAGCGGTGAAGCGGCGGCTGCCGCATCGGTTTGAATGGCACGTTGACCCTGGACGAGCTGTCCAAGGGCATCTAATAACGCCTGCGTCTGCTGATTCTGCAAGCGATAAAATTCGGACAGTACATCTGGAGATTGTGGCGAAGCCATGACACAAGTAATTGTAAGCAATTAGAAAGAACCCATTTCCTTCGTCGCCAATCTGTTGTGGCGTAACAAGCCTGCTTCGCCACACTGGGAAGGGAGCCGAAAGAAGGGCACGCGTACACACACGCCGACTGGCGTCAAGTCTGGAACAGGATAACTATTGAATGGTAGCAAGAAAAGTACGTAGCTGCTTTATACTTAACTTTCAATCTTGGTTTGTTTACAACGTTCTTCGTGAGACATTTTTACGATAACTCTCAAAGTAGGTAAGGCTAATGGCGCCTTGCTAGGTCGTAGCCATGGACTTAGCAGAAGGCTATTCTAACTGTCTCTCGGCAAATGAGAGGAAGGCTTCGTCCGTATTGTCGCTAGCAATGTCGTCCGTACAACTCGGGCGAGTGCTCGTCCGTATCTCGAGACCTGCCTTGTGGTGGCGCTAGGTCTGCGATCACACAGTGGCGACACGCGGGTCCGACATGTACTAAATGGACCGCGGCCGATTTAAGCTGCCACCTAGCAAGTGTGGTGTCTGGCGGTGACACCACATGTTGCTTCAGAAGTGTTCCATGTCTGTTATGTTTGGTGGATTGTCTATTTTAATGTGTGTGTTATCTATTGTCTGGTAAAATTTCTTTTGGTTTGTGTTGAATGTTTGGTTTTGTTTCCTTCTATTTTCACCTTTTTTGTATCTTCTAAGTCGTTTGGCCAATGCTTGTTATTTCTGCTTCTTTTCATCTAATTACTCTATCGCTTCTTGTTGTGAGATTTTACCTAACCTTTTGTGTTTTTTTTCTGACATTTCATTTCGTATAAATTGTGTTAGCTGTCCAATGTCTTTTCTCAGTTTTTCTATTCTGATCTGTAGCCTGTGTTGCCATGCTGGTTTTGTGGGTTTCTTCTGTGTGTTGGTTGGTTCTGATCTCTGCCTAGTGTGTATATTTATTGTAGTGAGTGCTCCTATATAAACCAGTAGTTGTAACTCTTCCATAGTTGTGTTTTCATTTATTTTGTTGTGTATGATTGTGTTGATAGTTTTTATTGTTGTTTCGACTTGTAGGTTATTTGGCGGTCTATGCAAGAATGGTCTAATGTCTGTATTTGTGTCTTTGTATTCTATATATGTCAGCTGAAATTTTTCTTCTATATCTAACACGTGTGTCACTTCGTGTTCTATTTGTGCTTGTTCTGGTGGCTGTCTTAAGATTTTGTTTTCCTCTGATCGTTTAATTGATGCGTGTTGTTCTTTGTTTGTTTGCTCTGGGATGTTTGAGTCCATTACTGTATTTTCTTCTTCTTCGGATTGCACATTATTTTGTTCCAGTATTTGTTGTACTTGTTGTTTGATGTTTTCTAATTCTGACTGGTGTATCCTGTTATTTTTGATTATTACACGGATCTGATCAGGTAGTCGTTGTTCTGTTAAAAATTTTAATTCTGGGTATTTCGTAAAAAATGTTGTGTATACTTGTGATCTGTATCCAGTTGTGTTGGTTCCTAGGTTTGTTGCTAGGTAATAACAGAACATGAGGTGTCGATTAACTTCATCTGACCATCTCATCCTCTGTCTTTGTTTTCCTTCTAGGGTGGTTGCAGGAAGCATATCCTGCAAAACACCTCTATTTGGATTTAAATCATTTTCCATTGTGGGCGGGCATAGGGTTCAAGCGTCGTTCCCGACCATGACGGCGCTTGTCCGAGGCTTCTTTAGTTCTGTCCTGAACCAACTAATCACACCAAAAGGGGGGTTAGCCCTATTAGTGGTTTGTTCTTTTCGTCGCCTTTTACGACTGGCAGAACATACCGGAGGCCTATTCTTTTCCCGGGGCTCCACGGGGTCTATATCATTATTATTATTATTGGCAAGGACAGAAGTTGTACAAATATGTTAAGCATAACTGTTGCACAGCAGACACTATCATTTTCGCACTCACATATTTATCTGAATTAAATTTGTGAACACCCAGAATATATAACTACGAGCCTACGATACAGTGAAGATACAGACATTCGAGAAGAAATCGGCGGAGATTTTAAATCGCGCATGCAACTTAAAGAAGAAATAGTTCAGGCAGCAGTGAAGGCTGTAGTGGGAGGCATACCCACGACAGTTGTCGGACAGAGGTGAAGATATTAACGTCCTTCACGGGAATTGTTTTAAAAGTATAATCAGTAAAACTCGCTTACCAAGAATGCCACTCCAAAACTGTATAGTCCCGTGCTGTTGGCGCCAAGGGGCAATTAGTTAGGCGACTGTGAAATGAAATGTGAAGTCGGAACAGTAGCAGTCAGCACAGAATACGATGGCCAATGCCACCAAAGCGATAGGCGAGTTCGTTCGTTCGTTTGTTCAGGAGGGGATGCCGACAATGTTTGCCTCTTTCCGTCGGCGGTAACAAAATCGAGGAGCAAGACCGGCAATCTTTCTGAAACGATTTTACACACACGATTAGGTAAAAAAAAATCATTCTTGCGTTACTTACAGCTTTATATGTCAGCTTCATGATAATGTGCACATCATTTCGTTAATGGTCATAGTTATGGTGATATTTGCATGGAAGACACAGCGAGAATTTCGAAAAAGTTGCAATGAAAAACAGGGGTCACTATGATTTTACGTTGGAACATATTACACTATATGTTTCGCTGTATTACATGTAGCTAACATATTGAATTCTTCTTTAGACGTAGATCAACTTTTTCGAGATCAATGACGGATGGAGACCAACTGACTTGTGACCCGCCAGCACTAAAGCCAGAGTGTAATATCCACAACATTCCTCACATTTCCTTGACAGTTCGTGATATCGAAATAAGATTTTGGCACGCAAAGAGGAGACTATTTTTCCATATCGTTATTATGCAGAACTTCATCATTTACCGAGTGATTCCACTAACTACAGACGTAATTTTTAAGAGTCATCGATAGCTGGTGAAACGAGAAATGCTATAGGTTTTGAAGCAATGTAAGTGAAGATATTACAAGTTTATTTTTGTACAGATTGTGTGCTTTTTCATAAGCTATTGACTTTACTGTTCCTCAGTTCCTTAGTTAACAAATTTCATAAACCACTGTTTCAGAATCGTCTCGCAAATGAGTCTGCACAATATGTTAGTGAGATGAAACGGTAAACTCGGCTGTGTTTTGACAATGGAAGCAAATGTTAACATGGCAAAAAGTTGAATGTGCAGGTTTTACAAAAATCACCAATGGTTATAAGCCAGGCGAAAACCAATTCAGCGCAATTCGTTGTAGATACCAACGAAAGCAGAAGTGACAGATCTTTACGAATGATCACCATACAGGTATGGGTTCCACTTACTACTTAACAAAAATTATGACCGTACGCTTCATTTTAGAACAGCATTACCCCTCCAACGCTGGAAAATTCCCCTACAGCGAGTGCCCGTAAGTGCCCTGCCGATCGCGCATCTACCGGCCACGTTTTCCTGCGCAGACTCAACGTTTCTCACAGTAAGGAATTTGTCTGTCAGGCTTGGAATTTCTGCCAGGAGTGAATGCAAAGATCGACCTTCCGAACGGAGCATCTCATTTACTAGCAGGTCGTAGGAAATTAGTTTTAAGTTTATTAAGGAAAAAAGCGCATCATGGCTGGTACTGTGAGAAATTGAAGCTCAATCTCAAAATGACAAAAACTAAGGTGCTGTACTCTAGTGGTGGGCAGTACTGTGCTCATAACGCACTAGAGTGTAAGAATATGGAAGATGACATGGGGATTTTATAATACATTTAAACTTTGAGAGATACCTTAAGAGATAACGTAGTGAAAGCAGGAGAGCTTCAAGGAGGCAAAAAGAGGGCTAGTAGAAACCCATGGGTAACAGAGGAGGTATTGAATTTGAATCATGAAAGTAGAAAATATAAATACGCAGTCAATGAAGCAGGCGGAAGGCAACACAAACGTCTGAAAAGAGGTCGAAGGATGTGCGAATTGGCTGAGCAGGGATGGCTAGAGGACAAATGTAAGGATGTTGAAGTATGTATCACCAAGGTAAGATAGAGATACAGCCTACACGAAAATTAAAAGGACAAGAGCATCACCTCAATAAATACAAAGAGCTCAGATGGAATAACAGTCCTGAGCAAAGAAGGGAAAGCAGAAATGTGGAAGGAGTATACAGAGGGTCTGTACAAGGGTGATGTAGTTGAGGAAATGTTGAAGAAATGGACGGGAACGTAGATTATCAAATAGGAGCTATGGTATTGCATGAAGAATTTGAGACAGCACTGAAAGTCGAAACAAGGCCCCGGGAGTAGACAACATTCCATTACAACTACTGATAGCTTTTCGCGAACTACCCATGACAAAACTCTACCATCTCGTAAGCAAGATGCATGAGGTGAAATACCGTCAGACTTAAAGAAGAATATAATTCCAGTCCCAAAGAAAGATGGTGTTGACAGGTCTGAAAATTACCGATCGACCAGTTTAATAAGTCCTGGTTGAAAAATATTAACACAAATTCTTTACAGATGAATGCTAAAATTGGTAGAAGCCGACATCGGGGAAGATCAGCTTGGATTCCGTAGAACTGTTGGGACACGAGAGGCAATACAGACCCAACGACTTATCTTAGAAGATAAGGAATGACAAGCCTACGTCTCTAGCATTTGTAGACTTAGAGAAAGTTTTCGTCAATGTTGACTGGAATATTCTCTTTCAAATTTTGAAGGCGGCAGGGGTCAACTACAGGGAGCGAAAGCCTATTTACAATTCGTATAGAAACCAGATGGCAGTCACAAGTCAAGGGGCACGAAAGTGAACCAGTGGTTGAGAACGGAGTGAGACAGGGTTGTAGCCTATCCCCAATGTTATTCAATCTGTATATTGGCCAAGCAGTAAAGTAACCAAAATAATTTGCAGTAGGAATTAAAATCCATGGAGAAGAAATAAATACTTTGAAGTTTGCTGACAACATTGTAATTTTGACAGACAGCCAAGGACGTGGAAGGCAGCTGAACGGAATGGACAGCGTCTTGAAAGGAGGATATAAGATGAACATCAAAAAAAGCAAAACGAGGCCCATGCTTATGCATTGCTTTAAAACTTGGCTGCTACTCTGCGTTTGGTTTCCCACGGTTATGCCTTGGTTCTTCCTCTTTCTACGCGTGGCAGCAGCGTTGTGTATCGATATTTGAACCGTATACCGTCTTTGGTCTGGTGTTTATAGTTCGGGCTTGGCGGCGTGCAGCCAGTCAGCGGATCAGCAAGTAAGTCTCTGGACGGCGCAGTTGGCCGGGCCCGCTGGTGGTCTCTATGCAGTGTCGGAGCATGTGGGGGCTGTTCAGAGTGCTACGAGGTTCGTGGCTCACCGACCCAGGACATGCAGTTCAGCGGCGATTTAGTTACAGATGCCACGTCTGTTCACCTTGTCCCCTCTCTTGGTGGTTCGCTGTTGGCAGTATTCCAGGGCGCAACAGGAAGTGTTAGAGTTGAAGGTACAGCTTCCGTGTGGTGGATTTAACTAAATTTGTCGGTTTGAAATTAAAGTGCACCAGCAGAATTTTCTGCCTTGTGGCCATTAGTGTTCCGGTTACCTGCCTTGGTCGCTGACGTAAATTCGGGCAGTGTGCTTTCCTCACCTGTTGTTGCTGTCCAACATGGTGTGTAGTTTTTGACAGCTTAAACTATTTTTGGTTGTGGGCGGCTATGTCTGTAACGTTTTGGCTTTGGAATTCTCTTATACTGATCAGTGGTTAGCAAGTCGTCTTGTCGGTGGGTCTCTGACTGTCTCTTGGTTGTTGCCGGCGGATAAAGTATAGTTGGGCCGACTTCTTGTCTCACCTAAGCAAACGTTAAGATTTCAAGGGGAGACCAAGCCCCCCTGGAAACTTCTGAGAGCTGTTGCCTATATTGCCTTACTTGTTGGCTTTTAATTGTGTATTTTAAATGAGTCATAGCCGATGATTCGTATTTGTTGGCTTGTAATTGTTTCTAAAATCAAAGGGCTTCATCTGTTTTAAATGTTTTTCTATATTGGGCAAGTCTTACATTGTCTGAAGATAAAGCTGTGGGCTTTCTGCCTGTTTAAGATTTATTGTAGTTACATTGATTTTTAATAGCATGGGTCCTCAGGCACTTTAAAATATTGGATTCTTACTTATCAAGTCTTACATCACTTGGGCTTAAATACTATTTTAGGTTAAAAGCATTGGGCCTTCTGCCTTGGAAAATTGGTTACAGTTCATTTTTTAAGCAAAGCCCTTCGGATGTTTTGGAGTAAGATCTCTTATTGGTCATAAAGCTTGAGCTTTCTGCCTACTGCAGGTTATTGTAGTTACGTTTCAAATTTGTCGGCCTTCAGCTGCTTTTAAAAAAATCTATGGGACTAGTTATCTTACATCGCTTGGCCTTAAATAAGGTTAAAGCATAGAGCCTTCTGTCTCAAAAAAAAATATATATATATATATTTATAGGAGTTGTAATTAATTTATGGGCTTTCAGCTGTTTCAGAATTAAAGTCGTTTCCTGTCGATAGTCCAAGTTGCGCTGCAATGTTTGGACAGCTAAATAAAGTGTTATGTTTTGAGTGTAACTGACAGCCGCTCATTCTGGCCTCCTTCCACAATTCCTACTACTTGTCCTGTCCTGCAGGTTCAGCAGGGCGTTTCACTGGTAGCAGAGCGTGGTTACGCTTATGCTTGCCATTCTAGTTGCTGTCAGTTTCACTCTTTGTTTCTGTTTGTATTTGGTCGTACCGTACTGCTCCCTGTGTAACTTGTTTCAGGTGCGTGTTAAAATAGCAGTCAGTGTGTCCGGCGATCGGTCTGCTCAGGAAAGACCACCTTGTCTATGAGTTGGCAATAAGTTGCCAACAGATTGAGGGAAGTGTTCCGGAATTGGTGGTCCATTTGCGGGCTGCCGTGCTGCAGCCGGTTGTCACGTCGGCGGTGGTCGGTGACAGGAGCGGCGATTAAATTTCTGTATGAGGCTGTTAAAGGCCTTGAAGACACTATTTGTCTCCTAGAGGGAACCTAAGCTAGTGACATTCAGCTGGATCGGGTGCGGGCAGAGGTGATGCATTTAACTAATCGGGTAGCCGATGTAAGTATGTTACATTTGGGGATCATCACAAGAAAATTTGACCCTTGAATTGGGGAACCAGGTAAGCGTATTACACTTTACGTGTTTGGAGTTGGATGAGAGGAAGTTTGGAGATGGTGTGGTATCAGCAAGAGCACGAGAGTCAGCCCGGCGATGGCACTGTTCCATTTTCTGCTAAGTTAGATACTGTGTTCGCCAAGTTGCCTAATCATCTGGCCTATTTCTTTCGGGATATTACTGAATTGATTGTAGAGCGACTTGATCGGGTGGAGAATCGTTGTGGTTGCTGGTCCGTCTAGAGCAACACGCGGCCGCCTTTCGCGTTCCGCAGTAAGTAATTTTGTCATTGTTGTACCTGCTACCTAGAGGCGAGTTGCAGAATCTCCTCTCACGTGCCATGGGGGATGAGCTTTCCTTGCAGCAAATAAGGTAGCTCGTAATTAGCCAAAGGTTAACCACCGGGCTTCGGAAACAACTCGAGTGTCGTTATATTTGGGAAGTGCAGCAGGGTGAGGAGCCTATTGATTGATTTACCTGAACAATAATTAGTGTCTCTCGTTCTTAAGGCAGATACGTCGCATTTTGTTGTCCATAAGCAGCCTGAAACATGGAGAGAGCTCTGTGATGCGCTTATAGCAGCATCTGCATCACCCCGTGAGAGCCATGTACGTCACGAGAACAAGGAGGGCGACGTAGGAGCCGATTCCGGATTATCTGCATCCATTTAAGTTATCAAAAGGGGACCCCAGTGTTTCAGATGCGGCAGTACAGCTCATCTGCTACGCTCTCGAGTTCAGCCTCATGCTCCTAGGGCAAGTAGATGACGCCAGGTTCGCCCTCGAACTCGGGTTCGAACCTTCAGGCCTTGGTGTACCCGGGTTGTCGCTTCCTCATCACCCCTTTGACCTTATAGTTTGTTCTCGGGTAGCTGGTGAGCCCGTTTGTGCTCTCTTCGATTGTGGTAGTTGCTTTTCATTATCAAGTTTTGAGTGGTTTTTGGAATTTGGGCATCTTACGAAACTTCGTTCGGTCCCTTCGCCAGTGCAGAGATGTTGGGTGGCCAATGGTCAGGCGTTACCTCTGGAGGGGTGGGTCCGGGGGAGTATATCCGTCACCGATTTTTCCTGGCTTATATCTTTGGCCTTGGTTATAGAACTGCCTGTTAATCTAATATTGGGGTGTGATTTCATCCATAAAACCGGGTTGATCTTGGATTATTCCGGACACACCTTGTAAGTTTTCTCCTAGCGAGAAGTTTGGTCTTTGCGAAAGCGCTAAATCTAGGGTACGGCAGATTGCCAGGATCTTCGCCGTGGAGTTTGCAGCTAATGAATTTGATTTGGCCCATCTCTTGGCCAATCAGGCCCCCCAGTTGCGCCAGCTGTTGCGCGGTTTTCCCCAACTCCTTAGTGATAGCCTCGGTGTCACTAGCGTTCTCGAATATCATATGTCTCTCCGATGATATTCCAGTTAGGCAGTCTCCATATCGTCCCTCACCCCCGAAGGTGAAGGTACTCAGGGCTAAGATCTCTCAGAAACTCTAACAAGGAATGATTAGGTCCTCTGCTTTGGCTTACGCTTCTCCAATATTTTTGGTACCTAAAGACCAGGGGCGCGATTACAGGCCTGTGACTGACTGCTGCCATTTGAACTAAAGGTTGTACTTGAATCAGTACCCCTGCTGGATCTGCATAATTCTTTTACTTGGTTTGCCGGCGCTAACTGGTTTACGTCCTTGATTTGAATCAGACCTATTATCAAATTCCTTTGGCGTAGGAATGTAAACATGTTACTGACATTTGTACTGTTTGGAACTTGCTCGAGTTTGAGTTCCTTTTGGACTAGCTACCGGAGCGGCGGAGCTTACTAGTTTGTTGGATAATATCCTTGGTGACTTGAAGTTAGTGTGTGTCTGTAATTATTTGGACGACTTGGTTATCTACAGTCGTTCTTTTGCGGATCATTTGGAGCATATCTGGCCAGATCTCTTAAGGTAACAGGGAGCCGGTCTAACTATTAAGCCTAGTAAAATCACGCTAGCTAAGCGGGAGGTGTCTTTCTTAGGCCATATAGTGTCGGGTCAGAGTATTCGCATTGGCCAAGAGCAAACGAAAGCCCTGCAGGCATTGCCTCCTCCCACTGATAAGTGGGGAATTGCTAAATTTATAGGCATAGCAAATTACTTTAGCGCCTTGTTCTAATTTTGCTCAGTTGGCGGCGCCCTTAAATCAGTTACGCCGGAAGGGTGTGCGTTTTGAATGGGGTCCCACCCAGGAGGCTGCCTTTGAGCACATTAAGACAGTGATAGCTAACCCGCCAATTCCTCGTGTACCCGATTTCAATAAAAAGTTTATTGTGCAGAGTAACGCTTCTAATGCGGGGATTTCTGCTGTTCTCCTCCAGGAGTTTGAGGGGCAGAGACAGCCATTAGCTTCCCCGTCTCGTCAGTAAACTGATGCCGAGCTTAAGTACTCTTGTCGACGAGTGCGAGGCCTTGGCTGTTTTATTTGCCTTAGAGAACACCCGTTTCTACCCTGAACATCAGGTTTTCCAATTGGAAACCGACGATCAGGTGTTCGGCTGGGTATTGGCTAAGCCACGTAAAATTGGTCATATTGCCAGGTCGACAGTGCGTATTTCGGCATTTCAGTTTGAAGGCAAACATGTGAAGTGCTCTGAAAATGTCTTTGCGGATGTTCTCAGCCGGATGTTTACCGAAGCTACGATTAGTGAGAGAAGGGAGCGGGTGGCACCTGACAATCTTAATTGCTTGGTGTTGGGTGAAAGTCCCCTTTTCTTCTAAGACGTTGCTCAGCATCAGGATCGGGACCCAGTTTGGGCTGGTATTAAGCAACGTTGAAAGGTCTCTGTTGGATTCCTTTCATGTTTAATTTATGGAATAAATTCCTCTTCTAAATGTACTGTGGCGTTTCTGACTATCTGGGAGGACACTGAGCAGTGGAACGTGTTACTTTTACACATAAACAAGAACGATCTGTCACACTACTACACTTTAAAGCACAGTTTATATGTAATTCTTATATGTAATTCATGTCACACAGTCTCATACGGAACCTACATCCGCTTTCTTTTATATACTGTATATGATAAGATACTGTCATCCCCCTTCCCTTCTGTGTGAGAGTATGAATGAGCAAATGTATTTGTAGTTGCATGGTTGAGGGTAGCAGACAAGCCTGTCTGCTAGAGAACAGTAGGACCAACGTCGGAACAGGTAGCTACGCTTCCTAAAAGCAAAGAGGTTTCTATCCTTAGTATGGTTCTGTCCGTCCGTTGTCATGTTGGTATAGGAAGCTGCCCCTCTGGTCACTTCCGTTGGTCTTTGTGAGCCACCCTCAGGAAGCACGCTCGGCAGTAGGGCAGTTGCAGGGTGGCCGTGGCGAGCGTCTGAAGTGGTAAGATCTCCGGCTAAGCGCGTGTCTGCTAAGTCCATAGGACAATGGATTTGTTAAGTTCAGCCTAACTGAAAATTTAATCATCTTTATTTCGGTTTTAACTCTAAAATATCTAAGGTTATCTTAAATTGCAGCGTAGTGTAATTCTCGTGTGAAGTTCATATTATTTTCCGGTTGTTGCTTTGTTACTACTTTGTGAGTAAAGTGGAACCACGTGTTGATCAGTAACTCTAACTAAGTTCATCAATCTTAAATGCGAATGCTTGTGTGATTATAACGTCTCGTCTTGACTATATTTTCAATATAGCAACTTTTCTTTATGTTCAGCCCACGTGGGGTGTACTTTGCGAGACCACTACCACGTGCTTATATAACTGTTTGACCCATCAGGTTAATAGTAAGACGTTAGTAACCAGTTCAAGGTTTTGCTTTTGTCAATTGCTTTTCGATCTAATGTATTTTAATTATCAAAATTATTGTGGAGTTGTACGCTTTGTGTAAACCAAGTTGACCACGTGGAGCATGTGGTGTAATCATCAAAGTAGCCCTCAGCTATTCTTTTTGCGAAGACTTCACAAAGAGTTAATATGAATTTAGTATACCAGTGTGTGGTAATTACATGACGGACAGGATTGTGGTATGAACGTAATTTCTTTGGGTAAAAAACTGAATCTGTTGGTTGCGGTTAATTTCTTCTTGCTTATGTTTCAATGTTCTTCGTGAGTTATTTTATGAATGCAGTGTCGTATGCAGTCTCCCAATCTTGGCTCCATATTTTATGTGTTCCGTAAGATTACAATCTCACATTTTTCAATCGTAAATAAGGCACCAGCTCAGTTATAACTCACGTATAATATGCTGAAATTTCAATGAACAATCTTAAAATAAATTTCCAAATATAAACTGATTTCTTTCTTTTTATTTAAATTCTCATTTATATATATATATATATATTACCGGTTTTGTATGACTATTAAAAGATTATCATTAATGTTAGTCTGCTTGGTAAACCTAGACTAAATATCTGATGAAACAGTTGCCCAGTAATCCACGGTTAACGTCCCCAGACAGATCACGGCTTTTAACCCACTTTCATTGTCAATTAGCACCGATATCAGCATACCAAATTAAAGTTACAACATCACACATGGCGACCCTGTTCTGTGATTCCGTTAGACTCTGGAATCTCTGAAACGTTAGATTGCGAGCGTGTTATAATCTTAATTTTTTTCCTACAGCGCTCAAACAACTTCTGTGTTGTTTCCGAGCAGACTTTCAAAAGATTCACGGCGTTGTTGATCGGCGTTGCGTTGTTTGTCTTGTTTTGTTTTTTATATTTGTGTGTTTTATATGTCTGTGTGTTTTTTATTCTCGCTTGTAAATTCCACTGTTTCGATCAAAGATAAAAATTTGTTTTGCGTGTGAAAAAGTGTGTACTAGGTTGGGTATCTTTCGTGTGACTGTCGTAATTTTTGGGGGACACATTTATTGTGATTAGTGTGTTGCGTACTGAGTATAAATTGCACTAATGCAAACACGTAACCAAGCTAAAAGTAAGCGGTCCAACAACTTAAGCAACATGGACCAAGGGGATAATTTGATTTCCAATATTAACGCGTCGGGCGGTTCCGAAAATGCAATGGGGAATACTTCAGACGAAATGCAAAACAGCACGAACGGGCTCACAGCAGAGCCAGAAATTAATTTGCCTCCAACTAACCAAATTGATTTAGCAGAACTCATGAAAGCCTTATTGCAACAAAATAAAGAAAACACAGAGAAATCGATCCGCGAGCTAGGGGAACAAATGACGCAGAAATCAGAAAAATCGTTCGAACAAATGAAGCAGAAATCAGAAAAATCGTTCCGAGAACAAAAAGAATCATCTGAAAAATCGATCCGAGAGCTAGGCGAACAAATAGACGAAAAACTAATCCAGCAGACAAATAAAGTCGACAAGTCGATGCAGAGAGTGTCGGATGATATCTCACAAAGAATAAACAATCTGGCAAGTGAGATAAAAAGTGATATTATGAAAGAATTAGGCCGTACATTTGAACAAATCGATGATCGTCTGCAAGCCTTAGAACAGAGCAAGCGGAGGGGCGATGCCGAATCTAAAGAAAGCGAAGAACGGCTACTTAGGAATTTCCAAGAGCTGAGGGAAGAATGCCAAAGGGAGCACCAGCAGGTACTCTCGAGGGTCCAAGAGGCAGAAACGCATTGTCCCACGTCTGTTAGCAACACAATAGCGGACAACAGTTTAGCGATCCACGCGTTGGAACAGCAAGTAGAACAATTGAAGCAGACTGGGGCGGAGGACAAGAGACAAATTGATGATAATATTGCGGCATTAGCGGACATTGTAGGCACGATGAAGCTGACGGAAAGCGAGAACAATACTACACCGGTAGCGGCCGCAGAGACCGAAGAAGTGCGTTCGCTTCTGAGATTTCACAAGGGACAATTCGAAGTGAACAGGCAACACAAGGCTGTAACAGGCGAATTACAAGAACGCGTGGCGCATCTGGAAAACCGCATGGCGTGTGATTCCGAACTCGCCAATAGCACTAAAAATAGCCGTACGAACAGTGCAGAGAGGGACTCCGGCCACGAGGGAGATTTTGACGACAGGGAAGAATGTAATTTGAGGGGCAGACATGAGAAAAATAGAAACATTCAAGGGCCTCGACAGGAGGAAATGCGGGGATTTGATTTCAAACATTTCCTTACGGTAAGAAAGTTTGAGATATTCCGAAATTCGCAAAAAGGAATACACCCACGAGCATGGCTCGAGCAATTTGAGTTCTGTCTTCCTCCCGACTGGGCAAGTTCACATAAGATAGAATATATGTGTGGCTATTTGGAAGGCGAACCGGCGATTCGCATGAGGTCGGCAGCGCGTCACTGCAACTCCACTCGGGAGTTTCGACAAGCCTTTCTCTCCGCCTATTGGTCGGAAGCGGCACAAGACAGGGTCAAACATGGCATAATTATGCTGCCAAATTTGAACCAGTCTGGTTTCGGCAGCCCTGCACGCCTATTCGACCACATGCTGCAGGCAAATCAATTTTTATACGACCCATACGGGCCTGCGGAACTAATTAGGATATGCATCACCAAATTGCCGATGCACTTGCGGCACGTCATTCTTGCGGGACGATGCAAAGAGGACGTGGAAACGTTTAAAACACTTCTCCAAGAGTTGGAATATAATACAGCAGAATGCCCGCCTAATCAGGCACAAAGTTATTACGGGGCACAGCAGCGCGACCGCAGTCGTGGCCGTATTACTAATCAACGGCGTGACTGGTCGTCGCGACGCGAACGAAACAATAATCGGGACCGGCCGTATAGAAACTGGAGTAACAGTCGCGAACACAGGTGGAACAACGGAAATGATCGAGGACGTGGACAAGATCGTGAACGCTACAGGTACGGCAACCAGAATCGATACTACGATGAATACGGTGAGAATAGGACTGTAGGGGGAGCACCTCATGATGTTGAAATTCGGCCGGCCAATCCTAGACATAATCCAGCAAATGGAAATGAACAAAACCGGCAATGACAAATGATCAGCGCAGAAGGCGCCCAATCAGAATAAATGAGCGACATGGCAAATGAGTAGAAAGGACAGTGAGAAGTAGAGAGGACGGTGAGGAGAAAGAATTGATTAGTATAAATTTGTGATAAATGCATTTTGAATAATATGTTGATAAAAATTTATGATAAAGATGTTTCTATGTGATGGATTGAAGTGGTGTTTTAATTTTTTTTCCTCCTTGTGCAATTAGGATTTAGTTTGATTCAAACGTGAAGATAAAAGGTTTCTTTGTGAACGAGTAAAATGCTGTTTATGTTTTTTTGTGTGTAAATTGAAAAGAGTCGCTCCTGAGGAAAGCAAGATCGTTGCTGAATTAGTGCATAAACTCAGGGGAATATCCGATCTGTGGGTATTATGGGTCTGGCAAACCCAGGTCCCCAGCTGTTAGTAGCCTTGTTTCCGATTTTCTGCTTTCAGTGCTACTATCTATCTATTACTATTCTATATCTGTCAGTATAAATGAGGATCTCTTACTATAGTATGCGTGCTGTATGAATATTTTAAGACAGGAGAACTCTGAGAAAGGAATGAGTAAATCTGGAATCTTGAAAACAGGACGCGATAATACGATTGTTTAACCATTGGCTTCCCAATATGCGATGATATGTTAATATTGATGATATATGTCTTTTTTGTTCTTTATAGCTGAGTACGGAAAGTGCTGTCTGTGGATTTCGTAAGTAGATTGATTCCCTTCAAGGTGAAAGAAGAATTGTGGTTTGTGTAATTTACGTCGCCCTGAAATATTATTGTGGCGGTCAAATACGAGCAGTTTTTCAGCAAATGGAGACTGGTACAGAAACATGGATCCTTTTTGTAGTCTTCACTGATGTTGAGCCAAAGCCTAAAAAAAAAAAATTATTCTGCGTTAATACTTGTCCTAGAAAAGCGACGTTTATGTGTTTTGCTGATGCTGTGAGCATTACAGCTTACTGTTTTCGCTGGTGCGGGATGCACTGCAGCCTATATGATTTGTACTGAGGAAATTTGCCTCTTGAAGGTAGAGGATGATTAAATAATTTTGATTATGGGATCGAAGGAAAACTTGGTTTAAGGTAATAAGGATGAAGCAAAACATTTGTCATTTAAACTGCAGGAGGATTCGGAACTTTTGTGTCTGTTGTAAGTTCAATATGTTAAGATGATACTGTTTTACAGAATAGAGGTGACCACAATTTTGCCATTCATGAGAAATGAATCCAGAATAACCACCACAGGCAAAATAACTGATTTGGAAGCGAAAGGTAACTTAAAGAAGGAACGAAATCGCAACGAAATGGGTAAGAAAATGTAGTATAACCTGTATAATTAAAATATTTGTACCCTTCTCAGAGCCATCTGTGTGATTAATTCTTGTGATAACGTAATTTTAGATGAAATTTTCTTACTGTTTTATGTGTGAATATATGAGTATGATAAATGTATAATTGCGAGTCTCTTTTCAGGTGTGCGAACTGGTATAAATGTTTTGGTGTGTAAATAACCATTGTTTTTTTTTTACTGTGTATGTTTAAGGAAAGTTTCTCCATATTTATCATGTGACAAGACGTATGCCGCGAGCGTCAAGAAGAGGACGAATTAGAACAATGTTGTAGTGGTATATACACGGTGTTGAAATAGCATTGAAGTAGCTTATTGGCTTAACTAGTAGTGGATAGAAGTAGAATATTGAGTAATGCATGTTTATGGGTAGTTAGTTTGTAGAATAGACAACAGGTGTGCATGTATGTGTGTGTAAATAACATGTGAACCCTATGCTGTCCTGACCTATACTTGCACAAGGCATAATCCTATTCATTTTAGTGAATTAATAAGTAGCATTGGATTTACTAAAACGTAAGTGAACCACATTAGTGATGTGGATTTAAATATTATATTGTCAGTTCATTTAATTTTTTATTTTTTTTACATTGTAAAGTCATTTCACTTTTATTTTTTTACATTGTCAAGTCATTTAAATTTTATTTTATATTGTCGATTCATCTAATTATTTTTATAAAAAAAAAATTAAGTCTCACTTTGTTCTTAAAAATTGTGAAAGACAATACTAAGTGGTATTATGTATGACATTGTGTAATCACATAAGGATGATCAAAAATTTCTGTGAATGCAGTTGAGAACGTGAAAGCGAACCGGCAAAACTCTTAAGAGACAGCGGGAGCAGCCGGACTAGTTGTAAACTGGCGGGTTTCCCAGCAGGACACGCTGTCAGCCAGGCCACTTCGGGAGCGCGGCCGACAACAAAAGAAGGGCACGCGACAAACACTTTCCCTTGTACCTGGAGCTAATGGGCAGCCGCCCCGGGCGACCCTTCCTCGAGACGATGACCTGAGATGGGCGAGCGGTCCACCGCGCGGAAATCCATCTGCTGGCAACGCACCACACGCACGCGACCGTGACGAGACGGCCGCGGAGAAACAATACAAGGGGCGTGGAGCCTTTTGACAGGTACTGTCCAGAGAAACTTGCAGACGTCAACGACGCCTATCGACATTTCCCGACGGATGCCTACTGTCAAGCGACAGTAAATCATGGTTCGATGTTCTCTGGTCGCTAAGGGTGGCACAAAAGAAGAGCCATTAAATGTCATCCTTGCCCAGGAATATCAAACCGGCGAGTCAATTGAGGATAACTCAAGAATGTAACAACACAAAGGGCGTGGAGCCTTTTGACACATACTGACCAGAGAAACTGGCAGACTTCAACGACGCCTATCAACATCTCCTGACGGATGCCCACTGTCAAGCGACAGTAAATCATGGTTCGATGTTCTCTGGTCGCTAAGGGTGGCACAAAAGAAGAGCCATTAAGTGTCATCCTTGCCCAGGAATATCAACCTGGCGTGTCAATCGAGGATACCGGACGAATTTGACAACACAAACATGGAACCAAATCGAGATGTACGTGACACAGACCACCAAGAGAAACTTCATGAGAGGGCAGAGACGGCGGGATTGCACGCAACAGATGGACAAAAATCCCTACTGACAGCTGCGGCGACGAACCCCCTCCCCCACCCCTTATACTGTGCCTCGGAACAGTGGAACTAGTGAGTGTATCAGTGAACAGTGATTACACGGTTCTTAGTTCAATGCATATACGTGTGTTTCTGTCACAGAAACTTTGACTCGCGTGTTTTGCAGGGATTCGATTTATTGGTGTTTACTGGACTGACTCTTGTATTTTGCAGGTGTTCTATTCATTAATTTTTTTTAGACTTTGACTCTCGTATTTTGCAGGTGTTCTATTTATTGTTTATTTTAGACTTTGACTCTTGTATTTGGCAGGTGTTTTATTTATTGGTGTTTTTTATTAGATATTGACTATTGTACTGTTTTATTGATCAATGTTTGTTCTTGTGTGATGTATTAGATTTGTGTTATTTTGTTTCGTAAATTCATTCATGTGGCATTACTTCGTTTATCAGTCAGATTGCTATTCATTCTCATTGGACTGTGATCGATTAGCCTTTGCATGGGGCATATTTATAGTGAGGAACCCCTTAAGGGTAACAATCACATAATTAATTGTATTTTCAGTATAATGACACAGTACTCATTGTTTGCTAACTAACTGAAATATAGTAGAGTGATTAAATTAATGCCACATAGTTATGTTAATTCTACAAATTATTAGTTTTATAAGATATAGAATTTTTTTTGCGATAACCACTTTGTAAAACATGTTTTTTTTCTTATCAATTTTTGCTTTTGCGGATTGTGCATTGTAATGTTCTACTTTATAATACTGATGTTATTTCATCTTCTTTTTTAATTGCTGTGGCACCTTTGCTATTTTCATAAATTTTGCTTGTTAATAAACAGTCATAAATTTTCCTGTGGTCAGTTGGCTCTTGCAATGAGCAAATACTGGTGAACTCCATAAGGGTAACAACCAGAAATTGTTTTCATATTAGTGACACAGGAACCATTGTTTTTACTTGCTGACCGAATTAGGTCTATACTACCTTTTAAATAGGTGTCACAGATTGTGTTCTTTTTTTTCTGTTTGAAATTAGTAGATTCTAAAGATGTGTTGAAATTATTGTGTTTTAGCAAGTAGCTGGTGTCCTTTTGCCTTTTCTTTTACACTTTTGGTTTAAGTAGGGTGTGAGAAGCCTGCTTGGGAATGTCCTAGCATGGCCAGAAAATTCCCTGCACAGTCTTTTCCCGGAGCGTTGGGGTTATGAAAGGTCTCTGTTGGATTCCTTTCATGTTTAATTTATGGAATAAATTCCTCTTCTAAATGTACTGTGGCGTTTCTGACTATCTGGGAGGACACTGAGCAGTGGAACGTGTTACTTTTACACATAAACAAGAACGATCTGTCACACTACTACACTTTAAAGCACAGTTTATATGTAATTCTTATATGTAATTCATGTCACACAGTCTCATACGGAACCTACATCCGCTTTCTTTTATATACTGTATATGATAAGATACTGTCATCCCCCTTCCCTTCTGTGTGAGAGTATGAATGAGCAAATGTATTTGTAGTTGTATGGTTGAGGGTAGCAGACAAGCCTGTCTGCTAGAGAACAGTAGGACCAACGTCGGAACAGGTAGCTACGCTTCCTAAAAGCAAAGAGGTTTCTATCCTTAGTATGGTTCTGTCCGTCCGTTGTCATGTTGGTATAGGAAGCTGCCCCTCTGGTCACTTCCGTTGGTCTTTGTGAGCCACCCTCAGGAAGCACGCTCGGCAGTAGGGCAGTTGCAGGGTGGCCGTGGCGAGCGTCTGAAGTGGTAAGATCTCCAGCTAAGCGCGTGTCTGCTAAGTCCATAGGACAATGGATTTGTTAAGTTCAGCCTAACTGAAAATTTAATCATCTTTATTTCGGTTTTAACTCTAAAATATCTAAGGTTATCTTAAATTGCAGCGTAGTGTAATTCTCGTGTGAAGTTCATATTATTTTCTGGTTGTTGCTTTGTTACTACTTTGTGAGTAAAGTGGAACCACGTGTTGATCAGTAACTCTAACTAAGTTCATCAATCTTAAATGCGAATGCTTGTGTGATTATAACGTCTCGTCTTGACTATATTTTCAATATAGCAACTTTTCTTTATGTTCAGCCCACGTGGGGTGTACTTTGCGAGACCACTACCACGTGCTTATATAACTGTTTGACCCATCAGGTTAATAGTAAGACGTTAGTAACCAGTTCAAGGTTTTGCTTTTGTCAATTGCTTTTCGATCTAATGTATTTTAATTATCAAAATTATTGTGGAGTTGTACGCTTTGTGTAAACCAAGTTGACCACGTGGAGCATGTGGTGTAATCATCAAAGTAGCCCTCAGCTATTCTTTTTGCGAAGACTTCACAAAGAGTTAATATGAATTTAGTATACCAGTGTGTGGTAATTACATGACGGACAGGATTGTGGTATGAACGTAATTTCTTTGGGTAAAAAACTGAATCTGTTGGTTGCGGTTAATTTCTTCTTGCTTATGTTTCAATGTTCTTCGTGAGTTATTTTATGAATGCAGTGTCGTATGCAGTCTCCCAATCTTGGCTCCATATTTTATGTGTTCCGTAAGATTACAATCTCACATTTTTCAATCGTAAATAAGGCACCAGCTCAGTTATAACTCACGTATAATATGCTGAAATTTCAATGAACAATCTTAAAATAAATTTCCAAATATAAACTGATTTCTTTCTTTTTATTTAAATTCTCATTTATATATATATATATATTACCGGTTTTGTATGACTATTAAAAGATTATCATTAATGTTAGTCTGCTTGGTAAACCTAGACTAAATATCTGATGAAACAGTTGCCCAGTAATCCACGGTTAACGTCCCCAGACAGATCACGGCTTTTAACCCACTTTCATTGTCAATTAGCACCGATATCAGCATACCAAATTAAAGTTACTACATCACAACGTGTGTTGGCAGGAGAGTTGTCGGACGAGTATGAGGTCAAGAGGGGTATTCTTTGCAGGAATGTCGGCAATGCTAAGCAGTCTAAGATCTGTTTGCCTGTAACCTTGGTATGTCTGGTCTTTCGTTATTTTCATGATTCGATGGTGGGTGGCCGTTTAGGGACTTACAAGACTCTCCAAAAAATCACGGAGCATTTAACTTGGCCCTCCATGGCCCAGGATATGAGACAAATGGTATCCCAATGCTGTTTGTGTAATGTAGCCAAACCAAGCAATGCTCTTCAACAAGGTTGGTTGAGTTTTGAACGAGAGTCCTCTCCCATGCACAAGCTCTATATTGATTATTTGGGGTCTTTACCTCGTACTAAAAGAGGTCATCGATATGTACTAGTTATTATCGATGCATTCTCTAGATTTACTTAGCTCCTTACTAGACGTAACGTTACTGCTACCACCACCATTAATCATTTAACTAGTATCTTCAGTGCTTTTGGGCCACCCAAGCAGTTAGTTAGCGATATCGCTCCTGCCTTTCTTTCGGGCCCTTCCAAGGCATTCTGTTCTCAGTGCGGTGTCAAGCATGTCACCACCACTGCGTGTTATCCCCAGGGATCATTTGCGGAGAGAGTTAATCGGAATCTTAAGTCCGCTCTGTTTATTTATCATCAGAAAACCCCCAGTAAATAGGACTCAAGTCTTCCGTGACTTGGTTTTGGCTTTAATGCCGCCAGTCATGAAGCCTTGCGAGCTATGCCTGCATCCTTGGTCTTTTCCTACCCAGTTAATTCCCCTCTTACGAACTTGTGGGGCAATTCAAGATCTTATTCCAGCCGACGTTAATCCGCATGTTATCAAAGAAAACAGGAACTGGGCCAGGCGTAATCTACTCAGAGCTTATAATAAGCAAGCGGGGCGTTATAATCGTATTCGGGAAACCTTTAAGGGCAGGCCGGGGGACCAGGTTTATGTCCGCAATTTCCAAGGCAGGCAGGTGCGCGGTGGGAATCTTAGTAAATTTACTCCTCGTGATTATCGGTCGTACACTATCACGTGTATATTAGGCCCAGCAAATCTGTTGGTCAATGAGAACAGCTCTGGTAAGCAATCTCGGGTTCACCTTAGTCAGGTTAAGTTCAAGTAGCTCAGGGTTTGGATTACCTCCTCCCTGGGTTACGATTGTGGGGGGGGGGGGGGGCGGGCAGTTCGAGGTGTGCTGACCCTGGCTTATGCGTCGTTTTAAAACTTGGCTGTTACTCTGCGTTTGGTTTCACGCGATTATTGAGGTTATGCCATGGTTCTTCCTCTTTTTACACGTGGCAGCAGCGGTGTGTATCGATATTTGCACTGTATCACTGTTTACCATCTTTGGATGGTGTTTATAGTTCGGGCTTGGCGGCGTGCAGCCAGTCAGTCGGTTGGAGAGGATCAGCAAGTAAGTCTCTGGACGGCGCAGTTGGCCGGGCCCGCTGGTGGTCTCTATGCAGTGTCGCAGCATGTGGGGGCTGTTCAGAGTGCTACGAGGTTCGTGGCTCACCGACCCAGGACATGCAGTTCAGCGGCGATTTAGTTACAGATGCCATGTATGTTCACCTTGTCCCCTCTCTTGGTGGTTCGCTGTTGGCAGTATTCCAGGGAGCAACAGGAAGTGTTAGAGTTGAAGGTTCAGCTTCCGTGTGGTGGATTTAACTAAATTTGTCGGTTTGAAATTAAAGTGCACCAGCAGAATTTTCTGCCTTGTGGCCATTAGTGTTCCGGTTACCTGCCTTGGTCGCTGACGTAAATTCGGGCAGTGTGCTTTCCTCACCTATTGTTGCTGTCCAACATGGTGTGTAGTTTTTGACAGCGTAATGAATTTTTGGTTGTGGGCGGCTATGTCTGTAACATTTTGACTTTGGAATTCTCTTATACTGGTCAGTGGTTAGCAAGTTGTCTTGTCGGTGGGTCTCTGACTTTCTCTTGGTTGTTGCCAGTGGATCAAGTATAGTTGGGCTGACTTCTTGTCTCACCTAAACGAACGTGAAGATTTCAAGGGCAGACCAAGCCGCCTGGAAATTTCTGAGCGCCATTGCCTATACTACCTTTCTTGTTGGTTTTTAATTGTGTATTTTTAATGGCTCAATTTGTATGCTTGTAATTGTTTCTAAAATCAAAGGGCTTCATCTGTTTTAAATGTTTTTCTATATTGGGCAAGTCGTACATTGCCTTCTGCCTATTGAAATGTTATTGTAGTTATGTTATTTTAAAATTAGGGGAAGGTGGGGGAATTACACGAATGTGGGTAACCCCACGCAGGCTGATTTACGCAGTTTGAATGGCGCAAGCTGTTCCCAGTTGGTGGTACACCCTGCCGGCAGGAGTAACAACTACTATGCGGCTTATGCCAGCCATTTTCCAGTGGCATTGTTGGAGCAGTAACGTATTGTTTATTTTCTGCGTGTCTCATGTAATTTTGGTCAGCTGTATTTTGCAAGGTGAGTGCTACTATAAGTTGCTTTAATGCAATTCTTGCGTATCAACTACTAACTCTTGATGTAACATTTAATTGTAGATTTGTCCCGCTATTTGAATTAGGTGCCGAGCTATGCTTAGGTTAGTCATCGAACTTACAGTGGGGTAATACCACGCAGCTGTTGAAGTACGTGGTATTCCCCGTTGCAGGTTATATTTTCAATACTAACGAGTTTTTTTTTTTTTTAATTTCGGATGGGTAGATATTACAAAAGAAAACCCCAAAAAGTAAAATGGCCACAAGAGGAACTTTGTAAGGCTCTTGATACCATCAAATCTGGAAGAAAAATAAGAGAAGTATCAAGAGCTTTCGGGATTCATGAAGCTACTCTGCGAACGAGAATGAACATTAAAAATACCGAGGGTCCAAAACTTGGAAGAAACCCATAATTTTCGACAGAACAGGAAAATGAGATTAGGGATCATGTTATTACAATGGCCAAGCTGTTCTATGGCATTACATGCATCCAGCTGCGAAAGATTGCATTTGAGTGTGAAGAGGCTAACAACATTGCAAACAATTTTGGTAAGTCATCTAGAGTAGCAGGCAATGATTGGCTAGCTCTATTTTCAAAAAGAAACCCAAGTATTAGCATGAGAAAACCTGAAGTAACTAGCATTAATAGAACACAGGCATTTAATGAAGAAGAGGTTAATGCGTATTTTAAAAACTTAGAACATGTCTTTGATAAATATAAATTTAAAGAGGGGCGAGTGTTCAACGTCGATGAAACGGGCATAAATACTGTACAAAAGCCCGAGAGAATTTTGGCTCACAAAGGTGTCAAACAAATGGGTGGGCCACGTCTTGGGAAAGGGGGCGGGGCTTTGCTTCCTGTCGGCTGCGCCTAGCTGGGGAGGAATTGAATCAAAGTGTAATACCACGTGAACACAACTATTCACTTGCGCCTCATAAAGTCAAATGTAAATATTGTAAAAAGTTGTCACCCAATCCAGGAGCAAACTAAACACTGTAAAAATGACAGGTAATTTATCGATCAGCGCCCAAATAACTAAAAGTTTATTACATCACTAAAGCAAATGAGAACGCTTCCGAAAATGTTTTCTTATTGGAAAATCAAAGCTAATAATTCAAAAAAGAGTAAAATTCTTTGTGAGATATTTAAACGAAAACTTTTGTACTAGTTCGTAAATGGCTGAATGCATGAAGTATGTTCTGTTCATCACATAACTTCACGCATTCAAGGGGCCTATAAAAAGTTGTATATCATCGTTATTTGTGAAAGACATTTATACCGAGTGCCTAAAGTGATTTCGAAAGCGCATTTATAGAAATCTATCAATACTGTAATGTATAGTAAAGTACTTTTTACTGATTTCTATACAAGGAAATATGTTTTGCCAAACGATTTTAATTACAAGAGACATTTGCTAAGTGAGCAAAGCGAAAATGCAAAATGTATAGCGACGGTAAAGAAATAAGCGGTCATCATGCCCTTCATTTATCCTCGCCTGATGGTGGCGCTTTCTTCTTTTGGATACCACAAAGTGTAACCATCTGCTGCTACGTTCATCTGTATTTAGTTCAACTTACGATATTTAACGTAAATGTGAGAGTCGAGTTTATTTACAAATGCACACCTCACTGATTCCTGTGATAACTATTACTATGTACGAATATTTGTGTCTCTGTTCACAGCCAGTAGAAAAAGGATTACTGACGGGTTGTTCGAGGTTACAACGACCGGATATATTGCGTGTTCTTTCGTCAGTTATTTGAATATCTCAAAGACGAACCACTCAGCGATCAAACTGCCGACCATTTCTTTTCATTTGATGCGTATATCTATACACAAGAATAACGTCCAGGTGATCGGTCGATGACCGTCGTACAATGACATTGGCAGTCGTTTCAGTGACCTGACGGTCTTCTGACTCAAGATATTATTGGCCGGTGACGTAAACGGATGCTTATTTCGCATCTGTTGTCAGAAATGATTAATTTCATTTTCTCATATCTTTTTGCTTCCGTTTGTCGTCTATGGACGTTCCTCCCGCCCGTCGCGGACGTGCGCAACAGCCGTTAGTTTTCTTTACTGTGACACACTGGAAAATAACACCCAGAATCATTTCATTCACTATAAATTCATAGAGACAGGGAGAAACGTTTCCACTTAAGTCTTTTCATCATCTGTGAAGCTAGTTGGCACAGATTAGTACTGTTGTGGTAGGGCCGGCCGTGGTGGCCGAGCGGTTCTAGGCGCTTCAGTCTGGAACCGCGCGGCAGCTACAGTCGCAGGTTGGAATCCTTCCTCGGGCATGGATGTGCGTGTGATGTCCTTAGGTTAGTTAGGTTTAAGGAGTTCTAGGTTCTAGGGGACTGATGACCTCAGAAGTTAAGTCCCATAGCGCTCAGAGCCATATGTACCATTTTGTTGTTGCAGGTTTGGGTTTCGTCAGTAAACGGGGGTGACAAAAGTCCTGAGATACCTCCTAATACGGTGTCGGGTCTCCTTTCGCCTGACGTAATGCATCTATTCGGTGTGACGTGGACTCAAAATGGTGTTGGAAGTCCCCTGCTGAAATAGTTAGCCATGCTGTCTCTATAGCCGTCCATAATGGCGGAAATGATGCCGTGAAGGCCGTCGCCCACCGCATTGTGCGCGGTAAGAGGTAATGACTGAAATGTGGTGTTCCCGGCACACTATTGACACTGCGGATAGCGGAATACCGAATTTCTAAACGCTTTCTGGAATGGATACCCCATGCATTTAGCTCAAAATAAAATTACGCTCTCGGTGTCAGTTAATTCCCGTTGTTCGACAATAATGAAGTCTGAAACATTTTCACATGAATCACCTGTGAACACATGACAGCTCCACCAATGCACTGCCCTTTTATACTTTACGTAAGCGATAATACAGCCATCTCTATATATTCATATTGCTATACCACGACTTTTTTCAATCTACTCTATCTTGGCTGCGACAATGCATTCGCTATGCTGTTGACAGTAGCTTACCTGCATTCCTATTTTCTTATTCATTATTAAACCTACTTCTGCATTACCCATATTTGACTTTGTATCTATAACACTCTATTCAACTGACCAGAGGTTCTGTTCCTCCTGCCACCGAATCTCAATAATTTTCACTATATCTTCAACCTATCCAATTTCTTCTCATAATTTTCTAACCTACGTGCCAAATTAAGATTTCCACACTCCAATCCGTAGAAAGCCAGTTTTGTTTGTCTTGATGACGTGAAGTAATAGCTTTGCTAACCTGATGCTCGAGCAACAATAGCTGGCTGCTAAAGCGGTAGTTCATCAAGGTCTGTAGCGAAAATTGAACTGTAGACTCAAACTAGAGCTACTGATAAGATATTCATTTATCTATAGTTCTTCCAAAAGGTATCGATATTCATCGCCGAAAATTTTATTCCCGATAAATCGATAATGAAATGGGAATATCGAATGCCGATATTTTTATTTTAAATTATATTTTTTCGCGTTTTTCGGTAAATATTTGAAACTGTTCTTTTGAAGTTGTGGTTGAACATAATTTTTCTTTAACTATGTGACGGAGTCTACTATTTTTGAGCTTTCATCACGTCCAGTATAGCTGGCACAAAGTTGTAGTCCGATTGCACTGGGGGAGGGGTGGTGTGAATGGAATAACAAGATTTCCGATGTGAAAAAACAGCACATTAGTCTTCTTTAAAAAAAAAAAAAAGATTTTTAACGCAACTAACGTGCTATTTCTTCACATCGGCCATCTTCAAGAACGAGTGATGAAAGTGATAAACAAAAATCTAAATGGCAAGACTGGTGTAGCGGTGGACGGAGAATTGTGAGGGGAAATGCCGACGTAATCGACGTTCTCCGCTACTAAAAGAAACACCAACATTTGACTTCAACCACCCAATTTTGACACTAAAACTGTTAGGTCGCTGGCGTTTGCAGAAATGAAAAAATAGGGAAGTCGACATGAAGTGTTCCGGACAAATCAGACAAGTGACAAAACCGAACAACGGACGCGTCAGACACCTTGGATTGTGCCACTTACATGCAATTGCAACTGTTAGCACAGTGGTTATTACCAAGTTTGAACGTTCATTGATTTCCTTCCAATTCTTGCTCTACGGGGTGATCAGCAGGCTGCTAGCTTCTTCATGTACAGAATATCAAATAATAAATCAATACTTAAATATGCAACTCTAGAGCGGCAGACCGTGTGCAGCCGGTATGTTTATAGCCTGGTACGTCGGTATTCCCTCCGTCGATATATCGATACTTCTTAGTAGTGCTGAGTGTCGACAACGATGCATTTTTAAATATCAGTATATCAGATTACCGATATTTAAAAAAAAATGTCAGTAGTTCTAGCTGAGCAACTTGGAACCTGTTTCGGGCGGGGGCTGCCCGCCTGTGAGGGGATTCCCCAGCGCCCTGGACGAGAGCAACGCCCTAGCCAGACACAACTGGCGGCCCTGCCGACGGTAAGTGAAAGCGGCGGAGAAAGGGCACGAAATGGGACAAGTGCCGGGTAGAACCAGTGTCAGACTGGTGCATCGTTGTCAGTGACGGCCATAAAAAGAGGTTAGTGACTCAAAGGTTAGCAAAGTGGAAGAGGAAAAGTCTCCAAGTCAAGTGCAAAGCGTTGCACCGCAAGTTAATTGAATTAGATACAGTTTTGTAGAGAGTGCTTAGAGATGGCACAGTCGTCTCGAGGGTCGAAATTATGATAAAAAGTCTTCTCAAGTGGAAATCTGTTTCAACTTTGTAAACAGTTTAATGTGACTGAAATTGATTTTGTTGTCGTATCGAGGTAGTCTCGGGGGGTAAAATGTCTTCATAGTATTGTTTGTTTTACAGTGAAGTTCAGTGTTCATGTATTTTAGCAAAGCCGTTTACAATTTCTTTAATGTTTCAATATGATTTCGAATATTGGTGAGAATTTCATTGTCCCAGGGCTGCGCTGACGCGTCCATCCTTGGTGAGAAATACATATCTGAGTAGGAACTTCTTTCTCCACTAATTTGACCAGAATTGGTGGAATACGTTCAGTCTATGCTGGGCTGTCGTTGGGGAAGCATTGTGATATGTTCGATCAACGAGATGAATGTGAAGGTTAGAGCAGCTTTAAATAGTTGTATTACAGGTATATTCCAAGCAGGACTGCAGCCACAGTTCGTCCGCAGCTCGTGGTCGTGCGGTAGGGTTCTCGCTTCCCACGCCCGGGTTCCCGGGTTCGATTCCCGGCGGGGTCAGGGATTTTCTCTGCCTCGTGATGACTGGGTGTTGTGTGATGTCCTTAGGTTAGTTAGGTTTAAGTAGTTCTAAGTTGTAGGGGACTGATGACCATAGACGTTAAGTCCCATAGTGCTCAGAGCCATTGGAACTTTTTTTTTTTTTTTTTTTTGCAGCCACAGTTCACTACATGTGGACTGGAAGGCTATGATTATGGAAAAGTGTAGGAGAAAGAAGCAGAAGACTTCAGTTTTCAGTTCAGCAGATTGCGACAGTGCAGAAGAATGGAGCCACGATGAGTGTTGTAACCGATACGTGCTCATGCTCGTGTGCAAACTGCCGAGATATTCCACATGACGTATTCACTCTTCCAAATCGGAAGAGGCGGGCGGTTGATGTTAAATTCCCGTTAGTGGAAGCATATTCGTGTACGTGCTATATACCACTGAAGAGCAGATACTCATCCCCATCCAGTTTCTCTCCACCAACCCATCCTCGCAGCTGTGTGGAATGTGTTCTATCAAAGAGCTATTGGTGTCTGGCCGGAAGCAGTTTAACAGCCATGTTGCCTGTAAGCATACAGCCGAGGGCTGCATCCATAGCGGAATGGAAAGGAGTTACGTTGGATGAGTGCTTGGTGAAGAGATAATGGCTATGCAGCAGAATGGTACCAAGGTGCATTCTGTAAGTCAGGCGGACCAATGGCGTTGTTATAACTGCCAGACATTTTTGAAATTCAGTCAGTTCTCCACCTCATCGTTTTCTCTGATGAAGAGGACCAAACAACTCGTCTAGTTCACAATGAGACCACCGGAGGCGTCGGAAATTGGCAGTAGCCAATAAGAACGCAGCATCCGATCCCAACGGGGATGTAAGGCGGGTCCAGCAGCTCTGCAGCCTCGGCTACAGTCAGTCACCCGGAATGAAGCGCCAGTCGAGATCGTCCAGCGCCGTCCAGCCGCAGCAGCAACGGAATACGATGAAGCCGCGGAAAAGTGAGTACCCCCTGCTTAATGCCAGTGTTTACTGCCTCGTGAGGGTGTTTGTTATTCTATCACGGCTTGTAACGGTTTTGCTTCTTCGCTCACCAGCGGATGCGACGTCCTGCAGCCTGTCGGGGTCTGCAACAGCGACGTGCCGCAGCCCGTCGGGACTCGCAGCAGCGGCAGCGCGCATCTGGTCAGCCTGGTGGGGCAGGACAGTCAGCTGCTGTTGTCGGCTGAAGACACCCAGCCAGCCCCTGGCTCGCTGAAGAGCACTGGGGGTCCTAATCAGCATGACGCTGTTCGGTACTGGGTTCCACAGTACGCGCCATCGCAGAATATTCCAGTGATACTGCGTGGACAGAGGACGGATGAAGTGGACGAGAAGATACCATACAAGTCCTGTGCACCACTATTCTTCTCTTCAGTGTATAATTTAACCGCTAGTGGCTCGAAACGTTTCCATATTGGTATAGAAGCAACAAGAGTGGCGTATTGTGATACAGATCGAGAATGCAGCTAAAAGTCTCAAGTGCGGTTTACGGAGGTGGAATGGGATGAACTTTGTCGTGCTAAAGCGTATATCAAGCAGCAGTTGACCGCCGTCCTCCTCCGGACACTTACTGTGCTGCTCTAACCCTATCCATTACAACAGTGTGCAATCGCTCTGCACCCCGTGTGAAATCAGGTGACACATCCCTTTACCTACAGCACTCCACCGTTAAAAACTTTTTCGATCTACAGATGGTGCTATCCATTGTGTTATAAAGACTGAACAGACGGCTGCCTTGTGTTAAAGCTGTGTATAGCGACGTTGCAGAGTATCTGAGAACGAACACTGTGCAGTAGAAGACTTGGAAGAGTGGCTCAGTATGGTGCCGGCGATAACTAGTGTACTACCAATAAGTTTGATAGAAATATGTACTGAATTCTGTGCTTACAAGAAGGCTCTATTTTCTATATTCTGTAAAGGCGTTAAGATAAAGAAAGAACCAGATGATGTATGATTACTGAATAAAAAATGTATATGACCAAGTATGTGTTTCTTACTTGTTACCTCTTATTATAATGCAAGTACTACAGTTACTGCCCCAGTATTTTCACTGGAAACAAGCAACAGCAGAAAATTATGCCATTTACGTAAATTCTCCATAAAAGCCCATTGCACGCCAGTACCTGAAATGGTCGGTATAATTGAAACAGCATTGTGTTCATTGTTCTCTATAAAAACCGATTGCACGCCAGTACCTCATGTAGCATGTATCATTGCAGGGTGGGTGAAGCATCAAGACTTTGTTGTAAGCGACTGAAGCTGTGACGCTGCGCAAGAAAACCGGAAAAAGAAGAATGACGCACTCCTTGCCGACAACATACGTGAAATAATTGTAGGTCCATCCAACTGCCGAAAGACAAATGTTCTCATGTCGTTGCTGTTACATCAGTATGGAGTCCGCTTTGAGTATGTATGTGTATTTGCAAAGCACTGTTTCAGCCCAAATACCGACTATTACAGGAGATTCTGCACGGTGTAGATGGTGCGACATATACGACATTCAGTGAGAGCAGCGATATCCCACGACCGGAAAAAGTGAAGTCAAACACACTGTTTATATCTGACGATGTTGCTGTGGAAAACCAAGATCAAATTAAGCGATATTTCTGTTTCGGCCGCCATATAGCTGTTGATGTATCTTATGAGTCAGACATATTCCAGAATCCCAGTGAGGATTTGCAGAAAATAAATGGGTCGTGTAATGACTGGCAGTTATCTCTCAATATTAGTAAGCGTAACCTACTGCGTATTACAAGGCGAAAATTCCCATTAATGTAAGAGTACAAAATAAACGATCAGTATCTGGGTGTGACTACTCGAAATGAGCTCAAATGGACTGATCAGATTACACAAGTAAAGGGTAAGGCGAACTCTAGATTGCGGTTTATTGGTAGAATCCTGAAGCGATGCAATCCTTCAACAAAGGAAATAGCTTAAAATATGTTAGTTCGTCCAGTCTTAGAGTATTGTTCGACTGTATGGGACCCTTACCAGTTGGGTCTGATTCAAGAAATTGAGAAGGTCTAAAAAAGAGCGGCAAGATTCGTGACTGGTATATTTAGCCATCGCGAGAGCATTACAAATGTCAGAAAGTTTGAAGTGGGACACACTTGCAGATAGACGACGCGCCAAACAGAAGGGGCTGCTCACTAAATTCCGAAATCCAATCTTTCAAATCGCGTAATGATCATCATTCAATGATAAGGGAAATAAGAGCTCGTACTGAGGCGTTCAGACAGTCATTTTTTCCCTCGTGCGATCCGCGAGTGGAAGATGGTAGGGCGGGGGGGGGGGGGGGGGGGGGGGAGGGGGAATATGACTTTGGCGCGAATTGTGCCCTCCGCCACACACCGCTTGGTAGCTACCGGAGTGTATATGTACATGTAAAAAACAGTTAGGGATAATGCAAACCAAATTGTAGCATTCAATCAGGACAATACGAATTTAAAACACATTTACCAGGCTCATGTAGGAACAGACATGTCATTCAATAACTTTGTAAAGATATGTGCAGGTAGTTGGAATCAATCAATCACAGTATGGGTTTCTCATTATTGATAAAACAAGAGAACTGAATGATGGCAGGCACAGACGGAACTTCCAGGACACCCATGCAGAGAGGTGAGTCCATCAGCATACGCATCACCATGGATAAATTCGCATGCATGACAGGAGCTCAGTTAGACAGGATTGGTGTACGTGGGCCAAACATTCCCATATACGTGGACGCGAAATTTCAAACTCTCAAACATGAAGTTGGAGATGTACGTAAAGAACTAGAAACATGTTGTCAAACCCTTCTGAGTCTGAACAATACACTGAATGATCGGTTTAATGCAACTGAGAGGAAAGTAAACGGTTTAACTGAAGGGGAATAGCTGTCACTGAGAACGGGACATTGTACGAACGGGTTAACGCAAGTGAAAAGAAAATAGCTATTACCGGGAAGGGGAGCTCCATACGGGGTGTATAGACGGACAAGGAAAAAAAATTCCCGGATTTCCCGGTTAAAAATACGTTTCTCTCAGGTGAAAACACATGTTTTCCATGTTGAATGACAGTAGATTTTCCCTCGGAATTGTAAAAATCATCAATCCTTTGTATGATTATGTTTTTAGACATGGGCGTAGAATTTCCCAGCACTTTAGAAAACGAAACTCACGGAAAAACATGTTTCTGAAAGATCTTCGATGGGCAGCAACACGTACGCTGCATATTTTCGTATTACGAAAGAATAAATTCGAATTCCACCAAACACCGCATGTTACTTTCCGAACCATTGAAATCGAGATAGCGATGCGCTTTTGTAAGCGTCATAGATCATGTCACGTGATCTCGCCAGCGGATGAAAGTGGATGTTCAGACCATAGGACACGTCATGTACTTAGCCAATAGCAACATCACTGTTAAGTAGCGCGAATACACAAACAGTAAAAGTTAATGTTTTAATATACGCGGTGTTGCTACTAGAAAAGCAAAGCTTTCACATACTGCAAGAGAAGCTAAACTTTCATATGTAGTGTCGATGTTTTTTGCGCGTGTTATGCTTCAGAGTATATCACGAAAATGTGCCAGCAAAGCTTTTAGCCGAGTCCAGTGACTTGTCCTCGAAGAATCCCACAAATAAATTAGTTACCAGAGAGGAGAGAGGGCATCCCGCAGTACTACATCACTTTGCTCATAATAACGACATAGATGTCTGACCTTCTGGGCTCGAAATTCCTCTAAATGGCTCGTCACCAAATAGTTGATTTTTAAAAGAGTGTCAGACGCTGTGTGATTTAAAAAATTCATCGTAAATTTGCGCACATAGTCCAACTTACATAAATGGAAATTTACTTTTAAAGTAACGCTTTTCAAACGAGCATTCGAAATATTTACCCCCGACTTGTTAGAAATAGGTTCGTTTCAGCAGTTGCCAGAGAGCGCCAGATAACAGGTGCCACCATGCTTGCCCAACTACGATGGCGCAGGAAGCCCGTATGTAAGTACGTGTGAAACATTGAAAGATCGTACATTAGGTTATAAAAGAAACAATACATCAGAGGATACTCCAAAAAGCATCGTAATTTCGTTAACCATACTAAAATGTGCACATTTAAATTGCTTACTTTAAGTGCACATTCGTATGTCCAGATTCCCAATGAAGTAGGCCTCGGCCTGATATTAAGCTTTTCAGTGTGATTTTAGGGATGTAAATTTTCTTGGATTACCAGTACTGTATTGTCTCACGTTTGGTTCTTTATTATGGCATCATGCCATACGTGCTAGAAGATGAAAACATGCACTTGAAATGCAGCGAGCATTTGAAACTAAAAATGCTTCAAATGGCTCTGAGCACTATGGGACTCAACTTCTGAGGTCATTAGTCCCCTAGAACTTAGAACTAGTTAAACCTAACTAACCTAAGGACATCACAAACATCCATGCCCGAGGCAGGATTCGAACCTGCGACCGTAGCGGTCTTGCGGTTCCAGACTGCAGCGCCTGTAACCGCACGGCCACTTCGGCCGGCATTTGAAACTAGCCAATAGTGTGGAATTAAGCACTTAGTTTAAAATACATTGACTGCCTCAGGAGGAAACGTGGTGTCACCGCCAGACACCACACTTGCTAGGTGGTAGCCTTTAAATCGACCGCGGTCCGCTAGTATACGTCGGACCCGCGTGTCGCCACTATCAGTGATTGCAGACTGAGCGCCGCCACACGGCAGGTATAGAGAGACTTCCTAGCACTCGTCCCAGTTGTACAGCCGACTTTGCTAGCGATGGTTCAATGACAAATTACGCTCTCATTAGCTGAGACGATAGTTAGCATAACCTTCAGCTACGTCATTTGCTACGACCTAGCAAGGCGCCATTATCATTTGCTATTAATCTTGTGATGCATGTACCGTCAGACCGATGTTCACCAATTATGGATTAAACTTAAGTATTCCAGCAGCTACGTACTTTATTTCCTATTCTCCATTACGTGTCCTGTTCCAGACCTCACGCCAGCCTGCGTGAGCTAGACGCGTGCCTTTCGGTCTCCCGTCCATTGTGGATTGGCTGTCTTGCCAGTCCTCAACAGGAAAGATTAGTAAAAGACAAATTTCTTTAGCAAACGGACAAAAATAACTTCATTGTTCTCCTAGGCGATTAATGCTTGACTGTCAGAAAGGTGGAAATAAAATTTGAAACTAATTACATTAGCGTTCCGTAATTATGTGAATCTATTTTAATTCACTCGATAGCTCCCGGCCACAGAAATCCACTTTGCTTTCATTTGACGAGAGAGCAGTAAACGAAGAGGAAACAGCAAAATCACTAAATGTAAACATGAGTCACGTGGAGACTACACACTTCCCCACTATAATTCAGACTGCTCTGCGTATCAGCTCCGGATCTACGATATTTCCGCACCTCGGCAATACTAGATAGTGGAGCCCTCCCCACCCTCCTACATCGATCGTTTGAGATAGGACGACAAAAATAAAAAAAAATTGAATTTTCAAAAACATGTTCATTTGTAGCGCTCATTATTCTGATGAGTCTGATATATAGAACATATGTGCTCGATATGTGGCTACACTCCATACAACTACTTTCAGAAACGACTTCCTGACACTTAAATCTATACTCGATGTTAACAAATTTCTCTTCTCCAGAAACGATTTTCTTGCCATTGCCAGTCTACATTTTATATCCTCTCTACTTCGACCATCATCAGTTACTTTACTCCCTAAATAGCAAAGCTCCTTTACTACTTTAAGTGTCTCATTTCCTAATCTAATTCCCTCAGCATCACCCGATATAATTTGACTACATTCCATTATCCTCGTTTTGCTTTTGTTGATGTTCATCTTGTATCCTCCTTTCAAGACACTGTCCATTCCGTTCAACTGTTCTTCCAAGTCTTTTGTTGTCTCTGACAGAATTACAATGTCATCGGTGAACCTTAAAGTTTTTACTTCTTCTCCATGAATTTTAATGCCTACTCCGAATTTTTCTTTTGTTTCCATTACTGCTTGCTCAGTATACAGATTGAATAACATCGGGGAGAGGCTACAACCCTGTCTCACTCCTTTCCCAACCACTGCTTCCATTTCATGCCCCTCGACTCTTACAACTGCCATCTGGTTTCTGTACAAATTGTAAATAGCCTTTCGCTCCCTGTATTTTACCCCTGCCACCTTCAGAATTTGAAAGAGAGTATTCCAGTTAACATTGTCAAAAGCTTTCTCTAAGTCTACAAATGCTAGAAACGTAGGTTTGCCTTTTCTTAATCTTTCTTCTAAGATAAGTCGTAAGGTTGGTATTGCCTCACGTGTTCCAACATTTTTACGGAATCCAAACTGATCTTCCCCGAGATCCGCTTCTACCAGTTTTTCCATTCGTCTGTAAAGAATTCGCGTTAGTATTTTGCAGCTGTTACTTATTAAACTGATAGTTCGGTAATTTTCACATCTGTCAACACCTGCTTTCTTTGGGATTGGAATTATTATATTCTTCTTGAAGTCTGAGGGTATTTCGCCTGTCTCATACATCTTGCTCACCAGATGGTAGAGTTTTGTCATGACTGGCTCTCCCAAGGCCATCAGTAGTTCTAATGGAATGTTACCTAGTCCCGCGGCCTTGTTTCGACTCAGGTCTTTCAGTGCTCTGTCAAACCCTTCACGCAGTATCTTATCTCCCATTTCGTCTTCATCTACATCCTCTTCCATTTCCATAATATTGTCCTCAAGTACTTCGCCCTTGTATAAACACTCTATATACTCTTTCCACCTTTCTGCCTTCCCTTCTTTGCTTAGAACTGGGTTGCCACCTGAGCTATTGATATTCATACAAGTGGTTCTCTTTTCTCCAAAGGTCTCTTTAATTTTACTGTAGGCGGTATCTATCTTACCCCTAGTGAGACAAGCCTCTACATCCTTACATTTGTCCTCTAGCCATCCCTGCTTAGCCATTTTGCACTTCCTGTCGATTTCATTTTTGAGACGTTTGTATTCCTTTTTGCCTGCTTCATTTACTGCATTTTTATATTTTCTCTTTTCATCAATTAAATTCAATATTTCTTCTGTTACCCAAGGATTTCTATTAGCCCTCGTCTTTTTACCTGCTTGATCCTCTGCTGCCTTCACTATTTCATCCCTCAGAGCTACCCATTCTTCTTCTACTGTATTTCTTTCCCCCATTCCTGTCAATTGTTCCCTTATGCTCTCCCTGAAACTCTCTACAACCTCTCGTTCTTTCATTTTATCCAGGTCCCATATCCTTAAATTCCCACCTTTTTGCAGTTCCTTCAGTTTCAATCTGCAGATCATAACCAACAGATTGTGGTCAGAATCCACATCTGCCCCTGGAAATGTCTTACAATTTAAAACCTGGTTCCTAAATCTCTGTCTTACCATTATATAATCTATCTGATATCTTTTAGTATCTCCAGGATTCTTCCAGGTATACAACCTTCTTTTATGATTCTTGAACCAAGTGTTAGCTATGATTAGGTTATGCTCTGTGCAAAATTCTACAAGGCGGCTTCCTCTTTCATTTCTTCCCGCAATCCATATTCACCTACTATGTTTACTTCTCTCCCTTTTCCTACTGACGAATTCCAGTCACCCATGACTATTAAATTTTCGTCTCCCATCACTACCTGAATAATTTCTTTTATCTCGTCATACATTTCCTCAATTTCATCATCTGCAGAGCTAGTTGGCATATAAACTTGTACTACTGTAGTAGGCATGGGCTTTGTGTCTATCTTGGCTACAATAATGCGTTCACTATGCTGTTTGTAGTAGCTAACCCGCACTCTTATTTTTTTATTCATTATTAAACCTACTCCTGCATTACCCCTATTTGATTTTGTGTTTATAACCCTGTATTCACCTGAACTAAAGTCTTGTTCCTCCTGCCACCGAACATCACTAATTCCCACTATATCTAACTTTAACCTATCCATTTCCCTTTTTAAATTTTCTAACGTACCTGCCCGGTTAAGGGATCTGACATTCCACGCTCCGATCCGTAGAACGCCAGTTTTCTTTCTCCTGATAACGACGTCCTCTTGAGTAGTCCCCGCCCGGAGATCCGAGTGGGGGACTATTTTACCGTCGGAATATTTTACCCAAGAGGCCGCCATTATCATTTAATCATACAGTAAAGCTGCATGTCCTCGGGAAAAGTTACGGCTGTAGTTTCCCCTTGCTTTCAGCCGTTCGCAGTACCAGCACAGCAAGGCCGTTTTGGTTAATGATACAAGGCCAAATCAGTCAATCATCCAGACTGTTGCCCCTGCAACTACTGAAAAGGCTGCTGCCCCTCTTGAGGAACCACATGTTTGTCTGGCCTCTCAACAGATACCCCTCCGTTGTGGTTGCACCTACGGTACGGCCATCTGTATCGCTGAGGCACGCAAGCCTCCCCACCAACGGCAAGGTCCATGGTTCATGGGGGGTTCCAAATCATATGAGTAATCCATAGGCCAACGTGCGCTGGATGCTAGGCGCTTTGTGAAACGAGATCTTTTTCATCGAGAATATGAATTGCGCTCCCCCCTCCCCCCTCCCCCTACCATCCTCCCCTATAGATCCGGGCCTGATGAGCATGCGTGAATCTGTCAGGTTGGGCGCGGGAGTAAAATTTTTTTCCCGGTTGCATCTAGCTGACGCTGCGACTGCTTACACAGCCAACAATCACATTTCTGTGGCCAGAAGCGGGAGGAAGCACTACTCATCCACGACTCAGCTGCGCATGCGCATGAGTCTGCTCGTGACAGCTAAAATGAATCTAAATGTAAAGTTGTGACGTCACGCTCATCGGAGGCAATTTGTTGTTAAGAAGCATTGCACAGTCTCCCTAAAGCCTTTGACACATTTTGCTGCTGGCAGATGCTTGTATGAGCACTGTGTTTTGTTTTTGTATATGGCGCATTTTCTATGCAATTTAAGGTTTATTTCCAGTTTTTTTCCCTAGTTCATGTTTTATTGCTGCAGTATTATTCTGCGATAGCGTGATACAGTAATATTCTTTGTTAGAGTATCAGTTCTTACCATTCAAAATTACAAAAAATTAACTGAAAACTAAAACAATGAAAAAAAAAGAATTCCCGGGATTCTAAAAAATTCCCGGATTTTTCCCGATTTTCTCCCGGATGAAAAAATTTCCCGGTTTTTCCCAGATCTCCCCGTTGTCCCGGGTAGTATACACCCAGAGCATAAGAAGAAGAGCGGATATATAAAAACCTCACGCTGCACAGAAGTCCAGTTAGTATACAACGAGATGTCCAGTGAACATCAAGTCATCGAGTCACGGAAGCTCGTTCGTGAGAAGTTACTGTTGTGTAGGTTAGGGCATTTCAAGCGGGAGCAGAGACTGCGAGAAACCTTCAAACCAGTTACTGGATCTCCAGATGAACTCTCAGTGATATTCCGCGACGACGAGATGACGCTACTGCCGATTTCATTATCCGTCACAGCGGTGCTAGGGTAGACAAGGCATTTGGTGTCAGTGGTGAGAAGCCATACATGTTGCGCACACAGCCTATAACTTTAAATGAAAAAACGATAGAGATCGGCGGTAAACAGATTCAAAGACCACCTGGTCTACTGAACCTTGTTTTCCTAAGACCCCAAAAACTGTAAATTATTCGCCTAAAGATGTGGAATTGTATCGTGAAATATTGCTTTCAACTGACCTGCATATGAATGCAAAAAGTGGAAGCAATGTGAAATACGAGGGTCACTCCAAAAAAAATGCAGACTATTTTTGTAAATTTACAGTTTTCATTCTGCATGTCTGAAAGTTTTAGTTTGTAGATACATCCTTCCCGCTTGTTTTCAAACTTAGTTCAACCTGTTCCCGTGAGTGGCTCCGTCACAGCACGTCTTCAAGATGGCTGCTACACTTTACGTACGTCAGAAGCAACGTGCTGTCATACAATCAGCGTGTGATTTGCAGGGGGCGATGGTGGGGGGGGGGGGATTCCCCCCCCTCACCCCCCCTCACCCCCCCTCACCCCCCCCCCCCCGCTCTCCTCTGCATCAGACCATCCCCTCTTCTGGTTTTAGTTTATGCGTCCCAATCTGGGATGTTTATTTCCCACGCACTGGAGTAAAACTTTACATATAATTTAAATTTGTGAAGTCGAACACTGAAAGTTTTTAATACAGTCTTACTATTAATACTTTTAATATGTTTGCTTATTAATTTTGAAAAAAGTGTTATGTAGTAGCTAAGCATTTCAAAACATTTACAACTAAATCATCATTATCATGTTGTCATTTTTTCTTTCGCCTAAGGTGTGTCATCCGTTTACTTGCGAGCTTGCGAGAGTAGTAGTGTGGCAGTCATTCCGCAGCAGTCGCACCGCAGAGTTAGGTGAGCTGGAGGCTGAAATTCCCGTCCCGGGCCCTGACACAGGGTGGTGACCGGCCCGTTACCTGTGCGAACATTCACCTTGTGGCAACGGTACGGCGCGGACTATCGCGCCTGGGACGAAAGCACAAAGTGGTGCGAAGTGAGCGACGGTGCCGGTCAGACGGGATCGGACAGTCTGACTTCGCGTGCCGCGACCTCGTGGGTGGAGCTTAACACAGGCTCCCCAACATCGCGTACTCCAAATTAATTGGTGCCGTTCGTTCGTTGCCTCGCGTCCGCCAAACACACGGCAATCTTCACACGATCCCGCTTCAGTAGCTTCATTAGAGAGTTGAATGCCTGTAAGAACTGCGGAATTTCAGGATGTCATTCAAACAAAGCAAAATTTCTGATTTCCTTAAGAGCAGTGCATTACCTGATACGTGTACAAACTCTGACAGTCAGGATACTAACAGTGGTGCTAAAACAGTTAAAATAGTGAATGTAAAAATGAAAACGGTAATGATGGTGCTAATACAGGGATAGAGACTGAATCTCCGGTGACTGAAAACTCTGACACGTCTCAACGTAGGAATGGGAGTAACAGTACTCTTGAGATAATAGTAGGAAATGGTGTTGCCTAATCACGTTTTCAAAACTGGCAAAAGACGAAACCGTGGCTGTCCGTAAATGAGAAAAACTTAGTAATATGCACAGTGTGTTCACAAGTTCGTGAACTTAAGGGGGAAAGCAGTGAACGTGTGCGCATCGATGACGCTTTTTTAGCTGGTGTTTCTGCTAATAACGCCAAAAAACTAAATGATAAAACCGGGAATATGCAAAGTGCAAATCACACATGAAGTGCGTAGAAATCATGAGTATAAAAGAAAAGTTTAGAAAAATGTGTGAGTGAAAGTGAAAAGTTGTGGGGAAAGAAGCAGTAAGAAAAAGTAATCGCAACTGCTTCGTCATTCAGATCTGCATATGTAATAGCTAAACAGAAATTATCATTCAAATCGTATCCTGCAGTAACCGAACTGCAAAAGCTTAATGGTTTATCAGTTGGTAATATGCTTCATTCTGACCATGCATGCCGAAATATCATGTTTGTAGGAGAAGAAATGAAAAAGAATCTTGCTCACTTCCTTGTAGAGTCGGGTACAAACTTTAGTATCATGATGGACGAAAGTACAACGGTTTCCAATAAAACTTGTTTAATAATATACTTACGTTTGTCCTTTGAGGGAGTTGTTTGCAATTATTTTTTTGACATTGTTGAATTAGAAAGTGGGACAGGAGAATGCATTTTCAGCACACTGTTAGCAACTCTTGAAAAGTATGGCATTACAAATGATGTACTAAAAAAACCACCTTGTAGGTATCGCAACAGATGGTGCCTTAACAATGCTTGCACCTTACAAAGACGTAGCCGCTCTATTGCGTAGTCATTTACATAAGGATTTAACTGTCGTTCATTGTAGGAACCACAAAATGGGATTAGCTGTCCACGATGTTATGAATGATGTAGCATATATGTACCATATACAGGTTTTTTTTTTTAGACTCCTTATATTCTGTGTTTTCTCGAAGTCCCAAAAATCAGAGACTACTACAAAGTGTTTCACTCGCAGCTATTAAAACTAGGCCGTATTTTTCGCTTACGTTGCATTGCTTCCTCATTTAATGCTGTTCGAGCTCTTCTTGAAAGTCACAGTTCTCTTGTCCGTCTTTTTGAAAAACTGAGACACGATGGTTCCCGATCAACTCAGGAGAGATCTAAATTTGAAGGTTTACTAAAACAGCTCACAAAGTGGTTGCTTGTAATGGAATTAGTTATGCTTTATGAGGCCCTAGAAGTTCTGCAATTATTACCATTCTTTATGCAGAACAAAAATTCTTCAGTCCTTAAAGCAAAACAGGAAATTGATGTGGCTATAAGAACTCTTGAACCACTGAAAACAAATGACTCACCATGGATTAGGATGATAGTGCAAGAGTTGGAGGAAAGGCGTATTAAAGAACCATCTTGTGATGAATATAACAGATTTCAGACATTTCGGAAGAAATTTTTTCAGTTTTTGGTAGACAATATAAAAAACCGCTTTGAGGACCTGGATTTCTTTTCGGGTGTAGCCGTATTAAATTCAGATACATGGCCTTCAGATGATTATGAACGTGTGTTTTATGGTGACATGTCAATTTCTCGCTTGAGTAATAAGGTGGATTTTAAATTGCTTGAAAGCACGTGTGCGTCACTAGTTAAAGATTTTCGAATCTATAAAGAAAATCCTCAACACATGCCCAATTCTGTGAAGGAACTTGTGAAAGCAGTCGAAGTTATACCTATATCTACGACTGAATGTGAACGCGGATTTAATGCCATGAATTTAACACTGACTAATAAGAGAAATCACTTACAAATTCCGACACTTTTAAATTTACTTTTCATTTCAATAAATGGACCTCCACTGCATTGCTTCGATGCAGAAAAATTTGCAGCAAGGTGGATCAAGTCTTAGCACCATAGCACCCTTGACAAACCAACAGACAAACCCTCAAATCTTCAGGAGCACTCTCATTCATTTCGTCTCTTCAACTATACTCTGTCAGTTAAAATGACAATTATGTACTGTATTACTAGCTGAACCGGCCACACTTTGCTGTGGCTTTGTCATAATACGATGATTTAACAAATTAACATTCACTTATAATTTCAGAGTGTTAAAATTAAGCACAAAACAACACAAATTTTAATTTTACATTTTATTCATCTCATATTTTAGTATAGTTTGAGTACCATATATTACATGAATCATTTACAAAGTTGTTAATTAACAACATATGAAGATTTATTAATTTTATAAATGAGATAAATAAATTCGGCTTTGCCCGGATGTCTGTACCTTGCCCTTACGTCCATCTCTTTCTTTTTCCACTCCCCATCTTCTCCTGCCCTTCCCTCTGTCCATCTGCTTTTCTCCTCTATCACCTATTACCCCCTCCGTCATTCTCCCCTTCGCTAAGGTCAATTTCCTCCTCCCCTCTCTTTCTGTCCTTGTGACATCCAACTTTTACATATTGAAAGCACTAATTTGTGTCTACAATTGTCATAAGGACAATGCTGAATTTTTTGTAGTTGATGTATTCACTTCCAGTATTCGGAGGACACATAATTTGCACATGTTTGCCATATATGGCTCCTATGCAGCGAGGGAAATTGTACTTCACTTCGAAATTTCTTGCTACCTTCTGCCATTCTTCAGTATCCTTTGGAATCTGAAAAGTAAATCATACTCATTACTTTTCCTGTTTTTTAAGACTGATGACACAGAGGACACGGTATCAAAAGATGACGGCGATGTAGCTCTTGAAGAACATTGAGTTTCGGCATTAACATCTATTTATAAATAACTGTTTAACCATGGGTAACGCCACGGTCCAAGCTAGTAACATATGTCAACACATATTTTCAAATGTTCTCTTTAAAGCGACCTTGGGGGGAGTATGAACAGCAAACTCCGAGCATCGAAACATTGGTTGCATAACATAACTGTGAAATTGTATTTGTGGACAATAATAATTGTGACGAATTTGTTAAAACAGGAACAGAAGACCTCGAATTAATTCGATTTTGGAAATAAGTATTTTTAACAGTTCTTTAATATCCATTTTAATTTGCTTGAAAATGCCAATAAAAACATTACTTAAATGAAATCAGTACTGAATGTTGCGTGCTTACCTTGATGTAATTCAACACCAATGAAAAAGTATCACATGCTTCTGGAACTATGAGGGAAACAGCAGAATATGATACCTTAAACAAGTACATTAGTGACTTGTATGAATCGCCAGTGGCTAAAAATCGTAATGTGATGGCCCATCGAATTCTTGGTGAAATACTGTCTTGGCAGTTGTTATATTTCTTTACAATAAGAGGTGTGGTTAACTGCAGTAAGTAATTAAAGTCTTCAGTCGACATTCTCGTAAAATTACTAAATAACGCACCATCGTCTGCTTCTAATGGACCTTCTTTAAATACTCTTCTCTTCCACCATCGTTTTCTTTTCCTTTGGTTTTCATTTCCGTTGTTAGCTGCATGTGCAAGTAACAAGTAGGCCGCCACTGCGATCGCATTATCACCCATTATACTGCAAGACCGACACACGCGTGGCACAAATTCTGTTGCTTTGGTATAAATTAACCTGCCGCATGCGACATACGCCCCAAGATGTTGCCTGCTGTAGCATGCTACAAGACGACGCACGCCACATATCCGTAGCATGCCACAGTGTTGCGAGACGTCGTCCCAGCGTAACCGAGCCTTTAGAGCCAGGTCTGCTGTATTGTATGGTGGATGTGATGTGTTGCGTACGAAACTAAAACCCGCAATCAGATCCAAACTGCGAAGAGGTGTCATCCTGCAGCAAGATAAATGTGGTGTCACCGCCAGACACCACACTTGCTAGGTGGTAGCTTTTAAATCGGCCGCGGTCCATTAGTTTACGTCGGACCCGCGTGTCGCCACTGTCAGTAATTGCAGACCGAGCGCCACCACACTGGCACTCGCCCCAGTTGTACAGCCGACTTTGCCTGAGATGGATTACTGAAAAATACGCTCTCATTTGCCGAGACGATAGTTAGCATAGCCTTCAGCTACATTTGCTACGACCTAGCAAGGCGCCGTATTCAATTGATATTGAGATTGTATTAATGTATCATCAAGAGCGATATTCTACAAATGTGGATTAAAGTTAAGTATTCCAGAAGCTACGTACTTTTCTTTATAGCATTCATTACGTATCCTGTTTCAGACCACACGCCAGCCTGCGTGAGTTTAAGCGCGTGCCTTTCGGCTTCCTCTCATTGTGTCTAGGCTGTCTTGTCTAGACACAACAATAAAGCTCGCCCACATTCTACCAAACGGATATCCGACGCAATAAAGGAGTTGAGATTCGAGGTGCTGGAACATCCACCATACAAAAAAACTCGTGAAACGTCGGGAAAGCTCCATTGAAGTCCAGGGAGGTTAAGTAGAAAAATAACGCATGATTGTTTTCTATCATCAGAATAAGTACAGCTTTTAACAAATGTGCCTTTCCTTTCTGACTACCCCTCGTATACCTGTACGTAGATGAGTTTCTAAATTAGGTTTACGTATAATGTACTTTTAAAGATGGCTTTTTCTGATAGTGCATACGCGTGAATATTGAGTTTCGGCATTAACATCTATTTATAAATAACTGTTTAACCATGGGTAACGCCACGGTCCAAGCTAGTAACATATATAATTATACAAACCCCCTAAGACATCCCCCCCCCCCCCCCCCACCACCACCGCCACTGGTAAAAGCACAAATCGCACGCTGCATAGATTTCCTGTGCTGTGAAAACGAGACAGTGGGAAACATCCACAAGAGGTTGAAAAAGGTGCATGGAGATGCTGCTGTCGGTCTCAGTACAGTTAGTCGGTGGCCAAGCAGGTTACTTGATGAAAGCTGGCACAGCAATATTGATGATTGTCCTCTCAGCGGCAGGCCTCGTACTGCACACACTCCAGACAACGTGCAGAGTTAACGAATTGGTGACTTCTGACAGACGCTTCTTCGGGAAACTGAAAGATTCTATTCGTGAAACAAGGTTTGAAGATGCCGACTCCCTTGTGCACGCTGCCAAACAGTGGCTCCAACAGGTTGGTCCAGAATTTTACCGTCTGGGTATACAGGCGCTGGTGCCAAGATGGCATGAGGCAGTTCAGAGGGATGGAAATTGTGGAGAAACAAAAATATTGTTCCTAAAGAATGTATCTGCACGCTGCAAAAATTTCAAACATGTAGAATAAAAGATTAAAAAAAATAGTTTGCATTTCTTTTGGAGTGATCCTCATACAAATACAATCCATTACAAGACCTATTTTGGATGGTGGGGAAAATAGCAGTGGTGATGGTATTGAGATTCAGCATAAGAGGGAGCAATCGACTCCCACAGTATTACGACCGGCTATGACTGCTCATGAGGAGAGAGAGAGAGAGAGAGAGAGAGAGAGAGAGAGAGGCATCATCGAAGAAGTACGGAGACTGTAGTTCAAGAACTGCACAAACCAGCACACAAAACATACCCTCGAAGCTATGATTAAATGTTTGGACGACCTGTGGCCGGCCAAGCTTGTCGACATGAGGGAATATCCACGTGTGAATAAATGATTCAAATACATTTTCATGGTCATTGATAATTATTCTAAATATGCCTCAGCATTACCCGTGAAAGGGAAAACAGGGAAGGAAGTTGCGCATGTGTTTGATGGATTGTTGCAGACGGGAACGAATCGAAGCCGAGACAACCTTCAGACATGTCACAGTGGTGAGTTTTACAATAGATTCGCAGGCTATTAAGAAAGTAGGGAACTTATCTGTCTGACGCCGCTAGGTGCGCTCCGATCGCGTATATTTGGCATGTGCGTGCTCGGCAGCTCAGTCGGCATCCATCCATAACAGCAGGAACATTTCTGGACGTCAGATTTTTTCGACATTCGAATTCGAAATGTGCTCTGCAATCTAAAATCCCGCCAGTTGTGAGGTGCGATATGTGATACGGTTTTTTTTTGGCAAAAAACCTAAAACCCATAGAAATTTATCGTTAACTGTGCGAAGTGTACGGAAACAACGTAATGAGTGAATGTTACGTCCGGAAATGGTCCATTCGGTTTAAAAATGGCCGAACCAACGTTCATGGTGAAGAGAAGAGGGGACGCCTGAGCATTGCGACTGACGATCTTGTTGCTAAAGTTGATAAAACGATTCGTGAAAACCATCGGTTCACAATAACGGAGCTTTCGATTTCTTTTCCACAAGTTTCACAGACTTTGTTGTTTGAAATTGTCACTAAAAAGATAGGCTACCTCAAATTTTGTGCACGATGGGTGCCAAAAATGCTTACAAAGCACCATAAAGAACAGCGAATGGGGGCAACGTTGACATTTCTGGAGGCCTACCACAAACATGGTGATTCATTACTGGATCGAATCGTACCGGTGACGAGACTTGGGTGAAACACGTCAATTGCGAGACAAAATTACAGTCCATATACAGGGTGTTACAAAAAGGTACGGCCAAACTTTCAGGAAACATTCCTCACACACAAATAAAGAAAAGATGTTATGTGGACATGTGTCCGGAAACGCTTAATTTCCATGTTAGAGCTCATTTTAGTTTCGTCAGTATGTACTGTACTTCCTCGATTCACCGCCAGTTGGCCCAATTGAAGGAAGGTAATGTTGACTTCGGTGCTTGTGTTGACATGCGACTCATTGTTCTACAGTACTAGCATCAAGCACATCAGTATGTAGCATCAACAGGTTAGTGTTCATCAAGAACGTGGTTTTGCAGTCAGTGCAATGTTTACATATGCGGAGTTGGCAGATGCCCATTTGATGTATGCATTAGCACGGGGCTATAGCCGTGGCGCGGTACGTTTGTATCAAGAGAGATTTCCAGAACGAAGGTGGCACGAGAGGAAGACGTTCGAAGCAATTGATCGGCAGCTTAGGGAGCACGGAACATTCCAGCCTAATGACTCGCGACTGGGGAAGACCTAGAACGACGAGGACACCTGCAATGGACGAGGTAATTCTTCGTGCAGTTGACGATAACCCTAATGTCAGCGTCAGAGAAGTTGCTGCTGTACAAGGTAACGTTGACCACGTCACTGTATAGAGAGTGCTACGGGAGAGCCAGTTGTTTCCGTACCATGTACAGCGTGTGCAGGCACTATCAGCAGCTGATTGGCCTCCACGGGTACACTTCTGCGAATGGTCCATCCAACAATGTGTCAATCCTCATTTCAGTGCAAATGTTCTCTTTACAGATGAGGCTTCATTCCAACGTGATCAAATTGTAAATTTTCACAATCAACATGTGTGGGCTGACGAGAATCCGCACGCAATTGTGCAATCACGTCATCAACACAGAATTTCTGTGAACGTTTGGGCAGGCATTGTTGGTGATGTGTTGATTGGACCCCATGTTCTTCCACCTACGCTCAATGGAGCACGTTATCATGATTTCATACGGGATACTCTACCTGTGCTGCTAGAACATGTGCCTTTACAAGTACTACACAACATGTGGTTAATGCACGGTGGAGCTCGTGCACATTTCAGTCGAAGTGTTCGTACGCTTCTCAACAACAGATTCGGTGACCGATGGATTGGTAGAGGCGGACCAATTCCATGGCCTCCACGCTCTCCTGACCTCAACCCTCTTGACTTTCATTTATGGGGGCATTTGAAAGCTCTTGTCTATGCAGCCCCAGTACCAAATGTAGAGACTCTTCGTGCTCGTATTGTGGACGGCTGTGATACAATACACCATTCTCCAGGGCTGCATCAGTACATCAGGGATTCCATGCGACGGAGGGTGGATGCATGTATCCTCGCTAACGGAGGATATTTTGAACATTTTCTGTAACAAAGTGTTTGAAGTCACGCTGGTACATTCTGTTGCTGTGTGTTTCCACTCCATATTAATGTGATTTGAAGAGAAGAAATAAAATGAGCTCTAACATGGAAAGTTAGTGTTTCCGAACACATGTCCACATAACAGATTTTCTTTCTTTGTGTGTGAGGAATGTTTCCTGAAAGTTTGGACGTACCTTTTTGTAACACCTTGTATAGGGGACCCACAATGTCCTCCAAAAACCCAAGAAAATGTTTGCAAACCTTGTCATCTGGAAAGTTGATGGCGACAGTCTTTTGGGATAGGCAAGGTGTGCTTCCTATTCATTTTGTCGAACGTGGAGCAACCATAAATTGTGCCTGCTACTGTCAAATTTTGCACTGCCTTAGAGCAGTTCAAAACGCCGAGGAAAGCTGACGTCCAAAATCATGTTTTTGCACGAATGCCCGACCTCACACAGCAAACCTCACTAAAGAACTCCTTAATTCATTCAAATGGGAAATTTTCCTTCATCCGCCCTACAGCCCCGATCTTGCACCAAGCGACTTCCACTTGTTTCCCAAGGTGAACTGGCTTGCAGCGCAGCGCTTTGTTGACGACGCGGAAGTGAAGGCGGGCGTGACTCACTGGCTGAAGTCTCAGGTGGCAGAATTTTACGACGAAGGTCTTTTACGGCTTGTCCACAGCTACGATAAGTTCCTCAATGTGTTTGGTGACTATGTGGAGAAGTAGTGTGTCAGTCGCTCTTTCAGATCTATATAATAAAATGTGTTTTTTGTACTTAGTTTTTTTTAATGCCAAAACGTTCCCTACTGTCTGAATAGCCCTCGTATTTCAAGACTGTGATGGAGCTGTATGGAACACATCACTATTAGACATTCACCCACCGGAAGGTGAGTATCGTCGAATGTCTGAATAGAACAGTGAAAACCCAAATGTGGATGCAATTCAATATTCGTAACTCACACAAATGGATCGATATCTTCTCACAAATAATTGCACAGTAAAACCGAACCAAACATGGTACAATAAAAATGAGACCAATGGATGTTCGTAATGATAGACTTCTAAATACAGTATACAACGGTATTAAAATGTGAGATCCGAGCAAACAGCAATTTAATGTAGGTGGTTTAGTACGTATTTCAAAACACAAGACAGTACTTGAGAAATACATGACAAACTGGTCAACCGAGATGCAGTTTCCCCAAGTGCGGAGAACGAATCCTAGAACCTACGTCTTAAAGGACAGCAGTAGTACTGAAATTAGTGGATGCTTTTACACACGAGAGTTACAGAAGTGTTCGGAACCAGATGTGTATCTCGTAGAGAGGGCCATACGGCTTCGGGGGAATAGAGCGTTGGTTAAATGGTTTGGCTGGATCTACGCTGACGATTTGTTATGTAACAGGGATCGCAGACCTCAAGCACCTCAGTAGCATAACATGCGTGATAAAAGACGCATTAGAGGAGGCGGCGGTATTCTCGGCAAACTGCCAGTCTAATTACACATTCCTGGATATGGTTACTGTCAACCTGGAACAAAACTTCAAAAACGATTGGCACGCGGTGATAAGGGAATAAATCTTTTCGACGATGACAGTGTGAGGAGGGTCTTTCACTCTCTAATTTTACCCTAAGACAGCGAGAATGCTCTGTGACTCCCATACGCAGAGAGATAGATCGTAAATTAAACACTATGCTCAAGGTGATAGAAATATGTGGAGCACCGTCTGGTATACTTTGATGATTTACGTGTTCGAGAATTAACACTGAATTGACGTACTGCACAGTCATCTATCCATGTACGCAATGATACTCGCAAAGTGGAGAAAGGGTGGTTTAGCTATGATACTGAAATTGGGGAAACATGCTGTCACATAACTGGACGGTGCTGAAGCTACTGTAAAATTGCTAAAATTGTTCGCGCTATCAACTGTAATGCTTATTCTTAGGGTACATCGATGGTGCCTTTTCCATCCCACATGTGCGGTGGCACGCTGTTGGTTACCACATAATGGTTGACTTATATCGCTTGTTTGCTTTGAGGAAAGAGTTTTCGTGGACAGACAGCACGTTCTGCGGTGAATAGCACCGAAACACTGATCGCGTACATGAGTGCAATATGAGGAATCAGTCGAAAGGGAAGCCAGAGTCACCAGCTATTCCGTCAGTGTGAGAGACGAGTCTAAGTGTAGAGCTCGTGAATCATCTGTGGACTGTAGTTTGGAAACCAGTGCCAGCTCTCCAGTTTGCTTATGTTGTAACTGTCTTTTCTTAAAATCAGCCGATGTGTGGCGTGTTATGCTATCCGCCGTAAGAATGTGATTTACACCGTGCAGCGTCTAGTTTCCTGCGAAAGGCCATGGATCAGCACTTCTTGTCAGTTTAGAACCTGCCACAGGCCTCGAAGTCGTTGCAGAAAAACGAAATGTTTGGCATTGTACAAAAGCGTTTCAAACAACTAAACAGGACCAGAGGGAGCGTCTCATGCGATTTAGTATAGTCTGTGTGATACGATCATTCGCCTATGGTATAGGTGATCAAACTTAAAAGTCGCCTCTGCCGTGCCTGTACATTTAATAGGATTGTGGCACACAGGCGGCAGTAGCAGCAGCAGAAACTTTTTCCCCAACTCAAACAAGCGATCTCACTCAATCATCATATAGTAACCAATGCGCGGATATGATGGAAAAGACAGCGCTGATGTACTGTAATGTTAAGCAACGGACTTGATAGCGCGAAAAATTTTACACTAATTTCAGCACCAGCCAATGATGTGACGGCATGTTTCCCCAGTTTCAGTATCATAGCTAAACAATGCCCTCTGCACGTTGCGAGTATCATTGCGAACATCGATAGATGACTGAGAAGTACGTCCATTTACTCTTAAATCTCGAACACACAAATAATCAAACTATACCTAACAGTGCGCTACATGTTTCTATCACCTCGAGTATAGTGTTTAAATTACGATCTATCTCTCAGTGTATGGGAGTCACAGAGCATTCTCGCCGTCTTAGGATAAAAGACAGTTTGTACATGGGATCAAGTATGCGCCAGCAAGAGGAATGCTACAAAACGTTGACATCGAAACGAAGAGGAATCAGGGAGGTAGTCAATTTTTTTCCCATTGAGTCAGTATGATTCTGTATGCCTACTGAGGTATCAGTGATACACGCGAGTTGACTACTGTATTTGGTGCTTATGAGGAGTGCAGAGATCATTTCACCTTTAAACTTACTTGCATCTGCGTTATATGATAACACAGAATGGAGGGGCTGATCGATTGAGAAAGAGCTGTAACGAGGTACGATTTAAAGGTTGACTAATAAATTCTAGAGAAGGAGAAATTGGTGCAGGTAAATTTTTTTTCCTGTGTTCTATCCGGATGCATGAGTCACGTGACATAGCCTGCGTTCTAGTCGTATACAGCTACACGTCCGGTATGTGGTTTAAAGCAGTTGCGGTCGTTAACGGCAAACCTCTCGGTCATCAGATGACTTCCATCTCATGTGTGATGAAAATTGACACATTGCTCTAAACGAATTTTGATTTTATGCGATCCCCCTGTCGCATCTTGGGTGTAAAATCGAGACTTCAGGGTTATAACTAACTTAGCGGTATGAGCTTGTGATGCGGTGCAATCCCTGTGTACACATTTGCCCGACTGGTGTGCTGTTTACAGAGTTAGTGACGGAATGACTTGTAATTTTCACATGTCAGACGCTGCTGCTGCTTTGCGTTTATTTGTTTCCTTGTAGGATGTATTCCGCGCTACTAACTACCATTTTATATATAGGGCTGATGCAGGCATCGTATAATTTCTGACCCATGATCGAATGTGAACAGTGGACATTATACGTCTCCACAAAGCTATATTGTGCTCGTATCATGCAAAGCAAATTTTTATGATTCGATAAGATAGTTCAGCGTAGAGAAACCGGGAAGAATGATGTGTGTCTGATAGGTCGGAAAAGTATGCGATCTAACATTATAGCCAGTTTTTAGGTGCAAAGCGCTATTTTCTTAGGAGAGCGTGTGCTTATGTTCTCTCTCTCTCTCTCTCTCTCTCTCTCTCTCTTAGAAATAACTTCCAGGTGCAGATCCTAGACTCTAGAACAATACTGTAGTGTTGATAGCTTGTTTGATTTATGTAAAAATAAGTCGAGCTCCATCCATCTGGGGCTCCATCGCGTATAAAAATCAGTCCTTTGTTGTTCTTCTTAACTGTGCGCTATTATATGACCGCACTATGGAATCTGTTACTATACATGGGGTGCTACGCTCCTCGACATGGTCGCATCTCGAGAAATCTCGTTAACTTTGACGGGTTACGACCTGGAAAGCTCAATTCGTCCACTAGATGTGGAGTGTAGAGGTCTTCTTTTGGTCGGTTTTAGAATAATTCGCTAACTGTGGTGCGGGTCTGGTTGGTCAATGACAGTGTGTAAAGGTCTTTTACCTTAAGACGGCGGGAATGATCTGTGACTCCCATATGCTGAGAGATAGATCGTAAATTATACACCATGCTCGAGGTGATAGAAATATGTAGAGCACTGTCTCGTATACTTTGATGATTAACGTGTATAGAGTTAAGAGTTAGAATAAAGAGTTAATGGACGTACTGCTCAGTCACCTGTCGATGCTCGCAATGATATTCGCAACGTGGAGAGGGTTTGGTTTAGCTATGATACTGAAATTGGGGAAACATGCTGTCACATTATTGGCCGGTGCTGAAATTAGTGTAAAATTCTTCGCGCTATCAAGTCTGTTGCTTAATATTACAGTACATCGGCGGTGCCTTTTCCATCACATCTGTGAATTGGTGCGCTGATGGTTACCACATAATGATTGAGTCACATCGCTTGTTTGAGTTGGGGAAGAAGTTTTGTAGATGCGTGACAACTTCTGGGGGTTGCTAGGAGCTAAACAGCGATCGCGTACATGAGTGCAAAGTTTGGAATAACTCGAAATGGAACACGGAGCCATCATCTATTCTGTCACTGTGACATTGAGTTTAAATGCAGATGTATTCTGTCACTTTCGGACGGTAGTTTGGAAACTCTCCACAACGCTGCCAAACACTTCTAGTTTCCTTATGTTGAAAGTGTGTTTTATTTAAAAATGATCCACTGTTATGCTATCCGACATAAGAATATGATTTACACCGTGTGCTGTATGTATAGTTTCCTGTGAGTGGTCGTGGACCTGGGCGTCTTAATGTGAGTTTAGAATCTGACACAGACCTCGAAGTCGTGGCAGAAAACGAAATGTTTGGCCATGTGCAAAAGTGTGTTAGAAAACAGTGTTTGAATCAGGACCAGAGGAAGCGTCTCATACGATAATTCGCTTAGAGTATAGATGATGTAAGTTTAAAGTGGTCTCTTCGGTTTTTGTATATTTAATATGATCGTGTGCACATAGGCAGCTGCAGTTTGAGGTGTCGGACTTGGTGAACCGTTAGGAATGCCTGGATGGCTGCACTCTACGCTATTCTGGGGAAGTATTGCAAAATCTCTTTCTTCACGCTGGAGGCACACCGTAGCTATACGTCATTGCACCAGCATCGACGCGTAGGTGACTAGTAAATAGGAGGAGCTTTTATGAAATGGTTCAAATGGCTGTGAGCACTATGGGACTTAACTTCTGAGGTCATTAGTCCTTTTATAGTTCGTAATTTTTCTATGTTGCGATAGGTATAGAACAACGAAAATAACATGTTAGGGATCTTTAGTACTTGTATCTAGTTCGGGTGCATACCACATTGCGCGCATTTCCTCTGAATGCTCAAAACACGGTCCTGTAGCAGTAACTCAGCTCGATCTCTCTCTAAACGGGTTGCATAAGGTGTTAGATATGCCTCTCTCCAACCTAAATTTGAACTTGCACTTGTGGAAAGCTGTAGAAATGGGTGCGAGTGCAAGATGTATAGAGTGTGATTAAAAAGAAGTTTGCCGCCATCATGGGTAACTGTACCTGCGTCATCAGCTGGTGTGATGATGGCGTCCTCTGGCGGCGACGAAATGTACCAAAACAGTTGGGGTCTGGAGCTCATGGTGAACCCACTAGGTGGCGCCATCTTGGATTACTGTACTTGCGTCATCACCTGACATAACTACTGCGTCCTATAGTGGTATCGATATGGGCTAAGTCAGTTGGGCTGTGGACGCAGTGGCGAATACACTTGGTGGTGGTGCTGCCTCTAATTGTTTAAATAAAGACTGGTGTACGATGTCGACAGTTGACGACTAGCAGGCAGAGTCTTTTAGATGGATTATTATTTTGACAATTTGCGAGTTGTTTGTCTGTCTGGACGTAAATGTGTTGTATTATTTATGAGTGGTTCGCATGTCTGTAAGCTGTGCAATGCGTTACTTTTGACGGTTTACAATTAGCAAGAGTTTGTGCAGAGCCTTATACATGAGTTATGTAGGAGTAGTTTGCAGGTCTGTATGCTGTGGGGTATGTCAGAGCGTCTGTTCTATGATACATATACTCCATCCTTAAATAAACTGCTCCCAAATAAATAAAGTACACTCCTTTCTCTCTCCATCAGCCTAGTGTTGGCTGAGTCCTTTTACCAGCAACCTCTAGGGAGAGGTCGCGCCCTGGAGGTTTTGGTTAGGGGGGGTGAGCTTTGTTTGCAACGATTTTCTTATGTTGGTAGCGAAAACCCAAGTGACCTTTCTTTACTGCCAGAATTCAAACTTGGCGCCGGTTCCTAGGAAGAGGTGGCGGTCTGGACCTTGAAAAGTAGTTGAAACTAGGTAGTTGAAAGTGTAGTGAACCCCTTTTCTTACCTATATGAAGTCGAATCACATGACTAATACAGTAGTCAATAGGAGTGCAGCATTCTAGGGGTGGGGGGTGCTAGGTCATTAATGAACACCATGTTGATAATGAGAAAATCTGGAACTTCTCATTTGATCATTGAATATTGAACTTGTAAATTTACGTATTGAATATGATTAAAATTTAAATGGAAGTAAGTACTTAGGAAATTGATAGGTCAGATGCGCGATGTGGGTGTTACTTTAGTTGGTATATTTACAGAAGACTATGTCTGCCATGAGTACAAAGGTGCGGGATGAGGCTGTGACGTGTGCAGTCGCTCGCAGGCACTGACGCGGCGCGTGTCTCGTAATAACGCGCGCGCGAGAGAGCAGACGATCTTGTGTCATCACGCGACTTCACGGTAGCGCCCTCTGGTGGGCACAATATGAAATAAGTCAGTTGGGCTCTGGAACTCGCTCTGATCACAGTGGGTGCCGTCATCTTGAATACTAGCACATGCCTCATGATCGGTCGTCAGGATAGCAACCTCTGGTGGCGACGATATGAACTAAGCCAGTTTGAGTCCACACCCAGTGGAGAACACACATGCTTGAAATTGGTTAAATAATAAAGACAAGACCTTATTCCACGCCATATTCTTTGCTTATTAGAAGTAAGTGTTGGGTGACACATTATAATGTTGGAATTTGAACTTCGCGCTATTTTTGGTAGGTCTTAGGAAAATAAGATTCATTAAGCCTGGTGTTCTCTCAAACCGTCTATTATCAATCTGTATTGTGTCTTCAGTTACAGTTATAGAATGCGTACCCAATATGTACGTTCTTCCCCTGCTAACACCAAAAGCTCTATCTAATCGTGTTTTATTTTTTTATTATTATTATTATTTATTTTTTTTCTGAGTGCTGTCAGAGGGATTCATTAACCGGCTTAAAGGTCTCTCTTAGCGTTTGCTGTCGATCCATATGACCTAACCTCAGCAGCCGTGATTTCTTACAAACTGCTTTACGCACCTGAATCACTTTCTGCTTCGTGGACATCATGGTGTAAACTGATCAGACATCTCTGCGGTGTGAGGCTGTATATACCCAGTCATCGTGACCACCCTTCTCAACAAGGAAGTCTACATCTATTTTCCCCTCAATAGCCTGGACCTTTTCAATTAATTCGGTTACTTTCTTACTGACTTGATTAACTAACTCATTTAATGCACTCACCATTCTCAGAAAAGTCTGGTAATACGTCTCTAGTTCCGTGCGCATAGCTGCAAGTTTATGCGCAATAGTTTGAATTTCCGCTTCCAAGTACAGGCGAATGTTCTGTCTGTGTACAGGCGAATTTGTCCATGGTGTAGCTTAGACTGATGTACTAACCTCTCTTACAGTGCTATATATGCAAAAACTCTTGAAAGTTTGGCTGTACGTACTATCACCCAGTTTTCTTGTTTCATCAATAACGAGAAACCCAAATTGTGAATGATTCCAGCAATCTGCATATATCTTTACAAAATTATTGCATGATATTCGTTCCGACATGTGCCTGGTAAATGTGTTTTAAATTCTGGTTGTCTTGTTTGAAGGCTATAATGAGGTTTGCGTTATACGTAAACAACTGTTTGCGGATTCTGGAATATGCTTGACTTGGATAAAATACATCAGCACCCATATGACGACCGAAACAGAAATATTTTCGAATTTCGTCTTGGTTTACCACGGCGACATCGTCGAATATGTAGACTGTGTTTGGCTTTGCTTTATCAGGTGGAGGGACATCACTGCTTTCACTGAATGTCATGTATGTAACACCATCTACACCGCACAATATCTCATGCAACAGCTGATACTTGGGTTTAAACAGTATTTTTGAGAATACACAAATATGTTCAAATCGAGCCCCATCTACATGTGTTAGCAGAGTCATGAGGGCATTAGTCTTCCCGCAATTGGGTGGACCCACAATAATTGCTCTTATATTATCAGGAAGGAGAATTCCGTTCTTCTTGTTCTTCTTCAGGTCTTCATTTGCATCTTCACAGGACCAGTCTCCAACAACAAAGTCTTTGTGGCAAGGGTGCTTCACCCAGCCCGCCATCATACCAATTGCATCAGGTACAGACATGTTGTTGACATATATAGAAAATAAACTTGAAAGGGTAACAATAGTATGTGTAGCCACTATAGTTCCATGACTTAACCGACTGAGCTATATTGACTACACAGAAAAAACAGCTATATATTTTACACATGAAGAGTAACTTGATCAATGATCATCTCAGTTACTTGTATAGCACTGAAAAAAAAATTGTAATACTTTGATTATAATGACAGAGGTATGAAATAATTCACAAACACTGTTCGAGATTATACATAAATTATTTATTTAAAAATCATACATGGGATGTAGTATTTCAGGACTATCATTACAATCTGTATGTATCTTCTTCTTCGCACCTATACAGTATTTACCAATGAAGCTTTTTGGCAAGCAATAAATTCAGCGCATATCTCACTCAAGCCAATAGATAACTCACAGTACTCAGGTTCTTCACAGACACATTTCATCTGTTTCTCTTTAGGTTTAGCGTTCATGTGCGAACATAGGGGTTGCTTAAGATCATCAACATGTATGCTATGCACATGTAGGGAGTTTACAACATCATTGTGTGCAGAGCCTGTGCTAGGCAACCAACGATTCAGTCTGTCCAATGCAAGACGTATGGCAATGTCCAGATCGTATAACTTCATAACTGAGGCATGTTCAGATAAACACAGTTGTCACCCGATTTCACACATAATGCACGGTCATCATATACTGTTGTAACAGAAAGTGTCACATCAGTAAGGCAAATGTCTGGGGGAGAATGAGTTGGATAATATTCTGTAGTCATCTGCTGATTGATGTAGCGCTCTGCACGACATATTTTATCCCAGTCGAACTCGGAAATTGGCACTTTAACACATTTGGATACATTTTCAATCTCCATTCTAGCATGCAGCCCCCAGACATGATGCACTTTTATAGCAATGTTCACACGTTTCGATCCACTGGCAGTTAAATTGTATGTGGAGGCGAAAAGCGTAGGTGCACTCGATGCCTTCTTATCCACAGTATCTCCACTCTGTGGGTGCGCTATCACAGGGATGTTCTGCTGGGATGGGTCATATGTTGGCAACCAGTACCCATCTTGTTGTTTAACACCGCCAGCGACAGCATTCGATGTGTCGGGGGCAGATCGCATGTCCTCATCACACAAATCGATGAGTGGGATGGACAGCAGAAACTCCTTGTCTTGATCCAGCAAGTGAGCTGTGTGTGCTACCAAGTCCCACGTGGCTTCTACTGGTTCAGACATGCTGGAGGCTGCGCCAGTAGGTAGCGACAAGATGGCAGGCCAGGTTGCAACACACCGGATGTGTTAGCAGAGCTAGGCATGTTGGCGCTCGACCCTGTTGAACGAAGATGAAGAAGCATTAGATATGGATCAAGACGTGAAAACTTCATATAATAATAGTAATAAGGCGAACCAGAGATAAAGATGTGATATGGGATACTTACTTTTCTGTTTAATCCTGTTCTGCATGATTGTGCTGGAGTGTGACTGCTGTTGACGCTTCATGGTTTTCGTTCTTCTGCTGACTGACTGAACAAGACTGAGGCCCTTGAGCTGCTTAGCCTCACCTATATCTCCTACAATGACGTCATCAGATACTTCCATCCAACTGGCTGAAGTCGAGCATGTGACTGGATTAAGGGTTCCTATTGGTTCCCACTGATGTCACAACAGTGCCCTCTAGTGCCAGTGCTGGGTTCTAGGCTACATGATGAACTGACTGTTCGCCGCCATCTTGTACAACGGTACTTGCGTTATCAGCTAACGTCATGGTAGCACCCTCTGGCGGTGGCAATATGTGCTAAGTCAGTTGGAGTCTGGAGCTCGTGGTCAACACACCGGATGGCCGCCATCTTGGATTACGTCACAGATGAGAGCGCCCTCTAGTGGTGGCGATGTGTATTAAGTCAGTTGGGCTCTGGACCTTGTGGTGAACACAACGGATGGATAGCACTGCTTGTAATTGTTTAAATAAAGTCTTATGTCCAAGTCCTTTTCCCACGAATTCTTAGGAGGTGGCTGTTGGGCGACTGAGGTTAGTACAAGTGTCCTTTCTTTGGCTCCATATTCTTAGCTTAGTAGAGAAACCACAAGTGACCTTTGTTTACCACCAAAATTCAATCTTCGCGCCAGTTCATAGGAGGAAGTGGTGGTCGAGTGACTTAGGTTAGTGGATGTGGCCCGAGTGAGCTATCTTCCCGCAATTTTCTTTGCTTAGTAGGGATAACTGTGGTGTGATGCATTATCCTGTTGGAATTTGAACTTCCCACTATTTTTCTGAGGTGAAGGGGGCATGGAACTTTCCCACCAAAATTCAAACCTACCGCCAAAATCCGCCATCTTGAATGACGCCATGGCAGCCATCTTGGATGACGTCATGTGCTGTTGCCAAGTCCACACGGCGCCATCTTGGATGACGTCATCACTATAATCCTGGATACATCTGGCAACAATGCAGAGTAGGTGGTACATACTTTGTTCCAGTATTACTGAGCGCTTATTCCACGGCGTTTTTCAACTGCAAAATGTACTAGTTACTGAAAGTCATGTAATCAGAAACATTGAAATTAAGAAAGTCTAAAGGTTCAGATTGATGTTTTTAGGTCTGATTTTCTCAACATGCTTCCAAATTGGTGATCAAACCAAAATATCAGTCCAGACCAAGGACAAAATATTTCCACACTTCTGGAACGAATCACTAAAGGCACAAACGTTTTGCTCAAAATAATCATTTTTTGTTAACTTGCAAGTATGTGTGAACGAAGAAATTGGTGTGTAATCTAGTCAAGTAACCACTCCAATTTCACTTGAATGCTAGAATGAGATACTGTTATACAGTAGCTTCCAGAATTCAGAAGGTTACTGAAGTGTATCTTAAAAAAAAAGAAGCTATCCAATCTTGAAAACTCTTGTGTCACGAATAATATTTATAATGTCAATGATTAAGTAACAGATGTTAATGAAAACTCAGAGCTTGTATGTATGAAACGTAAAAGGAGGCCTCTGTAGGAAAAACAAAATTAAGTTTTCGAAAAAACCAAGCGATTTTGTAAAGAAACGGAGACTTTCTCTTCTTATGATTCACTTCTGTTTTGACATTCGATGTACTAAGAGGTAGGTTGCCGAAATTCTTATGTCTTATATTTTTTATGGAATAATAAGATTATCATTCATAAATATCGGTCTCTGCAGTTATTGTAGTGAACCTTTTAATACTACCACACTGAACTGCTTAAATGATTTTATATTTTTTAGGTAGATGTATCACGAAATTGTGATCACGTTATTTGAAAGCAAGATGAACGACTGCTTATCGCGTTATGCCGTTTAAGTATATTATTCTCCATAGGTCGGACCTGAAGACCTGTTTTTACGAAGACCGGTCGATTATCTACAGAAGTGTCTTGCAGTCAACGAGCCTTCAAACAGCGGTTGACGAAGGTGTTCAGCAACACCAGGGTCTCATACATTGATAGAATGTAACAGCGTTGGCCTCAAGGGTAAATTATAGTAATGGTCCAGCATATTAAAAGGATTAAATATATATATATATATATATTATACGCGTAAGGATACTAACCACACCGTGGCATCGCATTTGTAACGTGTCCTTCCTGTGGCAAACTCAGAATAATGAGCAGAATATTTTTTCATTAATTTGAATATTTCTCTCACTTTTAATTACCAGTAAGGAAAGAAACGTTACAATGGACGCTAGTCTGCCATCTTTCTTGCTGAAGTGGAATATCGCGTTTATTAAATTTCCTTGACAGGTTAACTGAAACTGTTTTCCCTAGCCCAACGAATTGCTGGAAAGTCTGCCCTTAGAGTTCTCTGTCGACTTGTAGATTGTGAGTCTGTCTGATATCGAGAAGTGATCAGTGTCGATTGCTGGTACGGATGGCGTTAGAGTAGATTACACGTGGTATCTGTCACATGATCTTACCCCATTAACTCTCGTAGCATTGAGTGGCGCACTTTGGGTTTGTGGCGTGAGACTTTCTTTTCACTTAGGAGTGTAAGCAACAGCACCACAGTTTACGGAGAAAAGTGCGTGTTTTGGACCGTAGTTCCATTTCTGGGTGTTCGGTCGCCTGCTGCGAATCATTTTATTTGACCCCGACCCGGCGACTTGCGTGTAGATGACAACGAAATGGAGACGAGAGCGACAGCTACGGAGGCGGCTGTCCGTGTTCTGCGAGCGGAGCGTCCTGTGTCTGTATTTCGTGGCGGCTGACGGTCCGACGGCGCAGTTCTTGGTAAGTATGGAACGTTCTTTGGTGATATCCCGCACAGTGCAGTTGTTACAAAGCACTGACTTTTTATTGGCGCGCTACGAAAAAGCTAATTCGTGATGTCAGTACATGCTGTGTGTAGCGAACTTTGGGCCACTTATTTGCTTAAAGAATTTTCACTTACATTTTTGATAAAGTTGAAAAGTTAGTTGCTTCAGCATACTGTTAGTAGCTAAATGAAAATTGTTAGAACAAATGTTAATTCGGGGTTTATGGCGGTTTGTGGAATAACTGTTTAGGGAGAGTAAGCTTCGTAGTTCAGCTCTGTAGGCAAATTACGTAGAATTTGCTGACTGAAAAGATCAACCACAACTGGCAAGTCTTGGAAGTCGGGTGCAAAGGGTGTCCCATAATTGCAAGTAACTGATGATGTGCAACATGTTGACTGTTAACAGCTTCTGCGAATAGCCATGAAGTGGCGACTAGAACGTGTCAGTCTATGACGGGATACTGGTTAGACTACAGTAGCGTGAAGACGCTGCCCCTCTGTACGGTACCTATGGATGTAAGACTTTAAGATATTTAATAAACGTAAACTGTAGTTATACGGTGCTGTATAACTTTAAGCATACATCGTGTTTTGAGAAATTTTTGACAAGCTTGACAAGATGCGGGATGTTGTCTGTTTCGCCGCACATGTTTAGTGACAGTTTGATTAGAATTTCTCACTGTATCGTGAGTCTCCACAAGTATGGAAACTAGAATCAACGGTAAAAACAAAGGGAAATACGGAAGTGTCCGATCCCACCCGTCTGCTTTGACCCATGACGTCACAAATATGGCGGAAACACACACTTTCCACAAGAAGCCTAATGACACTAACGGGACAAGCGCGGGAAATGGGGTGTTTTGGATGGCGGGCAAACTAAATATAAACAAATTTAGACGCCTTGCGTAGCTACAACGTGTAAGTGATGACAGCCATGCATGAATACCCATCCACCTCCCCAGGGGTCGTAACCCCTGCAACCCATAGAAGATAACGATGCTTCAGTAGCTGATTAGTGTTTTTTGTCTTTGTAAAAAAAAAAAAAAAAAAAAAAAAAAAAAAAAACTCACGGGATAGAACGAACAGATCAGAAAGTTAAATATAATAAGCTAAAACAGAAATTCGAGGAAACAGATAATTAAAATAAGTAATAAGTGTTTTTAAACTTTAAAAAAAATCTCACGAGATAGAACGAACAGATCAGAAAAGTAAATAAAATAAAACAGAACTGGAGACAGCCACACTCAAACCAAACTCCGCTCCGTCATGACGTCACACACAACACCCTTACGTCACGGGTCAAAGCCGACGCGTTGGATCGGACGCTTCTGTCGACCCAAACAAGGTAGTACTGTCAATTACCAAAATGAGTGCTGTATCTTTCAGGAATAGGTTAAGATGGGAATATATATTCTACCCATAATACAGACGGAAGCGTAACGAAATAAAAAGTAATAAAAGTTCTCCGTTCTTCTACGCGCAACGTGGGCTGTATGTTCCAACGTTTTAATTTAAGGAACTGTCATAAGAGGACGAAATACGAGGATAAATCGCCGCGTCCCTGTGCCTTCACACCGCGAGAGCGGAGTAAAATTAGTCATTACAGGTTTCATTGACAATTCGACTAAAGTTGATGTAATCAGGTTTTAAGAGCAATATTTCCTTTCGAGGAATTTCGTATGTAAGTCTCTACCGTTGAAAGCCATTCCCTGGACCAGCGTCGAAATCGAAGCCACAACTGCTTTATCTGTATTAGAGGCCTTTCTGTCAATACGAGCAGGGTATGCTTCAAAGTGAGGTGAAAGTGACAAACTTCGTACCTGTATGTTTGTTAATTTGCCCTTGTCTAGCTGCGGATTCGTCAGAGTTTTGTCGTTTATGGGGGGGGGGGGGGGGGGGGGGTCTTAACTGTCAGCACAAGGGATCGGAGGTCCCGGGGACAGTGATTCATTCTGTTTTCGCAGAAGCACGGGACACGGGTGTAGGCAGCCAGCGACACGAAGTGGAGGCGAGCCGTGGTCCGTGGTGTCACCCACACCACCTGTGGGAAGGACTAGCTCACATTTCCGCCACTTTTGGCGTCCGCACTATGGGCGGGATTCGTGGTTTCGGTGAAACATTTGAAATTGTGACCACATATGGAGTGCAGGAAATTTTGCGAGGCCCACCACCCACCCTCTGCCAAGTCCCCTGGAATCTTGGTTGTGACAGATTGATCTGCAGCATGGCTACAGGTTGAAAGGTGAACTGGCGAAGCTAATGGATGCGAATAAATGCCAAAGGTTGTGGTAAGGCCCCTGCACGCGCAACGACCAATCGAACACAATTGAACATGTGTAGGCGTTTTGACCGACAAACTTTCCTTGTCTGGATATTGGGCCGTTGTGCCAACTGCATGCCAGACGTCTGTCTTTAGTCAGTGTTTCTGCAGATGTTTGTGGAGCACGTCGAGGAATATATCAATATAGATCAAATAAATAAGCTTTCCTCAGTTTTCAACGAATCCATAGTGACTTCCTGCAGCACAGAGTAAGTCGGCCGATCTTCTGTATTTCTGATTTTGTCTTTTAGTTCAGATACCTAACGGAAATGATTCTGAAGAAACGAAATATCGACACCTAGTTGACGTTAATTCATGAAATATCCCTCCTTCATCGTTAGTCCAGCCTATATCCAAGCCCTCAATGAAGAGCAAACTATGGGATAATTTTCTGTTCCAACAGATGCTGAATTCTTCGTTTCTTATGTATGTTCTATTTGTTAGACTTGCGCCACTGCTCCGTGTAGTGTTTTCCAAATAAGTCTTAAACTTTGCTGCGTACATGAATTAATCGGTGGCGAAGCCTACCCAAAAAAAATAATAATTCTCCCATACTGAATTTAATCAGATCGGGCAATGTAAACTTGTGAATGTTTCACTTTAGAACTTCTTATATGCACCCGCCGGTAGAATGTATCACTCCCAGCTTTGTAACGAATAGCAGCTCAAAATTCTGTGCTGCTTATGAGCATGCACAGTAAGCCCGTTTCTTTTCCGTGGCGTACCGTGGATTCTACAGCGTGGATACAGTTTTTAAAAGCTGGCGTTAGATTTTTCTGGTTCTCGCCAGCAGGTGGATACACGCCTGTGTAATGTCTTCCACGAGTTCACTAACAGTGCTACCTGGGCCGCTATTACACTATCCCATTCCTTTGTCAAAGTTGATATGTCAAACATTTGTCAAAGAAATTTGATGGTGTAATAGGCAACTTTGTCAAAACTGGCATGTCGTCAAGTAAGATCAAATCTAAAGCCTCGCCATAGATTTGGTCATAGTCGTTAATCATCTGTTCACTGCAATGTGAAATGTAACACCTTCGAGCGCTGGCGTCGCTACAGCTGTTGGACGTATCTGTAGTGTGTTTGTAAACATGGCTTCAAAGTTAGTTTCGTCGACTTTTTTAAAATAAACTAGCTTGGGCTATGGGAGGGGGGGGGGGGTGGGAGCAAGGGGCATATTGCATGCTATCAATTGTGTGTTGATGGGAGGTGGAATATACTGCAGGCGACTTCATGTCCACAATCACAGCTACAGCCATCCACCTCTACATCTGGAAACATACATACAGCAAGCCGGAATAGAGGATGTGGACACACTCAAAAATTCTTAGCTTTCCTTTCTACTTTGTCTGTTTTTGGATTCTGGATGCGACAAATTAAAAAGCGCATTATCTGTTTCATACTTTGTATTAATTTTGCCGTTGTGGGAACACTAATTCCAGAAATTAAATTATTTAAAGTTAAAAATTGTTCTTATAGTCCATAAAGTGCACTAAACGTTTATTTACCTTCACATATTCCACCTTCATCGGTTTATAAATCGCTTCACACGTTTCTGAAATTATTTTGGTTGATTACAATGTGATATTAATGTGCTGTGTAGTAAACCAGAGTAGCTGTCATGTATCAAGAAATCGCAGTGACACAATTTGTCTTCTGGACGTACAGCATTTCTAAGAATATTCTGTTTTGTAACATGAGAAGCCACTTTACTGAGCAGATACTGAAATACTCTCATCCATTCGTAAGTAATTTATATGTTAAGACTTGAATTCCTCCTCTTGCAGCTCTCGTAACAAATTTTGCTGAATTCTTTTACTATGTAGACGTAATACCTAGGGTTTCATTCAACTCTTTCTCTACCGCTTTTCTTCCAAATACACACACAATGCAATTGTGGTATTAGCAACTGCAGCACACAAGTAGTTTCCGTCCGCCATCTTGAAATTTGACGAAAAATGACAGTGTAATCCCATTTCTAGCGCCACGATCTTTGTCAAAAAAATTTGACAAATATTTGATATTTCTTTGTCAAAGAAGAATAAGACACAAAGAACAAGAAGAAATTCATAATTCGTTTAAAATAAATGTGAAACCATCATTGGATGTCATTGGAAGATGACAGGGAATAACTTGTGTTTTCGTTGTTCCTCAGATTAAAATTTAGTAGCCTTACTTATTTCACACGTTCGTAGTAATGCAGAGTGTTGGTAGGTTCTGAAATCAACATAGGCATGTTTATGGTGAAATCTGTAACATGAATTAAGTAGCAAAAAGCAGTAAGCAGTGGCATTGATAAAACTGATTAGCGAAGTATGTTTCGGTGTGTCCTGTCAGGTGTTATCGACAATGTCTTGACACCGTTGTCGAAAGGGAATGGTAAGATGTCTAGTATTTAAATTATTGCTGCAAAGCATGGTATTGCCGCCTACATCAAACTCCCATGGACGCATTTATTTCATCACGAGACCCTCAAAATGTTTTTAACTGAAAACACTGCATCCTTTACTCGTCTCTCTGCAAGAGTGTAAGAAAGAAAGCTGACGCAGTTTGTCTATTAAATTTTAGGGAAAATTTGTAAGAAGCTTTCAAACACAATAGTAAAATTCAAAACGGTGGTTAAGTGGCAGCGTTGTAAGGTCCATTATAATTATCCGGGCTGTTATGCCGTGGTCGGTTGATGAATTCTGTGTCGATTCCCAACGTTTCGTCTCAGACTGCGGGAGACACCTTCAAGGGGGTCCGTAGCTCAATGGAAGGTCCAACACACCCACTGACTGCCGCTAAATTCCGTGTCCGCGCGTTCCCACGCCGCGGCATGACGTCACGTGTTTTGAAAACGTCAGTGCAATTGGCCTCTGTCCGTCGCCGTCGATCGCCGTTGCCATCACCCAGTAGTGGACGGGTGGTACACATCTTCTTTAACACCGGCATCCATATACCGTTTAATTTCACACCCTCCTCCTTTCGGTTGAAATTATTTGGGTGTTTAGCGATTTCGATTGCCTCACTGTAGAGCCTTTCGCAATATCCGCTTGTGGCCGCTAGCACTTGCGTCTCCTCGAAACGAATATTGTGGTTCCCTGGCTGGAAAGCATGCTCCGCAACAGCTGATCGTTCCGTTTCTCCTCTTTTACAATTTCCCTTATGCTCTTCCAAACGTTTAGAAACAGTTCCTTTAGTGGTACCCACATAAACATCACCACAGCTGCATGGGATCCTATACACTCCAGCTTTTTCCAGTGGTTTGCGAACGTCCTTGGCTGGCTTAAGGTATTCCTGTATCTTCCTTGTGGGCTTGTAAATTACGGTAATATTCCGCTTCGTCAAGATCCTCCCTATTCTTTCCGTTACATTCTTAACAAACGGCAGGAAAACCTTAGATTTTGCAGTAGCCTGTACGTCAGTATGATTTCTGCGTGGCTGCCTCAACGCACGTTCTATTTCGGCGGACGAATATCCGTTCATTAGTGCATTGTGGAGATGTTCCATCTCAACGTCGAGCAACTGAGGTTCACAAATATTTCTAGCTCTGTCCGCTGTCGTCTTCATAACACCCCGCTTCTGTTGTGGGTGGTGGTTCGAATCCCGGTGCAAATAACGGTCCGTGTGCGTGGTTTTGCGGTATGCTGAGTGGCCCAAATTACCTTATTCGTTTCTAAAAACAAGCACATCGAGGAAATATAAATTGCTGTCTACCTCCTCCTCCATTGTAAACTGAATTCTCGAGTTTATACCGTTCAGATGTTCGTGGAACCGGCTGAGTTCCTCCCTACCATGTCTCCACAGCACAAACGTGTCATCCACGTATCGGAACCACACATTTGGTTTTTTGCTGGCAGTACCTAAGGCCTGTTCTTCGAATTTCTCCATAAAGAACTTTGCAATTACGGGACTTAAGGGGGCTTCCCATAGCCACGCCATCCGTTTGCTCATAAAACTGTCCATTCCACTTGAAGTATGTGGTCGTCAAACAACACTTAAACAGTTCTGAAATATCGGCAGGAAAAATTCGATCCAGCTGTTCCAATACATCATTAAGTGGAACCATGGTAAACAGCGATACCACATCGAAGCTAACCAAGATGTCCTCCGGCTGGACCACTATGCCATTCAATCTGCTGATGGAATGTGTCGAATTATTTATATGAGTCCAAACGGCCCACATGTGGTTTTAGCAGCGTAGTCAAAAACTTGGCTAACGAGTAGGTCTCTGCAATTCGGTTGCGCTACCACCGACGCTTTATGAATCGCCCAAAATTCACAAAGAAAGTGTGCCGTTAAGAGCGATACTAAGTGTCATTGGTTATGCAAATACTGGTTTGCAAGACACTTCAATTCTCTCATAAAGAACAAAGAAGTTTGTTAAAAGTTACTATGTCGGCTTATGTAATTTTGAATGCAAACTTATTACTGCAGTGATACTACCGTGTTTGTGTAATGTATCTGAAAATTTTGTGCCTTACACAGGTCTTAAAAATGTGCCAGTAAAATTGGATTTTCTAAAGATTCCTACGCATGAGAGTAGGAGACTAATCGCTCTGTAAATTGTGTTGACTTGAAACATGTAATCAAGAAAAAGTTAAGGAAAAGTTTGAAGTTGTCAAGTTTGATGGAAGTTGGTAAGCGCTCTTTCGCCAACAGTGAATGGATAAAGTCCAGGTATACGCACGCAATCTACGGAGAGTCGAAAAGCGTTCGGTTCCTCAAGTTCCTAACTATTTGTGTTATTCCATTGAACTTCCACTATATTACACATCTTAATGAGTAAATTATGGCTTTCTGAATGTCTGAATTTCGTCAATTATGTGAAATAATAATTATAATAATTCTGTTGCCCTTGGAAGCTGTAATGTAGGCAACCTGAAACTGGTATCAGGCTCTGGGATGGTTATTAGTGTCACCATCTTAGTGACATACAGGGACATGGAAGACATGATTGAATACCAGTTACTGGAACAGTTATTATAATCGTTGTAACCAAAGTACTCACATAACAAGAAAACAAAGGTAGATTTACAGTATGCCCTGACTGCCTGCATAGTGACTTTAACATATTGAATCTTCAATTACTGCCACTGCGTTTTCACTTGTTACTTCAATGTTTTTATTACACCAGCTACTGGCTACAGATGTCACCCCCCCCCCCCAGAAAGATGTAGGTATGTATTCATTCATGTAAGAGGGAGTCCCCTGTACACTGATATTTTTGTAGCACACCAGCAGTTCAAAAATGCTCCCCTGAGCACAAACAGGTGAATATGTTTCTCTGTAAAACAATGACAGAAAAGTGGGAACCAGCTGCTCAGTCTCATTCTCGTTTCTTCACAAAACATTTTGGCACATGAACGTACGCTGTTGTAACATGGAACATGGTACATCCTTCCACCCAATCTAAGTATTCATACTGCGCTAGAATGGGGAACAAAAACATGGCTATAGGGATGTGGAAAACAGAAAAATAGTTCCCCTACCACCTCCCCCCCCCCCACTTGAAAGTGGTAACGATGACGGGAGAAAAATCTAGGCTCCACTCACTCGCTGCAGCTGTCTCCACCTGTTGTCTACTACCGCCACTGTCGCCTCTGTTCCACAGTCTCTCTGCTACTGTCTCTCAATGCAAAAATGCGAATATGTTCTTCCTTAATTCAGTTCCATGCAGTCAGATCCAAAGGACAGCATGTGGCTAAAAGTTACCTTCTCCACTGTGTCCAGTCGATACTCGACTTGTCTCAGGAATATAGTACTATTTGTAGGATCAATATTTTTTATATCTGAATCCTTCACGGTCTCGACATTCACCTCGGCCAAAACAGTTCCATTGGGCTGTAGGAGGAGTGGTTCCCTGAGTGGATGATGGAGCTGATCTCTGCTTAATATGAAGGGTTCCCATTGAGAAACGCAGTTGCAGGACCGGTCTTCCACCCACAGTAACTACTTGACCAGTATATTGACCTTGTCGACGAGTGCTAATGAACAGGCTTCTGTGGTGTATGCAATCATAGAACTTCGTGAAATCGACAGATTAACACTGGTTCCTAACTGTGTCATCTGTTTTTCGGTGAATTATCAGAGAACGAAGATCTTATCTACTGTTCAGAACCCTGGATGCAAACCTCCCTGAATTCACAAATTACTAATTTTCAAGATTTCAATTCTGTATACGGGCAGTTGGACAGGATGACGTGCCTTTGACTAAGCCGGGCCACTGAACAATAACGCACACATTTGTCTGTCATCCTCGTTTATGGACTGCATAGATTAGCAGCGTTTTCCCTTCTGGTATTTCTTCTTTGGTCCTTACAATTATCTACTGGTGCAGTCTGCTGCAAGTTTCTCACCTCGCGTCTGGATCATCTTGGCTTGTATTGTTTTCACCCTTCTTTAGCTACTTGATTCGTTTGGAGTGTGTGTGTGTGTGTGTGTGTGTGTGTGTGTGTGTGTGTGTGTGTGTGTGTGTGTGGGGGGGGGGGGGGGGGGGGGAAGAAGAGGCGAAAGTGGTGTGGGTCAGCCGTGGTTAGACTGGAAATAGAATCCTACTTTGGTTTCATTACAATTGGAGATGGTAAAAGTACTCCTTTGCGATTTCAGTCGTTTGCAACTATTTTACTACCTCTTTGACAAAATCCTTTGTAGCCTCTGACTCTTTACAAAACCCTTCACCGTTATAAGCATTACTGTGACACTGTATGCTCTCATCTGTTTCTGCCTCCACAATGGTGTCCTTGATATACTTCCTCTTTGCTCTTCTCAGAGTTGTCAGGGTAGCTCTTCACGCCACCTCAAATTGTGCATAATTCTGCACAAGATTTGTCTCGAGCAAACACCTTCTCATGGTTTTCGGTCTCTGTTCAGAAGGAATTAAAGATTGTAAATCATTACACACACAGATTTGGTCGCGTTATTGAAAAACTCCAACAACAGCGAAAACTACTCCGACAACAACTACTCCACGAACTCCTCCAAACAACTCGAGATAGCACTCCACAACGTAGGCAACCAGCAAAGCAGGAAGAATGATTCACAGCTCTTCCTTTCGTCTGTCGCAGCCGTCAGCCTGATCACAGGACTCGGCAGCAGCGCCTCACGTGATGCCTCAACCACAGACCGCCTGACAAATTGGCTGCGTGTCCGTGTTTTGACCGACCGACGAACTTTCACTGTCGGGCGCGTCCCACCACCCGACAGGCGACCCAACAGGAGTGTTGAGTGTAGCGCGATCGTGCCAGCCGCCCGACAAAAGTTCGTGTTTTGCCACAGCCAACGGAATTAAATACTATTCTAATATGCATGTCGACGTCAGAGGCGGATGAAACTTTACGGACAGAGTTTTTAAAGAAATTTAAAGACTGCTGACGTACTCGCGGCACGTCGTGCGAGGAGTATTAACAGAGATTCGAGAAATGAAGCACCTGTTCCATTTTTACCGAATACATAATGGTTTCTCTATGTGCAACACGAGGTTAAGTCTGTCGACCTTCTTTATTTCTGTTTTTAGGTTTTATTTCCGACACTTTTTGGAAATGAAATCTAAAAACCGAAGTATCAACATCCCGTGGACGTTAGTTCATAAAATGTACTTCCTTCATTGTTGTAAGTATTGAAAAATTCCAGCCTATATCCACGCCATCTGCTATGTAGTTTTTTCAGTTCTAACAGTCGCCAAATGCTTCATTTATTACGCATCTGTTGTATTTATTAGATGACGTGCGCCGCCACCATGTGTAATCTTTCTTCTTCGAATAAGAGTCTCTGAAATTTACGGGTCATCTTGTTCTGCTACATCCATAAATAAATGTTTTCACGAACGTCTTTTGTTGTATTTAATTTGCTTTACCACGATGTATTTTCTCAGTCAACTATAAATCAAGTTGCACATTTCAGGAACAATTTTAGTTAATAATTGTGCCGGCAGAAGAGCACTGAACCTTACGTCTGCTGCATTGACGAGAAATCGTAATGTACGTAGCTAATATTCTCTCCTCCGGGTTTACAACCTATGCCAGGACTGCAGTATTTTCCCTTAAGAATGGTTTTATTATGTTCAGCAGTTCGGTAATGCACGATTCAGCCGTTTTTGCTTTTGTGAAGAACCGAGCGGGATCCCGTAGGGCAAACACAATGAACTAAACACAAAATAAAAAAATTACGACAGCAGGCCTTCACTGTAATCGCGGAGTTCAGTCGGTCGGGACGTGTGTAGGCTGTCACGGAATTGGTCGTCTGTCAGCCAGTAAATTGGTGCGTGTGGAGGGGTGTTATATACGCCCTAATTTACGCAAATATTGCTCGTTTATACTTAAACCAATGACAAATGAGACTTCCCTGCTTTCCGACGCTGAGCTGCCTCTGTTTCTTTTACCTGGTCTCTGATGATAGCCAACACAGCCGGATAAATGTTTTCATTCTGGCACAAACTTTAATTACTTCCTGATGAACAGCGGAGAATCGTTCGCAAAATATAGCGCACAGGTTTTTAGTGACACCACGTTCCGTGGGCAAATTGTGGTATCCATGTTGTTGCGGTCTTCAGTCCTAAGACTGGTTTGATGCAGCTCTCCATGCTACTCCATCCTGTGCAAGCTTCATCTCCCAGTACATACTGCAACCTACATCCTTCTGAATCTGCTTAATGTATTCATCTCTTGGTCTCCCTCTACGATTTTTACACTCCACGCTGCCCTCCAATACGAAAATGGTGGTCCCTTGATGCCTCAAAACATGTCCTACCAACCGATCCCTTCTTCTAGTCAAGTTGTGCCACAAACTTATCGTCTCCCCAATCCTATTCAATACTTCCTCATTAGTTATGTGATCTACCCATCTAATCTTCAGCATTCTTCTGTAGCACCACATTTCAAAAGCTTTTGTTCTCTTCCTGTCCAAATTATTTATCGTCCATGTTTCACTTTCATACATGGCTACACTCCATACAAATATTTTCAGAAACGACTTCCTGACACTTAAATCTGTACTTGACGTAACAAATGCCTCTTCGTCAGAAACGCATTCCTTGCCATTGCCAGTCTACACTTTATATCCTCTCTACTTCGACCATCATCAGTTATTTTGCTCCCCAAATAGCAAAACTCATTTACTACTTTAAGCGTCTCATTTCCTAATCTAATTCCCTCAGATCTGGGCAAATATTAACTCCTATTTCGTAGCTGGAGGAGTAGGAGGTCATAGGTTAACGTCCTGTCGACAACGAGGCGGAGCACAAGCTCGGAATATGGAACGATGGAGTAGGAATTCGGCCGTCCCCTTTCAAGAGAAAATTCATGGCACTCGCAGTAAATAGTTATAGGAAATCACGGAAAACCTATACCTAACTGGCCGGACTCAGGTTTGCACTGTCAACCTCCCGAATGCGAGTCCATTGTGGTAACTACTGGGTTACCTTGCTCGATAATTTCATACTAGTTTCAAGGAACGATCCTGAGCTTACAAACAAACCTTCGCGAGAAATCGTGGTCAGCCACTCAACCTAATTTCCCTCAAGCATTGCCAGTAACTCCCCATTGGATGTCGCCAGTGATCTGTCGTACTTTTCGCATCGATATACTACATAAATGGTAAGGTATAGTATTGAAACACTTAAGTCAGAAGCCTGTTATGAGATGAGATGTCTGAATCTGCTACTGCAAAATCAAGATTTTCGAGCTCTTTCTCTCATTCAGTTACGAGGCCATGTATCACTAACTGTCTCTCCATCCTGATAGTAGTAACTCTCAGAGAAATCTGTGGTGAGAATCACCGTGTGCGCTGATACAAGAATATGGATTGTCCACAGCCACTTATGGAACTACTCCTGCTGCCTTTATTGCGACCAGATGTCTCCAACAGTTGGGCTTCGAAAATCAAGACAGGTTTCCAGTGGCAGCATGAACTTTGTTGTCTAGTTTCTATGTGGACGACTTCCTAGACGAGTCAGATATGGAATCTGAAACTCAGAAACTTCAAACCCAGGTGACTCGGCTATCTGCTTCTGGATGGTTTCCACTGAGGAAATGGATCTCCAGTAGTCACAAGGTTGTGGAACAAATTCCAGTGCGGCACACAGAAACGTTTGTACATTGTAATCTCATTGATGGAGAAGCAATAAAAACATTGGGAATCTTACCGTACCACAGCTCTCATCCATTTCAGTGCCTCGCGCAGCTGAAGAATCATCGGTGCTCAAAGATCGCCTGTCTACAATAGCATTCATTTATGACCCACTAGGCCTTTTGGACCCATTAGTCACAAGATGGAACTGTTCTTGCAGCACTTGTCAACTAAGCCTTCATTTGGATGAAGTCCTTCTATCCAACCTTGCTGATGAATGGAATGTCCTTCATATGTAACTGCCTTCTCGAACTGATATTTTTATTAGGAGGCATGTCATTCCCTGTTCTCAATACGTTAAATTCGAAATTTCATGTTTCTGTGATGTTTCACAGTTGGCATATGATGCCTGTGTATACATCATATGTGTTCTTCCCAACAAAAAGATTTTTAATTTCATTGGCTGTGGCCGAATCTCGTTTAGCCCCTGTCAAAGAACAATCTCTTCCGTGACTGGAATTATGAGATACTCTACTTCTTGCTCGACTCATTCATAATTTGGCCAGTGACTTAGATATTGTAAACAGTAGTGATATCCATATTTGGACGGATTCTCCAATAGTTCCCAGCTGGCTGCAACGTAGTCTGTCATTGGAAAACCTTTGTTGTCAAGTCTCTGAAATTCAGGAACTGAGTTGTTTCCAACTGGAGACACATCAAAGCAGAAGACACTCCCACTGATTGCTTATCACGTGGCATCAGCGCAGCACAAATGGATTCACTTTTGCAGTGATGCTCTGCCCATCATGGTTATTCAGCTGTGACCTGGACTACAGCACTTGTCCTTCACGTGTGATAGAAGATGCGCCAGAAAGGTGTGTGTAGGTGTCTTTGATGTCTGTTATTAAGCTTGATGCTGAATTGTAGTGTAAGTATTCCTCTTTCAAGGAAACCTACAGGGTTTTGGCTTATGCACTGAGGTTTGTTGACAATATAAGGCTGCAACAACAGAGGATAACTGGGCCATTCATCCCACAGGGATACCAAAACGCTATCAAAAGAGCCTTTGGCATAGTTCAACATGGTGACTACGCTAGTGAGATCGCATTGTTGAAGGCCAGTTATTCTATTCCTCATAATAGCGAATTAAGAGATTTGCATCCATCAGTTGATCCAGAAGCTATTTGAGTGGGAGGGAGGCTGATGAGTGCCAACGCACCATATGATGAGCGACTTCACTCCACCTAAGCATCATAAATTCTCATCGTGTATGTATATGAACGTTTGTTGTACGCTGTGCCATAGTTTTAACTTCCTATGTTGCGTAGGACGTTTTGAATTCCCTCGGTCGCAACACAGTCAAAGGAGTTACCGGGTAATGTCTGAAATGCTTGAAGTCCCAGGCTGCAGTTCAACTTATGGGCCACCTACCAGCATCTACAGTAAACCAGTCTTGTCCATTCCAGTGGAGTGGAATATGCAGGCCGTGTTACGGTGAAGCATGGTGGACGGCGGATTGATATTACTACCAAAGCCTATATTGCTTTATTTATGTGGGCTTGGTTCAAATGGCTCTGAGCACTATGCGACTTAACTTCTGAGGTCATCAGTCCCGTAGAACTTAGAACTAATTAAACCTAACTAACCTAAGGACATCACACACATCCATGCCCGAGGCAGGATTCGAACCTGCCACCGTAGCGGTCGCTCGGCTCCAGACTGTAGCGCTTACAACCGCACGGCCACTCCGGCCGGCTTATTTACGTGGGAACCAAAGCCATTCACCTATAGCTAGTTAGCGACTTGGTAACCAGATCATTTCTGGCTGCTCTCACGGGATTCATTGTGAGAAGAGGAAATCCTTCTCGCAAGTATAGTGATAATGGTACCACATTTGTAGGTGCTTCCTCTGTGAAAAGGCTACAGTTGAAAGTGTGGTAAACTTCTCGGCCTCAGAGTATAATTTAATATTTTACTCCACCTCGTGTCACCCACTTTGGCCGATTGTGGGAATCAGTAGTCAAATGTATAGTCACATCTCAAGCGTGTTACTGGCAATACAGTACTGACATCTAAAGAACTGACAGGCAGAAGCATGCCTAAATTCAATGCCGTTGTGGGCTCGCTCTCATGACGTATCCTTGAGATTTCTGTGAACAGGTTTCACAGGTGACAACTTGTACAGCAGCTGCATCAGCCCTTTTTGAAGAGGTGGTTCACTGAGTACGTGCATCAGCTGCAGCAACACAGTAGATCGGCATAGGAAGACGCATGGTAGCACCAGATCGGCGATCATGTGCTCCCTTGGTATGGAGGCTGGGTTGGGGTTGGTCAGGCAGCTGTTCCCTGCACCTGACAAGTGTGTCCGTATAGTTGTGGTGAAAACTGCTAACGGTCAGATCAAGAGGCGTATAGCAAAATCTGTCAATATTGTTTTCCTAAATTTCATGTGCTGTGTGAAAGTAATACTTCTGTTGCTTTTATGTGTTAAATGTTAATACCTTTAATGTCTCTTATGCAACATGACATTAATATTGTTTTTTTATGTCATTTTTATATGCCTTGATATTGTCTCTAGTTAAATTTTTTTTCTTGTTTGGAATTTACGTTTTCACTTTGTGTCAAATTCGTGTTTATCTTGTGAAATGAGAAAATTCAATTTAGAATCGGAATATGGTGCGTTCCATAACTCACTTGCCACTCTGCCATGTAGCTGCATTTTGCGAACTGTACAGTCAGTCTACCGAGTATAATCCTCTCCCAGTCAGGAAATATTGTAATATCATGTGTGCGGAACAGGATTTTCCGGGTCTTCTCTCCCCTCAGGTACTGCTAGACAACCATTGAGAGCGATTGCCTCGGGTAGCCTGGAGACATCGGAGCCACAGCTCGCGGGTAGTTTGTAATGTATCCATAAATCACTTTGGGCACTTGTGAGGTAATTAGAAATAATAAATTATGTCCACGTTAAGGTTGTTGAAATCATTGGGGAGTGGAAATAAGGGGAGGGCAGTGAGTCCTTTGGTACTACACATTCTAAACTGAAATGTACGAATGCACGACCAGAGGCCTACAAGAGAACTGCATACAAACCCGGATGAGCGACTGTTCTAATCAATGAAGAACAGCTGAGCGGTAATGACTTCAACGGATGGCGACCCCGCAAAAGAGGCGGCATAGTAGCAACAGCGATCGCCTGAACGCCGCGATTCCTGCCTGCCTGATGTCACACAATTCCACGCACACGCGCCATCCATCACATAATAACGATTTCAACCTTCCGACATAGAAATACAACAAAATCTTGTTTTGTAAATTGTTGTTGTTGTGGTCTTCAGTCTGAAGTCTGGTTTGATGCAGTCCTCCATGCTTCACTATCCTGTGCGAGCCTCTTCATCTCTTAGTAACAACTGCAACCTGAATCGTTCTGAATCTGCTTACTTACCTCCCACACTTCCCTGCACTACTATACTGGCGATCCCTTCGTGTCTCAGAATGAATCCTATCAACGGATCCACTCTTTTGGTCAAGCTGTGTCACTAATTTCTTGTCTGCCCATTTCTATTCGGCACCTCTTGCTTAGTTACGTGATCTACCCATTTAATCTTCAACGTTCTTCTGTAAAATCACACTTCAAAAGCTTCTATTCTCTTTTTGTGTAAACTGTTTATCGTCCATGTTTCGCTTCCATACATGGATACACTCCAGACAAATGCCTTAAAAAAGACTACCTAAAACTTAAATCTGTATTGGATGTTAACAAATCTGTATTCAGATATACTTTTCTTCCCATTGCCAATCTACATTTTACACTGATCAGTCATAACATTATGAATACCGGCCTACTATCGGTATAAACCCTTCCAGGCTATAGCAGTATCACTTGGAAAGGAATGACTGCTAGTCAGACACACGCACAGTCCACGTTGTATCAGTAAGCATCCTGACCGTGTGTAGAATGGGGAAGGCTCGCGATCTATCTGAGTTTGATCGAGGGAAGGTTGTGATGGTCCAGAGACTTGACATGAGCATTTGGGAAACTGCACGACTTGTCGGGTGTTCGAGAAGTGCTGTGGTGAGTGTCTTCAAAACAAGACAAAACCGAGGTGAAACCTCGTCCAGACGTTCTGGGATTGGGCGCCTACCCCTCATTACAGATTTCGGACATTGTAGGCTGGGCAGACTGGTAAAACAGGACAGGTGACGAACTGTGGCTAAACTAACAAGTCTCTAATGCTGGGCAGAGTACAAGTGTATCTGAACACACAGAGCATTGAACACGTCTAACAGTCTGCGTCCACACCGACGACCCGTGCATGTGCCAATGTTAATGCCACGACATTGGCTACTACGACTGAAATGGGCTCGTGACCATCGGCATTGGACATTTCCGCAGTCGAGAGAGTTGCATGCTCTCGTGAATTTCAACACCTTCATCATCAGGCCAATGGGAAGGCGCAAATTCGTCGTCTTCCACGAGCACAGCTTCTCGACACCTGTACAGCAGGACGGATACAAGCTGTCGACGGGTCCATTACGCTCTGAGGACCATTCTCGTGGGCATCCGTGGATCCAGTGGAGCACATTCAAGGCAGCATAACGGCCAAGGAGTGTGACACACTGGTTGCAGACCACGTACACCCATTCATGACGATCGTGTTTCCCGACGGCAGTGGCATTTTTCAACAAGGAAATGCACCATGTCAGATTCCCAGGAGTGTGATGGAGTAGTTCGGGGAACACAACGGTGAGTTCCAGTTCATGTGCAGCCCCCCCCCCCCCCCCCCCCCCCCACTCGCCAGATCTGAACCCGATCGAAAACATCTGAGATGTCATTGAACGTGGTGCCAGAACTTACTGCCCCGCTCCCCAATATTTACGAGAATTGGATGACCTGTGTGTGCAGATATGGTACCATCTGCCTCCAGCGACTTACCGAGGCCTCATTGCTTCCATACCACGATGTGTCACCACTGTTATCCGTGCCAAAAGTGGCCATACCGGCGGTTAGGTAGGTGGTCATAATGTTCTGGCTGCTCAGTGTCTATCCCCTCTACTTCCACCATCATCAGTTTCTTGCTGCCCAAACCACAAGACTTACCTAGGACTCCGAATGTCTCGTTTTCTAATTCCCTTAGCATCGCATGATTTAATTCGACTACATCCCATTACCATCTTTTGCTTTTGTTGATGTTCGTTTTATAGCCCCATTTACAGACGCTGTTCTTTCCGTTCAACTGCTCTTTCAAGTCCTTTGCTGTCTACGATAGAATTACAATGTCATAGGCAAATCTCGAAGTTTTTATTTCTTCTCCCTGAACTTTAATTCCTACTCCAAATTTTTCTTTGATTTCATTTAGTGCTTGTTCAATGTACGGATTTTATAACATCTGGAAAAGGCTACAGCCCTTCACAACCACTGCATCTCCTTCACGTCGCTCGACTCTTACTTTATTTATTTTTATTTACACGACTAGTTTCGTTAGACAAAATTGAGGTGCAAATCTTCAAAGTAATGGAACGCGTCAGTACATGAAACTAAAACACAAAAATAAGAGATAAAATAAAATGTTTTTGAATTGACAAACCATTAATTTAGTAAACACATTGAGCAATATAACACAAGATGCAGCTTAATTTTTCAAGCAACTCCTCGACAGAATAGAAGTGACCCATCAGGAAACTCTTCAGTTTAGATTTGAAAGCGCGTGGATTGCTGCTAAGATTGAATTCTTTTGGTGGCTTATTGAAAATGGATGCAGCAGTATACTGAACACCTTTCTGCACAAGAGTTAAGGGCCAGCCGATGTGGCCGAGCGGTTCTAGGCGTTTCATTCCGGAGCCACGCTACTGCTACGGTCTCAGGTTCGAATCCTGCTTCGGGCATGGATGTGTGTGATGTCCTTAGGTTAGTTAAGCTTAAGTAGTTCTAAGTCTAGGAACTGATGACCTCAGATGGGTAAGTCCCATAGTGCTTAGAGCGAAGAGTTAAGGAAGTGCGATCCAAACGCAAGTTGGTTTCTGCCTAGTATTAACTGAGTGAAAGCTGCTAATTCTTTGAAATAAGCTGATATTGTTAACAAGAAACGACAGTAAGTAATACATATAGAGAGAGGCCAGTGTCAGAATACCCAGACTAGTGGACAGGGGTCGACAAGAGGTTCGCAAACCGACGTAACTCACTGGCTGAACTTCCCATTTCTGAGCCAAAAATATCCTTTGAGACTGGGAAGAGTTACCCAAAATATAATACAGTGTGACAATCAAAATAAGCAAAGTAGACTAATTTTCAAGTCGAACGATCACTTACTTCAGATACTGTTCGAATAGTAAAAATGGCAGCATTAAATCTTTGAACAAGATCCCGAAGGTGGGCTTTCCACAACAGTTCACTATCTTGTAAACACCTAGAAAAATGAACTGTTCAGTTTCATTAATCGTATACCCATTCTGTGAGATTAAAACGTCAGGTTTTGTTGAATTGTGCATTAGAAACTATAAAAACTGAGCCTTACTGTGATTTAGCATTAGTTTATTTTCCACAAGCCATGAACTTGTCATTATAAGGGGGATTGTTTGTGTTGCCCCGGATGACGTATATTTGTCAGGATTTGTAAGTGGCGAGTCCTCGAGGCACGGCAATACGCAAACACCGAGAAGTAAGTTCAAACAGTTTTATTAACAAAGGCGGACTATAAAACACGCATGCTATGCGCACCCATCATCACTGTGTCCGACATCCTAATTACGGTCGCATCGAAAAGCTCCATGGTGAGCCAAGAGAGAGAGAGAGAGAGAGAGAGAGAGAGAGAGAGACATATTCGCGCCCGAGGCCTCTCCAGTTAATACTGCCCGCTGCGGACGGCGGCCATCCGTGCTCTGCATCGCAGTGTGGCGCGACGCACGTCTACTGACCAAGCAAACTGTCAGCATGCCAGACAGGTCGGCTTGAGAGCACTTGTTACGTACCGTACGGCTGCGCCCAAACATTTGACTGTGCCCCATTCAGATCCGCCATCACAGCCATTCTCAACACCGTGAATTTTGACCTTTTCAAAATGGTTTAAATGGCTCTGAGCACTATGGGACTTAGCATCTGTGGTCATCAGTCCCCTAGAACATAGAACTACTTAAACCTAACATAAGGACATCACACACATCTATGCCCGAGGCAGGATTCGAGCCTGCGACCGTAGCGGTCGCGCGGTTCGACTGTAGCGCCTAGAACCACTCGGCCACTCAGGCCGGCCTGGTCAACACAATAAAACGCCTTAGTAAAATCAAAAAATATGCCAAGCGTTCGAAACCTTTCGTTAAATCCATCCAGTACCTCACAGAGAAAAGAGAATACATCATTTTCAGTTGTTAAACAACTTCTAAAGACTAACTGTAGATTTGGCAGCAAATTATGTGCCATAGGATGCCTAATTATCCTTACATATGCAGCCTTTTCAATAGCTTTAGCAAACATTGATGGCACAGAAATAGTCTAAAATTGTCTAAATTATCCCTTCCTCCCTTTTTATAAAATGGCTTTACCGCTTAAAATTGTTCAGGAAACTGACCATTCCTAAAGAAAAATTACAAATACAGCTAAGCACAGGGCTAACATGTGCAGCACAGTACTTCTATATTCTGCTAGGCACTGCATCATATCCATGGGCGTCCTTAGTCTTCAGTGATTTAGTTATTGACTGTGTCTCCCCCTTGTCAGTATCACAGAGGAGTTTTCAGACATCAATCTCTGAAAGGAATTTGCCAAGAGAGTTATATGATTCTCTACAGGAACTAAGTTTTTATTTAATTCATCAACAATGTTCAGAAAGTGATTGTTAAAAACTGTACATATATCTGACTTATCAGCGATTCCTTCGTTAGAGGAACTTCCTTTAAGCAGAGATGGCTATCAGCTGACTTCAATCTATAAAAGGTGCAGCTCTAACACAAACTATACAGGAGTTTTTCCATGAGTGATCCCACCACAACCCACTACACTGTCCTCTGGTTTCTATACAATTTGTAAATAGCATTTCGCTCCCTGTATTTCACACCTGCTACCTTCGGAATATCAAAGAGAAAATTCCAGTCAACGTTGTCAAAAGCTTTCTCTAAGTCTACAAATGCTATAAAGGTAGGTTTGCTTTCCTTTACCTTCATTCTAAAATAAGTTGTAGGGTAAGTGCTGACTCGCGCGCTCCTAATCCAAGCTAATCTTGTCCAAGGTGAGCTTCTACCAGTCTTTCCAGTCTTGTGCAAGGAATTCATGTTATTATTTTACAATTATGACTCATTAAACTGATAGTTCGGTAATATTCACATCTGTCAGTAACAGAATTCTTTAGAATTGGAATTATTACATTTTTCTTGAAGTCTGAGGCTATTTCGCCTGTCCCATATCTTGCACACCAGATCAAAGAGTTTAATACGGCTGGCTCTCCCAAGGCTATCAGTAGTTGTGATGGAATATCGTCTACTCCCAGGGCCTTGTTTCGACTTAGACCTTTCAGAGTTCTGCCAAATGCGTCTCGTAGTGTCATATCTTGCATCTCATCATCTATATCCTCCTCCATTTCAATAATATTGCTTTCTAATTCATCTCCCGTGTGACGAGTCTCTGTATACTCTTTGCGCCTTTCAGCTTTCCCTTCCTTCTTAGGACTGTCATTCCATCTGAACTCTTGATATTCATACAGTTGCTTCTCTTTTCCCGAAAGGCCTCTTTAATCTTCCTGTAGGCGGTATCTATCTTCCCCTAGTGAAATAAGCTTCTAAATCCTTACACAGGGCATACTGTATCGGATTCCCGTCCAGACTGCTGGCGAAACGCCGTGACGTTATAAGGAATATAGGAAGCGAGAAACGCTATGCGTGAACACTGCACGAGCATTGCTAATGCAAATTCCCAGATCCCTGCGTTGAAATAGATGGAATGCAGTAACTGCTTATTTGCTGTTCTTCTTGGTGGTCGTTTTGTCACGTTATGAGCGAAACTTGAAAACATTGTGCTATTGCTGAATGCTAAAATGTTTCGCATAAAACTGCTTACGTTGTTTACCACCGATTTCCAAAAGATAAGGGAACTGCAGCGCAAATGGGTGCCTTGCTTTAAAAGAACTAATCTTGTTAATGTGAATAACGCACGGATTCGTTAAAATAATTTCCTTTCCAGAATTATGAAAGGGAATCAAAGAATGAGTTTGTGGGGTTCCATATGAAACGACAATTACAGGGTGCCTTTTTGCCATCACAAAAAATTCCAAGTTGTCATGGAGATTCATTCGAGGCTGTCGCAAGCATCGGCAAGGACAACGTACAGGTAACCGACTGTTTAGAAAACGTTTGTGTTTTATCGCTTATAGAATTATTCGCGAATTGATTCTTCATAGCGTTGCAGTTTAATTTCTATACCAATGACAATGCTGTTCTAAAATATTGTGTATTAATACGTATCATGGGCAAGGGATCGCCCATGTGGAAAGAGAAGCATACGATGGCTGCCTTGAAAGCTTTATCTCCGAAGAAAACTAAATTAGATCAGTTGACCGGTACAGAGGTAGTTCTTGACCCAGACGTTGCTGTTAAACACGAAATTGACAGTTCAAAAACTGAGATACAACTGTAGAAGAGAGAAAACTACGTTCTGAAAAGTAAAGGCCGGCCGCTGTGGCCGAGTGGTTCTAGGCGCTTCAGTCCGGAACCGCGCTGCTGCTACGGTCGCAGGTTCGAATCCTGCCTCGGGCATGGACGTGTGTGATGTCCTTAAGTTAGTTACGTTTAAGTAGTTCTAAGTCTAGGGGACTGATGACTTCAGATAATAAGTCCCATTGTGCTTAGAGCCATTTTTTGAAAGAAGTAATAAGGGCCTGCAAGCTAAGTATTCGAAGTATGTTGTGGAAGTAAAGAGACGTGCTTCTGTTACATCTACGTGACTACACTTAATTTCGTAATTAAGTGGCTGACGGTTCATCCTGTCACCTTCAAGCTATTCCTCTATTATTCCACTCTGACAGATCGAGGGAGAAACGAGCTCGTAAATACTCCCGTGCGAACTCTGATTTCTCTTATTTTATTACGCTGATCATTTCTCCCTATGTAGATGGGCGCCAAGAAAAATATTTTCCAATTCGATGGAAAAAGTTAGTGTTGGAAATTTCACGAGAAGATTCTACTGCAACGAAACAAGCCTTTGTTTTAATGATAGCCATTCCAGTTCACGTATCATATGCAAGGCACTCTCTGCCCTATTTTTCGATAGTACAAAACGAACTGCCTTTCTTCAAACTTTTTCGAAGTCCTCTGTCAATCCTGTCTGAAGCGGATCGCACGCCACACAGCAATACTCCAGAAGAGGGCGGATAGGCGTAATGTAAGCAGTCTCTTTAATAGACCAGTTGCGTTTTCTAAGAGTTGCGTCAATAAATTACAGTCTCTGGTTTGCTTTCCCAACATTATCCATGTGGTCGTTCCAATTTAAGTTATTCGTAATTGTAGTCCCTAAGTATTTACTTGAATTTACAGCCTTTAGGTTTGCGTGATTTATCGTGTAACGGGAATTTAGAGGATTTCATTTAGTACTCATCTGGATGACTTCATGCTTTCAGTTATTTACAGCCAATCGTCAGTATTTTTCTGCAATAAAACAACGAATCTGGCCTGGTCTGAAAAACTGCGTAATTTGATCTTACACTACAGTTTCTTGGGTTCACTCTCGGAGAAACATATTCCGGATTCAGACTACATCACCATTGATGACTGGTATAAGCTCTCATCTCCTTCAATTGATCGGTTCAATAAATTAATGGTTTTAAGTGATATTTTGCAATTTTCATCGGCGACATATTGCTAAGTGTGACGGACTGATGCAAAAGATAATTTCTACAATATCTTCAAAGTTTACCGAAATGCATCACAAAATGTTTTCTCTCTACGTAAGACCAAGAACCTTCTTCAGAAAAAGGCATATGTACACACAAACTAAAACAGGGAACTTTAAAATTCCCCATGAAGTAAAATCTTTAGTGAGTTGCTTCGTGATCTTCCTGAATTACAGGGTGTTACCGTGAGTTCTAGCTCTTAATTTTAAGTCTTTCAAGGTGGCTGTTATTGTGACATGGAGGTGTTCATTTATTATTATGTTACATTCAAGCGATGCTTAATAATGTGCATCAGTACCGCGGTAGAACAGTATACCTGCTGACGTCATTCGCGTTAGCCAGTGGCAGCACGACACGCCGGAATGGCCTATCTGATTGGTTCTAGTTCCCTTGGCCCTTACATTTGTCCTCTAGCCAGTCTTGCTTCGCCATTTCGCACTTCCTGTCAATTTGATTTTTTAAACGTTTATTGCGTTTCGCCTGCTTCATTCGCTGCATTTTTATATTGTCTCCTTTCATCAATTAAACTGAATGTATCTCGTGTTATCCAAGGATTTCTACTAGGCATTATCTCTTTACCTATCTGATCCTCTGCTGCCTGGTCACTATTTCATCTCTTAAAGCTACGCGTTCTTTTCTCCTGTTCTAGTCAACTGTTGCTTAATGCTGCCTCTGAGACTTACAGCAACATCTGGTTCTGTTAACTTATTGTAACCGCCCTGTTAAATTGTTAGAAACGTAGTCAGCCGGTGTCGTAATTTTAAAATAAGAGTTAGTACGAATATCGCGTAATAAATGTTTCGCTTGAAGCGCCGTTGCGACATAGGCAAAGGTCAATTATGGAAACTAAGCCACTGAATATTAAAAGTAACGTTATTAAGGACGGACTACACAAAACAATAGGGCACGTACATTCGCGAGTGAGTGCTTCAAAATAAGAATTAATACTGTAAGGGAAATGGGTCATAAGTATAGTTACGTTGGTACATACTCAGTTGTACGCGAACGCACGATCGGGATAGAGGCACGTACATTCTAGGTACCGTCATTCCCCGTGGCGTACGTAAAAAGAATTGTGGTTAAAATGCATCTATTCGCTTGAGTAAGAAAATGATCGGACTTCGTAATTAAACGAAAAGAAAGATTGCATGTTCTGAATGTCGCGGCAAACATGACCTAAATATTGAAATTGGGCACGAAGGGAAAGGGATGAATACATTCACGTACCTCTATAGTTGAACAGCGCAGTCATGAAGATCGTCGCCTGCATCTAAATTCCCCATCCAAAATTAAATTAATGATTAAAGGAGCTGGGATCCATGGTATCGTAAATGAGAAGCTCATATTGCTTCAGAAGTTGCTTTCACTATTTAGCACGATTTCACTTGACAATACCGAGCACTTCGTTTATACGTCTAATTACCAGGCTATAAGAACAACGAATGGTAACTGTTACTAAAACTAATAAACGAACAGCGTAAATCTTTTGTGCGCCAGTGTTAAATCCTTCTCAAATTAATCTTTGGTATGAGTGAATAATTAATTATCTGTACATAAGTAATAAAAAAATTATTTTCGTTGCGTTATTCACGTCCCATCACCTTAATTTCCTGTCTTCTTCCAATTTCTTCAGTTTTAATCGGCATTTCGTAACCAATAAAATGCTAGAGTGCACATCTGCCCCTGGAAAAATCTTGCAATTTAATATTTGGCCCCTAGATCTCTCTTACTGTTAGAGAATTAACATGAAACCTTCAGATTTCTCCACGTATGTGCCCTTCTTTTATGATTCTTACACAAAGTGTCAACGATGAGTAAGTTATGCTGTGTGCAAAATTCTTCCAGCCAGCTTCCTCTTTCATTCCTTTCTCCCAGTCCATATTCACCATCTATTCTTTCTTCGCTTTCTTTACCTACTGGCAAAAACCAGTCCCCAACACAATTAAATCTTCGTCTTCTTTAGCTACCTGAATAATTTCTTTCATCTCACCATACATTTCTTCAATCTCATCATCATCCCCGTAGCTAGTTGGCATATAAACTTGTACTACGGTAGTAAGTATGGGCTTCGTGTCTATTTTGGCTATGGTAAAACGTTCACTATGATGTTCACAGAAGCTTACCTGCATTCCTATTTTCTTATTCACTATTAAACCCACTTCTGTAAAAAATACTTATCTAATCTGCAAACTGAAATCAAAACTGTATAATACGATCACAATGAAACAGAAATGAACAGAAAAGTCGTTCTAGAAAATACCTTTAAATTCACTTCCTTAACGCAAATGAACTCTAAATTTCAAAGTACTATTGCAAAACATCAAGGAAACCTACTCAAAAATTAGTTCTACTTATCTTGCAACTAAAATTATTCGTTGCCTTTTTACAAACTGAGCACTTATTCCATGGCGTTTCCCAAGTTACATAAATGTACCAGTCACTGAAAGTCATGTAATCAAAAATATTGAAAATAAGGCAGTTTGAAGATTGAGATTGGTGTTTTTAGTCCGGTTTCCTCAATACGCAGCCAAACTGGTTAAAAAACCAAAATACCTGTCCAGACTAAGGACAAAATGTTTCCAGACTTCCTGAATGAGTCATTAAATGCTCAAATGTTTTGCGGAGAATAATCAGTTTTTGTTATCTTGTAAGTTTGTGTGAATGTAGGAAACTGCGTGTACTCTAGTCAAGTAACGACCACTAATTTCCATTTTAATAATTCCAGCCAAATCTTTGATGTCAGGTGCTCTTATACGGTAACATGCAGAATTCAGGAGGTCAGTGAAGTGTAAATAGAAAAAAGACGTTTCAGTCCCTCCTTTACGCAGAAACTTTCAAATCGTTAAACCTCCTGTCTCATGAGTAATATCTATGTCAATGATTAACAGATATTAATAAAAAATTCAAAAACGTAAAAAGGAAATCTCTGTAGCAAAAACTACGTTAATTTTTCGAAAGAAACAAGTGATTTTTGGAAGAAACGGAGACTTTCTCTTCTTATGATTCACTTCTGTTTTGACATTCGATGTACTAAAAGGTAGGTTGCCGAAATCCGTATGTTATAGATTTTTTTATGGAACATAAGGTTATGATTCATAAATATCGGGGTCTGCAATTATTGCAGTGAACCTTTTAGCATTACCGTATTGAATTTCTTTAATGATTTTTTGTTTTCCTGGTAGATGTATCACGGAAGAATTGTGGTCACGTTATTTGAAGGCGAAACGAACGATTGCTTATTGCGACGTGCCGGTTACGCATATTCTCCACACGTCGGACCTAAAGATCTATTTTTACGAAGTCCGATCGAATGTTTACTTTTTACGTGGAATGCACAGTAGTGTTTTACGGTCAACGAGCTTTCAAACAGCGATGGTCGATCGTGCTCAGTAACAACCAGGGTCTAATACACCGAAAGAATGTAACATCGGCGGCTTGAAGGTTAAAAAACATAGTAACGACTCAGTATGCTGAAAGGTTTAGTTATACTTGCGTAGATATGCGTTAAGGTTACTAACCACATCATGGCATCGCATTTGTGAAGTGTCTTTCCCGTGGCAAACTCATAACCATGCGCAGAATTTTTTTATTAATGTGAATATTTCTGTTTTACCTCCCAATAAGGAAAGAAACGTTGCGGTGGAAGCTAGTGTGCCCTCTTCCCTACTAAGGTCGAATATCGCGTTACTTGAATTTCCTTCAGAGGTTAACTGAAACTATTTTCCATAGCCCAGCGAATTACTACAGGTAACACCTCATCCATAACTTAATACGCTGCACAGTGCCAGAAACCAAGACTCTTCATGTTAAAATATACATCCGGTATCAACAATCATGACTGGAAAGCCTGCCCTGAGAGTTCTCTACCAATTTGTAGATTGCGACTTCTGTCTGATATCGAGATGTGATTCGTGTCGATTGCTGGTACTGAAGGCGCTAGGGTCGATTCATTTGGTGTCTGTGCAAGCGGTGGAACCCCATTAGCTCTCTGTGTTGACGTTGAGTGCCGCAGTTCTGCGTTACGGCGCGATGCTTTCGTTTGCGTAGTGTGTGTGAGTAGTTGTACCACAGTTTATGGTAAAATGTGTATTCTGGACGGGAGTTCCGTTTCTGGGTGATCGGCTGCCTGCCGCGAATCTTATTTTACCCCAGTTCGGCGACTTGCATGTAGATAACGAAATGGAGAAGAGGACGACAGCTACGAAGGCGGTTGTCCGTATTTCGCGAGCAGTGTCTCCTGGGTCTTCATCTCTTTGCTGTCTGACTGCGCGGTTCTCGGTGAGTACGGGTCATTCTTTGCTGATACGCCTCACAGCGCAGCCGTTAGAGAGTATTCCCTGTTTATCTGCGGGCGACGAAGAAGCTAATGCGTGATGTCAGTATTTGCTGTGTTAGCGAACTTTGGTTTACTTTAATTCCTTAGAGAATTTTCACTTTGACACTTAGGAAAAAGGTGAAAAGTTAGTTGCTTCAGCACACTCTTAGTAGTGAAACTTGTTTGAATAAATGTTAATTTGGGATTTTTGACGATTTGTGCAATAATTGCTTAGGGACATTTAGCTTCGTAGTTGCGCTCTGTAGTCAAATGTCGCAGAGTTTTCATTGCATAGAATACTTACTGGAAAGATTAACCACAGTTGGCAACGGTGTTGGAAGACGAGCACAAAGGGTGTCGCGTAATTACAAGTAAATAATGGTGCGTAACGCGTTGAGCCGGTCACAGCTCCTACAAATAGCGTGGCTGCTAGAACGTTTCAGTTTATGGCGGAGTAGTGGGTACACTAGGGTAGCGTGGAGATCCCCCACCCCCGTACGCTAGAAAACAAATTTCACTACAATTAATAAACGCAACTATATTTTTACCGTGCTGTGTAACTTGTCGAGCATAGATGGTGTTTGCGAAAGCTTTTAGACAGAAAGCTTAACAAGATGACAGCAGTTATGGAAGTTTCGCGGCTCATGTTCAGTGAAAATAGTTTTATTACAACTTATCCCACGGTGTCGTCACTTTCCACAACCGTAGAAACTACAAAGGTAAAAAGAAAATATCACTCTTAATTACCAAAAGGGGAGTGATGTCGCATCTTTCATGAAGAGATTGAGATGGGAATGTATTCCACCCACAACATAAGAGGAAGCCCAGTGAAATAAGTAATGGAATTCTCCGGTTCGTCTATGGACAATGTGGCTGTACGTTCTTACGTTGTATTTTAAGGAACTGCCGTAAGAGGACCAAGTATGGGGATAAATCTTGGCATCAGTGTGCCTCTTCCACTGTGAGGACGAACCAGCATTAACAAAGTTATTAACGGTTTCATCAACCATTCGAAGAAAGTTCATGTATTCAGGTTTTAAGAAAATTATTTCCTTTCGGAGAGTTAGTGCTTTAAATGTTCATAGATCATTTTGCACGATAAATTGTCCTGTGGAACGAGTCATTTTACATTCATATTGCAAATTTGTACTATAAACATCACCATATAATTCTCCCCCCTTTCCCGAAATGAAGATATACAAATTGAGTTAGCAATTCCAACCCACCAGCTTCTACACATTACAAATACAGAAATTCTTCTACGAAATAGTTGTCAAGGAGAAACTTTTCTATTTCTTTCAGGTTACCTTGCTGTCAAGCATTTTACATCACAGGGTAAGTGGTCAAAAATTTGTTGCAGCGTTGTGCGCCCCTTTTTGTGCTAAAGACAATCATAATGCTGATTAATGAAAGTCATTTTTTCTTCTGGAAATGTAATTATGCACCTCATTGTTAACTTCATGAGGAATTAGACTCTGTAGAAGTCAGTGCCCAGCTCCTTAAACAGATGTCTAAAAGATGATCGCGGGTGAGCGCCACATACTATTCGGGTCTAGTGCAGCAGGGGATTCAACCCGTCGGCTTGTGACAATGACGTCACAAGTCGCCAGATAGCAGTTTAGCATTTTCGCTTTTGCTGTTATGTTTGTTTCGTTTTTTTACTGATTGCTTAATAAAGTGGATCTGTTTATTCTATCTCGTGAGATTTTTTTTTTAAAAAAGCCAAAAAACACTTATCAGCCACTGAAGGAGCTACAACACTAAGAAGAATCGCTTCTCGATTGGCGACTTGTGACGTCAATGTCCAAAGCCGACGGGTTGTATCCCCTGCTGCACTAGTCCCTACTATTCTTACAGCACTTTTTGGGAAATGAACGTGAAATTCAGGGTGAAACTATTTGCAGAAAACAAGTCACGGATACTTTTGAGAATTTTTTCACCGTTTCTACCATTTATGTATACTGGGAGTTTCGTGGATAAATCTTTTTTCATTTTAAGCCATTCCCTGAACGTTTTGCGACTCTTACCGAGTTTAGGGGACACCCATGAAATCTTTGATTTTTACGAATTATAGTCATTTTGACTATCCTGATCACGAATATGACATATTTGTCATCAGTTTTGAAACAGTAAAGCAACATTTTGTCATTTAATCAAAATGTAACAACATAACATTGTGATTGAAACAATAAAACATTCTCATGTAATCGAAATATAACAATGCGTAAAATCATTAAAGTTAAATTGCAGCAAGCTAAATTGCAGCATTCGGACAAACGCGCCTGATGTGATCAATCGAATTGTGAAATGGGTTTGTTCCAAAGCGTTGCCATAGAAACTCGGCCAAATAGTTGGACAGCATATTGCGATGAGTACCAAACATGCGCTTGTTTTTCTGTTTTGCTTTCTGCCATAAGCTTTCAACATAATTGGTAGTTGCGTGAATAATTGGACCAACGAAATGCATGGAATGATTAACAGTCAAATGCTGATAACCTACATTCTGCACTGTTAACGCTCCCCACAAATCTGAACCAATAGTGGTCCCAGGCCGCAGATATTGTTGTAGAATCGGCAGCAAAGTTGCAACATATCTTAGAACTACAGGAACGAGGAATCTTTCTCTGGTCTTAGTGTCGTATCCGCCGACACCTTGTCACCTCGATAGTATTTTCGGACAAAACAGATTTCGCCGACCTCAACTGTACGCCCTTGACCGCCTAAAACAATCGGTTCTTGCACGAAATACTCGTGGAAAATGTCTCTGCAGAACTGTTTCCAATCCACAGCCGTATTAGCAGAGATTTGCAGTTCTCTCATCAGTTTATACAGTTCGAAGCTACAGAAGTAAGCCATTTTGATAATGCATTCGATAGACAGATGACTACCTGTAAAAAAAAAAAAATCTTTGCAGAATTGAAATCTTTCTGCAAATGCGTCTCACAGTACCCCCGTCGGCAGATTGCTTGCGTTTTAAGAACATTTTATTCGCACCGCCAAGGCATTGGCCATCTTCACAGAATCTCACGTTTCAGCAAACCATGACCGAAAGCCTATTCAATAGCTGAATCACTATCACGGCAAACATCGAACAAATTTGCCATACGAAATTCGGCCAAATCAGAGAAAATTCCAATCGTTGCGAGTTAGAACAAACTCACAGAAGAAACACCGAACTAACACTAAAATACACTGTTACTTGACTTTTAGTGTAAACTGAATGAGGCGATTTTATCCAAGTGCTTTGATGTGCTACGATTTAGCTCGATTGATGTTTGCAAATAACATATTCGTGGTCCGGTCAAAAAATGAGATTTTTCATTAAAAGTTTTTCTCTCGATATATTATAAAGTATTTATCGGGTATGAAAACAAACATCTTAGATCAACATAGTCTAACTGATCAAAACGTGAGATATTTTCGAAAATTGTCCCCCTTAACTCGATAAGCGCCAGTTTTCTCATCACTAAACAGTGTCGAAGTGAAATCCGGAACTGCTTTATCTGCATTAGTGCCATTCTCAGTGTCAAAATACGAGCAGTGTATACTTCAAAGTGAGAGTAAACTGACAAACTTCGTTCCTGTACGGGTTTGGTTGTCAAATTTGCCATTGTTTGAGGATTCGTTAAAGTTCGGTCGTTTATGAGGGCTTAACTTCCAGCACAGGGGATTGGATTTCCATGTGACAATGACTCTTTCAGCTATCGCAGAAGCGCAGAACAAGGGTGTAGGCAGCCAACGCCACGAAGTGGATGCGCGCCGTGGTGTCTCCTTCCTCCCCTACATTTGTTGGAGGCATTAAATTAACATTTACGCTTGCGACGATCTGCCTCTTTTGGCGTCTGAACTATAGGTGGGATTGGTGGTTTCGGTGAAAACTGTTGCCTTAGAAATTACCATATATGAAGTGCAGACTATGATATTGCGACCCCCTCTCCCCGCCCCCCTGAAATAATGGTTATGGCTTCAGATCGATCTCTAGCATAGCTAGAGGTCTACATTAGGTTGAAGATGAGTTGGCAAAGGTAATAGATGTGAGAGAATCAGTTTGCACACGCACCGACCAAGCGACATATTTAACGCGTGTAGGCGTTTTGACCGACCGACTAACTTTCCATGTCGGGATGTTGGGCGGTTGTGCCAACCGCCTGTCATCGTTTCTTTAGTCGGTGTGTCTGGAGAAATCTGCAGATGTTTATGGGACACGTCATCTGAGGAGTGCAACTATAGATGAATAAATTAAGCTCTTTCCTGAATTTTAACGAATCCACAGTGATTTCTAGCAATACAGATTAAATAGGAAACTAACATAGACATGCTAATGGTGAAAGCTGTAACATGAATTAAGTAGTTAAAATGTTAGTCGTGGTAATGGCTGACTAGTGATGTTCCGGTGTGGCCCAGTCACCCCAGGTGTCATCGATAATGTCTTGACTCTGTCGTCGAAAGGAAAAAGGTACGATGTTAATATTTAAATTAATCTGTCGCAAGGCATGGTTTTTCAGACTACAACTCCCATGCACGCATTTATTTCATCACATGACCCACAGAATTTTCCAATTGAAAACCCTTCATTTTTCTCTCGTCTTTCTTTGGAAGATAAACTCCTGGTGAGAGAACGAAAGCTGACGTAAAGTTTTTCTGTTAAAAAATCTGTCCGTCTCCATAGCTGAGTGGTCAGCGCGACTGCATGTCGCGCAAAGGGTGTCGGGTTCGATTCTCGGCTTGGTCGGTGATTTTCTCCACGCAGGGACTGAGTATTTTCTTCATTGCATCCTCATCGACACGCCAGTCCCCGAAGTGGCGTCCACTTGAACCAGGCGACCGGTCTGACGGGAGACCCTAGCCACAGGACATCTCATTTCACTAAAAAATCTTCAGGAAAATTTGTAAGATTCCAAACACAAAGGTACAATTCAAAACGGTGGTTAAGTGGCAGCGTACAAACAGACGAAACAACGGATGTCTCAACTGGAAGTCAAATATGAATTATCGTTCTGCAGATAATGAATCAGGAGATAAGATTTTATGACTTATCCATAAACCGGAGTGCACAAGGCATAGCCACTGTTTCGTTGCAAGTGTTAAGCAGTTACAATACCGATAAAGTATCGCAAACATACGGCGGCTGCAGTGCAGTGGCACGTAAAAATTGTCCATTCTATCGTGAAACAAGCGTATCCTCATGCGCTCTCTGTCCACTGCTATGCACATCAGTTGAACCCTCCTCTGTGCTTGTAAAAATTAATAGATTAAACATTTTTGTGGCAAACCAGGATTTCACGCATTTTTAGCCATTACAGTAAAAAGTGAACTACTGAGGAATAGGGATTTGAACTACCAGGTTCATGTGAAACAAGGTATTTTCATTCACGCGCTATACAAACGATTATTCACTATAGACATGATCAGCATTTAATGATGCGATAGACAATGAAGGGTGGGATAATTTCTTACATCGAGCAATTGGGCTAAAGGTTCTGGATGACCAGGCTTCTTTTTCTACTGCAGCTGTACAATTAGATTTCCCTCCATTACAAATATCTTATTCTACATTTTCAAAGTAAAACTGTGGACAGAAGACGGCCGTAAGCTTCAAATAGAAAACTGCATTAAGACAGACGAAACACTTAAGATGTGAGGAAATTATTCTGAAATGCAATGTGGAAGGTAAGAGCCTTACAAATTTAGAAGTTAAAATTATTTCTAACGAAACAGAAGTGTTCAGAAATTGAGAAGGCTAGTTTTAGAAATAATTGACACGGTAGTAGTATTGGATCCCAGGACTCCCCTGAAACTATTCTACACACCTTGTAAATGAGAAAGTTCGCAGGTTATAGTAGGCCAAAAAATTTCCCTGTATGTTATGTTTAAAAACTACTTAAATTATATCCTTTATTGACAATGAAAAACTGAAATGAGAACTTGAATTTACTTACAGAGCCTGAGGACCTCCTTAAATGGATTATAAGCAATCGATTAAAAATGTGTTCTCTAAATGTGTGATATTTACTGTCTTTGGTTCTTGCAATTCCAGCGACCACTGTCGTGCAAAAGAAGCATGAGTACGTTAAAAGCGTTAAGGCCTACTTTCACAACACAAATGACACCGTCAAACTTTACGATTTTGGCTGTAGCGGTAGAGGGGAACTGTGAAATCTTAAATCGGCAGGATTTCATACCTCGTGCCATCGACGTTTACACCCAGAAAAAGGACAGGAGGGTGGAACAAATTTACAAAAAAGTGTAGACCTAACGGTGCTTTACTATGTATTACATTTTATTGAATGTGTAGGTGTTTAATATATTCATGCATTTATGTACTAGTTTCTTAGTTGCATATTTCTACTGAGTCACTTTTGAGGTGTTTCTATTTTACGAGATTTGTTTTAAGATTCTCCTTTTTCGCAATTCATAATTCTCAGCCTACCCTACAAAAAATGCCACTCTTCTACAACTGGAAATAAGTTTATTTCAATGTCTTTTATTTTGCTTTTTCGTTTTGTATCTCCTCAGTCAAGTATAAATCGCGTTGCAGAAAAGTGAATCATTTCAGTCGATAATTGGGGATACAACAGCACTGTATTTGAGGTTCGGTTAACTTAGCAAGTGGCTAGAAATCATTATGTAACGAGCAGCTTCTCCTTGCAGCTTCCAACTTACTGCAAATGTATTTTTCGCTAAAATGGTTTGATGTTCAACAGTCCTGACATGATTATGAAAAGCATAGGTTCCCATCCGTTTATGTAACGAAGTAGGTGAATCTTTCCTTGCATAAGGCACTTCTGTGCCCAGATTTCTCTTGGCGTTTTTGGCCTTGTTACCAGGGTTGTACATAAACTACAAAGTCTTGTACTTTGGTTTTGAAACCTCGTACATTTATTAACCATCAATCAAAATGAAGACTTATTAATGAGGGTCAATATAGCAGACACTTGTTAATTTAAAAAATTTTAATTAAATAAAATATTTGTGTCCATATTTTCTAGACCCTAGTTCGGGACGCATTACTCTTCTCGGCCGTTATGGCGGGGAGGGGTGGTGGTGGGGAGGTTAGGAGGAGGGGGTAGAGGCAGTGAGAAGAAACTTCCTAGAATGCGTGAACGCTTAATATCGATTAACAACTACGATAGGCTACAATTTTATTTTACTCTTGGCAGTATGAAGGATTCACAAACGCTAATTATACACTGGGATTAAATGAGAATGCACATTAATAAATTTCACAACGTGATATAACAATCAGGTGATAATATAGTAGTTTATAAAATTACATGGGTACATATTATTCGATCTTAAGGCACTTTACTTAACTGTTTTGTTAGCTGACGGGAATGTATTCCCCTATCATTGGCGGGGAAAAAAACCTCTTCGTTGCTTTGGCAAATCTTTGGTGACATTGATACGTTTTTCGTTCCTTGTCTGCCAATAGATGTGGGACTTAGGCCACGACACCACCATAGATCACCAAACTGTGGCGCCATCTAACCCCCATTTGCATAAGAGTATGAAATTTTTAGTGGTATTTTCTAGTGTCCAAATATCAGGTACATCATCAGCCCACTGTCATTCTTATTTATGTTGCCGTATAATTTTTCTCTAGTCATACGGCTGTACAGGTTTTGTCGGTTCAAAATTGACTCATTTTCCGTATGCTCTTTGCAGCATGAAGTGTCCTCACACTTCCCACAGTTAGCCGGTTTCTTATGTCTGTTTTTATCTTATTAACCTTACTGAAAATAGCACATAGCCAGCATTTGCATGAGGTAAGCACAGTGCAGTCAGAGCAGAAAGAGCCAGCTCACAAAAAACCTTAGTTTTCAGCAGAAGATCGCAAAACATACCAGGCTCACTGATTCATTCAATCATTCAGCATACAGAGCTTGTGTCTTTGGCAGCCGCCTCCATTGATCGTCTACTTTTTTGCATGATCATCAGGTGCAATTATAAGTGGAACCACTTCAATAAGAGGCATTAGTGCTGGGAAACAGCTCCTGAAATGGTGAGAGCCCTGCTTCTAGTTTGAATACTTGTAAATTTGACCAGACAGGGTCCTCTATGTTGCATTGTTCTTCCATTTCTGTGGCAGAAACTTCGTAGAAATTTTTCCAACATGAGAAGACCCCCGCAGGTCTGGGGGTTAGAATAGGCCCGAGGTATTCCTGCGTGTCATAGGAGGCGACTAAAAGGAGTCTCACATTTCGACCTTTGTGATGGTGCCTTGTAGGGTTTGACATCAGTTTTTCAAAACTTTCCTGAAGAGCTAGCCAACTGGGGAAGGGCGCCCTACATGGTGCATCATGTCCCTCATGCATTGAGATCTTTAGCCCATTTTGCAATTGTCCCATTGCAGTCCTACCCATTCTCCATCTCTTGGGCGAGGACACCTTCCTGGGTGCGTTTCCCACCATGCACTATGCAATGTCCATTTCTGTGCCGATGATGACCATGGACTTCATTGTACCTCATATTCAGCACAGAAGCCTGTCTGTTGTGGTGGGGCCGCCATGTACCCTGTTTATTGTAGCCCCCTGACAACACGGCAATCGCTCTGCTGTTGCCTGTGCCATTAACGCTATATGTATGCCAAGGAGTAGATGCCCGTCACTGTAGGGCATTGGGACTCCTGGCAATGGCCATCCTGCCAGGTGGCCGTTGCTGTAGCTGGGTGGCGCTTGTGGAGAGGACCCCTTGTCAGAGTGGGTGGCATAAAGGCAGATGACACACCATGAAGCATAGTACGTCATCCCTTGCTGTTGGTCTGCTGCCAGCAGTCTAAGTGGGCAAAGTCAAACTTCAGTGCTAAGAAATATGACCCCCAAGTCGTTCCCTTCCCTGGCCACACCATGGCAGGAATGCCAGGCTAAGGATTGCAGTGAAGCTTGCTTGCGCCAGTACCTCGTATGTACGAGAGTCAATGGTGAATCTTTGATGTCCATGAAGCCTCAGTTTTTTGTGGAGCATTTGGAGGGTAATTTAGTGGAGGTGGAGGTTTGTCCAAAATGTGCTTAGGGCCAGTTTTGATAAAAACAGCATCCTCTGCCCAGTCACAGGCATTACTCACTTGCAACAAGCTGGGATGTTTGTTACCATCATACTATTGCAGTCTGATGACGAGCTGTGCGCCAATTTAGAGTGGCGAGGTGTTTATTTCCTCTGGCGCATCCATTGGGGTCCAAGGGATAACCGGGTTGCCACCATTGCATTCATCTTGGCTGTCGAGGGTGACCCATTGCCCAAGGAGGTCAAGGTGATGGTCTACCACTGTGACGCCAAACCATATATCCCTCATCTGATGTGATGCTCTAAGTGCTGGAAGTTCAGCCATGTCTTCCCACTGTACTTCCAGCCCACCTGTCAAGGAGTATTGGGATGGATGGATGTCCACAACCATGTGCCCCGCTTCCCATCTGTGTCAACTGTGGAGAGCACCATTCACTTTGCTCGCCAGATTGCAGGATTTTACAGAGAAACAGGAAAATCGTGGAATATAAGACCCTGGACTGACTTTCCTACACAGAGGGTAAGAGAAAATTTGAGCACATACATCCTGTGGCTATGACCATGTCATATGCTGCTGCTACAAGAATAGTTGTCGCCCTATCAGTTCCTCGAACTCCTGTCGCCTCTCAGAACAAAGAGACTACACCTGTCACCCTGATGGTGGGAGCACTTACCTCCCTGCACCACCTACTTGAGGAGCAACCCCCCCTCCCCCCCCCCCCCCCCACCCAACCATCTGGGATTTCAGTCCCCACCTCTGAGCCAAGGCTTATTTGGTTCCTCTTACTAGGGAGGAGTCATTTGGGTCACACTCCTCCCAGGTTTCTGCTAATGGGAAAGATGACACCTGTCAATGGCTGAAGAGCCCAAAAGCAGCAGGTCATAGGGCTTTACGCTCATCCAAAGACTTGAGCCTGTGAAGTCCTCCAGCCAGGGAAACCCAAGGAACAGCGAGACAAATCCAAAAAGAAAACCCCTAAGACCAAGGAAATTGTAGTGGCACCTAAAACACTACCTACAAGCTCTGTGTCTGAGGATGGAGCGGCGATTTTGGCGTCTGCTGAGGACCTAGATGTCGCCAGACCCTCAGACAAAATGGATATAGACTGCTCAGGCAATAAATCGGTGGCAGCAGGTGACACTGAGGCGTAAACTACCTCACTGAATGTTTCATGCCTTCCCAGTCTCACGATGACGTCATCTTCCAGTGGAACTGTGGCAGTTTTTTTCCATCGCCTGGCTGAGCTACAGTAACTGTTAAGCTTTACACCTGCTATCAGCATTGCTCTCCAGGAAACCTGGATTCCAGCAATGTGGGCCCCTGCCCAACATGGTTATAAGGGATATTACAGGAACTATAGCGTCTATGTGTCAGGTGGTGTTCATGTTTGTCTTAAACTCTGTAGTGAAGCTGTGACCCTTCAAATCCCTCTTGAAGCTGTGGCTGTCAGAATAAGGACGATGCAGGAAGTAACTGTGTGCAGTGTATATCTTCCTCCAGATGGTGCAGTACCTCTGATTGTATTAGCTGCACTGATTGATCGACTCCCCAAACCTTCCTACTTCTGGGAGATTTTAACGCCCATAACCCCTTGAGGTGGCAGTGTGCTTACTGGCAGTCAGAGATATCGAAACATTACTGTCTCAGTTCGACCTCTACCTCATAAATACTGGGGCCGCCACACATTTCAACGTGGCTCGAGGTAGTTACTCGGCCATTGAATTATCAATTTGCAGCCCAGGACTTACCCATTTATCCACTGGTGATCACTTAACGACAGAGCGAGGTGGCGCAGTGGCTAGCACACTGGACTCGCATTTGGGAGGACGACGGTCCAATCCCACGACTGGCCATCCTGATTTAGGTTTTCCGTGATTTCCCTAAATAGCTCCAGGCAAATGCCAGGATGGTTTCTTTGAAAGGGCACTGCCGACTTCCTTCCCTGTCCTTCTGTAATCTGATGATGAGAGAACATATCTGTATGGTAGTGACCACATTCACATCTTCCTGTCACTGCCCCAGCATCAGGCATACAGACGCCGGCCCAGATGGGCTTTAAACAAGGCAGACTGGGAAAATTTAACCTCTGCTGTTACCATTGACTCTGCCGCACATGGTAACATCGATCTGATGTTTGGGCAGGTGATTAAAATTGTTTCTGTGGCAGAAAACGTGGACCCTCGCTCTTCAGGGTGCCAGAGGTGTAGGGCAGTCCATTGGTGGTAGTCAGAAGTCGCTGAAGCAGTTAAGGAGCGTCGGCGAGTTCTACAGTGGCATGAGCAGCACGCTTCCCTGGAGGATCTCATAGCCTCTACAACAGCTCTGTGCCCTCGTTCGGCAACTTACCAAATGAAGCAGGAGTGTTGGGAGAGAGAAGTCTCGACCAATGGGTGCCATGTCACCTTCCCAAGTCTGTGCAAAGATCAAACGTCTTTTCGGGTACCAGATCGCAACAGATGTTCAGTGTTACCATAAATGGCGTATTATTAACCGACGCAAATGCGATTGCTGAGCAGTTTGCTGAAGCCTCTGTGTCGGAGAATTACGCCCTAGCTTTTTGCACTTTCAAACGGCGGCTGGAAGAGAACGTTCTCTCGTTCACTACATGCCACAGTGAATCCTGTAACACGCCATTTACAGAGTGGGAGCTCCCCAGTGCTCTTGCACATTGCCCTGACACAGCTCCTGGGCCGGATCAGAGCCATAGTCAGATGATTAAACAAATCTCTTCTGACTATAGGCGACTTCTCCTCGCTATATTCAACTGAATCTGGCGCAATGGCACCTTTCCATCGCAATGGCGGGAAATCACACATTCCGGTGCTCAAACCCGGTAAAAACCCGCTTGATGTAGATAGCTATCGGCCCATCAGCTCACAAACGTTCTTTGTAAGCTGCTGGAATGTATGGTATGTCAGTGGTTGGGTTGGGTCCTGAGGTCATGTGGCTTGCTGGCTCCAAGTCAGGGTGGCTTCTGCCAGGGTCGCTCTACCACTGATTCTGTCCATCGAGTCTGCCGTCCAAACAGCCTTTTCCAAACGGCAACACCTGGTTGCCGTCGTTTTTGACTTACATAAAGCGTACGACACAACCTGGCAATATCATATGCTTAGCACATTGTATGAGTGGCGTCTCCGGGGCCCACTCCCAATTTTGATCCAAAACTTCCTGTCGCTCTGTACTTACCATGTCCAAGTTGGTGCCTCTCATAGTTCCATCCATACCCAGGAGAATAGTCCCTGTATTTCTGTCTTGTCCCTCTAATCTTAGTGGCCATTCTAGTCTAACAGCCGCTGTTCGGCCCTCCGGCTCACCTTCTCTGTGTGCAGACGACTTCATTTCGTACTGCTGCTCTAGTACTACTTTTGCCGAGCGGCGCCTCCAGGGAGCTATTCACAAGGCCCACTCATGGGCTCTAGCCTGTAGATTCCGGTTAAGGGGTAAACGTCGGGTGTGGTCACAGCATTCAAAGAACGGTAATCAACACAAAAACGCAACTGTTGTTCTCCAGAAATCGATTTCTTCTTTACAATTACAACAGGTGAACACCACGGTGGGTCTGAAGGATCGTTGTTTTATAATTCCGGCTTGTAATTGTTCTTTACCGATGTCTTCTACCAACTGTCTTTGACTGAATGGTATTTGGTAAGGTTTCTACGAGATTCAGGCTGCATTCCCTGTATGAATACGAAGCTGAATCGAGTGACAGGTAAATTTGCACGTTCTCGGAATAAATCTGCAAACTCCAACAAAACAGGTGCTAAAATCATCTGTTCATCAGCTGTCAAATGTATCTTCTCCCAAATCTTGCACTTCAGTTCAATATTAACTTCGTCTCCTCGTTGCAATTTTGCAGTCCTGTTACAAAAATGTGTTTATAACTGCAACGTTTGTTACCTCATCTGGGATCTGTATTACATCACTTTTACTTACGCTCGACTCTTCAGCAACTTGTTCCTCCTGGCAAAAAACATCCTCATTGCTCATATTCGCTATTGTAACCAGGACTTTAGCGACATTCTCTCACCTACACTTCCAGCAACTGACAATGCATTCTATCTAGTTACTCACTCTTCTCGGATCGCTCAATTAATAACAAAGTTAGTTCCTTGCATCGGGGTAACTGAGCGTAGATGGTCTTTCCTGCTCCATTGGGAATTTGCTGAGGCTGATCAATCTGAACATGGACCCAGACTGTGAGCTGATGCATCGTTTGGGTGGTCCATTCCCATGACGTCAATATTGCTGCTCCTTTGAGTGCGATCTGAAGAGCGATTTTCTGGGTGGTTGTTGCTATGGCCTAGTCTGATCTTCCTTTCTGCGACAAATATCCCTGCCTCGCTAGCGGACAAGAAATCGAATTAAAGTACACCGTCATAACGCGTTTCGTTATTTGAAACTGCTTACATCCTTGCTGGGTATTTATCTTTATTTTCACCTTCATCTTGGCCTTGGCCACGAATTAATCCTGCGTCTGTTCTACCACTCTTGCCCGTCAGTTCGAGTGGTATGTCCTTTCTGCCACATATTCGAGCGACCACTTCCCCTGTGACGTTCGTCTCCTGCACCACACCCCATCCCCACGTCCTTCGAGCAGGAACATACCGAAAGCTGACTGGGGACTTGACTCCTCCCTGGCGACCTTTCCGGACCACGATTTTCCCAGTTGTGACAGTCAGGTCGAACACCTCACGGCTGTTATCATCAATGCTGCCGAACGTTCCAATCCTCGTACTACCTCTTCTTCACGTCGCGTTTCCGTCCCCTGGTGGAACGAGGCTTGTAGAGACGCTATCCGTGCTCGACGACGTGCTTTACGCACCTTTCGCCGCCAGGTTAGAGGGACCCCCCCTTGGGCGAAACGATAAAATACCTGACGGGTTACCAGAGAGGACATTATCATCGTTGATAAAGAACGTCCGTCCTCAGAGACCAAAAACAGGAAAAGTTAACGTAATATTGGTAAACTGCAGGAGTATCCAGGGCAAGGTTCCTGAATTAGTATCTCTTATTGAAGGAAATAGTGCGCATATAGTATTAGGAACGGAAAGTTGGTTAAAACCGGAAGTGAACAGTAACGAAATCCTAGACACAGAATGGAATATATACCGCAAGGATAGGATAAACGCCAATGGTGGAGGAGTATTTATAGCAGTAAAGAATTCAATAATATCCAGTGAAGTTATTAGCGAATGCGAATGTGAAATAATCTGGGTTAAGTATCAAAGGTGGGTCAGATATGATAGTCGGATGCTTCTATAGACCACCTGCATCAGCAACCGTAGTAGTTGAGCGCCTCAGAGAGAACCTGCAGAACGTCGTGAAGAAGTTTCGTGATCATACTATTGTAATAGGGGGAGACTTCAATCTACCAGGTATAGAATGGGATAGTCACACAATCAGAACAGGAGCCAGGGACAGAGACTCTTGTGACATTATCCTGACTGCCTTGTCCGAGAATTACTTCGAGCAGATAGTTAGAGAACCAACTCATGAAGCTAACGTTTTAGACCTCATAGCAACAAATAGACCGGAACTTTTCGACTCCGTGAATGTAGAAGAGGGTATCAGTGATCATAAGTCAGTGGTTGCATCAATGACTACAAGTGTAATAAGAAATGCCAAGAAAGGAAGGAATATATATTTGCTTAACAAGAGTGATAGGGCACAAATCGCAGAATATCTGAGTGACCACCATCAAACGTTCATTTCTGAGGAAGAGGATGTGGAACAAAAATAGAAAAAATTCAGGAACATCGTCCAGTACGCCTTAGATAAGTTCGTACCGACTAAGGTCCAAAGCGAGGGGAAAGATCCACCGTGGTATAACAATCATGTACGAAAGGTACTACGGAAACAAAGAAAGCTTCATCATAGGTTTAAGAGTAGTCGAATCATAGCTGATAAGGAAAAGCTGAACGAAGCGAAAAAGAGCGTAAAGAGAGCAATGAGAGAAGCATTCAACGAATTCGAACATAAAACATTGGCAAACAATCTAAACAAGAACCCTAAAAAGTTTTGGTCATATGTAAAATCGGTAAGCGGATCTAAATCCCCTATTCAGTCACTCGTTGACCACGATGGCACCGAAACAGAGGACGACCGAAGAAAGGCAGAAATACTGAATTCAGTGTTCCGAAACTGTTTCACTGCGGAAAATCGTAACACGGTCCCTGACTTCAGCCGTCGCACGGACGCCAAAATGGAAAATATTGAAATAAACGATATCGGAATTGAAAAACAACTGCTATCACTTAGTAGCGGAAAAGCATCCGGACCAGACGAGATACCCTTAAGATTCTACAGTGATTATGCTAAAGAACTTGCCCCCTTTCTATCAGCAATTTATCGTAGATCGCTGGAAGAACGTAAAGTACCTAGCGACTGGAAGAAAGCGCAGGTCGTTCCCATTTTCAAGAAGGGTCATAAATCAGATGCGAATAATTATAGGCCTATTTCGCTTACGTCAATCTGTTGTAGAATAATGGAACATGTTTTGTGTTCTCGTATTATGACGTTCTTAGATAATACAAATCTCCTTCATCATAACCAACATGGATTCCGCAAACAGAGATCATGTGAAACTCAGCTCGCCCTATTTGCCCAAGAAATTCACAGTGCCGTAGACACTGGCGAGCAGATTGATGCCGTATTCCTGGACTTCAGGAAGGCATTTGATACGGTTCCGCACTTACGTTTAGTGAAAAAAATACGAGCTTACGGAATATCGGACCAGGTTTGTGATTGGATTCAGGATTTCCTAGAAGAAAGAACACAACATGTCATTCTTAACGGTTCAAAATCTGCAGATGTAGAGGTAATTTCGGGAGTACCGCAGGGAAGCGTGATAGGACCTTTATTGTTTACAATATACATAAATGACTTAGTTGACAACATCGGTAGCTCCGTGAGGCTATTTGCAGATGACACGGTTGTCTACAAGAAAGTAGCAACATCAGAAGACTCGTACGTACTCCAGGAGGACCTGCAGAGGATTAATGCATGGTGCGACAGCTGGCAGCTTTCCCTAAACGTAGATAAATGTAATATAATGCGCATACATAGGGGCAGAAATCCATTCCAGTACGATTATGCCATAGGTGGTAAATCATTGGAAGCGGTAACGACCGTAAAATACTTAGGAGTTACTATCCGGAGCGATCTGAAGTGGAATGATCACATAAAACAAATAGTGGGAAAAGCAGGCGCCAGGTTGAGATTCATAGGAAGAATTCTAAGAAAATGTGACTCATCGACGAAAGAAGTAGCTTACAAAACGCTTGTTCGTCCGATTCTTGAGTATTGCTCATCAGTATGGGACCCTTACCAGGTTGGATTAATAGAAGAGATAGACATGATCCAGCGAAAAGCAGCGCGATTCGTCATGGGGACATTTAGTCAGCGCGAGAGCGTTACGGAGATGCTGAACAAGCTCCAGTGGCGGACACTTCAAGAAAGGCGTTACGCAATACGGAGAGGTTTATTATCGAAATTACGAGAGAGCACTTTCCGGGAAGAGATGGGCAACATATTACTACCGCCCACATACATCTCGCGTAATGATCACAACGAAAAGATCCGAGAAATTAGAGCAAATACGGAGACTTACAAGCAGTCGTTCTTCCCACGCACAATTCGTGAATGGAACAGGGAAGGGAGGATCAGATAGTGGTACAATAAGTACCCTCCGCCACACACCGTAAGGTGGCTCGCGGAGTATAGATGTAGATGTAGATGTAGATGTAGATGTAGATGTAGATGTAGATGTAGATGTAGATGTAGATCCTACGTTGGCGAATTGTATTGAATACAAACGACTCCGAGCGCAATGCCGTAGAGTCATCAAAGACAGCAAAAAAGCTTATTGGGCCTCTTTCACCAGCTCCTTTAACAGTTTTACTCTCTATTCCGTCGTTTAGGGTGGCCTGCGCCGGCTGTCGGGCATTAAGGCCCACTCCTCGGTACCTGGCCTGACCTCAGGTAATGAGGTCCTTGTTGATCCTGTGGCTGTCTCCAACGCCTTTGGCCGCTTTTTCGCGGAGGTTTCAAGCTCCGCCCATTACCACCCTGCCTTCCTTCCCAGGAAAGAGGCAGAAGAGGCTCGGCGACCTTCCTTCCACTCGCTGAATCTGGAAACTTATAATGCCCCCTTTACTATGCGGGAACTCGAACGTGCGCTTGCACTGTCCCGGTCCTCTGCTCTGGGGCCAGATGCCATTCACGTTCAGATGCTGGCACACCTTTCTCCGGCGGGAAAAAGCTTCCTTCTTTGTACCTACAATCGCGTCTGGACCGAAGGTCCGGTCCCCATGCGTTGGTGTGACGCCGTCGTTGTACCTATACCCAAACCCGGGAACGATAGACACCTTCCTTCTAGTTATCGCCCCATTTCTCTTACAAGCTGTGTCTGTAAGGTGATGGAGCACATGGTTAATGCTCGGTTAGTTTGGATTCTTGAATCTCGACGACTACTTACTAATGTCCAATGCGGCTTTCGTCGCCGCCGCTCCGCTGTTGACCACCTTGTGACCTTGTCGACATTCATCATGAACAACTTTTTGCGAAGGCGCCAAACGGTAGCCGTGTTCTTCGACTTGGAGAAGGCTTATGGTACCTGTTGGAGAGGAGGTATCCTCCGCACTATGCACAGGTGGGGCCTACGCGGTCGCCTGCCCCTTTTTATTGATTACTTTTTAACGGATCGAAAGTTTAGGGTACGTGTGGGTTCCGTATTGTCCGACGTCTTCCTCCAGGAGAACGGAGTGCCTCAGGGCTCCGTCTTGAGCGTAGCGCTTTTTGCCATCGCGATCAATCCAATTATGGATTGCATTCCACCTAATGTCTCAGGCTCTCTCTTTGTCAATGACTTCGCGATCTACTGCAGTGCCCAGAGAACATGCCTCCTGGAGCACTGCCTTCAGCGTTGTCTAGACAGTCTCTACTCGTGGAGCGTGGCAAATGGCTCCCGGTTCTCTGAAGAGAAGACGGTTTGTATCAACTTTTGGCGATATAAAGCGTTCCTTCCGCCATCCTTACATCTTGGTCCCGTTGTTCTCCCATTCGTGGAAACAACGAAGTTTCTAGGGCTCACGTTGGACAGGAAACTCTGTTGGTCTCCACATGTCTCTTATTTGGCGGCCCGTTGTACACGTTCCCTTAATGTCCTCAGAGTTCTTAGCGGTTCATCTTGGGGTGCGGATCGCACTGTCCTGCTTCGCTTGTATCGGTCCATAGTCCGATCGAAGCTGGATTATGGGAGCTTCGTCTACTCGTCCGCTCTGCCATCCCTCTTACGCCGGCTCAACTCCATCCACCATCGGGGGATACGTCTTGCAACCGGAGCCTTCTACACTAGTCCTGTCGAGAGTCTTTATGCTGAAGCTGCCGAATTACCATTGACCTACCGGCGCGACATACTGCTGTGTCGGTATGCCTGCTGGCTGTTGTCTATGCCCAACCACCCCTCTTACCAGTCCTTCTTCGCCGATTCTGTCGACCGTCAGTACGGGTTGTATGTGTCTGCCCTGCTGCTTCCCGGAGTCCGCTTCCGTCGCCTGCTTCGACAATTGGATTTTGCCCTCCCTACCACCTTCAGAGAGGGTGAGAGCCCGACACCACCTTGGCTCCAGGCTCCGGTTCATATTTATCTCGACCTCAGCTCACTCCAGAAGGAGGGTACTCCGGCTGATGTGTATTGCTCACGGTTTGTCGAACTACGTGCTCGACTTGCCGGTCACACCTTTATTTACACCGATGGCTCCAAAACTGACGATGGTGTCGGCTGTGCCTTTGTCGTTGGGGCCGCCACCTTTAAATACCGGCTCCTCGACCAATGTTCGAGCTTTACGGCCGAGCTTTTTGCTCTCCATCAGGCCGTTCAGTATGCCCGCCGCCACCGCCATTCATCGTATGTACTCTGCTCTGACTCGCTCAGTGCTCTTCAGAGCCTTGGAGCTCCCTATCCAGTCCATCCCTTGATTCAACGGATACAGCAGTCCCTCCATTCTTTCGCTAATAATGGTGGTTCTGTCAGCTTTCTGTGGGTTCCCGGACATGTAGGAGTGCCTGGGAATGAGGTTGCGGATGCTGCAGCCAAGGCTGCAGTCCTCCTTCCTCGGCCAGCCTCCCATTGTGTCCCGTCATCTGACGTTCGTGGGGATGTATGTAAGAGGCTTGTGTCCTTGTGGTGGGATGCTTGGTCATCCCTCCAAGGAAACAAGCTCCGGGCAGTAAAACCGCTCCCAACTGCTTGGACAACCTCCTCCCGACCATCTCGGCGAGGAGCCACCGCTACCTGCTCTCCGGTGACCCAGCACCGCAGTGCCCTTGTGGTCAGGCATTAACAGTGCTCCATGTTTTATTGTCGTGTCCCCGTTTTAGTCAATTTCGTGTTGTCCTGTCCCTGCCATCTACTTTACCGGATGTTTTAGCTGATGACGCTCGAGCAGCTGCTCGTGTTCTTCGTTTCATTACTTAGACTGGCTTGTCCAAAGACATCTAACTCCTTCACTTATTTTATCTGCATCTTTGTAAGAATTTTGTGGGCCCCCTCTTGAGTTTTACTAGATTCTATGTGCTCTAACAATTGTGACTGGGCGCTAATGACCTCAGTAGTTGAGCACCCTTAAACCCACAAAAAAAAAAAAAAAATATCCTGCGTCAGCTTCTCCATAGTTACGTAGTTTCCCTCCGTTTAACCATCGCACTTTTAATAGCGGCAGTTTCAATTTGTCCCGTTCATCTATGCCACACCTAATTGTCTGTGGTCCTGTGTCAATAAGTAGTTCGTGATAGGTGCTGTATATCGCGGGAAAAACATCGAAGTCATTTTCGGCCTGATTTTTGCTGGAACTAACAGGAGTCAGTCTCTGGCAAGGGGCGGACGGAGTGGTGGCCCGTATATCCTCGTACTCGTTTAAACATCTCGCAGATTGTCTGTTCTTCGCATTACCTTTCTTCTTGTTGCGACAATCTCTCGAAACCTGACCCTTCATCCCGCAATGATAGCAGATTCGATTCTCTTTACAGTCATTACGCTTGTGACCCAGCTTGTTGCATTTGTAGCATTGTAATGCTGTGTTAAAAACTGCATTCTTGTTTCTGCATCTCATTCGGTCGTCTTAGTGCTTCAATGAAATCAGCAGCTGATTCTACTGCTTCCTGAAACGTTTTACATCGTGCCAATCTAACAGCTTTGCTTACCCATAAATGAATGTGTCCAAGTCTCTCTGGTCAGCTTTGAACAACTGAATGCGATTTTCGTCTTCTAAGTCGTACGTTAGAGCGTTGCTGTTTCGAATTCGTCGGCAAACTGCTCGATAGATTCGTCTCGTCGCATTCGCAGACTGCAAATCTGCTCTCTGTAAAAACTGATCGCGCTTTTACGTTTAAATCTCTGAACAACAGTCGTTCTAAACTCATTGTAATCTTCTGTTTTCACTCAAGTAGGCTCTGTGCTAATGAAATCTTGTGCTGCTCCCTGAATTCTCAATTTGGCAACCACTGGCTTACCGGAATCTGTCGATGATCCTAACAGGGCGGCACCTTCAAGTTTCCGAAAAAAACTCCTTCACATCATCTTCGGGTTTCCCGCTAAACACTGATGCTGATGGCAATAATAAATTCATTGTAGTTCTACCTGTACTGCATGAACTATCATTTGTCAAGTGTCTCGGAATGTTACCCTCGCTTCTTTCTGCTTTCAACTGCTGAATCTTCTCTTGCAGTTCATAATGTGTTTGTAGATCGACAATGTTACTCTGACTGGATTGCGACATTTCGTCGAACTTAACGCCAATGAGTCACTCAAATGTAGAATAAAAATCGATCACTGCCGTTCGTATTCTAGCCAAACTGGAGTAGACGAACCTGAGTTCCAGCGTTGGATGTCCCCGCGTAGTTGAAAGATGTTTATGTTGCTGCTGCTCCTCGAAGTTCACGTTGTGCTGCCCATCTTCAGAACTGTAGATTTTCCATAATTATCCTCATGCTGCCACTTCTATAAGGGAGGTAGTTTGTGTTGTTGCCCAAGATGATAATTAGACGAAATAGTTGTCAGGATTTGTAAGCAGTCGGTCCCTGGGGTACAGCAATATGCGAACACCGAGAAGGAAGTTTAAACAGTTCTATTACTGAAGGCGGATTATAGAACACGCACGCTACGCGTACCCATCGTCACTGTGTCAGACATCCTAACAGTGGCTAATGCGGTCATGTTGAAAGGCTCCATGATGAGCTACGAAGACACATACTCGCGCCTGAGGCCGCGCTAGTTAATACCACGCGCTGTGGACAGACAGCGGCCAGTGGCGTACTCTGCGTCGCACTGCGGCCGGATGCGCGTCTATTGACCAAGCAAACTGTCAGCATTCCAGATAGGTCGGCTGGCGAGCACATGTTACGTACCGTACGGCTGTGCACAATCCGTAGACCCTTACAGGATTGACTATGAGAAGAAAGTTCACAGATCTCAACAGGCTGAGTTTTAATCGTCGTTCATAGTATTGCCCACAAAGCACTCGACTCAAAATAACTGGTTAAAGGCTCGGTAGTCCACGCAGAATACAGTGGCCGGTAGATGGCAGGGCACGTGTGAGGAGAGCAGTAGTGGTGGAGGTTAAGGGCAGGCACTGTAGGGGAAGTGCCGTTCCGATCTGAAACCTACGCTTACATTTCTGTAAATACGAAGTGGGGCCCCTCCACACCCACACTCGATAGGTGGCCGGTCAATAAGATCTGTCACCTGCTCTGGTTAGTACGTAAAAATAACTTCGCCGAAAATGCAGCCTGGTTTGTTGACCGTACGAAACGTTTAGAGAAACGCCATGAATGGCGAATATTGAGTAAACCAATCACAATTAACCGGTTTCGATGTTGAAATTAGCTTCTTTAAACAGTATCATCCCTGTAACATCCCCCCAGGGGGTCCACAACTCTTTTGTGGACACGTGTGTAGCGAGCACGGGACCCCGAGCTAATGTGGCCTTCCTTCCTTTCCGGGCTGCATACCTTCCCTTTCCGTATCCTTCCCCATCCCCCATCTTCGCCCCCCCCCCCCTCACCTCTGGCTCTTTCCTTCCCTTTCTCCCCCTCTGGGAGTATGGATTGTGCCTACGTCCGGAGACGGACGCTTGTAAATGTACCGCACTCTTCGCTTTCCTTGCTTGTATGTCTTCATCTTTCTTCGCCCTTCTCTTTTCCTTACCTCTTCTCTTTATCTCTTCTCTTTACCCTTTTCTCCGCTGCGGCGTTTGAGACCTCTCTTCTTTCCTTTCCCTGTCTCTTTCTTCCTCCCTGTGCGTGTCTGAAGGCCGACCCACGCAGTTCCATGCGTAGCCGGTGACGGGGTAACGCGTAATTCCCAGGTAATCAGGTAGGACACGTACGTACCCCCTGGTAACGGCCAGGCCCAGGGAGGGGTGATTACCCGATCTGATACCTTCCGAAAGTGCCGATTGGTCCCTCCGTCCGTTTGTCGGGAGGTGTGACCTGAGGTGTGAACAATCACCTAAGGCGGGTGTGCCCTCGGTGAGGGCCCCCACAAGGGAGGAGCGCGCCATCGGAGACGCCGGTAATCATGGGGGATTCTTCCGCAATGGTTTCCTCACCTTCCACTATGTCTGCTCACAAACGTAAGTTCACTGAGTCTCAGCCACAGACAGTTCTTCCATCGTTGCCACAGTTCCTTGTTGTTTCTCGGTCTGACGAAGGTCACGACTTCTCCACGGTCAACCCTTTCATTATTCAGAAAGGTGTCGACGCAATTGCAGGTCATGTATAGTCTTGTTCCAGATTACGGAATGGCACCCTGTTGTTGGAAACACACAGTGCCCTCCAGGCTCAAAAATTGCTGCGTACTTCTCTGCTCCACACCTTCCCTGTCCGGGTGGAACCGCACCGTACCTTAAATTCCTCGCGTGGAGTCGTTTATACACGCTCCCTCGATGGTTTGTCTGACGAAGAAATTCAGCACTACCTGTCTGACCAGGGTGTCACAGCCGTTCATCGGGTTATGAAAAGGGTTGACTCGAACATCATTCCAACCCGCACTGTCTTCTTGACATTTGACAATGTTCAACTCCCATCAAAAATCAAAGCAGGCTATGAGAATTTCCGTTCGCCCTTATGTCCCAAACCCTACGCGTTGCTATCGATGTCAGCGGTTCAATCACACCAGCCAGTCCTGTTCCAATCCGGCCAAATGTGTTACGTGTGGCAAGGATGCCCATGAGGGTGCTTGTCCACCTCCATCCCCTCGCTGCATTAACTGTATGGGTGACCACGCTGCTTCCTCTCGAGATTGCCCCGTTTTTAAGGACGAAAAACTTATCCAGGAAATAAGAGTGAAGGAAAAGGTGTCGACCTTTGCTGCTCGAAAGTTACTCGCCAGTCGACAGCCCACTGTGCCTCAGAAAGGAAAATACAGCTCTGTCCTTGCTTCTCCTCGGCCAACAAAGGAGGCGGCCACGCAGACTTGCGACCTCACCTTTAGTACCACGGTCGTCAGATCGGCCAGCGCAAAGATCGCCCGTTCAACCTCACCACTTTCGCCTGCCCACTCTATGGCTCACCCTTCGTCGGGTTCTGCTAAATCTCGAGCCCAAAAGTCAGACGCCAAGTCTTCGAAAAAGAGCATTCTCGTGAAGAGTTTTTACGTACCGCAACTTCACAACCATCGGTTCCTCCTTCATCTAAACATCATACTTCCAAGAAGGTTACGAAGAAACACAGTTCCTCTCCTTCTTCGCCAAGGCGTGTCCCATCTACAGCACCACCTGGCGGGAATCGCCCTCGGCCGTCTTCTGTGTCGCCGAGGCGCACTGCTGGTGGCCGGTCAACTGGCCGATCGTTGGTGGCTGGAGCTGCTCCTGACCAACCTATGGATCAGGATCTACTGCCTTCGACTGAATGCCATTCCATGCTGTCGGTCGCGAGCTCTGAGCAGTCGTTGAGTTGACAGCACCCTTGGTCACGTTCCTCCATTTTCTGTTCACCCTATGTCCATTATCCACTGGAATATCCGCGGCATTCGAGCCAATCGGGATGAATTGTCGATCCTCTTACGATCCTACTCGCCGGTCATCTTCTGTCTTCAGGAAACAAAGCTGCGTCCCCATGACCGCTTTGTTCTCCCTCATTTTCAGTCCGTCCGATAAGACCTCCCCTCTGTTGAAGGCACTCCAGCCCATGGAGGACTCATGATTCTGCTCCATGATACTCTCCATTATCACCCAATCCCCTTAAACACTTCCTTCCAAGCTGTCGCCGTCCGTCTTTCCCTTTCTGGATACACGTTCTCTCTTTGTACGGTATACATTCCATCGTCTACACCAATGGCACGAGCTGATCTCCATCATCTTCTTGATCAGCTTCCACCCCCCTATTTGCTGGTTGGGGACTTCAATGCCCACCACCCGCTTTGGGGATCTCCACATCCTTGTCCACGTGGCTCACTATTGCTAGATGTCTTCCACCATGCGGATCTAGTCTGCCTCAACACTGGGGTCCCCACATTTTTGTCTGCCTCCACGGCAAATTTATCTCATTTGGACCTTGCGGTCGGTACTGTTCCGCTAGCTCGGCGCTTCGAATGGTTCGCCCTTGATGATACACACTCGAGTGACCACTTTCCGTGTGTTCTTCGACTGCAGCCTCAACTGCCATATATGCGCCCGCGATGCTGGAAGTTTGCCCAAGCCGATTGGACACTTTTTTCGTCTTTAGCGACATTCGATGACCGTCGCTTTCCCAGCGTCGACGATGAGGTCACACATTTTACCGACGTTATTCTCACAGCTGCGGAACGTTCAATACCACGCACCTCCGAATTGCCCCGGCGCCCCCCAGTTCCTTGGTGGAACGAGGCATGCCGTGACGCAATACGTGAGCGGCGACGTGCTCTTCGCATTTTCCGTCACCATCCAACTTTGGCAAACTGTATCCGATATAAGCAGCTCCGTGCGCGATGCCGTCGCGTCATCCGCGATAGCAAGAAGGCAAGCTGGAAATTCTTTATTAGCTCATTTAACACCTTCACTCCCTCCTCGGAAGTTTGGAGTCGGCTTCGACGGTTCTCAGGCGCGCCTAGTTTCTCCCCAGTCTCTGGGCTCACTGTCGCGCATGATACCTTAGTGGACCCCGTCGCAATTTCTAACTCATTGGGTCAGCACTTTGCTGAGATTTCGAGCTCTTCAAATTACCCGCCAGCGTTTCTCCCGAAGAAACGTGCAGCGGAAGTGCGACATCTTACTTTCTCCTCTCAAAATCGCGAAAGCTACAATACTGTTTTCTCCATGCGCGAACTCCAACATGCAATCTCTTCTTCTCGCTCCTCCGCCCCAGGACCGGATGGTATCAATGTCCAGATGTTGCTGCATTTATCAACCCATAGCCTGCGTTACCTCCTTCGCCTTTATAATCGAATTTGGACCGACAGTACCTTTCCCAGGCGATGGCGGGAAGCTATTGTCGTTCCCGTTCCGAAACCTGGAAAGGACAAACATCTCCCCTCTAGCTATCGCCCCATTTCTCTCACGAGTAGTGTCTGTAAGGTTTTGGAGCGTATGGTGAATTACCGTTCAGCTTGGTGGCTGGAATCCCGCAGTCTTTTAACACCAGCCCAATGCGGATTCCGAAAGCATCGTTCTGCCGTTGACCATCTTGTTGCTCTCTCCACTTATATCATGAACAATTTTCTCCGGAAACGCCAAACGGTAGCAATATTTTTTGATCTGGAGTGAGCATACGATACCTGTTGGAGGACAGGCATCCTCCGCACACTGTTCTCTTGGGGCTTTCGAGGCCGGCTGCCCCTTTTTCTTCGCGAATTTATGGCAGAGCGCACATTTAGGGTGCGGGTGAACACTACTCTCTCCCGTACCTTCTCCCAAGAAAACGGGGTACCCCAGGGCTCCGTGCTGAGTGTTGTACTGTTTGCCATCGCCATTAATCCAATTATGGATTGTCTCCTTCCTGATGTCTCGGGCTCCCTCTTTGTGGACGATTTTGCGATCTACTACAGCTCTCAACGGACCAGCCTTCTTGAAAGACGTCTTCAAGGATGTCTCGATCGCCTCCACTCGTGGAGCATCGAAACCGGCTTCAGTTTCTCACCCAGTAAGACCGTTTGTGTTAATTTTTGGCGACGTAAGGAGTTTCTTCCGCCCTCCTTACATCTAGGTCCTGTCAACCTTCCGTTTTCCGACGTCGCTAAATTTTTGGGTCTTATGTTTGACAGAAAACTGTGCTGGTCCTCCCACGTTTCCTATCTTTCGGCTCGCTGTCTGCGTTCCCTTAACACCCTCCGTGTCCTGAATGGTACCTCTTGGGGAGCGGACCGAGTGGTCTTTCTCCGCCTCTATCGCGCCTTAGTGCGCTCGAAATTGGATTATGGAAGCATAGTCTACTCCTCTGCTCGGCCGTCTATTCTTCGGCGTCTCGACTCTATCCACCACCGTGGATTACGTTTAGTGTCTGGAGCTTTTTACACCAGCCCTGTGGAAAGCCTTTATGCTGAGACTGCTGAACCTCCGCTGTCCAATCGGCGGGCAGTCCTTCTGAGTCGTTATGCTAGCCATCTGTCTTCCATGCCTGCTAATCCAGCCCATGACCTTTTTTTCGACGCCTCCTTTGATGTCGGGTATGCAGGCTGCTCCTCCTCCCTACTACCCCCGGGAGTCCGCTTCCGTCAACTGCTCCATTCTCTTTCCTTCTGCTTTCCTAAAACCTTCTTGACAACTTGGGGTACAGCACCGCCTTGGCTCCGTCCCAGGATCGACTTGCTCAGAGACCTATGTCAATTTCCCAAGGATGGTACCCCTACACTTGTTTACCGTTGGGCATTTGCTGCTCTATGTGCACAAATGACGGAAGCCACATTTATTTACACCGATGGCTCGAAAACATCGTTAGGTGTAGGGAGTGCCTATATTGTTGGCGACACCCCAAATCACTTTCGGCTTCCCAACCAGTGTTCGGTTTATACTGCGGAGCTTTACGCTGTTCTCCAGGCTGTCCACTACATCCGCCGCCATCAGCGGATACAGTACGTAATCTGCTCAGATTCTCTCAGCTCTCTCCTAAGTCTCCAAGCTCTTTACTCTGTGCACCCTCTGGTCCACCGGATTCAGGACTGTCTGCGCTTGCTCCACCTGGGGGGCGTCTCAGTGGCGTTCCTCTGGCTCCCGGGACACGCTGGTATCTGTGGAAATGAGGCGGCCGATATAGCGGCCAAGGCTGCAGTCTCTCTTCCTCGGCCAGCTATTCAGTCTCTTCCGTTTACCGATCTACGGAGCGGTTTATGTCGCCAAGTTGCCCATTTATGGCATGCGCATTGGTCAACACTTCCCCATAATAAATTGCGGGACGTGAAAGCCCTTCCTTGCGCTTGGACCTCTTCCTCCCGAACGCGTCGTCGGGAGGAGGTAATTTTAGCTAGACTCCGGATAGGGCACTGTCTTTTTAGTCATCGACATCTTTTAAGCGGTGATCCTCCCCCACTCTGTCCCCACTGCTCTCAGCTGTGGACGGTCAGACACCTTTTAATTGAATGCCCCTATTTTAATCCGTTACGCTCCCGTCTACAGCTATCGCCTGATCTATCGTTGATTTTAGCAGATGACACGCGCTCAGCTGACCGCGTTCTACAGTTTATTAGTGACAGTGAAATGACGTCAGTCATTTGAAGCTTTTTTTGGGGGACAACCAACCCCTTTCTATAGTGGATTTTTAAGCATTCCTTCTGCCTTTAGTTTCTCAAATTTTATGACTTTGTTCCCATTGCTGCTGATTTTAAATTTCGTTTTTTTCCTTTTTCCTACGTCATGGGCTGGGCGCTAATGACCATAGAAGTTTTGCGCCCTAAAACCACAAAAAAAAAAAAAAAAAAATCCCTGTAACATGTTACAGACATGACTGCGACAGAATTCTAAAACAGTGGCTTCGTAAGTTCATGAAGTTACGAACTGAGGAAAAGCAAGGTCAGTAGCTTATGGAAAAGCACATCCTCGTTACAAAACATGTAACGTCTTCACTTAAGTTGCACAAAATCCGTAGCATTTATCGTTTCACCAGCCATTGATTGCCTTAATAAATGACTTTAATCGAAAAGTCTGTAGTTAGTGGAACAACACGGCTATGTTTTGCATGATAATCGTAAGGCAAAATCCTGTGTGTATCATTTGCCAAAATCTCGTTTAGATATCTCAAACCGTTTATGAAATATGGGGAATGTTTTCGATATTTCACTCCGGCTTTATCGCTGGCGCGGCGCGATACCAAATGAGTGTGCTGCGTCAGATAAATTTCCTCAAGATTGGTGACAGACGTCCGCTCAAGTCTAAAGAAAAGTTGAGTGCATTAGGTAAGTTCCATGTGCAGTAACATAATGTAATATTCAATAAACACACAATTTTCATTGCAAACTCTTCGAATTTCGCGCAGTGTCTTGATTCCACGTAAATATGACAATAACTATGACCATTAGTGGAATACTAGCATAATCAGAGAGATCTAGTAAAGAAGAAATTTTTTTGCCGAATGTTTTCTATAAAGTCGTTTCTGAGAAAGATCGCAGGGCGTGTCTGGATTCCATCATTGCAGCGTGTTGCTGACCAGTCGAAAACGGGCGGACTACGTTGGTCTACCCCTCCGAACAAATGGGTTAACACGCCCAGTGCTTTGGACAAAAGAAATTTCTACTTATGTTTCATTCAGTTTTATTCATATTTGTATCCAATTCAACTCCTGTATTTAGTTTTTCAACTCAGCGTTAGCTATGTTCCACAGAATACGCTGTTCGGATATCAACTCCATAAGCTGTTCATCTGAGACAGAGCAGCCGACATTTCTGGTGACTGTTTGAATAATTAGGTAAGAAGAATTAACTACCCTGTTGCTGCCCGTGCGCGCGAAACACACTGCATCCGTCGCCTAGTAATTCGCTACTGTTAGACTTCCCCCACTCTTCCAGCCAGGCAAATCGCTGCGGCAGATTTAGAGATGGGCAAAACTTCTTCTCAGAGATCGGATCAGAACTGGTCAACCACCGGAAAGAACGATTACTTCATGACTCACCACTCACAAAATAAGTGAAAGGAAGTCACATTGCCTTTTTAATTCAGGTCACTAAACCTGTATTTTTGTCTGGTTTGATCCTAGTTCTAAAGAACTTACAAAAAGGAGTAATAGTTGTTACTGCCCTATTAATGGTGAGATATTTAAGTTTTAAACATCGTCTGCTGTAAAAGTTACAAATGTTGCAAAATAATACTAAATATTTATCAAGTGATCCTTCTTGTATTTTGACATTTTAATTGGAAAAACACCGTATATAAATTAAAACTGTAATTAGTGTTTCTGATTTCATTTAGTCAGTATTACCATATGTGTTTTCAAAAAGGAATTTATAAATAAAATCTGACCCTCTTTAGTCGACGTCTCTCTTCTCAGTGGATATTTGTCGTGCTTTTAAAAATATTCGTTAACAGGGCACTGATCTTGCTCTGATGCATAAAACTTTTGGAACAAATTAATACAGCGTCGGCCACTGCAATTTTTCTTTTTTCTCACCAGTTCGCGGGATCGCTGTTTCTAGGCAAATATCCCTCCGCCAAATATTTATCAGTCTACAATTGCCACACTTTGCACGTGGTGCCTTCCTTGGTTTCACCAAACTCATTCCAAGTTGCTCTGGCATTACAGTGGAAAATGGTTCAGAAATGAGCTGTGTTCTTGTTGAACAACCAACGCTTACTTTTCTGCAATAGCCTTCATGCTGAAAATCTTTGTTTGAATCGGAGGTCCAGTAACGTTGCCTGACCAATTCGTTCCCGGAGATAACGCCAAAGCACTCAGATAACCCTTTAAGGAAATTATGAACCAGTGACTCGTTCTTGAGGACATTCTCTCTGTTCTTAAGATTTCAATTGTCGTTCCATTAATCTTGGCAAGATTCTCGTTCTTGAATGTGACAGTTTTGAAGACATCTCTTTGGTCACGTTACTGAAATTTACAGAATCAGTAAAGCCTGTTGCATAATCTCTCAGGATGTATCTTCTAAGTTTAAGATGATAGATTTTTGACAAGAAATAGCGAGGCAAGAAACTGGTTCGCAAATTGTCAATTTTCGTTTTTTCACTGAATGATCATTTAAGAGTGTAGCGTATCGTTTGGTGTTGAAATGAAACAAGTCGTTCTACTACAAATGGTAGAAAAAGTAGTGCATTTTACGCTGTTTGTTGGTGAAACCAAATAAGTCACCGACTTACTTCATTCCTGCGCACAGCCTGTTTTCCTTAAATAGTTTACATCCAATTCCTTTGTTGTGGCACTAACAGTCACTTAATGCTCATTTCGCGGCAGTTGGTTGTACTACTACTATGGCTCCAAAAGAAGAATAGTAGTGCAGATTATGGTGGAAATAAGGTAATGACAATCTCTGTAATTCCGAGAAAGCAGTGCTTTAGTACGAGCTATGTTCGAGGGAAAGCAATTAGAGAATGTTGCAGGTAAATGTCTTCCTTGTAACAACCGTACGAAAATATAGATATAAAAATATCAATATTACCAGAAATATCACTCTTACATTATTAATTTCCTTCCAGCTGCAGAATTCAATGTAATGCCTCAATTGACGTAACTCAACGTAATATTTTGGCAAAATTTCTTGATCTTCCTGTTTCACAAGCTGAGGAGTAATTTTTGTAAAAACTATGACATAACTCTGAATATCTATCAGTTGTTTACAATCAACAGAGGTGTAAATTAGTATCTTACTACCTAGCCAGTTTTTCATGCACCGGATCTGCGGACGGCCATGTTTGCTCGTTTTAATGCCAGCAGCATGCAGTGTCACCTGGTCCAAAACACTGCTGTCTTTTGCTATAAGACAAAGGCACATTCTGCTTAATGGCACTTTTTAGTAGTGTACTGTTACTTAGTTACGAGTTTCTTTATGGTAAAAACAAAAAATTGTATGTTATTTCAGATGTATAACAAACATGCAACACACATGAGAAAGTGGCAGGGGATGTCACGGGGTGGTAATCTCATGGAAGTGGAGGAAACGAAGGAGAGATTTAGGTGACAGATATCGTACTGTAGAGAGTTTCTTTACAATTGTGGTTCTAAGATGTTGTACACATTCAAACTGCCCACAAGATGCACCAGGCACCCATTTTAATCTGAAGTTTAGTGGTCATTATGGCTGGAATGAAATATGGGCTACCAGATCCATTTGGAGGACACAAACTGCTGTCGGGTCTGCCTGGTGAATGGAAGAGGTCAGCAAAAAAGTTATTTTTTGTGGCCAGACATGAATAGTGAAGGTGAGCCTACCTTCAGAAAGTATCAGACTTGGTTGTGAACTTCTCATCTCGAATAATTTTGTTTGACAAGTAGTTTCTCAGGTGTGTTCCATATAAACGACCTTTTTTCATTGCTCATTTGATTCTCTACTTATGTATAGTATAAAATGTATTATGATACAAGAGTCTAGCAGATACAGGTAGTATGCATACAAAATAAAGTTGGGATTGCAGACCTAGTTATGTAGAATTGGGAGAGACAAGGAAGTATGGTCTGTTGCCCAGTCTACATTAATGTAAATTAAAATACATATCACAAAAGGAATTGTGAATCAGGTCGTAAGTATGACATCCATGTAAGTGTATAATCAAACCTGCAGCCCAGTAATTCATCCATTCTAAAAATTTAGAACAGCCAACTAAAAGTCAGACATCAGAGAAACTGCATAACACAAATAAAAAGAACAAACCTCCATTTGCAAAGTGAAGATAGTTAAAAATGAGGTAGGTTAACTCCTTAGAAAACAAGAATCGGTGACATTCATCTGCAGGTTCAGTTTTCCGTGTCGGCCTAGTTAGACACCAGGTTAATTACAGAAATGAGGAAAAGATGTGATGAATAGTTTAAACACACAGGGGCATGTACTGTAAAATGTTGGCCAGACAGAGCACCTTTAGAATATGATAAAAGTAATATGTGGACAGTACTGAAGTCAGTCTAGTTTAAGGTGCCTATCTTGAAGGCTTTCATCACACTAATGGAGGCATGCAGAATATTTTACGGAGCTGTAGGTGGTAGGGAGAGGTCCAATTTTAAATAGATATATTTACTGACAAACATGACTCGCTACTCAGAGAATAGGACAAATATACTGCAGTGAAGAAAAATAAGTAGGCATTAAAGTGCTATTTCGATAACTAGCCACATAAAGAATGGCATATACATAACACACAAGATGAACGTATTTTGCTCAAATGACCCATCTTCTCACAGATGGTTGTGGGACCTTGGCTTTTCAGTACAGACGGTTTTATACGGACAACTGAGCAGTCAGCAGGTGATGTTTGAAGTGAGCATTGTATCAAAAATCTAGATGCCAGTCATTTAATACTGGCCCCTATTGTGACTGGGCCAGAGATGGGAAAACTTCAAACACATTGGGCAGGGGGCCTGAAGACAGCATAATATATCACCAAAACTGTTTCCTCAAAAACAAAGCAATTTGGAAATTTAGATGGTTAAAAGGTGTTCAGTTTGACATTCTGTACATGGAGAGAAAAGTTGTTCAGAAATTGTATGGATGCCACACAGCAGTTAAGTACTGAAAGACGCATAAGGGGAATAGTATTAAGAAAGGGAGAAAAGACTGGAGCTTACTAACAATGCTACTCAGTCTGTACATTGAACAAAGAAGTTAAAAAAGATGAAAGGAAAACCTTGTCTGTGAATTGTCAGATGGCAAATGACTTAGAAGAGCAGTTCAACACAGTGGATAGTGTCTTTGAGAGATCATAAGATGAGCAACAGAAGTGAAAAAAGTGTAATGGAGTGTAGTCTAATTAAATAAAGTGACTATGAGAGAATTACACATAAAGCAATATATTGTATAATAGGATGCCATATAAATGTGGATTCTTCCTTGATCATATTTTAGACAACTGAATAAAATGTTAGATATTCTACCTAAAAATTTAAAGTGAAAGTTTTCTCTTATCAAATTTGTTGTACGTGAGTTCATGAGGAATACTGATGCTTTAGCAGTCTCCTGACTGGTTTGATGTGGCCCACTGTGAACTCCTCTATCCAACTACTTCACCTCACAGTATTACACCCAGTTATTTTCTAGACATATTCCAATCTCTGCCATTTCCTGAAATTATTACCTCTGTAACTCCCTAAAGTATGATGGAAGTTACTTGTTCGTCTCTTAATGCATGTCCCTTCTTGTCAGTGTTCCTGTGGTGAAACTCTTCATTTCTTACCATATCAGTCCACTGAATTTTCATCATTCCTCTGTAGAACCAGAGGCCAAATACTTAAATTCTCTTTTCTGGTTTATCACAATATGTAATTGACTTTCATATAATTCTGTGTTCCAAAAGTAAAATCCCCTCCCCACCTGCTTCACCCCCTCCTCCACTAGGGTTTTTAGGACTTCAAACATTACTTTGTGTGCCTCCAGCATTATTTGATTGCAGGTCTCCCAATAATTTGTTCAACTCCTAATTTTCATTGTATCACCTGTGTTCTAACTCTTCTTCTGTCATGTCATCAAACAGATCCTACCCCACATAGAAGCCTTGATGTACTCTTAAATGTCAGCTCATTCCTCTGACTTCAACAGTGGAATTACTTTCGCATCATTTCATTTTGCCTTCTCTGCTTTACTGTTGCACACATAAGTGACTCAATTGATGTATTTCTGCGTCCTATTGTACATTTTTGTACTTTCTTAATTTATGAATCAATTTCGGTATTTATTCTGTAACAACAGTTTCTTATAGTTACCTCGTGAATACTTAAATTTGTCTGTCCAACTTCTGTGACTGCTGTTTCCAGATAAATCCCTCCCTCTTCAACTGACCTGCGTGTTGCAGTATTCATTACCACACTATTTATTGCTTCAGAGAACTTTAAACACACCATTCTTCAGTACCCCACTAACTTCACCACTAACAGTTATTGACTATTCTCTTCAACATGTCTGCTCTTCATCATTAATAACTAGCGATAGGAATCTATTATGTTCCTGAGTATACCTTGCAATCCAATATCAGATTTTACAAAATGTCTCAAAATGATGTAATCTAGCTAGAATCTCCTCACGTTCCTCGGACTTTCCCAAATATACTTCTTCCTCTAGTAATTTTAAAATAGCATATTCATAATTAATAACAGACTTATAGAGCAACTGAATTTGGTTTTACTCATCACTTCTATTGTCAAGCTCATTCTCTCAACTCTGCCATGTATTACATTGCCTGTTACAGCATTCCAGTCATTCATGATTATTAGATTTACATCCTCATTACATACACACTTTGTCATAAACGTATATTCCCTCTCCATCCAATTGTGACATTGGCAGATATACCTGAAAGATAACCGTTAGCTTTTTGATGTCAGTTTTGATGAGAATAATCTTATTACTTAACTGTCCATTGTACTGACCCACACATCCACACCCAAAATCTTTGTAAGCAGTTGCAGTGTGCACTGTGCAAGTCAGATGCAACTAGAATGTAAACAATGGAGGTTGCTGCTTGTGGATGCACACAGCCTCTCATCCATGCACTCTGCTGTCCAGCTGACACTTAAGATACAGGACAAGCCACCTCTAGCTCAGTCATGTTTACCTTGACATGCGTGTTACCTCATCGTTATTGTGCACGTCTCTGTACATTGTATAATTTCTGTTTTAGACTTAGTTTGTTGTGTCCATCATTATATAGTGTTCTCTTGCAGGATTAGAACATTCAGTGACTCAGTCTCTACCCTACATTTCTGCTCGTGAGAAATCCATCTTACCAGAAATGATATTCTTCCTATATCATTTCACGGACTGCAACTACATCCAGAGTGAACATTAAAATTTCATCTTCAGATTTTCTAGCTTCCTTATCACATTAATTTCTACAGTTTTGTGAGTCAAAGCGTGGAATGTCAGTAGTCACTGGATATTCATGTCTTGCAAGTTCATTTTATCCGAGGGATCTTCAGGATTATGATTGCCTCTTCTTCTTGGCTTTAGATCTTTGTCCATATTCATGGAATAAATTGTAATAATTCGTGGCAATTGAACTATTTGACAACATATTAGATGGAAAGACATTTTCTATAACTAAAATGAACGACAATATCTGAACAGAAGTATTGCATAATGTCTTACCACACAGATCAGTCCTCATTTCTTTTTTTTTTTTTTAATTTAAATGTAGGTGATAGTTATCCAATACAGCCCGTATACTTTGGCTATGTAGCTGATGGGTCAACATCTATTCAACACAAAAGTTTGCAACAACTTCTGATAGACATCTTCACCCAGTACTTTCCATAAAGGGTGGTTACAACCTACCACAACTAAACTTGAAATTGCATTTTTTGATGTGTCTAACAGACTGGCACACAGAGCCCTTGATCTCCATTTAGAGGGAGTATATCATAACATGCAACCAGAATACCTTGGGACATGACAATCCCTTTGAAGTAGCACGTAACACTTTGCTGTCCACACGTCTCTCACAAATTTATTCGCTTGGCGCCGGCAGCACTAATTCAGATTACTTGGCTTGTCGCCAGCGGCTTGTCGCCAGCGGCTTGTTGCCAAGCTTCAAACATATTGACTTCTGTGCAATTTAATTTTTCTTGAAATCCTCCATTTTGCCATATTGCTCCACAAACGCGAATTTTCTTTTTGAGTCACTTCTCTGCAAGTTCTACACTGTTATAATTATACATGTAGAGGTGATGTCCATAGTTCCATCATTGTTTTTGCTAAAGGTTGTCCAGTGCAGGAATATATCTTGAATGAAGAAATGTATCCCGTACTCAAATCACACAGCATCCGAATGAGTATGCCTTATTTGGTAATTTTTGGTGGATTGTAAACTTTAAAATTTAACTGTCCATGCCATGGTTTCATTCCTTCATCAGTTGAGATGTTTTGACTTACATTAAACAATTCTTTAAACGTTTTGAAAAAAGTAGCAATTGGAAATTGCATGTTGAATAGCCAGTGAGCACTATCTGGTTTGTTGTTGTTGTCAGAAAAATGTTAAAATATTTGTCTGAATTGGTTGCGGACACCGTTTCGCAAAATATTGGTGTCTATCAATGGATTTGTTGATCAGTAATCATAGATCCTTAAGTTTCGAAAATTCCCATAAGGATAGCAAGCCCAACCCATTTTATAAGTTCGGATCCCGTAATGTTGAAAAATTTGGCATTTTTTAATCCAGTTTCCTTCTATTGCAATGTTGATTGTAATACTCAGTGGTTTCATTGCTAATATACTCAAACATATCTTTCCCAATATATAATTCTAAGATATCCACGATGCTCTTTGTATCCTTGGGAAATGTGTGTGGACCCGGAGATCTTTCAAATTTACTGTTGGTCCTCAGTAAATCAGTCTGTCTTCTTTGTCTGGTTCATCTGAGAGCTGGTATCTGATAAAGCTGTTTTCACATGTAGCCTTTCCTCTGATAGGTTGGGATAATCCTGTGACAGACCTAGAAACATGATTGGACAGGCTGTGCGCCTAGTTCTCACATGGAGATATCACCCCTGTGGAGATGTGATGGGGAATAGGAGTGTCACAGGTGATTAGAATCCTGTGGAGGTTGTGCGGGCATGGAAGACTACTTGAGGAGGGGTGGGAAGGATATCTGTTACGATGTCTCTTATTTCAGGTTACATGCTACTATGTCACCTATTTAAACATCGTGCCTGACCAGCTCACCTCACAACACACAATGGCTGCTATGTAAGGCCCAACATACGTGTTCACCAGTGACAGGCTCAGTTGTGATCTACTTCTTACTTCGCATGTTTTGGAAGACAGTATATGATTACTGTGCTACAGTGCCCTCCTCCTTGACAAGACCTGGCCTCTTGGATCATCATAGTTAGTACATCATTACACTAAAATGACTGATCCTGTTGACTGCCACAAATGGCTCCCGTCAGCTTTTTAAGTATTACTTTCACCACCATGTTCCCTTAAACACTACTCGTATCAAGTCTTAGTTTCCTGATTCAGTTTATTGCTATGTACAGCTCTCCCTCTGCTGCTTCCTAGTCTCTGGGAATCCAGTCCACAAGAGATCGAACATTGGCTGTATCCAGGTTTTGTCTAGTAATCCACTTCCAGTATGTGTAAACAAGAAATATAGTTAGTAGTGTCACAGTATTAACAGGTATTTCATTGGTCAATGCTGTTTCCCTCTGGTTCTGACTCTCCCTGTACTGACTTCCATGATGCACCAATGTCTCCATGGAGATGGGCCCAGTCTTGCGGCTAATGAATTTGTCTGTGGACTATATAAGCTCGGGCCCCAAATTTCTATTTAACATAGTCAAATTAGTGGCTGGTAGCACTTCCATGTATTCCCCTGGCCAGTACAATCTGTGGGTTGTGCCTGAAATTCTGACAGGTGGAGCAAAAATGCTGTTTTATGTGGTGTCCTGTTCATTTATAATTTCCCGTCTTCCTTTAACATTAACTGCTCGGGATTTCTGACCCTCTCCACCTAGTCTGTTTGGGCAAACTATGACACCCCTGTAATACTTCTGTATCTCCTTGTTCCATATAGACAAATCTGTGCTTGTCTTCTGTAACCAATGACTATTATTCCTTTACTCCAAGAAGTTTCTTCAGGATCTCACACTTTTGAGGATACATGTGAACTGCATAATATACCATGCATACTTACTGCTCCTGGAAAGGAAATTGAAATCTATAATTTCCCCTGTTGGTAATTTCCTCTGCTGTGGCTAGGTAAAAATGAGGTTAGTTGATAAGATGATGCTAAAGGGCAAACTCACTCTCTGGTGGTGGCTCCTTTTGCACTTGACGTTGCACCTCCCGGCATAGTCTGGTGATGGTATTTCACTTCTAGCTGGCTTATCTCACTTGTTCCATAGATTCCTGTAATTCTCTCTCTCTCTCTCTCTCTCTCTCTCTCTCTCTCTCTCTCTCTCTCTTCCTCCACCTCCTCCCCATGCTGTCCTCCAAGGATAGTAACAACTAAATTATTAGTTCTTTATCCAATTTTCTGCTTCAGTTAGCAACATCTCAGTTAAGATTCACCATTTCTTCTGCAGTTTTGTGTAATAAACACTTCCATTCAGCTGGTGCAGTAAGAGCATAACTTTCTGCAAACACGAGTTTTTGTGCTGTAGCACTCAGTTATTTCCTTCCTTATTCTACCCATTGTTTTATTACTTCTACTATATCATTCATTCTGTCACCCTCATCAGCTGTCCCACTGTTTCCACATGTCATCCTAACACAGTGATCCAACCTCTGTTTCTGGTATGTGGTATATTACCCAAAGCCGGAGTCACCTCATCCCCCAAATCCTCCCATGTTTCCTACTACACACCCTGGAAACTCCTTCAAACATTCTGTGAAGACATACCATCAGTTCAAAATTACTGGGGGCTTCTTCTAACCATGTTACCTCATTCTATGTCTACCATGCATTAAATAACACCTGTATCACCCAGTGATAACCTCATTTTGTTGATGTGCTTGGTGAACAGTGCTCACTGTTAACATGGTCATTCAGCAATGCTTCCACTGCAGTGACAAGCCGTAGTCCACTTGAGACTGGATTTATCTTCTCTCCTGGCATAGCTCATCTGAGGACAGAGCTACTGACTATGCGTCTCTCATGTGAAAATCCACTGCTGCTGCACAGCAGGTAATCTTCCTTGTACCAAACATACAAAGAAAACTCCCTTACCTCCTAGGTCTTCCCATGTAGACCTACTATTGCTGTTTCACTTAAAACTTCTTGCTCGCTACTCAACATTTGTTTCCCACTTTTTCTGGCTCAGCCCTCCAATTCTTGGGTTAATCTACGGACTTGTCACAAGTTTCATATGTCCACATGCAGAATTCTCGTAGACAACTGCATTTTGACAGTCACTGGTGACAGTTTCACAACCTGATATTGGCCTTGACACTGCATAAAAAGTAGTGTCTTACCATTTGCAGTGTGTGAAGTCGATAGATTACACATTGGCCATCCTTGTCTTGGGGTGATATTTCCCTGTGAGTCAGTGCTTCCTCTTGCTTTTACAGTGCCAGTTTGCCTTAACCAACATTTTCAATTCTTCTCTTGCCACCCTCACAAATGCCTTAACCTATTGTCTTTCCGTTCTTGTTTTCCTATGTCAATAATTGAATGCATGTTATGACCATATACCACTGCACATGGCTAAAATCCAGTAGTTCTTGCTGTTTTGATTTGTACACAGACCAAGATAACTTGAACAGACATCAAAGTTGGTATGTGTGTGTGATACGGTATTATAGCATGCTCCCTATTGCTTCATGCATGTTTAACATGCTCCTATTAGCTTGACGATGTAGATAATTTGTCCTCAATTTCTTCCCACATTACAGCTTAAATTCCTTCTATAAACCCAAGATAGGGATTCCCCCTGCGGGTCCGGGGTAAGAATAGGCCCGAGGTATTCCTGCCTGTCGTAACAGGCGACTAAAAGGAGTTTCAACCGTTTCGGCCTTCTATGTGATGGTCCCCCTTGGAGTTCGACCTCCATTTTTCAAAATTCTACAGAAGTACGAGCCTTTTGGGGAAGGACACCTTACGTGGTGTACCACTGGTCCTAAGTGCACTAAGACCTTGGCACTCAGCACTGTACCGGCGTTATCACCATGCCCACTATTCCTCAAATTGGGCCTAAACGCCTGATGGGTTGTCCAAGTTACGCCCATAGCGCATCTCCATCTGCACCAGCGATCATGATGGACTTTCCATGGCACCAGAAATCCAGCACGGTAGCCAGCCCGTTGTGGTGGGGTCGTCATGTACCCTCTAGGTTGTAGCCCCCTGACAACACAGGGATCGTACTGCCGATACCTGAGCTGCACCCTCCCCACGTCAGCCATGGAGTAGATGCCCGTCTCCTTGGGGCATCAGGACTCCCGGCAATGGTCATCCTGCCAGGTGGCCCTTGCTGCGGCTGGGTGGTGCCCGTGGGGAGAGCCCCTGGTCGGAGTGGGTGGTATCAGGGCGGACGTTTCGCAGATGAAACGTCAACATGTATCGGGTCGCTCTGCGGCCGAGTCTTTCAAAAGAAAAGGTACCGTTTCTAGTTCTGGTTCTCCTGCCCTTTCCCCCTTGGCCACTCCATGGGAGGAGGGACAGGCCCGCCGGCTTGGGGCGAAGTACTTCCCCCGCTATTTGGTCTGTTCTCGAACCGATGGGGGGACGTTCGCCACCTCCAAGCCCATGTTCTTTGTTCAGCACATTGAGGACGTCTTCGGGGAAATCGAGGCTCTCAGCAAGATGCGATCAGGGTCCGTCCTTATCAAGACCACCTCTGCCACACAGTCGGCGGCACTCCAGGCGTGCGACCGCCTAGGGGACATCCCAGTATCCATTGTCCCACATCTGGCACTAAATAGGACGCAGGGGGCTATTTTTCATCGTGACCTCCTGCTACAGTCTGATGAGGAGCTCAGGGCCAATCTGGAGCGCCGCAGCGTGCATTTCGTCTGGCGAGTCCAGCGCGGCCCCAAAGACCGTCGCATCAACACTGGGGCCTTTATCCTCGCCTTCGAGGGGGACGTTCTCCCAGAGAAGGTAAAGGTGATGTGTTACCGGTGCGACGTGCGACCTTACGTCCCGCCTCCTATGCGCTGTTTTAGGTGTCTGCGCTTTGGGCACATGTCGTCCCGGTGTGAGGCTGAGCCCCTTTGTGGCGATTGTGGACGTCCTCTTTGTGAGGAACATACTTGCACCCCACCACCTCGGTGCATTAATTGTCCTGGCGTCCACTCGCCTAGATCCCCAGACTGCCCCGTCTATCAGAAGGAGAAGAAGATACAAGAAATCAAAACTTTGGATCGGCTCTCTTATTCTGAGGCCAGGAAGAAGTATGACCGCCTTCATCCCGTGTCACTGACCACTTCGTTTGCCTCAGTTGTGTCCACTCCTTCCGCGGTATCCTCACCCCTATCCTGTCCCCCCTCCGTCTCCTCTGCCCATCAGGGGGCTCTGCCTCCGCCTCCCAAATCCCTCCCTTCCAAATCCTCCTCCCCCGTGGCCCCCACCCCCTCTGCCCCAGGGGCCACCCTTCCTCCTCCTCCTCCTCCTCCCCCCACGCCACCTGAGAAGCGATCCTCTTCTCAGGCGTCCATCGGGGAAACGTTCCGGACCCCAGCTTCCGAGGTCCGGCGTTCCAAAACGGACCCCGCGCGTGAGGACCTTCTTCAGGTCCAGCCCACCATCTCGGTGCCTCCTCGGCCTTCCAAGAAGGCCTCCAAGAAGAAGTCTCTATCCCCCTCTCCACCCCGACGCGTTTCGTCTGACGCTTCATCCGTGAGTCGCTGCTCCCGGCCGTCCTCAGTTTCGCCGGGACGCTCTGCTGCCAGGCACTCCGCCGGCCTTTCGTCGGCAAATGATGCGGCCCCTCCTACACAATTAGGGACAGAGGCCGCAGCTGGCGAAGAGTCGATGGAACCGGATCCGCCTCCCGTCACTTGTAGCGTTGTTCCCTCGCAACCTGGCCCTCCGCGGCCATCGAGGTGACCAGCTCTTCCCCGTCTCGTTCCCCCAACTTTTTTACTAGTAATGGCGTTGTTTCATTGGAACATAAGAGGTATTCGATCTAATCGGGAGGAATTACAACTGCTCCTCCGCCTGCACTGTCCGCTCGTCCTTGGTCTCCAGGAAACCAAGTTGCGCCCGACTGACCGTATTGCCTTTTCCCACTGTACCTCGGAGCGGTATGACCTCACCCCTGTGGACGGTATCCCACCTCATGGTGGAGTCATGTTGCTCGTTCGGGACGATGTCTATTACCATCCCATCCCATTGACCACCCCACTCCAAGCAATAGCTATCCGCATTACTCTTTCTGCTTTTACTTTTTCAGTTTGTACCATCTACACTCCACCGTCATTTGCTGTTAGTCAGGCCGACATGATGCACCTGATCGATCAGCTTCCCCCGCCGTTCTTATTGTTTGGCGACTTCAATGCCCATCATCCCCTTTGGGGCTCTCCTGCATCCTGTCAAAGATGCTCACTCTTGGCGGATGTCTTCAACCATCTCAATCTTGTCTGCCTCAATACCGGCGCCCCGACTTTCCTCTCGGACTCTACTCATACCTACTCCCACTTGGACCTCTCGATCTGTTCTACCACTCTTGCCCGTCGGTTCGAGTTGTATGTCCTTTCTGACACCTATTCGAGCGACCACTTCCCCTGTGTCGTTCGTCTCCTGCACCACACCCCATCCCCATGTCCGTCGAGCTGGAACATACTGAAAGCTGACTGGGGACTTTACTCCTCCCTCGCGACCTTTCCGGACCACGATTTTCCCAGTTGTGACAGTCAGGTCGAATACCTCACGGCTGTTGTTATCAATGCTGCCGAACGTTCCATACCTCATACTACTTCTTCTTCACGTCGCGTTTCCGTCCCCTGGTGGAACGAGGCTTGTAGGGACGCTATCCGTGCTCGACGACGTGCTTTACGCACCTTTCGCCGCCATCCTACGTTGGCGAATTGTATTGAATACAAACGACTCCGAGCGCAATGCTGTAGAGTCATCAAAGACAGCAAAAAAGCTTGTTGGGCCTCTTTCACGAGCTCCTTTACCGGTTTTACTCCCTCTTCCGTCGTTTGGGGTAGCCTGCGCCGGCTGTCGGGCATTAAGGCCCACTCCTCGGTACCTGGCCTGACCTCAGGTAATGAGGTCCTTGTTGATCCTGTGGCTGTCTCCAACGCCTTTGGCCGCTTTTTCGCGGAGGTTTCAAGCTCCGCCCATTACCATCCTGCCTTCCTTCCCCAGAAAGAGGCAGACGAGGCTCGGCGACCTTCCTTCCACTCGCTGAATCTGGAAACTTATAATGCCCCCTTTACTATGCGGGAACTCGAACGTGCGCTTGCACTGTCCCGGTCCTCTGCTCCGGGGCCAGATGCCATTCACGTTCAGATGCTGGCACACCTTTCTCCGGCGAGCAAAAGCTTCCTTCTTCGTACCTACAATCGCGTCTGGACCGAAGGTCAAGTCCCCATGCGTTGGCGTGACGCCGTTGTTGTTCCTATACCCAAACCCGGGAAGGATAGACACCTTCCTTCTAGTTACCGCCCCATTTCTCTTACAAGCTGTGTCTGTAAGGTGATGGAGCGCATGGTTAATGCTCGGTTAGTTTGGATTCTTGAATCTCGACGTCCAATGCGGCTTTCGTCGCCGCCGCCGCTCCGCTGTTGACCACCTTGTGACCTTGTCGACATTCATCATGAACAACTTTTTGCGAAGGCGCCAAACGGTAGCCGTGTTCTTCGACTTGGAGAAGGCTTATGGTACCTGTTGGAGAGGAGGTATCCTCCGCACTATGCACAGGTGGGGCCTACGCGGTCGCCTGCCCCTTTTTATTGATTCCTTTTTAACGGATCGAAAGTTTAGGGTACGTGTGGGTTCCGTATTGTCCGACGTCTTCCTCCAGGAGAACGGAGTGCCTCAGGGCTCCGTCTTGAGCGTAGCGCTTTTTGCCATCGCGATCAATCCAATTATGGATTGTATTCCACCTAATGTCTCAGGCTCTCTCTTTGTCGATGACTTCGCGATCTACTGCAGTGCCCAGAGAACATGCCTCCTGGAGCGCTGCCTTCAGCGTTGTCTAGACAGCCTCTATTCGTGGAGCGTGGCAAATGGCTTCCGGTTCTCTGAAGAGAAGACGGTTTGTATCAACTTTTGGCGATATAAAGCGTTCCTTCCGCCATCCTTACATCTCGGTCCCGTTGTTCTCCCATTCGTGGAAACAACTAAGTTTCTAGGGCTCACGTTGGACCGGAAACTCTGTTGGTCTCCACATGTCTCTTATTTGGCGGCCCGTTGTACACGTTCCCTTAATGTCCTCAGAGTTCTTAGCGGTTCATCTTGGGGAGCAGATCGCACTGTCCTGCTTCGCTTGTATCGGTCCATAGTCCAATTAAAGCTGGATTATGGGAGCTTCGTCTACTCGCCTGCTCGGCCATCCCTCTTACGGCCATCCACCATCGGGGGATACGTCTTGCGACCGGAGCCTTCTACACTAGTCCTGTCAAGAGTCTTTATGCTGAAGCTGCCGAGTTACCATTGACCTACCGGCGTGACATACTGCTGTGTCGGTATGCCTGCCGGCTGTTGTCTATGCCCGAACACCCCTCTTACAAGTCCTTCTTCGTCGATTCTCTCGACCGTCAGTACGGGTTGTATGTGTCTGCCCTGCTGTCCCCCGGAGTCCGCTTCCGTCGCCTGCTTCGACAATTGGATTTTGCCCTCCCTACCACCTTCAGAGAGGGTGAGAGCCCGACACCACCTTGGCTCCAGGCTCCGGTTCATATTTATCTCAACCTCAGCTCACTCCCGAAGGAGGGTACTCCGGCTGCAGTGTATTTCTCACGGTTTGTCGAACTTCGTGCTCGACTTGCCGGTCACACCTTTATTTACACCGATGGCTCCAAAACTGACGATGGTGTCGGCTGTGCCTTTGTCGTCGGGGCCGCCACCTTTAAATACCGGCTCCTTGACCAATGTTAGAGCTTTACGGCCGAGCTTTTTGCTCTCCATCAGGCCGTTCAGTATGCCCGCCGCCACCGCCATTCATCGTATGTACTCTGCACTGACTCACTCAGTGCTCTTCAGAGCCTTGGGGCACCCTATCTGGTCCATCCCTTGATTCAATGGATACAGCAGTCCCTCCATTCTTTCGCTAATAATGATGGTTCTGTCAGCTTTCTGTGGGTTCCCGGACATGTAGGAGTGCCTGGGAATGAGGCTGCAGATGCTGCAGCCAAGGCTGCAGTCCTCCTGCCTCGGCCAGCCTCCCATTGTGTCCCGTCATCTGACGTTCGTGGGGATGTATGTAAGAGGCTTGTGTCCTTGTGGTGGGATGCTTGGTCATCCCTCCAAGGAAACAAGCTCCGGGCAGTAAAACCGCTCCCAACTGCTTGGACAACTTCCTCCCGACCATCTCAGCGCGAGGAGGTCCTTCTGACCAGGTTGCGGATTGGGCATTGCCGGTTTAGCCACCGCTACCTGCTCTCCGGTGACCCAGCCCCGCAGTGGCCTTGTGGTCAGGCATTCACGGTGCGCCATGTTTTATTGTCGTGTCCCCGTTTTAGTCAATTTCGTGTTGTCCTGTCCCTGCCATCTACGTTACCGGATGTTTTAGCTGATGACGCTCGAGCAGCTGCTCGTATTCTGCGTTTTATAACTTTAACTGGCTTGACCAAAGACATTTAACCTATTTACTTATTTAATTTGCATCTTTGTCAGGTCCTTCTGATGTCCCCCATTCCCTTGAGTTTTAGCAGATTCCTTGTGCTCTAACACCAGTGACTGGGCGCTAATGACCTCAGCAGTTGAGCGCCCTTAAACCCTACAAAAAAAAAAAAAAAAGATAGGGATGACCCCCTTGATTTGTTGTTTCGGGTATATTTAAGTACCCTGTTGTTAATTAGTGCTTGTACCAATGTTGCTGCCTGTTCATTTCACACTGCAACCTTTTAGACAGGTTATGAAAAATGATTCATAATCCCAAAAAATTCAACCTCTTAAATTGCTGGTCACTTTTCAATGAGTTTGTGCTTGGCTACCATCGGACCTCTGCTATTGTAGCACCTTTGCACTTCCGTGCTGCATGTCTATCCTCCTTTTTTTTTTTCTGTCCCTTTGGAACATGTCACGGGCACTTTTTGTGAATGACGTTCAGGTGCTAGAACTTCAGCACACAGACTACAGTTTCTTCTTTCTTAATCTATCATTCTCCACTTTGGCGGTTGGAGTTTGTCTTTGTTTCCTCTTCATCCCTGTGCAGTTCTGAAGGCCAGCCCAAGTGTTTAAAGTGTAACATGTGACGGGGTAACGTAATTACCGTCCCCAGGTCTGTAGGTAGGGTTTGAACATATATGGTACAGGCCAGGTCCAGGGAGGGGCGGTAGCCTGAGGTGTGAACCATCACCTAATGAGTGTGAACTCCCCTCTGAGGAAGGGTCCCTCAGCAGGAACGAACATGCTATGCCTTTGGAGATGATGGTGGTCTTGGGGATTCTGTCACAATGAGCCAATTCCAATCTGAGTCTACTAAACGTAATGGGAATGAGGCTAAACATTCACTCTCTTCCAGCTTGCACATTGGTTCCTCATACCACATACTGGACATTCATTTCTTTGCTACAGTTAATCCATTTATTATTCAGAAAGGTGCTGACACAATTGCTGGCCCTGTGAAATCCTGCTCTCATTTATGTAATGGCAGTTTGCTTTTGGAGACCAAGTGTGGTTCTCAAGTGCAACAACTGCTTGCAGCTTCATTCCTCCAAAGCTGTCACATTAGTGTCAAGGCCCATGGAATAATGTGGTATTTACACCAGGCTGCTCAATGGTAAACATTAAGGACAAATCCAAATGTATCTTTCTGATCAGTGTGTCATTGCAGGCCATTGGATAATAAAACAGGTTGATGCAGTGTTAGTTCGTACATACTCTCACTTCTGATACAGTAGTGCCTCTGTCAAAGATAAAGCAAGTAATGAAGTCATCAGTCCAACCACACATTTGAAGCCAGACGAGCTGTTACCACTGCCACAGTAACAACCACACTCCTGTCACAACACAGCCAAATGTTACTTGTGGTAGGGATGCTCATGAGTGATTGGCTGCCTACTCCTCTCTCCTGCATAAATTGCAGTGGCGACCATGCAGCCTCATCGCAAGATGAGAAATTCATCCAGCAGATCTGAGTGAAGGCTTGCAAGTTGTTGGCTAGTTGAAAGCCCTGCATTTTACCATCCGGCACTTGCAGTACTGTTCTTGATACGCCTTGCTCCACAACGGACATAGCCATGCAGACGTGTGACCTCAAATTCAGCACTACAGCTGTAAAATTGCCCAGTGTCACAGTAGTGTCACCTTCTCCTCTAGCTGTGCAACAAGCCGCCAAATCTTTGCCTCTGGCAATGAAATCACGTGCTACATAATCAGCAGGATGGAAAGGACAGAGGAAATACTCCTGTGAAGGCTTCCTACTTCCTTCAGGCTAACAAACTTCTCAGCTTTCATCTACTGAATGCAAAGCTTGCAAGAAGCCAAACAAAGGCAAACAGTCTTCTCCTTCACTGACTCACAGGTCCTCTTCAGCAGTGTCACCGAATAATACCCTCACCTGCCCAACCTCCGTTTTGCCAGTGCACACTGCTAACCATTTGGCTACGCTGAATCTCCACGCTGAGTCTGATAGAATGCTGACACATGTAGCTCACATGGAACAGAACCCTACAGCGACTAGCTGCCAAGTTCCAGCCTTCGAAGACTCAGTACTACAGGCGACAGAGGTGACTATCCATCATTTCTTTCAGTCTTCCCATTTCCCCACCGTGGCTTCCGTTCAGTGGACCAGTCGCAGCACTAGATCCAACAAGGGGAATTATGGCTACTCTTGCAGTTGCAGTGTCCACTTGTTTTCTCCCTCCAGGAAACAAAATTGTCCTGCTTCAAACCTCTTGATATTCTTTACAGCATTCTTTGACCTTCCTCCTGGGGATGGCATTCCATCTGAGGAGTCACATTGCTCATCTGCAATGACATTCATTGTCACTCTGTCTCACTGAACACCAGACTGAAGCTGTTGCAGTCATCACTTCATCTTTCCTGTTTCTATTGTCCAAGTCTCTCCATCATTGGGTGTTACCAGTGCAGACGTCCTTCAGCTTATTGGGCAACTTCCTCACTTTTTGCACTTCAATGTGCACCATCCCCTTTTGGGCTCTTCTGAATAAGATATTTGTTAAAATAGCAAAACCATGGTGAAGAGCTAATAAACTTTTATTCACAACTTTTATTTGTGACTTGTTGGCTGATTTTTTTTAACCTCTTTCTTGACCTTCATGCAGTAACTGAGTAGTACCTTCGTCTACATGAATGGCTCTGACTGGTGCCGGGTGTCTCTTCATTGGCAAAGAATATTTCCAGCATCAGCTGTCAAAACATTGCTCAGTATTTAGAGCAGTGTTCTTTGTTGTGTATCAGGCCACATAGTGACACAGGCTTTTCAGTTGTATCGTCTGCTCTCTCTATGCCATTCAGAGTCTGTGCTGTATGTTGTCCAACCCTTAGTGAAACAGATCCAAGAGAGCTTCCACTTGCTAACCCTTTATGGAGCCACTGTGATGTATTTGTGGGTCCCTGGTCATGACAGTCTGATAGGAAATGAGGCTGCTGATACTGCTGCTGAGGCAGCTGTCCTCGTACCTTGGTCTGCTAATTCTTCCATTCCCTCTGATCTTTGTGTTGCTGTCTGTCAGGAAGTGGTGTCGCCTTGGGATTAATCCAGGTCTTCCCCTCATGGAAAAAGCTCCAGGGAATTAAACTTCTTAGTGGCTTGGCCAACTTCTTTTTCCTCTTAAATGAAAAAAAAAGTCCTGGAATGTACAAGCTTAGCTACAGAATTAGTCCTTCACCAGCCACAAATGACACTGTATTACTCAACAAGGAAGTTTAATAATCTTAAGCAATCTTGGCCTCAATCCCAATTGTAAGAAGTCTTACCATGTAAGTAAGAACATCATTCTGGGTAAGCACTAGTATATCAGCGAAATGAAACCAGTGCCACTCACTCAAAACAAGCCAGCACTGCTCATACACTGCAGACATTGTCCTGCTGAACTGGCCTCCATCACTTGATTCCACATTGCTCTCCTTTGATTCCCATGGCGCCAGCAGTACAGCTCAAGGTTATAATTCAGATGTGCCACTTGTTCTCATAACAGATATTCCATTAGAATACTGCTGTCATCTGCAAACATAGTAAATTTGTACTCAACATCATTCACAATAGCAGGCAGATGATTATCAGAAATCAGAGGACAGACACAGGACAGAAGGCATTTTCCCCCCAAATCCTATTCCATTGATATTACTAAAAGACTAACTTCATTACATGCAGTGCCAGTTTCATATTGCTTATGACAGTGTCCTGGGTCAATGGAAATATTCATTTTTAAAATGGTCAGTAATCACAAAAATACTGAAAATGAAACTGTTCTCAGAATTTAGTCAGTAAGAGGTATGATATTGAATCAGAGGTTAAACATAGGAAGAAAAGTATTAAGAAATGGTGTGCATGTCTTCAGCCAGTGCAGATAAAGATGCACAAAAAACACACACTATATTCATCCAGTGTTTCATAATGAGAGCACTTAGCTGCTTCCAACAAACATTTATTATAAATTCAAACCTTTTCAAAAGTCTTAATAGCAGACATTTAAAACATCATTTACAAAGTAACAGAAGTTCAAAGAAACTGCAGTGTGTAAAAAAAACTCCAAATAATTTGAAGTTTAGTTATTTGAAGCAATAATAGCAATTAGAAACCCAATAGCAAACGTTTTCCCTTAGTTTGTTTGTGGCCTTCCATAACATTTTCAAGGTTTGCTTGAGCTACAATAAATACAGGTTTATGAAAACTATATTACAAATGTGAGTTTACCACACTTCACTTTCCTTTGAATTCTGTCACATGCTTTTGAAATTAAGACTTAAAGCAACATATGTATTACATTCCTGCTTTGTGTCCTTCAGCCTTTTCACTATCCAAGGTTTTCATTGCATACTGTTGAAGCTTTAAGAATACAGAAATAATCGTAATGTGATATGACTCTCGTTCCTGTCATGCTATTAAATAGGTTATATAACAGTAACTACATGACATGGTAGTTTGTAGACATACATACTTAGTAGAAAAATATGATCTGATCTTCATGGCAGCTACACAAGAATGTATTGTTACTCCTGTGCTTTTTAATCTCTCTCTAGGAGAGCTTACATCACAGATTTGTGGGCTTCTTACGATTTTCCTGTAAATATATTTTTGTGCACACTACTGTAATTCAGTTGCAAATTTTTTCCTTTGAAGCGAACAACTGTGCATATAGCAATATTAGACGCACTTTTATGATCTGAAATACTGAGTGCCTGTTAATGTTGACATCCCACCTCTTGTCCTAAGCAGACTAATAAAAAGGTTGATGTATCGTTACATTACAAAGAACTTATTGTATGTGTTGTCTGGCAATTTAATGTGATTATGTATAAGCTTAGTGGTGGCCATGTGTTTAAGATTGTTTGACACACAGATCACCATGTCTTCAAAATATTAGACCCCATAAATAAGACATAGTAATACATTTATGTTCCTTGACACGATGTAATTATATTGGACTTGACTAGCTGTAGTGAGTGAGCTGCTTATGACATGGCAGTTTTGTGTGTTTACATAAGTTAGGGTTGGTACACTGTGTTTTTTGTTACGGCATATATACGTCAAGAATATGTGCACCCTTTTTTATTCAGTTTTCTTCAGTTTTGTTTTTTATACAATACTGGCACTGTGAGGATGGTAAATGACTGAAACCAGTTGTAATAAAGTAACCTCTCACTACTCTCACCTGTCAGAGGAAAGAATTGTTAGCTCAAGAAGCCATAGTTTCCTCAGTTAAACATTTCTGTTGACATCTTCACTGTTTTGCTATGACTTGTTCACATTCTATTACAGTCGTATGATATGTATTTAAGTGTGTAAAATACAATAGATTTCATGTAAGTTTACATTCTGATAACTTGAATTAGTAGTACAAATTTGCATAGTTAATGAAATCAGAATTTCTGTGCTTCGGGTGTGTTATCCATTAGCACTCTAAAAATATTTTGTTCCAAAAATGTATCATTGTTCACATTTGTAACAATTAGTCATTTAAATTTGGTCCCTTTGAAAGGAAGCATAAGTATTTCATATTGCTATTACTGAAGCTCCTACATTACTGTCGATTCTTGCAAGCATTGTAAAATGTCTGGTACAAATATTTGCAACAATCTGAGCTTCATGAAGTTCAATTAAATGACACAATGTCATATTTTGTACTTCCAACATAGACATTATAGTATTTGGAGATTTATGAACTACAGGAAATTGTAAAGCACTGATGTAGAAAATGTATTCTACCCTTCATGTAACATCCAGTATTTAGGTTGCATGTTCCATAATATGAAAATATTTAAAATGATATTCCTCAGTTACTAGAAACTCTTACCCAGCTAGATACAAGATATTCTTTGTTTGCATTAAGGATGTATATTATACCATCAGCCACAGGTTCATATATTATTGACAGACCTGTATGTAGTCTTTGTATCTTTGGCAGAAGTTAAAACATCTAACTAGATCTTGACTGTGTATGTTGATGTTACAAGTAGATTTGTTGTGATTTATGCATGATAAAATGTTGTTCTGAAGTGAAAGGACAGAACCTTTGTAAGTTGCGTTACAGATCTTCAGCTACTTCATGCCCTTCAGTAGGTATTTCATAAGAAGTGTGGTATTATGCATACATGGCTTCATATGTGGATTGATAATTTGTGTGCCACATCATGTGGGACATAGTGTAAACTGTTCATATAGTAATAACTAATGGGTGATAATGCAAATTGAAATTTGGATTGTCATTAATACATTTTGACTTCACTTGACAGTAGAAATTACATATTGCTCTGTGGTGGTATGTCTTTTCATAGGCACTTGACAGCAGTGTGGTAGTCCAAACTGGCCAGTAATACGATAAATGTACAGACTAAAAAAGTTTCCTTCTGTGGAATATTTGGAGACTGTTATCACATATAACAAATGTTCATCAAAGTTAGTAAGCTGTAAATGAAAAAAATTGTTAGCTAAGATGGTGTAGACTGTGTTAGAGCTTCTAAATGTCATTATTTAAACTTTATTTAGGGAAACCTTCACTGCCTCTGTAAGTATTAGTAAACAACATTTTTAGGAGTTCCTCTCATGTTTACCTGTGTTCTATAACCTAGGTATGTAAAAATCTATAAATTTTGTCTTGGTTGAAATCAGTCATTACCCAAACATACATGAGCTAAAATCATGAGAAAACATTTTGTTTCAAAATATTTCAATTGGTGACTCATCAGCTGTAAAGTCTCCCAGCTTTGTGCTAAACTTGCAATGTGTTACTGCTGTATGATGCTTTTCTATAGATACACATTGAATATGTAATTTAGAAAGATTGTAACATTTCTATCGAATGATTTCAATTTGGTTATGATGAATATCATCTTTCATATTACCACATCAAACATATAGTATAGCTATTTCAACTATTATTCAAATGAGGAAAATCTTTCATGTGAATAGTTTCTATTTTTAGCTAAGGAGTACCCTGCTTGTAGCAGGTAAACAGAAACCTTTCAATGTTAATTAAATGCAACATGTAAAAAGTCTCTGTAAAGTGTCTGCGTGTTGTAAAAATTAATGCTATTGAATAGCAGCACTGTTAATCTTTATTTTTTTATGCACTGGTGGGAGAAACTGTTACTCAACAATCCATGTAAGAAAAATCTAAATTGTAGTCTAACCCTTAAGGCAAGGATCTTCCTTCTGTGTATCAAATAACCTTAGACAATCTTTCAAAAGATAATCACATGTCTGTCTGCTCTGACAATGCTTGTGCTTACTTGCAGACATCTGTTTCTCTCTCCTGTCGGCCTCCCTTGGCCAACTCTTGATTTTTTCGACCCCGACGGTATTAGGTTGCGAGGCCTGAGGGTGTCATTCATTTTCTATCTCTAATCTTACATTCCATGGGGAGGAGGGCCTCCATAGACACAGTGAAGCCAGTCCTCTGCGAACCTGTAAGAAAAATGTGGTCCTCCAAACTGAGGGTTATGTGACTGCTGGTAATCTATCCTTGCAAGAGCAAAGAGATTGTGAGAACAGAATAGACCATAATGGGTGTGTGGACATGAGTGTTCCTACCATCATTCACCTACAATGACACTCATTTGGGAACAAAGTGGTCTGCAGTTGGGGACACTGCTCTGCATGGAAAATGAAGTAGGTGACCACATAAAATGGGAACTGTTCCAGGTCTTCGAAGAATTATCATCATAAGAAGTAATGAAGAATAATGGAAACTTGTAACCCCATGTTGGTGCAGTCACTACAAGGACAATCCTGAAGAGAAGCACAGCACTTCACCACTGCACTGAGGCAAGTGACAAAGCACAACAGAGGAGGCTGGTGTTCGAAAATACATGTCGTGATATGCACCCGTTGGATATTGCTGAGGGACAGAATGAAAGTAATTTTAGTGGTGCCTAGTGTGAAGAGAAGACTGAAGTGGAAATAATAAAACATCGTGAGGGACTGTTGCTGTAATGATGAACCAATGTACTTCATCCCACAACTCACATTACACAGCCTCTCAGATAAGATTCCAGAGTTGAGTCATCCCATACCTCATGGACATCTGCACTAATGGTCTTCATTTGTATTTTGGTGACCACACTAAGAGAAATATGACTGTTATTAAAGATGTTTCTGGACATTTAACAGGAAGACATGATGGTCAGTCAGCTTGTCAAGAGATCTGAAGCACCTTCACCTGCAATCTTCCATTTGGGAGAGGGACATGAACTACCTGTACGCCAACATAGTTCCACAAAAATATTAAAATTGTGACAAAGTAGCTCTACCTGCTAACCAGCCAGCATGTTTCCTCCTGTCATGCATTTCCTTCACCTTTGCTGACATGTTTACCATTAGAGCCAAGAAACCAAGGAACGAACAGTAAACGATGACTGCTGTGTCTGCATTCTGTGGATTCTCTGATGTAGAAGCGTATCAGTTGCTTGTAACACAGTCATATCTCAAAGAATATTCAGCTGAATGCAGTATTAAATACCAGTGGACTGCTAATTTCGTCTGGTGAGAGAACGGACAGCTTATAATAAATAAAGTGTGAGATGCCAGTCTTAGTGGAAGTCCCATCCTGATGTTTCACGGACCAATCAGTGAGATGTGGTGGAACTATGAGTGTTGTAGAAAAAGTTCAAAGAATAGTGGTAGGTCTATGGGTGGCTGTTCCTAAGTTGGCCCGGCTGAGGATTTATATCACGATATTTCTTGAGGGGAAACAGGATAACCAGAAGAATGCAGCATGTTGTGTGGCACAAGAAACTACCACCTGTTCTCAAAGATCTGTGTGGACTTCGCACTGAACTACATCAATGGAGAAGACCATCCAGAATTCGTGATAAGAGGTGAAAGGGTACAAAGTAACCTGTTGTTCTCAGGAGTAAATTGCCTCCTAGTCACTGCTGTTACACTGTCTTCAGTGTAATATCAGCCACAGTTACCACTGGTGTGATGCATGTGCTATGAAATCAGTTGTGACCAGGAGCAGGACAAAAAAATTTTACTAGCACAGGCAGTGTCACTGGGAAAAATAAATCTGGGTTTAGTTTCGCTTGAGATATTCCTAACAACATATTTATGTATGTACCTTTCCTGCAGCTTTGCTGTTTTTCTCGTCAATTATATTTAACAATAAATATTGTGTACATAAATATTTGTTACTTGAGAATTACCTGCCTCTGTTCTGCACCAATAGTACAGGACAGAAGCTGTGGAAGCCCCAACTGACACAGGTGATGAAATGTTAACACTACTGCTTGCAATGTATCAAGTAACATAACTTACGTTGTATGTAATAAGCAGATTTAAATGAATGTACCAGGTAAATGAAGTTAATTGGCGTCTATAATATACAGTAACAGAAACCTACAAATATTTTACAGATATGACAAATTACTTTGATCATTAAAATTAAATGTACTGAAAGAAATCACAATGTCACTATATTTGCCATTTATTATATAGTAAAAAATGCTGTACCAGTTGGATGCTCAGCTTATGTTCAGTGCTGATAGATATGTGAAAGAGAGGTGTATTTTGCAGTAAAAAAAACACACCAAGCTGTTAAATGTTTTATTACTTGACAGCTAGCTTTGTATGGATATTTCACACCAAAAGAAGTTCCATGCAAGCTGTGCTGCCCAATTTTTATATAGGATGCTATGTTTTAGATTGTCATATTTGTGAGTTAAGTGATTTATTCGCTCAACAAATGATAGTGTGAGTGGAATAATAATAATAATAAGTTTATTTAATAATAATTTGCGAAACATAATATGAATGTAAAGTTATGTAATACCTCCTTACATCACAAAAATTCATGCACTTGTATAAACATTGTAAAGTCAAGTTTTCCACTCCGTTTTTAATTACTAAAATTGTCCCAGAATTTGAACCATACCTGCTGTAATGCACTTGCCGGTTGTGGCATTGCGGTTAAAGCTAGAAGACTGCCTAGTTGTACAAGAACTGAAGAGCAGTTGTAATTTTGTGTTAATACAAAAGTTAAATTGAAGTATACTGAGAACTTTCCTGAAAAAGTCTAGAAAGAGAATTACGCAGTTGCACCTGTTCATTAAGGATGTTGTACTGTTCATTGTTGGGACACAGTGAAGGTAATGTGAAGGAATCCTCCACTCACCACCGCAAGCAAGACATAATCTGTAGTTCGATCACACGGTTCTCCTCAGTGTGCAGTGTGTTCCACAATTCCTATTCCAGGCTTTCACAGGTTGTACAGGAGACTTTGTATATTTGTCAACATTGCCTCCTTACCAAAACCTCATCTACTAAACTTGCTCTACAAGTGTGTGATAGGAATTGTGAAATACCCTGTTTTCGTTAGTTACCAGATTATGGGAAAATGGTTCGCATGCTTTATTGCGCCTCAGTAATACAGCATCTTGTGTATCTAGTTTCCAAACATCTGCTACTATACAGATAGTGGAATCATGTGCAATTACTACACACAAATTTATGCATAATGTTAACATGTTGTCAATTGGGTTCAAAGCAAGTCTGTTGTTTGTTGGAAAGCTGGCATAGATGATAATTTAATTAACCAAGCTTGGGGAGCAAATTGTCAGTGCAAAAATGTGCTTGCATGTCACCAGCTTTCATTCAGTCTTCCTTAATGAATATTACTATGAAGTAATAGAAATATGTTGTTAATCTGTAATGCTCATAGAACTGTCTGTTAACATTTCTAAAATGAAACTTCAAGTCTGTAAAATGTATAACAGTTCCCCATATGAATTAAACTGATGATGACTTCATTGTTTATGAATGTGAACAAAACGCTCGCCATTTTTTCATACTAGAATTAGCAGTCGGATAATGTTTATGAACGAAGTAAACTATTATGTACATACTGGTTTGCAAGTGACACTAATGAGGAACAAAAAGTTTGTAAGTTACTACGAAGTGTTCTTGCATAGTTATTTTGAATGGAAACATATTACTGCATTGATATTACCATGTTTGTGTACTGTATCTGAAAATTCTATGCCTTATACAGGTTTACAAATGTACTGGTAAATCTGTATTGTCTAAAGAATTGATCACCCATGCTTAAAAGAGCTGCAGACTAATTGTTCTGTAAATTAGTTCATGTGTTAGTAATTTACTTGGTGCATGTAGCCAACAAAATGTTCGGGAAAGGTTTGATGTTAAGCATAAAATTTGTTGGTAGTTGGTAAGTGCTCCCACTCAACAACACTGGATGGATAGTCAAGGTAGATGGATGCAATCAATGCTAAGATGACAAGCACTCACTTTCTCCAGTTCCTAACTGTACTATTTGTGTTATTCACTTGAACTTCTATTATATTACACATCTTAAAGAGTAAATTATGGCATTCTAAATTTCTGAATTTTGTCAATTTGGGGAAATAATGATTATGAATTTTTCATTGTCCTTAGAAGTTGTGACATAAGCAATCTGAGACTGGTAGCGGCTCTGGGCTAGTTACTTACTGACCAAATCTTACACAGTCACATACAGGTACATAGAAGATAGAACTGAATACCAGTTACTGGAACAGTTATCATAGTGATCATAGTAGCCAAATACTCCATCACATAAGAATGCAAAGTTAGAATTACAGTATTCTGGCTGCATAGTGACTTCAACATACTGAATCTTGAGTTATTAATGCCCCTGCATTTTCATCTGTTTTTCTTCAATGTTTTTAGTACACCAATTCTTGGCTACAGATTTCCCCTCAGATGTATGTATTCATGAAAGAGGGTGTGCCCTCAACATAGATGTTGAAGTACTACACAAGCACTGTAAGAATTCTCCTGTCAGTGAAAAAAGGTGAATATGTTCCTCTGTAAAACAATATGAGAAAAGTGAGGAACCAACTGCTCAATCCTCATTCCCCTTTCTTCACCAAAATTTTGGTATGTGATTTTACTCGTGCTGTTCAGATATCGAACATTCTAGTCTTTCACCCCATCTCTTTACAGTTCAGTATTCATATGCCCCTAGAATGTGAAACAAAAATGAATATGGCTATAGCAGATGTGGGGGGGGGAAACTGACAATACCCCCCACCCCACACACGTGCACACAACTCTTTCAGCGAAAAAAGGTGAATACGTGTTCCCGTAATTGGCTTCCATGCAGTCAAAACCAATGGACTGTATGCAGCTAAAAGTTCCCTTGTCCATTGTCTCCAATCAATACTAGATGTCTCAGCAATACAGCGCCATAGGTAGCATCAGTGTTTTGTATAGCTGGATCTTGAATGATCTTGACACCTGGATCAAAGCAGTTATGTTAGACTGTAGGAGCATTGGTTTCCTGGATGGAATGTAGAGTCACTCTACTTAATATGATGAGTTCTCCATGAAGAAAACTTCCAGATCTTTAGATTTGAAAACACATGTGCAGGAACGGTCTTACACCTTTAATGACTGCTTCACCCACATATTGCCTTGTCAATAAGTGGTAACAAGATAATCCAGCCTGACTTCACTTAAGGCATTGGATGATCTTTCTGGAAATGGATTCATATTCTCATTTTCTTCCTTAAGGCACCCTCCAAATCCCCTCTAGGTTAGTGTAATTTTGGAACACCCTGTACAGGCAGGCACATGGACATGCATATGCATGCAGATTTGGGTGGTTGTAGACTCTAAAGATGGTGCACAGGGTTTACAATTCTCCTCTATAGATATGCAGCTCAGCCTTTTGGATCCAGTTCTCATAGACACACCAATTGCTGAAAATCATTCCGCAGCTCATGTCTGCACTGCCTGCTTGGTCTTGCAATTGGACACATCCACCAGGATTTCCCACAAGCACAGCTTTGGCCTGGCAAGTGTCTTTCCTCCTAACAACGTGCACTGCCAGCCTTAATCTCTGCATTGTCATTTTCAGCATGACATTCAGTGTTCAATCAGGTTGTACTATTCTCATTTTTTTTCTATATGTCTGGGTGCTTTATTCAGGGATTGCACCCAAAGCTGTTCATTGTATTTTCCTGTTCAAAGATCTAAAAGTTCTCTTCATCTATATCTTGCAATGCTTCAGATTCCTGTCCCATATTAAACACATCACTGGATTATAGGATGAAAGTTTGATCTCACTTGGCAGGCTTTCTGATATGTTTGTGTGTGAAATAAGTTTGACATCTTGAAATACGTTAATTTCTGGGTAGGCTTGTTGAAAAGTTTGACATGTTTCTACTTCCATAACAGCATTCTCCACATTAACCACAGTCTAATACAATGGTTTCTTAGCTAAATATCTTACTGTTCTGACAAGCGTTTTCTCTCTCTACTAGATCTGCAGTGTTGCCTACATATCCCAATAACTGTGTTCTCCAATTTAACTCAACCTTTCCACCTTTTGATTTCTTAAATGACTTCCTCTGTGACAAAACTGAAGAAAACTGTGAAATAACACCATCTGTCACATTTGTGATGCTGAATTCCTTTGAAAGCTTTCCTTACATTAAAAATCAGATTCGCTCTGCTTTACACACAATTACTACTCTACCATTTTGACATCACCGTAGCTGAAATGAGTTTAGGAACATCTGTTTCACTGAGTCTACTGATGGAAGCACTATTTTGACTGAAAGTTACTTCAGTAACGCCTCCTTTGCTTCATAAAGACATTGCCACCACATTTGAAAAGGACTAGTTGGAAGATTTGTGTTTCACTTTCAAATTCCATTATTATGGCTCTCCACTGGGATACTGTAACACTAGTACTTCTGCTGGCGACGTTCTCCTTGCTCGGTGGCCAAGACTTGGCTGATGCCTCGGGTGCTTTGGCAGCAGTAACCCAAAGCAGTAGTGCTGAAGCAGGTGCACTGTGTCCCAGGGCTTGTCTCTGTCCTGCAGTGCAAGTGTGAAGGACATGTTCTCATGGAATGCAATGTATGCCCATGCTTCCATCGGCTTGGTAGAGATGGTGTCAGGATTCATCAGACCAACAAATAATCCGCTAATGCTCCAATCTCCAGTACTGAGGGTCACATACCCATTTGTCGTAGTTGCCGATGCTGTGGTAACATTAGCAAATGCGTGGTTTGTTGGTTGTAGAGGTCCATTTCTGGGAGTGTTCAGTGCACTGTGGTCTCTCAAACTTGTACTCCTCCCAGCACTACAGTCTGATGGTAGTTTTGCTACAATTTGCCACCTGTCCTGTTTTACCAGTCTGCCCAGCCTATGAAGACACACTGTGAGATCAAAAGTATCTGGACATCTGTCTGAAAATGACTTAAAAGTTTGTGGTGCCTTCCATCAGCAATGCTGGAATTCATTATGGCGTTGGTCCATGCTTAGCCTTGATGACAGCTTCCACTCTTGCAGGCATACATCCAATTAGGTGCTGGAAGGATTTCTGTGGAATAGCAGCCCATTCTTCACTCAGTGCTGCATTGAGGAAAAGTATCAGTGAGGCATGGCATGAAGTCAGCGTTCCAAAACATCCCAAAGGTGTCCTATAGGTTTCAGGTCAGTACTCCCTGCAGGCCCATCCATTACAGGGACGTTCATGTCATATAATCACTTCACCACAGGCAGTGCATTATGAACAGGTGCTCAATTGTGTCGAAAGATGCAGTCACCATCCCCAAATTGCTCTTAAACAGTGGGAAGCAAGAAGGTGCTTAAAACATCAATATAGGCTTCTGCTGTTATAGTACCACACACAAGGGGTGCAAGGCTCCTACATGAGAAACACGACCACACCACACCATAACACCACCGCCTCCAAGTTTTACCATTAGCACTGCACACGCGGGCAGGTGACACTCACCGGGCATTCGCCATACCCACACCCTGCTGTGGGATCACCACTTTGTGTGGAGTGAAGAATCTTAGTACACAATGTTTTTCCACTCTCCAATTGTTCAATGTTTACGCTCCTTACACCAATCGAGGCATCGTTTGGCATTTACCAGCATGATGCGTGACATATTAGGAGCTGCTCGACCATGAAATCAGTTTTCTCACCTCCCAACTAACTGTCACAGTACTTTCAGTGGATCCTGGTGCAGTTTGGAATTACTGTGATGGCCCGGATAAATGTCTGCCTATTACACATTATGACCCTCTTCAACTGTCGGTGGTCTGTCAATCAACAGAGGAGGTCGGCCTGTACGCTTTTGTGCTGCATGTGTTCCTTCACGTTTCCACTTCACTATCACATTGGAAACAGTGGACGTAGGAATTTTTGGGAGTGTGGAAATTACACTTACAGACGTATGACACAAGTGACACACAATCACCTGACCACGTTCGAAGTCAGTGAGTTCCATGGAGTGCCCCAATCTGCTCTCTGATGTCTAATGGCTACTGAGGTTGTTGATATGGAGTACCTGGCAATAGCTGGCAGCACAATGCACCTAATATGAAAAACATGTTTTTTGGGTTTCCAGTTACTTTTGATAGTGCACGTAATGAGGGTGGTTGCCAAACCCCACAATATCAGGGGTTTGGTTCCACCACAGATTGGAGAAAATTGTGATGGTGCGCTGGTTAGGCATGAGCATTTTGGGAACTGTGCTACTTGTTCATGGTGCAATGAGTACAGCAGTGTCTTCAGTCATACTCAGTTCACACACATTCCCATTCTACATTTGGACAGCACGGTCACTGATTCTACGTGCACTGTGCATCTGTGTGACTGCCATTTCTCACCAGGTGGTGTTGCTATCACCTGGATGCATGGTGGTAAATGTTCTGGCTGATCAATGTATATGCTCACAGGTTGCACTTTGTTGTGGCACATTTGCTAAATGCTTTTGCTGTTGCTGTTGTGGAGGGGATTCCTTCTGCTTAGGTGCAGCTGTGGCAACTATTTCCACATGTCGCCTGGTTAGCTTGGTGCACAATGGCTGTAGTGTTTCTGTAAGGCATAATAAGTGCCCACCTGCTGGTGGTTCAGCTGCAAAGTACATCCTACTTTTTGCATTTCTGACTGAATACAGTCTTTGTGCTACATCAGAAATGAATTAAGCTAGTTGTTTGCTAGTACAGCTCAGCTTTTTACAGAAAACATGGGAACCCACAATATGTTTTCCACATCAGTTACTTCCTCTGAAAGGGGTTACTGGTGGTCACTGTGAGCCACACATTCTTGTTCTTACAATAATGCAAATTACAGGTTTCGTCTCCTCTATCGTTTACCTAACCTAACGTTGTTCCTGGCTGCAGTAATTCTTAGTCTCTTTCCAGTTCACAACCTGCAAATGAAATTTTCTGTGAAATTAAAGTTAAATTTCACCTTTTGGGCAATTAGAGCTTTAGCTAGTCCTATTATTCAGTTCTATACTGTAAGGCCAGCTAGAAAATAAACATGCAACATAATGCAGAAAATAATGGTCTTTGGACTGCACATGGTGTTGCATAGTATAGTTCATGGCAACAATGGGAATGTGAACATTGCGAAGCAAGTAGCAAACATTGTCTGTATGCCTTTCGTGTCAAGACGAACGACAAGTGCTGCCGCCTGTGTTTTTCAAAGTAGTAAAAGCACGATACTGTCCTTTGTATGTCATATGCGTTAGTGCGGATATCAAAATATGTATACTCCCCCAGGGGGTCCACAACTCTTTTGTGGATACGTGTGTAGTGAGCACGGGACCCCGAGCTAATGTGGCCTTCCTTCCTTTCCGGGCTGCATACCTTCCCATTCCACATCCTTCCCCATCCCCCATCTTCGCCCCCCCCCCCCCTCACCTCTGGCTCTTTCCTTCACTTTCTCCCCCTCTGGGAGTATGGTTTGTGCCTGGAGATGGACGCTCGTAAATGTACCGCATTCTTCGTCTTCCTTGCTTGTATGTCTTCCTCCTTCCTTTGTCCTTCTCTTTTCCTTACCTCTTCTCTTTACCCTTTTCTCCGCTGCGGCGTTTGAGACCTCTCTTCTTTCCTTCCCTTTCTTCCTCCCTGTGCGTGTCTGAAGGCCGACCCATGCATTTTTGTGTGTAGCCAGTGACGGGGTAACGCGTAATTTCCCACGCCGCATAGACAGGTAGGACACATACGTACCGCCTGGTAAAGGCCAGGCCCGGGGAGGGGTGATTGCCTGAGCTGATACCTTCTGACCATGCCGATTGGTCCGTCCGTCTGTTTCTCGGGAGGTGTGACCTGAGGTGTAAACATTCACCTAAGGCGGGAGTGCCCTCTGAGAGGGTCCCCACAAGGAAGGAGCGCGCCATCGGAGACGCTGGCAATCGTGGGGGATTCCTCCGCAATGGATTCTACTCCATCTCTTTCGACTTCGACCCAAAAACGGAAACGTGACCAGCCAACAGTGACAAAAGTACTACCGCCTGCCCCACAGTTCCTCGTAGTTTCTCGATCTGAGGACGGAAAGGATTTTTCCTCTGTCAACCCTTTCGTTATTCAGAAGGGCGTAGATGCCATAGCAGGATCTGTCAAATCTTGTACCAGGTTGCGTAACGGCACCTTATTACTAGAAACTGAGAGTGCCTTTCAGGCACAAAAACTGCTTCGGGCCACCCTCCTGTACACGGTCCCTGTCCGGGTGGAGGCCCACCGAACTTTGAATTCATCTCGTGGTGTAGTCTATACTAGCTCCCTCGATGGATTAACTGACGAGGAGCTTCAATCATTCCTCGCTGAGCAGGGCGTGACGGCTCTCCATAGGGTCATGAAAAAGGTCAACAATGACCTTGTACCGACCCGGACAATTTTCTTGACCTTCGATAGTGTTAAGCTGCCATCGCGCATCAAGGCGGGCTACGAGGTTATTTCTGTTCGCCCCTATGTCCCGACACCTACGCGCTGCTACCAGTGTCATCGTTTCAATCACACTCGACAGTCTTGTTCCAATGCGGCTAAATGTGTCACTTGTGGCAGGGATGCCCATGAGGGTGACTGTCCACCTCCGTCTCCTCGTTGTGTGAACTGTCAGGGTGACCATGCCGCATCCTCCCGTGACTGTCCTGTCTATAAGGAAGAACGCTGTATCCAAGAAATTCGGGTCAAAGAGAAAGTGTCCACCTCGGCTGCTCGCAAGCTATTGGCTAGTAGGAAGCCCACGCTGCTCCCAGTGGGGAAATACGGTACTGTCCTCGCCTCTCCTCGGACTACCCGGGAGGTAGCAACCCAGACATGCGATCTGACCTTGAGCACCACGGTCGTCCGTTCGGCCAGTGCTAAGATCGCGCGGTCGACGTCTCCTCTTCCTCCCATCACCCCACAGCCACGAGCACCTTCCTCAGCTTCTGCTAAGGCGAAGACACCGAAGTCAGATGCATGGGCCTTCAAGAAGGAACCATCCCGTGCAGACTTCCTCCGTACCTCGACCTCCCAGCCTTCGACCGGTACTTCCACTACACGTCCTTCCAAAAAGGCGCATAGGAAGCACAGTTCTCCTTCTCCGCCACGGCGCATTTCTTCTCCTGCGCCACCCAGCGGTTGCCGCCCCAGGCCGTCATCCGTTTCGCCTGGCCGCACCGCTGGTAGCCGTACATCTGGCCGTTCACTGGCGGAGGAAGCTCCCCCTCCCGGCCATCCTCCCAAGATGGCCGATGACCCTATAGACCCAATGGACGATGACTGTCCGCCTACTGATAGCGGCGGCAGTGCTCGCTCGAAGCCAGGCCCTAAGCGGCCTTCGAGGTGACCACTTCTCTCATCTTCCTTTCCTTACGATGGCACTTATTCACTGGAATATTCGCAGCATTCCCTCCAACCGAGAGGACTTGAAGTTGCTGCTCTGCTTGCACCGTCCGCTCGTCGTAGCCCTCCAGGAAACGAAGCTACGCCCATGCGATCAAATTGCCTTGGCACACTACACCTCTGTGCGTTTTGACCTACCCCCTGTGGTAGGTATCCTAGCTCATGGAGGGGTTATGTTGCTGGTCCGGGATGATATTTACTACGATCCCATCACGTTGCACACCGGCCTGCAGGCAGTTGCCATCCGCATTACTCTCCCCACTTTTACGTTTTCATTTTGTACCGTTTACACTCCATCGTCATCTGCCGTTACCAGGGCAGACGTGATGCAACTTATTGCTCAGCTACCTGCACCATTTTTGTTAACTGGAGACTTCAATGCCCACCATCCCCTTTGGGGCTCTGCAGCATCCTGCCCGAGGGGCTCCTTGTTAGCAGACCTTTTCAACCAGCTCGATCTTGTCTGCCTCAATACTGGCGCCCCTACTTTTCTTTCGGACACATCTCACACCTATTCCCATTTAGACCTCTCTATATGTACTCCCCAACTTGCACGCCAGTTTGAGTGGTATGCACTTTCTGATACATATTCGAGCGACCACTTCCCGTGTGTTATCCATCTCCTGCAGCATACCCCCTCTCCGTGCTTCTCTAATTGGACCATCTCCAAGGCAGACTGGGGACTCTTCTCTTCCAGGGCGACCTTTCAGGATCAAACCTTTACAAGCTGCGATCGTCAGGTCGCACACCTCACGGAAGTCATTCTCGCTGCTGCTGAATATTCCATCCCTCACCCTCCTTCTTCTCCACGTCGCGTACCGGTCCCCTGGTAGACCGCAGCATGTAGAGACGCTTTACGTGCTCGTCGACGTGCTTTACGCACATTTAAACGCCACCCTACAGTGGCGAATTGTATCAATTATAAACGATTACGTGCTCAGTGTCGTCGTATTATCAAAGAAAGCAAGAAAGCCAGCTGGGCTGCTTTCACAAGCACCTTCAACAGTTTTACTCCTTCTTCTGTTGTCTGGGGTAGCCTGCGCCGGCTATCTGGCACTAAGGTCCACTCACCAGTTTCTGGCTTGACGGTCGCGAATGACGTCCTTGTGGCCCCTGAGGATGTCTCCAATGCCTTCGGCCGCTTTTTCGCAGAGGTTTCGAGCTCCGCTCATTACCACCCTGCCTTCCTCCCCCGCAAACAGGCAGAGGAGGCTAGGCCACCTAACTTCCGCTCCTCGAATCGTGAAAGTTATAATGCCCCATTCACCATGCGGGAACTCGAAAACGCACTTGGCCGATCACGGTCCTCTGCTCCAGGGCCAGATTCTATTCATATTCAGATGCTGAAGAACCTTTCTCCTGCGGGTAAAGGTTTTCTTCTTCGTACATACAATCGCATCTGGATTGAGGGACATGTTCCCGCATGCTGGCGCGAGTCTATTGTTGTCCCAATTCCTAAGCCAGGGAAGGACAAGCACTTGCCTTCCAGTTATCGACCTATCTCGCTTACCAGCTGTGTCTGTAAAGTGATGGAGCGAATGGTTAACTCTCGATTGGTTTGGCTGCTCGAGTCTCGACGCCTACTTACCAATGTACAATGTGGATTTCGTAGGCGCCGCTCTGCTGTTGACCATCTGGTTACCTTGTCGACCTTCATTATGAATAACTTCTTGCGGAAGCGGCCGACCGCGGCTGTGTTCTTTGATTTGGAGAAGGCTTACGACACCTGTTGGAAGGCGGGCATTCTCCGCACCATGCATACATGGGGCCTTCGCGGTCGCCTCCCTCTTTTTATTCGTTCCCTTTTAATGGATCGACAGTTCAGGGTACGTGTGGGTTCTGTCCTGTCCGACACCTTTCGCCAGGAGAATGGGGTGCCACAGGGCTCAGTTTTGAGCGTCGCTCTCTTCGCCATCGCGATCAATCCAATAATGGATTGCCTCCCAGCTGATGTATCAGGCTCCCTTTTCGTGGACGATTTTACCATCTATTGCAGCGCGCAGTGTACACGTGTCCTGGAGCGCTGTCTTCAGCGTTCTCTTGACCGTCTTTACTCCTGGAGTGTCGCCAATGGCTTCCGTTTTTCTGCCGAGAAGACGGTCTGTATTAACTTCTGGCGCTACAAAGAGTTTCTCCCACCGTCCTTACGACTCGGTCCCGTTGCTCTCCCAATCGTGGAGACAACCAAATTTTTAGGCCTTACATTTGACAGGAAACTTAGCTGGTCTCCACATGTGTCATATTTGGCCGCCCGTTGTACCCGTTCTTTAAATGTCCTCCGTGTTCTCAGTGGTCTGTCGTGGGGAGCGGATCGAACCGTCCTACTTCGTCTATATCGGTCGATCGTCCGCTCCAAGCTGGATTATGGGAGCTTCGTATACTCCTCTGCACGGCCATCCATCTTACGCCGCCTCAACTCCATACAACATCGGGGTTTACGACTTGCGAACGGAGCATTTTATACCAGTCCCGTAGAGAGTCTTCATGCTGACGCTGGTGAATTGCCACTCACCTACCGGCGCGATATACTGCTTTGTCGGTATGCCTGCCGGCTACTGTCAATGCCCGACCATCCGTCTTATCGTTCCTTTTTCGACGACTCTCTTGACTGTCAATATGGGTTGTATGTCTCTGCCCTGCTACCCCCTGGAGTTCGCTTTCGTCGCCTCCTTCAACACCTTAATCTTTCACTCCCTGCAACCTTTCGAGTGGGCGAGAGCCGCACGCCACCTTGGCTCCAGGCTCAGGTCCGCGTTCACCTTGACCTCAGCTCGCTCCCAAAAGAGGTCACCCCCGGTTCGATCTACCACTCCCGTTTTTTTGGAACTTCGTTCGAAGTTCATTAATATGACCTTCATTTATACAGATGGCTCTAAGACCAATGATGGGGTCGGGTGTTCCTTTATTGTCGAGGCACAAAGTTTCAAATACCGGCTCCATGGCCATTGTTCGGTCTTCACAGCTGAGCTCTTTGCCCTCTACCAGGCTGTTCTTTACATCTGCCGCCACCGACATTCTGCTTATGTCATCTGCTCAGATTCCCTGAGCGCCATCCAGAGCCTCAGTGATCCGTACCCGGTTCACCCTTTCGTACACCGTATCCAACGCTCTCTTCAGCAGCTGGTGGACGTCGGTTCTCCAGTTAGCTGTATGTGGGTTCCTGGCCATGTCGGTATCCCTGGGAACGAAGCTGCAGATGCCGCGGCCAAGGCTGCGGTCCTCCAGCCTCGGACAGCTTCTTGTTGCGTCCCTTCGTCCGATTTTAGCAGGGTGATTTGTCGGCGCATCTTATCTCTGTGGCATGCCGATTGGGCTGCACTTACTGACAACAAGCTTCGGGCCTTAAAACCTCTTCCCGTGGCTTGGACGTCATCCTCACGCCCTTCTCGGCGGGAGGAGGTCGTTTTAGCCCGGTTAAGAATTTGACACTGCCGGTTCAGCCATCGCCATCTGCTGACAGCTGCGCCGGCGCCGTTCTGCCCATGTGGGCACTTGCTGACGGTTAGACACATTTTAATGTCCTGTCCAGATCTTAACACACTGTGCCTCGCTCTTAACCTGCCAAATACTTTCGATGCCATTTTAGCGGATGACCCACGAGCAGCTGCTCGTGTTCTTCGTTTTATCAATTTGACAAACCTCGCTAAGGACATTTGACGATGCTGTTTTTTAATCCTATGCCTGTCAGTCTGTCTTTTATCGTGTTTTCCCTTTTAGTTGTTGTGGTCAACTTGTGCCTCGCGGTGCATTCTTAGAGTAGTCAGGGCGCTAATGACCATTGAAGTTGTGCGCCCTAAAACCACAAAAAAAAAAAAAAAAAAAAAAAAAACCAATCCATTTAAACACTTACTTCCAAGCTGTCGCTGTCAGTCTTTCCCTTTCTGGATGCACGTTCTTTGCACTGTATACGTTCCATCCTCCACACCCATGGCACGAGCTGATCTCCTTCATCTTTTTGGTCAGGTTCCATCCCCCTATTTGCTGGTTGGGGACTTCAATGCCAACCACCCGCTTTGGGGATCTCCACATCCTTGTCCACGTGGCTCCCTATTGCTAGAAGTCTTCCACCAAGCGGATCTAGTTTGCCTCAACACTGGGGTCCCCACATTTTTGTCTGCCTCCACAACAAATTTATCTCATTTGGATCTTGCCGTCAGTACTGTTCCGCTAGCTCAGGTCTTCGAATGGTTCGCCCTTGATGATACACACTCGAGTGACCACTTTCCATGTGTCTTTAGACTGCAGCCTCAACTGCCATATATGCGCCCGCGATGCTGGAAGTTTGCCCAAGCCGATTGGACACTTCTTTCGTCTCTAGCAACATTGGATGACCGTCGCTTTCCCAGCGTCGACGATGAGGTCACACATATTACTGATGTTATTCTTACAGCTGCAGAACGTTCAATACCACACACATCCGAATTCCCCCGGCGCCCCCCAGTTCCTTGGTGGAACGAGGCATGCCGTGATGCAATACGTGAGCGGCGACGTGCTCTTCGCATTTTCCGTCACCATCCTACTTTGGCCAACTGTATCCGCTATAAGCAGCTCCGTGCGCGATGCCGTCGCGTCATCCGCGATAGCAAGAAGGCAAGCTGGAAATTCTTTATTAGCTCATTTAACACCTTCACTCCCTCCTCGGAAGTTTGGAGTCGGCTTCGACGGTTTTCAGGCGCGCCTAGTTTCTCCTCGGTCTCCGGGCTCACTGTCGCGCATGATACCTTAGTGGACCCCGTCGCAATTTCTAACTCATTGGGTCAGCACTTTGCTGAGATTTCGAGCTCTTCAAATTACCCGCCAGCATTTCTCCCGAAGAAACGTGCAGCGGAAGTGCGACATCTTGCTTTCTCCTCTCAAAATCGCGAAAGCTACAATACTGTTTTCTCCATGCGCGAACTCCAACATGCCCTCTCTTCTTCTCGCTCCTCCGCCCCAGGACCGGATGGTATCCATGTCCAAATGTTGCTGCATTTATCCACCCATAGTCTGCGTTTCCTCCTTCGCCTTTATAATCGAATTTGGACCGACAGTACTTTCCCCAGACGATGGCGGTAAGCTATCGTCGTTCCCGTTCGGAAACGTGGAAAGGACAAGCATCTCCCCTGTAGCTATCGCCCCATTCCTCTCACGAGTAGTGTCTGTAAGGTTTTGGAGCATATGGTGAATTACCATTTAGCTTGGTGGCTGGAATCCTGCAGTCTTTTAACACCTGCCCAATGCGGATTCCGAAAGCATCGTTCTGCAGTTGACCATCTTGTTGCTCTCTCCACTTATATCATGAACAATTTTCTCCGGAAACGCCAAACGGTAGCAATATTTTTTGATCTGGGGAGAGCATACGATACCTGTTGGAGGACAGGCATCCTCCGCACACGGTTCTCTTGGGGCTTTCGAGGCCGGCTGCCCCTTTTTCTTCGCGAATTTATGGCAGAGCGCACATTTAGGGTGCGGGTGAACACTACTCTCTCCTGTACTTTCTCCCAAGAAAACGGGGTACCCCAGGGCTCCGTGCTGAGTGTTGTACTTTTTGCCATCGCCATAAATCCAATTATGGGTTGTCTCCTTCCTGATCTCTCGGGCTCCCTCTTTGTGGACGATTTTGCGATCTACTACAGCTCTCAACGGACGAGCCTTCTTGAACGACGTCTTCAAGGATGTCTCGATCGCCTCCACTCTTGGAGCATCGAAACTGGCTTCCGTTTTTCTCCCAGTAAGACCGTTTGTGTTAAATTTTGGCGACGTAAGGAGTTTCTTCCACCCACCTTACATCTAGGACCAGTCAACCTTCCGTTTTCAGGCGTCGCTAAATTCTTGGTTCATATGTTTGACAGAAAACTGTGCTGGTCCTCCCACGTTTCCTATCTTTCGGCTCGCTGTCTGCGATCCCTCAACACCCTCCGTGTCTTGAATGGTACCTCCTGGGGAGCGGACCGAGTGGTCCTTCTCCGCCTTTATCGCGCCTTAGTGCGCTCGAAATTGGACTATGGAAGCATAGTCTACTCCTCTGCTCGGCCGTCTATTCGTCGGCGTCTCGACTCTATCCACCACCGTGGATTACGTTTAGTGTCTGGTGCTTTTTACACCAGCCCTGTGGAAAGCCTTTATGCTGAGACTGCTGAACGTCCACTGTCCACTCGGCGAGCAGTCCTTCTGAGTCGTTATGCTAGCCATCTGTCTTCCATGCCTGCAAATCCAGCCCATGACATTTTTTTCGACGCCTCCTTTGATGTAAGGTATGCAGGCCGCCCCTCTTCCCTACTACCACCGGGAGCCCATTTCCGTCAAGTGCTCCATTCTCTCTCCTTCCGCTTTCCTAAAACCTTCTTGACAACTTCGGGTACAGCACCGCCTTGGCTCCGTACCCGGATCTGCCTGCTCCGAGACCTTCGTCGATTTCCCAAGGATGGTACCCCTTCACTTGTTTATCATTGGGTATTTGCTGCTCTATGTGCACAAATGACGGACGCCACATTTATTTACACCGACAGCGCGAAAACATCGTTAGGTGTAGGGAGTGCCTATATTGTTGGCGACACACCAAATCACTTTCGGCTTCCCGACCAGTGTTCGGTTTATACTGCGGAGCTTTACGCTGTTCTCTAGGCTGTCCACTACATCCGCCGCCACCAGCGGATACAGTACGTTATCTGCTCGGATTCTCTCAGCTCTCCCCTCAGTCTCCAAGCTCTTTACCCTGTGCACCCTCTGGTCCACCGGATTCAGGACTGTCTGCCCTTGCTCCACCTGGGGGGCGTCTCGGTGACGTTCCTCTGGCTCCCAGGACACGCAGGTATCTGTGGGAATGAGGCGGCCGATGGAGCGGCCAAGGCTGCAGTCTCTCTTCCTCGGCCAGCTATTCAGTAGATTCCCTTCACCGATCTACGGAGAGTTTTATGTCGCAGAGTTGTTTGTTTATGGCACGCGCATTAGTCGACACTTCCCCATAAAAAATTGCGGGACGTCAAAGCTCTTCCTTGTGCTTGGACCTCTTCCTCCCGAACGCGTCGTCGGGAGGAGATAATTTTAACTAACTTCGGATAGGGCAGTCTTTTTGCCATCGACATCTTTTAAGCGGCAATCCTCCCCCACTCTGTCCCCACTGCTCTCAGCTGTGGACGGTAAGACACCTTTTAATTGAGTGCCCCTATTTTAATCCGTTTCGTTCCCATGTACAGCTATCGCCTGATATATCGTCGATTTTAGCAGATGACACGCGCTCAGCCGATCGCGTTCTCGAATTTATTAGTGCCAGTGAAATGACGTCATTTGAAGCTTTTTTTGGGGACAACCAACCCCTTTCTGTAGTGGATTTTTATGCCTTCCTTCTGCTTTTAGTTTCTCAAATTTTATGACTTTCATTCCCATTGCTGCTGGTTTCCATTTCAGGTTTTTTATTGTTTCCTAAGTCACGGACCGGGCGCTAATGACCATAGCAGTTTTGCGCCCTAAAGCCAAACAAAAAAAAAAGTACCATAGGATAAACCAGCAGAAAAATGCTCTTGTTGGAGCAAATAAAATATGAATTTGTTCCTCTTTGAAATACTGACAGGAGACTGGAGAACCAGCGGCCTCAGTCTACATTCTGCCTTCCTCTCCAAACATTTTTGTCTATGAACATACTTCCACTATTTTAACACAGAATATTCTAGAGTTTTACCTGTTCTCTCTCTGTAGTGATGCCTTCATACTCAGTATCTCACTGTCACTGTCACTGTCT